>NC_141698.1:75860888-76561998 GCF_964263255.1 Lissotriton vulgaris
GGGTTCCCTGGGGCCACCCACCAAAGTGTCAATGGGGGCTGCAGGGGAGGGGGCCCAGGGCACCTGCTGGCTCCCCACATACAGCAGGAGCCGGCATTGCTCCCGCCCGCAAGCTGCTCCCTGCGGACAGGAGCAATATTTGGATGTTTCTCTGCCAGCAGCACTGACTGACATGTCTGACAAAGATGCTGGAGCAGTGTTAGCTCAACCTGATTGGAAGGATGAAGCATCCAGTGGCATTCATCAGATGCAGGCAGCTTCCAATGGAGCAGAACTGGGCTGCCACTGAAAAGGGTTGCTTTGTGATAGTGTGGCTTTTGAGGGGTTTCTGGCCTAACTTTATGACCCACTGCGGGCCCGAAGGTTTAGCTGGTGGACCACACGTCTATGGCGGCAGTGATGTTTCCCAAGCACCCCTGCAGTTCACACCCGCGTTTACTCTGGGAGAGTTTCAGGTCTAGGATTCGTGGAATTCCACCAACCACAGGCCCCAGCCGCTTACCCCGGCTCGAGGGAGGCACGCGGGTTGAGACACTGCGCCCTTTGAGGCAGCAGGACACAGGGTGATGCAAAAGGGGCGGGCCTGGCAGCGTTCGTGTTGCGCATGTTGTTTCCTCAGGGTAGTTAATATTCCGAATCGTGCGGGCCTGCCTCTGCTTCAGTCTGCCTGTCAGTTAAGCCCTGGGATGTTTATTCTAATGGCCGCTTGTGGTCGCGTCTGGTGCCAGTTGTACGGTGTTCGTTAGGCAGATTTAACACGAGGGACTCAGCCTCCGAGTCCCACAGCACGTGAAGCGGCCAGAGCTGCCTTCCTCTAATGTGGAACAACCGAGGCCTTCAAGAGATGTCTGCCTTCAGCTTAACCCCTTCAGCGCTGCAGACTCTACCACTGCCAACTTCCTATGTGCTATTAAACACTGGGGGGTTGAGCCTCTCTTTACGTCCAAACTGGACCACTTATTAAGCAAAAAAACAGAGAGTCGTGTGGGCGTGTTATTTCTCCTTTTAACACATAAAGAGGGTTTAGTGTATTTATTTCACTTTTTACTTTCAATCTTAGTTAGAAGACATACATACAAAACATTAACTCATGTCTTAAGAAAAAGATATACATTGTAATTTAACATTTCATCAAATCATAAATACCAAACAAATTGACATTTAACAAATACATAACAACCAATTCAACATGAATGACCAGTCCTTAAAAAAGAAAAGAAACAATAGAGGTGCAGACTTAATCTCAATTTATATTATTGCAACCTGCTAAAACTAGCTAGTCGACACTGGGTTTGCAACAGGCTGAATGCCTTGTTTACACGCTATCATTCAGTGAGGTTCTGGTGATTGCGGCTAGCTGTGTGTGGTCAACTTCCTAAGTACAGCATACAGGTGCAAAAAGGGGAATGTAATGTCTTCAAGTGTTAAAGGACGTGGTATTTATCAGATGCGGTATTACACACAACAATACACTAATACTATACATTTTCCCTTTTGGAGTAGCAATTAAAACTCAGAATGTTGCTGTGTCCCACCATGCAAATCCTGTACGTTTTTACTGAGCAAAAACTCTATAGCGAAAATGGCATATCACACTCTTTCTAAAGGCGATTCAGGCACAATAATTGGGAATGTTAACAAGTTTCGCCACACAAATTATGTAAGGTTTTACCTGGCAACATTTGTGTGCGGGGTGGGGAGAGGCATAAGTGTACACTGGCCTCCTGTAAAGTGTGCCTAAGTAGTGGTGTAAAAAAGGGTCTTGTGACCCCGATGTTTGTAAATAGACTGTGTGTAATAAATACAAATATTAGTCTGTTTTATCCACATCGACAACCTCAAAGACAAAAGCACTGCACACCTCCTCGACAGTACGAACAGCCTCGGAATGACCCAGATCGTTCACGACCCTACACACACAGCAGGTCACACGCTGGACCCAAATTCACCTCCAGCAACAGCGTTGAATACAGCCATGTCACATGAACCGATCACTCCATTGTCCACTTCAGCATCCCTAGCCCCGCACTGCCACCCCCAAGATTACCAAAGCCCCCCACCAGAGGTAGAACTAAATGTTAGAGACCAGCTGGACAAACACCATCAATGCCTCCAACCCTGCTACCGCCACCAACCTCGAACAGGGAGTGAAAAACTTCAACGCCTGGATCACCAATTGCACATACAGCATCATCTCCATCAGAGCAACATCCAAAGAAAATCCTCCAAAAAGGCCAGCTGGTACACCCAGAAACTCAGAACAGCTAAATGAGACAGCAAACATTTGAAGAGGAGATGGTGCACCAGCAAGGACACCTTTGACAGGGCTGCCTTCAAGACCACCCTCAACCTTTACCATTGCCTGCTGAGGGCAACAAAGAAGATAGTCCTTGCTGCACGCACCGAACCCAGCGGCAACAACACCAAGACACCTTTCAACATTGTTAAGGAATTCTCCAATCCGGCTGCCATCAAAACTAACATCACACCCTCACAGGAGCTGTGCGACAACCACGCCCACTTCCTCCACAGCAAGATCGCAGCCATAAACAGAAACTTTGACCCCAACCCACACCTACAGGCTTCCTCGACAGATACGCTACCACTGTAATAAACACGAACCACATACTGACCACCTGGAACATCCTCTCCACCCAGGACACTCCCTCCTCAGTGAAATCCATCGCTTTATAAATCCTGGTTGATTTATCATGACCAGGGCCACAGGAATTATGTGATTGTGCGGCAGCAGATTTTTTTTACATAATTATGCCGCATTTGCCACATAATCCATCATCTGACACATAATCTGCAGATCTGACCGAAAAAAATTGTTTCTAGCTCAGACAGTGCAAAAGTTACTTAAAAACGGTGCCAGAGTGTTACCGCGCAGTGGAAGGACGTTTGCAAAGCTGGACTGATCATCTTTCTGCTGCTCTATTGCTATATTTGGGTGTTAAACTGGTACTAATAAGGTGCAACCAATGCCCATAGTGTGTTACTAAGTTAAATAATTATGAAAAAACAAAGTCATAGTATTACAAAATGTGCCACTTTATGCTGCAAATTTTGGCTTTTCTTGCTGCATAATTTACGCAACCCAGCTTCATAATTTGGCTCTCTCCTGCCGCATAATTCCAGTCGAGAAAAAGGACAAGGGAACCCAACTTATCAAGGAACCTGGGTGGGTAAATTATTGTCAGAAACAGTGGTTCCTGTGGAATAATAGAATCAATATAAATAATACGGTGCACAATCGCAATGGAAGGGTTAAAATGAGGTCAGAGAGTGATGAAACCACATACAACTATGGTTTTAGTTTGATACAATCATTTTTTATATTTTACAAACAAAATTCTATATTCAATGAAAAAGAAAAATGTGCATAGTGTCCCCAGTGAGAAACAGGAACCTAAAATATTAGTGACATAATTGTGATAGTATTTAACAAGGTTCAAGGTTTCCAAGGTATTCAAAAAAGTGGACCATTTAGCAACTTAATACATAATATACAGCAGCTATATACAATAATACGTACTGTTAATGGTTCGCTTTCTTTTGCTGTCTGACGTTTCGACCCTACACGTGATCTAGGGTCTCATAAGGACCTATGGATTTAGGGACATCCGACGGGTAGAAAGAGCAGCCATGTGAGGTGTACTTGCCAACAGTGGGTGAAGGAGGAAAAAGAAAATGTGGTACTCACAAGCACACCCAGCCGGGTACCCAAGAAGTGAGAGTGAAGGCTGGCACTCTATGGGTAGCTGAGCACTGTTACTGTGTTGATGATAAACAGAGACGTGTATGAAGACGGTGATGAGGAACTCTGGAGTTGGTGTTAATCACAAGCGGTGCTGTCGTGCTGACCTGTGAATCACAAATGTTCAATATTGTGGTCTCTACCTACATATGGTAAGAAGCCTATCTATAGAAGCGAGTATTTTTCAATGAAGATGAATCCTTCAATAATAGCAGTCCTCAAAGCGCGTGATGATCCACTACGCGGGCAGCACAACAGCGTCAGTCTGTCTGCTGTTGGCCAAATTACCTCCATCATTCGTCATTCATCATTTGGCCAACAGCAGACAGACTTTTTTGAATACCTTGGAAACCTTGTAAAATACTGTCACAATTATGTCACCAATATTTTAGGTTCCTGTTTCTCACTGGGGAGACTACGCACATTTTTTTTTTTCATTGTATATAGAATTTTGTTTGTAAAATATAAAATATGGGTATATGAGCTGGGTAACAATGGCTGTAAAATTGTGAATAAAGATGTTTTTTAAAAAAAAGTAAAATATAAAATATGATTGTATCAAACTAAAACCATAGGTGTATGTGGTTTCTCCGCTCTCTGACATCATTTTAACCTTTATTATCTATATTGAATCTATTATTTCGTATAATTCCAGTGGCCCTGATCATGACATACCATACCGTATGTTAACTGCGCGGTCTCAGTGACAGCATCTGAGATCTGGAAAAGCAAATGAGGCACTAAGGGAGAGCAAGTGGTGTAATGGCCAGTGTGCCGACTTTGGGGAACATTGACCTAACAAAGGCCCCCACAGCACCTGCAATGCTGGGTGGCGCGAGCTAAAGGGGGCCCCCTCAGCCCAGTACCCAGGCTGGGGAGCTCTTGATTGTGGTCAGAGGGGCTCCCTTCATATACTTTGCAGGGGGGCCCCCTCAAATGTTGTTATGCCAATGGTGGGGTATTACTTTCTAGTCTCAGGAGTTGGCTCAACATCTTGTGGTTCTGGGCAAATAACGTAATCAACCCATGCTTACCAAAAACTAATCTGTCCTTGTGTAATGTAAGTGGTGCTTTTGTAAAGCGCTCCACTACACCTATAAAACTGCCCAAAAAAATTGTCTACACCTGAAAGCACTGTCTTTTGTCCATGAGTCAGTCAGTAGTTACAGGATGGCATGTGCTACTTCAGTGAATAACCAGATTTTGACCCAGTTATTTACAATTAAGGATTCTTATGGAAACCATATAGAAATATAGATGGGCAACAGTGAAGTACATGATGCTCTTCACAGAGGGGTCAGAGTAACATTAAATAGACAACAAGAGTGATGCTCGAATTGTCTATGATGGCACTCAGAACCCGAGGTGAAAAAAATCCCCGTAATTCACTTTTTACCCAGCTATAACTATGTTATGCATGGCTCCATAATATGTATGGCTCTATAAAATCATCAGACCCTTCTTTCAACTGGAGCACATGGGCAGAAGAGTAATGGGGGAGCCATACATTGACTCCTCTCTCTGACGACCCAAATGTGAAAAATAAATACCTTACCTGCCATCCTTAACTGCCCCCATTATTTTCCGTGTCTTCCTCCAGTTTCCCCCACCTTTCAGGGCACATAGGGGGCATTCTAGGCTCTGTTGTGCCCCGAAATGTATGCAGGGAGAGGAGTAAAAGGGCACCATATACAAAATTTATTTTAAGAAAGGTCGAAAAAAAGTGGCCTTCTGCCACCGACCTTCTTTAACCCCTTCGCTGCAGCGGCAATTCCGCCGCAGCGCTAGGGGGGGGGGGGGCAAGCAGCGCTCGCATGCTTGTGAAGGAGCCGCTCTGTCACGAGCCGCGGTTGCGCTGTGCTCATGACGGAGCAGTTCCGTCATGGCCCGCCCGCTCAATAGAACGCGCTGCGCAGGCGCGAAATCAGCGCCGCAGAGGCGCGGCGGCAGGGTCATGACGAAACCGCTCCGTCATGAGCACAGCGCAACCGCGGCTCATGACGGAGCGGCTCCGTCATGAGCATGCATGGGGTTAAGCTTTAGCTATTCTATCCTTCCCCAAAATTAAGGAATCACTCCCTGGCCGCCTGCCCACCCACCCACTGCACAACTCTACTGTCTCAACCTGCCCATACTGAAACAAAGGACTACCCTCAATCCTCTTTGCACTCTAGTCCCCTCCCTTCTCAAAGAACCCCTGCTCTCACACTCGGAGCTGAGAGTCAGCACCACACTGGCTGCCACTCTGTGAGAGACCTTGCAGTGTGGTTTCATTTCCCCTCGAAGCGCAGGGCTGCAGAAACGCGCTGACATCACAGAAGCGATTACGCAGATTCTGATCCATCACGCTCAAAGCTTCCACTGGAATCAATATACAAACAAGCTGTAATAACCAACATATCGATTTATTAGCAGCAGAACACAACATTCCATGAGACCGACACAAATAAAAAAAAACATCACCAGGCTCAAAGTAAAGGAGTGCAGAAAAGAAACAAGCAATGGTAATGCATCGGCTTCGCCTATGTAGTGAATAAAGAGCGGTTTTCATCAATCATCGTCCGGGAGAATGAAAGAGGTCCCTGACAGATAACACGGAGTGAAGAGGATGTGGCGCAGTGGCAAGAGCTGCTGACTCGAGAGGTGGGGATCCCAGTTCGAGTTTCTGCAGCACTGTGCAGCATCCTGTGATTCTATGCAAATCACTTAATCTCTCCAGGTGATAAATTTGGTATATAAATATGCTGCAATAGTAAAAGGCAAAACTTGATGAAACTATAGTTCAACCAAAGCAGATGTTAACAGTATTTTGGCAGCGTAAAATTGATGAGAGAAGCAGATGAGGATTAAGCATTGGTAAATGCAGAAAAATATGCTACAGCCAATTGAAATGGAGGAAAGATAAGTGGCACGCACAGGAATCTATGAGAAGCCAGTAAAAAGAGAGGAGGCGGGATGTAAGTACCTTTTAAGTTTATATTAAAAACAATAGATTTCTCAAGCACAGCGCAAGCGCGATGCAGGCAAAACTTAAAAAAGATCAAAGAAACTAGAGACCAAAAGTAAGAAGCTTTTTAGCAGCTGCCAAGTGGCCTGATTTAAAGAATCTGGCCGTTTGCAAACAGAAAAAGGCTTTTCTAATGTCTCAAACCTAACTTGCGGTTTGGTAACACATTACAGAATCACAATGTGGGTTTATGACTTCATACAGATTTCAAATCTCTTTCGAATACCAAATCGTAGTGCTATGTATTGATGTTTTGCGGCCACATTATCTGCAGAGTCCGGTGCCAATTTTCAAGAAGCAGTGGGAAGGAGGGAATGGATACAGATAGCAATGTTTAAGTGTGGGTTGAACTACTGACATACATAGCAATCTTCGTGGAGTCCAGTACACATACATGAACACATACCACTGCTGTGGTAACAAAGAGTTTGGAAACACAGATGACATGATTAAGCAGAGCATAAGAATGCCGTATGCATAGCTAATTCACCCCGCAGCTTGATGACCACTACATAAATCCAATATGAACGTAAGGACCTAAACGATTGACGCATATTCCTGAAAACTGAATGTGGGATTCCCAAGTCGTAATAATTCCGATATGCCTTGATAAAGTTCACAGGCTTATGCTCCATTGCTGAAACAGATCTGGGCATTTCTTCTCACAAGAAGAAGAATAAAGAAAGTTTTGACCTTTGCCATATTAGATAGAATATCAATTTCTACAATTTTAATAGTACAAATCTGATGCTGTACATGGCATCTAACATTTCTTCATATTTTAATACACAAATTGTGGAAAAAGAATATATGTACACGCGTACAGTCTAGCATAAAACCAGCAGGCTGCTTCACAGCGATAAGAGACTTCGAAGAGGTGAAGACCAGCCAGAGCTGGCCTTTCTTGCTGTCCCAAGACACTTTCAGCTAGATTCATGAAAGGAAATTGCACTCGCAAAGGGCCAGATTCTGAGAATCTGGCCCTATGCGAGCGCAATTTTTAGGTCTCGCCTGTCGATGCGCATGCGCATCGAGCAAGCGAGACTATGGGGGCTTATCCACTCTTTGTCCAACTTGCAAGGAATCGTGGTGATTCCTTGCAGTGCCCGTGACTTTTAAGCTCAATGCGCATGCGCATTGAGCTTAAAAGCGCGTGCACATGCCCCCAGCCGTATTTTCCCTCAAGGCGCACTCCTCCCACACCCCCGCTCCGCCCACCCCCCCCTGCCCGCCGTGTCGCATTTCTCCTCCCCCTCCCCTTCCCCTTCTCTGCCTTCCCTCCGTCTTGTCTCTTCACTTCGCCGTGCCTACCCTACTCTCCTCCCCCCTCCTCCTCCTACTCTCCTCCCCCCTCCTCCTCCTACTCTCCTCCCCACTCTCTCTCTCTCCCAGCACTCTTCTACAGTCTTTCCGCTGCAACCTTCCATCGAATCTCTTCCTCCTACTGCTCCCAATACTACCTTAACTGTTCTTCTCTTCACTCCTAACACCGTCCTTCTTATGTTCGTAAACCACCCGCTCCTCAGGTTTCCCCGTCCGCCTTGATCTCGGAGCCGATCCTTCTCCTTCCCTCCCCCGATTATGTTTCTCCTTCGTGTCGCCCCGGTGTTTACCTTCTTAGGCTCGTCGTCACCGGTCAGTCTTGCCTGCAGCCTCTCTACCGTTTCCAGCACCCCCACGGCCGCCATCTTTAACTCTGGCAGGGCCGTAACAGGAAGTGACTTCCAATAATCCCACCCCCATCGCTCTGACCAAGGGCGCCATCTTTCTTATGGGCATGCGATTATGACCCAGAAGTAGAAGTGTCAGCTGACCCTGTTTGTTTTGGGCATTTACCAAGGGATGACTATTTCCGACACCGGAAAAGCCGCCATTTTATCCGAAGCAGAAAATCAGAACGCCTGCGCGGTTCAGTCTGGCATTAAAAGAGACACTTGTGTTGTTTAATCTAAACAAGAGTAAAAGCCATGATCGGAGCGCACCTCTTCACCTTCTTAGAAGTACTTAAGAGGCACCTTCGTACCCCCTCCCTACCCTACTCCCAAAAAAGCTTGCTGATGTTAGTGCCGATGTCCTGTCTGCAGTTCAGAGCCTCAGAAAAGCTGGGAAACCACTATTTAACACTGATTTTCAACTCGTTTTCGCTGACACCTGTGCTATCCGCTCCTCACCCGTTGGCCGTGCGTCGGGAACTGCTATGAGTTGACAGGTGCGGACTACATTTGGAATTCCATCCAGACTGGTTAGTGAGCGCATTCCTGTACCCCACCTTGCACAGATTAAACAAGCTGCTAATGGCGCAAAATGGCCGCAGCTTCACTTTATTCGCATTTCGACATAACAAAACTCACAGTTCAAATTTAACCAAGCACAATGTCCTCATTGCCCAAATTATTTGTTGCTGAAGTCCAGTCCTTAGTCGATACAGCACCCTGTGACAGCACTCCCTCATCCCCTTACCCTCACACACACTCAGTCACCCTCTCACCCTCACCCCCCCTAACCCTCACCCTCACCACCTCACACACCCTCACTCACCCTCACACACCCTCAAACACCCTCACTCACCCTCACACACCCACACCCTCACCCTCACCCTCACTCACCCTCACACCCTCACACACCCACTCACCCTCTCACACCTGCTGCACTCTCCTGCTCTCTGGAGATGTGGCCTAACGACCAGAGCTGCCATCTATGTCACGTAAATACAAAACATGTTGCATTCCAAATGCTATAGGTGTCACATTCGCGAAAGTTATAACTATTGGCGTTGTAAATGACAAAGCTATCAATTTAGCTATTTTAAAAACCAACAAATAAATAAAATATTTGTCATTTACAAGACCAATAGCTCCAACTTTTCTAATGCGAGACCTATTGCATTTCCAATGCTTGTTGCATTTGGGATTCATCATCCCAAATGCAAAAATCGCTATTTGCGAAATCGCATATTTGCGAGGAATTGCATTTAAGGAATCTCTATTAGAGATTCCTTAAATGCAATTCATTAACCAATTTTAAATTGCAAAGTCGCAATATTTGGCCGCTATTTACCATGAAATCTGACTTTGTGGTAAATAGCGAAATAATAGAAAAATGCACTTGAGTGCATTTTTCTCTGTTGCATGTTACACACACACATGTCCTTTGGACATGTGTGTGCGCAACACCTGTGTAAATTTGCATTTCAGGGGTGCTACAGGGTGTCCTTTGGACACCCCTGGCACCCTTGAAATCGCTATCTTATTTGCGATTAGCAAATTGCTAATCGCAAATAAGGAATACTCCCCATTCATTCCTATGGGCCTATGGGCCTTTAGGCCCATAGGAATGAATGGGGAGTTATTCCTTATTTGCGATTAGCAATTTGCTAATCGCAAATAAGGAATGTTTTTGAATCGCAATTAATTTAGCGATTCCTACATGAATCCCGTTTTGCAAGTCCTTAATAGCGATTCCTTAATAATCGCTATTAAGGACTCGCAAAACGGCTCTTTGATGAATCTAGCTGAAAGTCTATTGATTAAATAATATGACGTTCTAGTGAGGTGGGGTGAAGAGTCCCCCTTATTGTGAAGATGGTTGTCCCACTCAACCCCGTCCACAAAGAGGGGACTAGTGGGTCTTTCAACTGTGATAGACTCCCTGGTCTAGGGGCAGAGGACAAGCCTGGCATTAATTCCACTGTTCTAGGAGTGTTTTTTAATCGTAATTCCTACATATTAAAAAATGAATAAATTGGAGGCACACGTCTGCCCACTTCGGATCTTGCCAATGAACACAGACGTGCAAATCTGCAATATTTGAAACCCCAATACTAATTTCGAATCGTGTTCATTAGACACTTGGTGGCGTGCCCAGCCCCAGGGAAGGAATAACAGGGCCAGCAGTATATTTCCACTAGAAATTGCCCGTCAAAATGTCCCTAGCACGGTACATATTCAGGGTCGGGTTTCAGAAAATCAACAGAGCCGGCGGAGTAACTGCAGAGAAATTCACACTTCCGTATGGAACCCTCCCAGATAAGGTGCGCGAGACGCGGGGAACAAGACGTCCTTTCTTCCTCAGAGTGTTCGAGGGGCACGCGCCACATTCAGGCTGGATGCTAGGGGGCTCTGCGACATTAAATAGGGGACAATGCAGGAAAGTGAGGTATGAACTGAAGCTGGAAGCAGCGCCTTGAGCTTGGTACAGTATAGGGGCGGCAGGCACAGTGACGGAGGAAGGCCTGCAAATTCTTGTTGAAGCTGAACATGATGATGGTAATGTCTGAATATTATATTCCCAGCGCCAAAGAAACGAAGGAATAGGTATTTTTTTCATTTCTCGATGCTCTTTCGTATGCTACACAACAAGCAAAAAAGAAAAAAGTTAACATTTTTTGTACTTTAATTTTTGCAATGATTTTTATTAATCTGCAAATAAAGATTTATCTATCTACTTCTCGATGAGGATTACGAGATGAGGAGGGTGGACCTGGTTTCATTCCAGCCACATTGGACCTATCATTGAGTTAAAAAGGGTATGTAACTAGGGGCACCTACAAGGTACATTAGTGCACAATACACACTTATGTGAATCCTGCTCTTGATTTTCTTGGGAGCCAAAGTGGAATTGTACATCACTTCTGCTGAGACTCCGCATTAGAGATGTTCTGGATGGAGCACTGAATGGGTTTGTCAAAGGGCAGTAGAGGATTGGGATAAGCAAAGGAAAGGGTGTGTCCATAGCACAATCATAAGGAAACAAGCGATGATGCACTGGAGCTGTACTGGAGTCATAACATGATCTTTTGACTTGTGGAGAAGATTGAAGAGTATGTGAATAGTGACCAAAGTCAGCTTAATAAGGACTTCCGAAGGCAAGAAACTTTGGGCCAGATGTAGTACAGTTTTTTGAGGTCTCAAAAGGGCATTTGACCCGTTTGCGACCGCAAAAAACGGATGCACAGTGTACTAACCCTATTTCGCGAGTCGTAATCTATTAGCGACTTGCAAAATAGAGTTAGCGACCTGCTATTAGGAAGGCATGCCAAGGGCGTCTCCTACTAAAAGCAAGTGCAAATGCCATGTATCAGTGTTTTGAACCCAAATTTGCGGTTGCAAAAAACTTGCAGTTTACCGCCTACTTCAAGTAGGTGGTAAACCATTCGCAAATGGGAAGGGGTCCCCCAAGGACCCTTTCCCCTTTGTGAAAGGGTGCACAAATATTTTTCAAGAGCAGGGAGTGGTCACTGCCTGCCCTTAAAAAATTCAACAGAAAAGTTTCATTTTTCTATTTTAAATGCAGCCTGTTATTCTATAAGGAAAACGGGCTGAAAGAAAAACGGGCTGCATTAAAAAAAAATACTGCTGTATTGATAAAGCAGTCCCAGACATAGTGGTCTGCAGACCCCAGCAGGCCACCATCCCTGGGAGTGCACGCCATTCCCAATGGGGTTGCAAATTATGACAGCCTTATTAATATTCATGAGGCGTGCAATTTGCAACCCCATTGGGAATCGCAAACAGTGTCTGAGACACTGTTGTATATTGAATTTTGCGACTTGCAAATTGCGAGTCGCAATTTGTCGCAATTTGCGAGTTGCAAAATTCAATGGTCGTACATCTGGCCTCTAGTCCAGAGTGGAACCTAGCGTATCAGCCTCCCTGACACTTGTGTGAATCGCACATTCTGAAAACGTCATTCTGGCTTGTTTTGGAACGGGTTCTGCTTCCTCATATGAAGGAGTAGAGTATGTGTCTGTCGATGGAGTCTGTGGGCTTGAGGTTGAATTTGCCTGTCATGTGTTGTGCTTCCCCGTTGCTTCTCCCAGGCCTTCCACATGGTTGAAGGAGAACCGTGAAACGTTTTTGGTCTGCATCAGCGGTAACTTTCCGAAATTACTGGATGGCCCAGAGGCTTTGATTCGAAAGGGATCAATTGTTTGCACATGAGGCTTGAAGCGGTGAAGTATTCATCAAAACGAGGGGGGATGCAAGAGTTGCGATGCCCCTAGGGGTGTATTTTCAAGCCCTGTGGGTTGGACGTTGCCAGTGTGTTGAGTGGTGGACATTGGAATGGTAACATGACGGATGTGAGGGTTCATTCTAACTTGAGACTTTGTAGAGATTAATGTTGTATGACATCAATTATTGGGCTGTGAGAGTTTTTTTTATTGTGACTGGGATGAGAAATTAGAGGGGTCAGAAGGCTGTGTGAGTTTGTAATTAGTGTTTGGAGGGAACAGCAAGGAGTAGGGTGGGTGTTTATGGGTTAATGTACTTGTGCAGAGTGCACAACCAGAGGGTATAACCAGAGGGTATAACCAGAGGGTATAACCAGAGGGTATAACCAGGGGCGGCTCCTCCGTTGTGGCAGAGGAGCGTCGCCCCACTGGTTTTAAGCAGTGCACTGCAAAGGAAACATAAAATGATAATAACTTTGAGTTATTATCCTTTTATGTTTCCCGTTGATTTGCGGGCGGGCGGGGCTGCTCTGCTTTCGAAGCAGGGCAAGAGTAGTTTGCGCACTCCTATGTGCGCAATGACTGTTTGGTCAGCCCGAGAACCAGTCATGCGCACTTTCCCCGTTCTCCATGCAGGCTGCATTACAGCCTGCATGGAGAACAAGCCCAGGCCCCTATTCCCTGGTTGAGCTTTGAAACAGGACGCTCAACACCAATCACAACACTGCATTGCAGCGCTGTGATTGGTCAGGGGAGCCTGGGTGCTTACTAATCACAATGCTGTGATATGTGCTTCCTGTGCCTCGGAGAGCAGGAGCAGAGAAGCGGGACTGGCCAGGTAAGGTAAGTGTTTCTTTTTTACCCTTCCCCCCACACGACCTCCCCACCCCGCCACCCGCAATGCATGCCAGCCGCCACTGGGTATAACTGATCTGCAACTCTGAGTCAGTACCTAAAAAGCACTAACAGACAGCTGTGTACAGCTTGCTGCCCTTATTCCACTTGTTCTTCATCACTTTTTTTGCATAACAACAGACCCTCCGGATGGCTAGCTCCCCACTGAGAATATGCGGTGGTCAGCATCTCACCACTTTGAATTCTAGAGAAACTGGATCATGATACATCCTTCTGAGGACTGTAAATGGGTACTATTTAATCGAGTGATAGTAACACCTGTTATTTAAAGTTCTTGAATGAAAAGTGTGATAGGAAGTGCTTTTAAAAAAAGTTATTATTCTTATTATTATAGGTTACTCATGCACATACGCAGCTTAACTTTTTAGTACATTTGACTGCAAATTGTCGACTGAGTCCTCACCTTCTGGATATGAGAGATTGGCTACAACATCCTGCAAACAAATTTCCGCCCTTGGATGATTGGGCCTGCAGCCTAGAGTTGAGCGAACATGCTACATTAAGATTTCCTCCGTTTTTAAAAAGAAATCTACTAATGTCTCAGTCTTTCTGGTCTACCATTTCTTTCACAATCTGTGCTCATGAATTGAGCACAAAAACGCATACATACTTTTCACGTCCACCATTTTGCACAGTCTGTGTTACGTAAATGCACCAGCGCAACACAAGATCGCTAGAGACATCCATATGGGTTGGTGGTTTAAAAAAAATTCAGGATCACTTTAATCAAAGTAGGAAAAGGTTGATGACTCTAGTGGAATTAATTTAGTGATACAATTTAAATATGAGGGAGTGGTTGTACATTAGAAATGTGAAAGCCTTTTATTGAACAATTATAAAATACACCTGACCTACCTGAAGCACAATATGGCTGCAATAGCTCACATGAATATGGATAATGTGATAAACTAAAGCACCCGTTTTTCCCAAAAATAGTTTTCTGTTGCAGAACATGTCTTTCATACTTAAGACTATGTGGTCAAACTACAGTTATTAAATGTATTATTATGAGGGTATAGAGTTCCAGGAACGGCACAGAGCAAACTGGTCACAAGTTTCAACCACATTAGGGCCTTATTCAGAAAGGTAAATTTACACGTGTAGATTTACTAGTGTTAATTTACTCTACACTTTGGAGGAACTTCACTATTTTTGGCTAATTACCCATTTCTAAGGATAAAGTTACTACTAAGTGTATAATGAGATTTCTCCACCCCTTAAAGCCACCAGATGGAAAAAGTTTTGTAAGTTTAAAGTTACTACTTGTAACTTTTCACACATAGGCTGAGCTCTCCACCGGCCACTGGGTGTGGATATCCCCTTGGTAAATATAGGGAAAATAAAAAAAAGTCTACACAACTTTAAAAAAAGAAAGTACAAATATTTTAATATTAAATATTAATGTAAAATAGTTCAATATATTTATTTCAAACCAATAACAAATAAAATCAAATGTTACAGCACCGTTCATTTTAAAGAGAATTAAACATTAACTTATTTAAATATATTTCATTTATAATTTTTAAATTTTTTTTTAAATACTACGTACAGGAAAATGCTTATTTTTGTTTAATATGTATTAAAATTACTAAAAGCTACATACAGAATTAATTTTAAATAGAAATTTCTATATTTTTAAAAAAAAGTCGAAATAAGTTAATTGATTACACATAATTTCCTTTTGGGTTATAATTTGTGACCCTCCTTTCATTATTTCCTATGAGAGGGCATTGCAGTACCAGTGAATGCTCATGTGTGGTGCTGGGCTTACTCCATATGTGAACTCGAGTACAATTACGACTATGTTGGGCCCTTTCTAGTTGGAGTAGTTTTAGAAGTTCAATCTGTCAACAGCAGTGAGCTTACTTATTTGTGGGTAAGTGTTAGTCCTTCCCTAAACCCCATACCACAATCCAATGTTTGTTTAAATTGCCAGTATAAATGACAATACAATTCATTGATTTATATAGTAATTAATCAAAGACAATGCATTTAGAATATGGCAGAGAATCCCATTGATCATATACATTTCGGGTAGTTTCAAAGTTGTCTCAACGCGCGTTTCGGCAGAAACCTGCCTTCCTCAGGAGTCCACCTCCACATTAATTCTCAATTGGTAAATATCTCAAAAATACGGCTGATGTTTTGTAGATGTTACTCACAGACCCTGTTTAGGCAAATATTTTCAATACAGTAAAGTCCAGATCGCAGAAGAAGATGTATGCATCAATATATTTAGACAAGAAGGACCAATGTTCATATTTTATTTCTCCTTGGTATGATTCCAATTCAAAACTCATGATAATGGTGGCTTTCATGGTGAGGAGATTATTACTCTTTTAGATGTCGAGAGATCCTCACAATAATTATCATTTATACTGACAATTTAAACAAACATTGGATTGTGGATTGTATATGTGATGGATATATGCAGTGAGTATGTTGCACAAATCATTGTCTCTGTAAATTTATGCTTATCATGTTTTTACATTTCCAACGAAATCATATATAATAAATATTTTTGCACTTTTCCAATCTTTAGTGACACTACTATCATTTAAAATGTTCTGATTTTGGTTCATATATTGAATTGAAGTTGCACTAGAACATTTACAGTATGTATTTCCCTGTCTAGGTGAACTTCTTATTAGCACCAGTGGGCCCTTATCTTTACAGTCACTGACAATATCATATCCACCAATAAGCACTGTGAATCACTGGCACGCCATTTCATCAATAAAGTAGAATGCATTTATAATGCACTCGACTCGAGGTTGGATGCCTCCAAATCCTTGGCGATCACTACTTCATCTGACCCCCCTTACTCTCTTCAAGATCTTTCACTCTTGTCTCTTAAAGACTTTGACCTCCTGGCAGCTAAGGTTAAATCAGGTTCTCCTGATGATCCAGTTAAACCGGACACCTTTAGGAAATTCCAGGACTGTCTTTTGACTGAGGGTAGGGAACTGATCAATAGATCGCTCCAGTCGACAGAGATCCCCAAATCATGGAAGCATGCTAAGGTTATTCCTCTGCTGAAAAAGCCAACACTAGATGCATCTCTGCCGGAGGACTTTCGGCCAATTTCTCTGCTCCCATATTTGGCCAAGATCATGGAGTCCCATGTTAACAACACCCTGACCAAATATTTGGAAGCTAATGAGATTTTGGACGGATCACAATATGGGTTCTGGCCCAGACACAGTACGGAATCCGCTCTTCTGGCAGTTACTGAGCAGCTGAGGGCAACGTTGAATGAGGGCAACACTTCAGCACTGATTTTACTTGATCTTAGTGTGTCCTTTCACATGGTCGTCCATAAGATTCTGCTTCAACGGCTTGGGGAGATCCGGGTCAAAGGCAAGGCCTTGGCCTGGTTCGCATCTTATCTATCTGAACGCTCCTTCCAGGTCTATGCCCCTCCCTACTTTTCCAGCGTCTACCCCCTCAGCTGCGGTGTCCCCCAGGGCTCTGCCTTAAGCCCTACGTTGTTCAACGTGTATGTCCGCCCACTGGCCCTCCCGGCCAAAGCCTGGAATATTATTATGACATTGTCCGTGGACGACACTCAGTTGGTATTCACCTTTTCCAACAATCCTGATCTAGACCAACTGAAATTCCGCGAAGATATCGTGGCCATCTCAGACTGGATGGCAAACAACTATTTACAACTGAACTCCTCCAAGACGGAGGTGCTCTTGGTAGGTCGCGATACACATAAATGGAATTATCATTGGTGGCCCACGGCCCTGGGTACCCCTCCCCAACCGAAAAGTGCAGTCAAGAACTTAGGGGTCTTGATGGACAATGCTCTCTCATTTGAGCTTCATGCCAAAAAAGTGGCAGGTACATGCTTCAGCCACCTGCGCGGCCTGAAACCCATTTTTTTTCTCGATGTTTCCACCCGCCAAGTGATTATTCAATCGGTGGTTCAGTCGCACCTAGACTACTGTAACGAACTTCTACTTGGCGTAAATCAAACGGTCACTAAGAGACTCCAACAGGCACAGAACGCGGATGCATGTATTCTTTTCGCCCTCCCTAAGCACTGCCACATCTCCAATCTTCTGTGCCGTCTTCACTGGCTGCCAATTGAACAGAGAATTCAGTTCAAAACTCTTTGCACCGCCCATAAGATTTTACACGGCCAGGGTCCCCAGGTACTGCAGGGGCTTTGCACTGCATATGTCCCAGCACGTGCACTGAGCTCCGCAGACCTGCATTGGCACGCACTCCTCGGGTGTGCAGGCGTAGAGCTCTTTCAGGGCTTTGGCCTCAGCCCCATAGAACTCCATTCCACTTGCCGCTCGTAGCCCTCAAGATCACTGGGCATTTAGAAAACAGATTAAAACCTGGTTGTTTTCATCTATCTAGCTGCCTCCCTCCTTGGCCACCCGTCCGCTAGCGCTGGGACGCCCCGTTGTTGGGGCAGTCATGCACTACATGTGTCTAACAAACTTTGTGACTAGCACTACTCAATTTATGAACAGGTTTTTACATTGGATACTGCTAAAATGATGAACACAGAATTCTAATTTGAGAATGCATTTTTAATCTGGCCTAAAAATGGTTTCCATAAAAATGTACAAATCTATGTTTTCTCTAAGAAAGTTATTTTAAAAGTTTTGCTCCACTCCGGCACGAGAGAGAAGATGATGTTCAGCAGATTCCTCTGACACAGAATTGTGGCATACATATCTTTACAGAGTAACATACTGATGTAATCCCAAAACAGAAAAAGAAGGTAACATTGATAATTTAGTATTTTATTCTTTATGGGTATGGGGCTTTCCATAAAACAGTTAAGGCCCACAATAAAGTCCTCATTCTATGTCCTTGGTTCATTGATTAGGGGTAGAGAATGTTTACAGATTACGAGCTTGTATCATTAATCACTTGCAGCATTCATGCAGGGGAAATGTCTGGATATTATAAAGGATTGAGGAGCATTACTAAGAACAGTTACAAGGCAACCAAGGAGAAATGGACCGAAGAAATTTAGGACGACTTGCAGTAAAAATATCAAAGAGAAAAAGTAGACTTAAAAATGTCAAGTCAAAATTGGTGGTCTACCAAAAATATACAATGAAAAAAGTGTGGCAAAAAAAGGAAAAATGTGTCTTATAGGGCAAAAGTAAGTGTACTATGAGTAGGGGCAAGGGCATCCTCTGGCTAAAGTAGAGAGTAGCATTTACAGTGAGGTGCATCCAGGGAAGGGTAGCATTAAAGGGTAATTCAGAGTTTTTAGGGTTCAAGGATGGGTAGCATCAAAAAGGTAGTAAGGGGTTTTACGGTGCAGTGAAGGGTAGCAATAAGGAACAGTAATAGGTTTTTGGGGTTCAGGGAAGGGTGGCATTAAAGGGGCATTAGAGTTCTTTTTAGGGTTGAGGGAAGGATAGCATTAAGGGGCAGTTTTTTAACCGCTTAACCGCGGCGGTGGCGGACGTTAGCAGCACTACTGAGGTAGTGCACGCGACGTCCGTTGGCCGACAAACGCACGCAAACGGCTAAGGGTTCAGGAAAGGAAAGTGTTAAGTGGTACTAAGAGCTTATTAGGGTACAGTCAGGTCAATTAAAGAATGCATGTAATAAAGACGACTTTTCAATAAAAAATTTTGGAACTGTCATAAGTATTAATGAGGGACACAGTACTATTACTTTGACAATTTCAACTCCACTTTTTAATAGTCAACATTTTAAAAGTTGACTTAATTCCAAACAACACTGGGGTCACTAAGGATAACATATATTATCTGTTATTCTAGATAAGAGAAGAAGTGAGCCTCAAAATGTTTTTCGAAGTAAGCAAAGGCAAAATGTGAATGTGATTTTTAGGCTGAAGCTTACCAGACAACACAGCTGTCTGTTTGCTAATGTCATCTTTGGGACTCTAGGAAAGCTTCCCTGGGAAAACGATTCTGCCCATTGCTTACCATTGGCTTTGTGGTTTATAACTCACATTTGCTTTCTTTCTATTTGCTAACTCTATTTGTTTGAGGATGTCCAGTTTTAGTCCTTCTCTTCCCTTGCCCAATTCAAATTACTGTATTCTTCCACCAGTACAGGAATTCTGCCAACAGGCCTTTAAATCATGTTCTGCGTTACAGGGGAATGTACTTGAGTAGGCTGCAAGATTGTATATCTTTTTTTAAAACACAACAGAATTTACATGTCTGTAAATCAACTGTGCAAATATTTCAGAGTATATCATATTTAGAAAAGCACAAATGAAGCACATTTTTAAGTAATTCTGAAGTGTGGTGGAAACAAATATTTTAATATGATCAAAACAAATCAATACACTAGGTCATGGGTACTCACAAACATTTTCCCGGGGGCTAAAATGTTTTGTCTGTGATGTGACCGAGGGCCACATAGATGCCAGCAGGGTGGCAGTCAGGAGTAGAGGGTTCCAGAGGACAGTGCCAGTAAGGCTGGTGTACTGTAAGCAAATCTTCTATATCTGCTGAATTGCACAATGTGAAACCTGAAAACCTGGAATTATTTCCAGCAATTCCACTTTACCACATTATGTGATCCTAGGCAAATGCTTTATATCACTTTCCCTCCTTTTTCTTCATTATCACATATAAAAGGATGTCGAAATACGTGACTTCAGGATGCGCAATGTGCAAAACCTTCTCCTATGTTTGATTTAACAAATAATAATGATGTTCTTTTATATTTTATAATAGGAACGCAGCCCAAAGAGTGCACTTAACAACTGACTCGCATCTTAGTTCACTATGGGCATTGTTGTAGGGGGGGGTGAATAAAAATGTGTGTTTAAAAACTATTGCTTAAAAAAAATACTTCTCAAAGCACAGATATAATGTGATGTACTAAGTTGAAATGGTTCTGTATGTTGATGAAGCACGCTTTTTGAATTTTGAAGAGATTCTTTCATATTTTTACACTTGTGCTGAAAGCTGTGTTTAATAATAAAGATGTTTCTAAAGTTAAACTGTGCAGGATAACCTAGCTACTTCCTTTCTTTGACTTCAATCAACCTTTACATAACGGCTTGACTGTTTCTTTACCTTCTTTTTCAATGTTAGTGCTGAGTCCAGTAGAGTTCCAGTGCTCATTTTGACCAGGGGGGCACCTGTAATGGTCAGGAGGGCCGCAATGGGGACAATGCGCTGTACTTTGAGTATCACTGCACTAGGTCATGACATTTCTATACATTATCGTTTGCGTGCTGTACACTTTTATTAGTAAAACTGTATGTCTGTGCAAATGTAATGGTGATCTCAATTGAAGATGTGTTGTCTGTAATGGCAGTGCTCTTCCACACCATGCATACTCCACTTTACCCCACTCCACTCTATTCTACACCACTTCACACTATGCCAATCCACTCCACCCCAATCCACACTGCGTCACTGCACTCTCCTTTATACCACTACACTCTATGCCACTTCAATCTATGCTTCTTTACTCTACACCATTCTATGCCATTGCATTCTACTCCACACTACTCTACTATCCACCACTGCACTCTTTGCCAATTGCACTCTAAACCACTGCACTCTGTGCCACTCCACTCTGCAACGCTGCACTCTACGCGGTTCCACTCCACTCTACACCAGTACTCTCTATGCCAATCCAGTCAAATGTACTGTAAATTTTACCCTACCGGGCACCATTCCACTCTACTCTGAAACAATCTACTTTATGCTGTTACACTCAGTGCACTGCACTCAGTACCACTTCACTCTGTGCCACTCCACTCTACTCTGCACTACTCCAATCTACTCTGAACTACTGCACTCTACTCTACATCACTTTACTCAAAACCAATGCACTCTATGCCACTGCACTCTACACCAATCTATTCTGTACCACTGCACTTTATACCACTATATTTTACTCTGCAACACTTTACACCACTGCACTCTACATCATAGTACTCTATGCCACTCTACTCTGCACCATTCTACACCAATGCACTCTACGCCACTCTACGCCACTCTACTCTACACCACTGCACTCTATGCCACTGCACATTATTCTTCACGTCTCTATGCCACTCTACACCAATGAACTCTACTCAGTACCCACTCAACTCTACTCTGCACCACTCCACTTTACGCCACTCTACTCTGCAAACTGCATTCTCCGCCACTCTTCCCTGCACCACAGCATTCTATGCCACTGCACTTTCCTCTGCACCTCTCTACTCTATGCCACCCTACTGCACTCTGCACCAATGCACTGTATGCTAATGCACTACTCTACATTGATCCACTCTAGGCCACTGATCTCTATGCCAAACCACTGTAAGTCACTCTAATCTACTCTGCACCACTGCACTCTATGACAATGTACTCTACTCTGAAATAATCTACTCTATGCCACTGCACACTATGCCACTCTATTCCACTCTGCACCATTCCACTCTACGCCACTGCAATCTACCCTGCGCCACTCCACGCCATTCTATTCTATGCCGCTGCACTCAACGCCACTGCACTCTACACCACTTTACTCAAAACCAATACACTATATGCCACTGCACTCTACACCATTTCACTCTGTCACTTTACTCTGCACCACTGCACTCTATACCAAAGCACTCAAAGGTACTCTACTCTACAGCTCTCTACAACACTCTACTCTGCAACAGTGCACTTTCTGCCCCCGAACTCTCTGCCACTCAACTCTGCACCACTGTACTCTGTGCCACTGCACTCTACTTTGCACCACTCTAGTCTATAAAACTCTACGGCAAGCTGCTCCAATGCACTCTATGCAAAAGTACTATTCACCACTACACTCTATGCCACTCTAATCTACTGTGCACACTGCAATCTATGACACTGTACTCTATGCTACTTAATTATATGCCTCTCTACTCCACATCAGTCTACTCTATGCCTGTGCACTCTACCCTACTCTAGTATGCACCACATCACTCTTTGCCACTCCACTCTATGCCACTCTACTCTGCAACACTGTACTCTATCACCGTACTCTATGCCACTGCACTCTACCCTGCACCACTCCACTCTACGCCACTTCACTCTACTCTGAAACAATCTATTCTATACCACTGCACTCTACACCACTCTGCACTTCTTCACTCTACACAACTGCCCTAACGCCACTCTATGCTACTGAGGTCTATGCTACTACTCTATGCCACTGCACTATACCCTTCAAACTCCACACTACCCTGCACCACTCCACTTTACCCCCCTCATTCTACTCTGAAACAAACGGATCAATCCCATCACACTCTACGCCACTCTACTCAATATGTGCCACTGCACTCTGTGCTGCGCCATTCTACTCTTCTCTGCACCACTCTAAACCACTGCACTCTACAACAATGCACTCAACACCACTTTACTCAAATCCAATGCACTCTACGCCAACTACTATGCACCACTTCACTCTACTCTGCGCTACTCTATGCCACTGCACTCTATGACATTCTACTCTGCAGGACTCCACTGTCCGCCACTGAAATTAATGCTAGTCTACTCTGCACCACTGGGCTCTATGGCACTCTACACCATTGTGTTCTATATCACTGCACTCTACGACACTGCTTTCTGCACCATTCTACTCTATGCTAATGCACTCTATGCCACTGCACTCTATACCACTGCACTGTACTCTGCACCCCTCAACTCTACACCACTCTACTGCACTCTACGCCACTACACTCTGCATCACTCCACGCCATTCTAACCTATTCAGCACCACTGCACTCCACACTACTACAACCTACACTACTCTCCTCTACGCCAGTGCACTCTACGCCATTCTACTGTAGACCACTGCACTCTATCATGCACCACTCCACTCTACCATGAAACACTCCACTCAACGTCACTTCACTCTACTCTGAAACAATCGTCTCTACGCCACTGTACTCTACACCACCCTACGTCACTTCACTCTGGCCCAATGCACTCTACACCACTTTACGCAAATCACTCTGGCTCACTGCACTACACAGAAGTCTACTCTGCACCAGTGTACTTTACACCACTTCATACTAGGCCACACCACTCCACTCTACGACACTTCACTCTACGGCGCTACACATTATGATATTCCGATCTATGACACTCTACTTCACTCGATTCCACTGTACAACACTACGCTCTAAGATGCTCTACCCAACTCTCTCTATACCATTCCATGGCACTTTTGTTTAGCATGTGCTTTTACCTTGCATGCCATTACCATGTATTATTAGTCTAACTAAGGTAAGTATTAGTAAGGTAGGTAAGTATATATATATATATATATATATATATATATATATATATATATATATATATATATATATATATATATATATTTTTTTTTTACGTTTCTGGGGGGAGACCCCTCAAACCCCCATACTTACCTTAAATGCATAATAAAGGCCAATACGTGGTAAAAATATGCATGGTCAAGGCACCGCAATGTAACAATTGTGTTTTAAAGACAGTTTCCCATAATAGCATTAATGAAAGGTCTGGGTGAAGGTCATGAGATACTATGTCCTTCACCCACTGTCGTGCCCTTATCTTCGGCTCAAGATGCATAAATGAGGTGGCGAAGAACCTATCTGATGGCATTGACCTCTACAAAGTACAGTAATGCGACATTCAGAGTCCCTAACGGGTATTATGTGGTTACTGTCTACAACTCCCCACACTGTTGTCATTGCACACTACTGTCAGGAGGACTGTGCACCGTGTTCATGGAAAAAGCTATAAGTGCGTTGTACTTTTAAACGTTTATGTGGATTTACACTTCAGAACAGTTTTGTATCTTTTATTAGTGTTCACTGTCTTTTTGAACATCTTTTTATGTACTATCATGCAATCTCTTTTTATTCAAGATCAGTTTTTTTAACTACATCTATTTGTAAATGATGCTGGAAGACACTATATAGAGTATTGCGTATGATTTCCAGAAACAAATCAGTGTAGGGGTTTGATTTAGGGGTGGGTGAAAAATTCCACTTCACCGGCAGAGTTTGCAGAGTTTTGCCCGGAGCAGGGAGTTTTGGCAAAACTCCATCAATCGCTGCGTAGCGGGGTTTTTCCTTGTGTACGGTTTGCCTAAGTTGTCGAGCTAGAGCGAGAATTTACAACCCTCAGCGTGGTTTTTGAGTCCTAGAATGCCTCCCTGCGAGATTTCTCAAAGTGGGCGGTCGCGACAGGTCGCTACCGTTCGCGATGAGAAAGTTGCCGCTTGCGGGGAGAAAGCTGCAGCTCATGTAGAATATCTACTCGAACTGCAGCAAAGAAGCAGCGCTCTCTGGCAGGGCGTGTGTGTGGTTCACGCTGATTTTACTCTGCTGAACAAGCTCCCAGTGCTAAAAATCAGCGCAAGCTTTGTGACGTGCCAAAATTCAGCCTCTCGTGGAATTCCGCGGAATCTTGTGGCGCTCCTAGATAATTCCGCGGAGTGAAACTCCACGAGGTCCACCCACCCCATGTTTGATTACATGAAATAACTAATAGAAGCAGTAGAAATATAAAGATATTTGTGAGGAGTTGATAGAAAAGAAAATATTGTCGTTTTCAAATTCTATATATTTGGACAGCTTTTAGGAAACAGGTTCAATATATTTGGAAATTAGGTTTTTCATAAAGCAAAATATAATTAATAAATCTGGAGAGCCTATTTCGGATTAAATGAACAAAAAGTAATTAAAGAGGAAACATTTACAAGTAGCTCCTACACTAGTTACTAGCCAAGCCGGTAAAGTGACTGGCTGTGCTAGGACTCTCCCTTCCGAGAGGTGGCACTGTTGCTTTGTTCAACAGATGTCATGCAAACGATCCGTAATGAGCCTTCAATATGGGTTAAGACGCGTGAAAATTGCCCACAGGTTACAAAAGGCTACATTTCTCTCATTAAAGGAAGCCAAAACTCCCCTTTTATTAAGTAACCCTGCTGCTACGTGTCTTTCCGTACAACTAATAAAAGATCACTCTGGGATACGTGTCACCGAGTTACTCCTGCTTAGAGACTCAAATCATCAGAGTGAACAGATGATGCCCCCCTAGGCAGGATAATACCACGTGCACTTTCACATACACCGGAGGTAAATGCTTACGTGACGCGCCGCGGGCGTTCAAAAGAAACCCGCGCGACACTACCGTCTCAGACAGCAGTCAAGGCAAGCTCCGAGATAAAGCGCCAAGAAGCTATCAAATAATGCCAGGTGGGGTTCGCTTTATAAACACCAATGTATAAAGGGCAATTGCGTCACCCCATACTAACCCCGTAACAGCTGTTTGCAAATGTTTTCTTGTTTATAAAAAAATATATATATAAAAAGAAAAGCACAAATTATCAAAATATTTCACCCTAAGCACGAGATTCTATATTTACATGATTATTACATGACTTATGTGCCACTTTGGCTTCTCACCTTCTGGGCACTACTGAAACCTTAATAAAGATGGGATCTCCTCAGAAGTATCTCACGGGTCCTAGCATCGATATTTCATTGGCAACTGTCATCTAGTAAGCAGAGGCGGGGAGGGGTGAGGTAGAGGGGATGGCGCGGGAAAGGGTGGCTGGCTGGTGCGCTGGTCAAAAACCGCCTTTGCTGGCCAATGGAGGCCCGGCCGAATCTTAGGTGGACAATGACCAACCTTTTATAACATCAATTTGTTGAAGCATCTATTTGGGTTGAGAGACCACCCTCCCCCTGCCGCCCCAACAAATATTGGCCTCACACCCTCCTCGACCTGTTCACCTTCACACAGTGTGGAGGGCAGTCAGTGGAGGTGCTGTGTGCCATCTTTCATGGATTGCTGGAAGGATTGTCTGTTGTGTTTTGGTCTAAGCTATGGTCGTGCCTGTTAATCATTTTATTTGGGGATTTTGTAAAACAAAACTAGCCAAACTACAGGAGCCTCAGCAGGTTTAGGATTATGGGTAATTATATACAGGAGTAACGTTTCTATAGAGCATGGGTACTCACAAACTTTCTCTCGGGGCCAAATTTACAGTGTGGTTTGTGTCCGAGGGCCACACCGGTGGGGGCGGGGTCAGTGGGGGAGGGGGCGGGGCTAGAGCAACAAAAAAAACTGTGACCATTAGGTTGATCACAGGTCCCTGCAGCGGACTCCTTCGTCCACTGAGCCACCCGACCCGGCATACACACATCTCTCTCTCTCTCTCTCTCTCTCTCTCGTTCTTTCTCTGTCTCTGTCTCTCTCTCGCTCTCTCTCTCTGTCTCCCTCCCACTCTCTCTACCTCTCCCTCCCTCTCTCTACCTCTCTCTCCCTCTGTCTCCCTCTGTCTCTCACTCTGACTGTCTCACTCCCTCTCTCCCTCTGTCTCACTCACTCTGACTATCTCACTCCCTCTGTCTCACTCACTCTGTCTCACTCTCTCTCTGTCTCCCTCTCTCTCTCTGTTTCCCTCTCCCTGTTTCCCTCTCCCTCACTCTATTTTCCTCTCCCTCTCTCTCCTTCCCTCTCCCTCCTTCCCTCTGTCTCCCTCTCTCTCCTTCCCTCTCCCTCCTTCCCTCTGTCTCACTCTCTCTCCTTCCCCCTCCCTCACTCTGAGGTCTACCTCACTCTGAGGATTCCCTCCCTCGCTCTGTCTCCCTCCCTCGCTCTCCCTCTGTCTGCCTCTGTCTCCCTCCCTCGCTCTCCCTCTGTCTGCCTCTGTCTCCCTCCCTCGCTCCCCCTCGCTCTCCCTCTGTCTCCCTCCCTCGCTCTCCCTCGCCCTGCCTCGCTCTCCCTCTGTCTCCCTCCCTCGCCCTCGCTCTCCCTCGCTCTCCCTCTGTCTGCCTCCCTCGCTCCCCCTCGCTCTCCCTCTGTCTCCCTCCCTCGCTCTCCCTCGCCCTGCCTCGCTCTCCCTTTCTTCTGCCTCTGTCTCCTCCCTCGCTCTCCCTCCCTCTGTCTGTCTCTGTCTCCTCCCTCTGTCTGACTCGGTCTCCCTCCCTTTCCTTCCCTCTACCTCCCTCCCTCCCCCTCTGTCACCCTGTTCATTTTACCCTGCCTGTGTGTGCCCGGGCTGAGACAGCTTCCGGGCACACACACACACAGCCACACCCCAGCACTTCACAGGTCTTTAAAAGACCATTCACATGTTAATGAGGCTTAGTTCACCTCTTAGCGCCCCTGCAGCCCCACTCTGACTATTGCAGGAATCGCCCGGCCCCCACAGAGCAGCAGAGTCTCAGAGTCGCGCTGCCGGGGTGTTTGCTGACACTCTTAAAAAAAAAAATATGTAAAACACGGGTACGATATCTGCACGGTCCGCGGGCCGCAGGGAAGGCTTGCCGGGCCGCTGGAGGACCGCGGGCTGGACTATGAGTACCCGTGCTATAGAGTCTACAACTATTAATTAAATTGGATAAACCTGGGATCAGCTCCGAGTGTCAAGATCCAAGTGGTCTTGAGGTCCGGTCCTTCGTCATGGGAAGATCGTGTTGGGTCCACCCAATGGTCGGTTTCAATGCAGTGGATGGTGATTGGGTGGTTGAAGCAGTTTAAGAGGATGGTTGTGACAGATCAGTTTGGGGGCATGCAAGACCGGGCACACGACAACTTGATCTTTCGCATGTAAAGCAAATGCATTGATGGAGGATACGCACGAGGACGGGATTTTGCCATTGCAGATCTGGCCATACTCAATATATAGGCATGGGTTCTTTATACGGCGCCAGTGAGGAAACATGTGGTGGCCAGCGGATATCTGAACAAGTTAAGGGAACTTGGTAGAGACACCAGTGAAGGAAAAGGTATGGCAGCCAAATGACATGAAGTGCAGGTAAGAGAATGTGGAAGTCAAAGGAGTGGTGCTGAAAACAGGCTCGCTCGAGCTATAGTCCCTTTTGTCGCAGCCAGGAGGAAAGTGGCGCAGTACCATCTTGTCAGCTGGTGCCACCCACAAATGTCTGGAGGAAGGTAAATAACAGTGTCAGCCACAGGATTGCGGCCTAAGTTCCAGATTGAGTGGGGAGGATCGACTTATCCTAAAAATGAAATAGTCAGCCACATTCCATTTCAGGGATTTCAATTTTGCATTCACAGTGTAACACTCTATTCAAATTAATCAACTTCACCACAGGATCCGCTCTTCTTCAGAAGTGTGAATACAATACCTTTTTGCTGCCCTAATTCCTTGCCTAAATAAAATTGATAAAAATACAGAAATCTTATGCAAAAGGTTTACGGCTCTCGTTTACTTGTTGGAACAACCGCAATGGATTTCCTTTCCTTTCTTTTTTCAAGCCCCGTAGGCTACAGAGAGCACGCGGCCTTGTTTCCATCTAAGGGTCAGTTTAATGCACTGGCTAACCATTAGCTTCTCTTTTTCCTCATTTGTGAAGTGTGTTTTTTTTTTAGCAAACACACTGAACAAGAATCCCTCAGTAAGCAACAACCTCATTACAGGGTGCTTTGCTGTACTTCGTCAGTGGAGTTGAACTGAGGTGGTGGCAAATCATTCCAATCTATTTTCTCATGCATTGGAGGAGCCATATTCCAGCTACATCTGTATGGTCAGAAATTTGGGGTACAACTAGATGCAAACCCATCTTTTCACACCTAAAGCAATGCTGTGTCGAAAAGCATGATCGATCGGCTTAGCATCAAAACAAAAAAATCCTTCCTTTACTACTTAAGTCTCATAGTAACATTAATATGTTTCCAATGATCTTGTGGAAATTGGATCACTGTAATACTATCCTGCTTTGTATATACAGGCCAAGCTTCAGGAATCTCTGTCCACTTTGTAAAGGCAGTCAGCTCTACCCACGTCTTGTCTACCATTCACTGACTGCTAGCCTGAGAATTCTTTGAAAGGAACATGATTTGTAAATTAGGCCTTCTGCAACATTGTCCCACCAATCTGACAGATCATTTTGAGAACTACATCCATAGTTGTAATATTCACTCTTACAATGAAAGACCACAAATTCAGGAAAAATTAACATGATGCCCGCATCGCTCTGGAGCAGCAGCCAAAGCACTATGAGGACTATACCCAGCTGGGCTTCAGAAAACATGGCATCACATGGCTATTCCCCAGATCAGTTTCTTCAGTTTCTCCAGTTCAATTAACAGTTAAGTATTCAATAGAATCCACTAAAAAGATTGTTATGTTTATGAATGCCTGCCCAAAAGGAACCATTGACAGGGTTGGATTGGGGCCTCAATTCGGCCCGGGAAGCCAAAAAAAAGGCCACAGATCTCAACCTTTCGCAATACACTGCTTAGTTAGGATAATGGAGCTAAATGATGACACACTTTTATGGTAATAAATAAAAGTATTTTAAAGCTTGTTGGGCCAGTACTTAAATAGGAAATTAACATTCAAATGAAAAAATATATACTTTAAAAGCACAGAATTATCAAAAATACCAGGTACTTACTTTTAATTGTGTTTTTTAATCCATAGGTTTGCTGTGGGTGTTTTGATTAAGGTTCACTGGAAAACATGATATGGCACAGACCTAAACTGCCTTAAACACTCACTTTTTATGATATTCATTTTGTGTTTTGCAGTATTTAAGAGAGGCCCTCCAATATTCAGAAGCTGGTAAAAGGTGCATCTTTGTTTTTTGTTTTACTTGCGGCTAGCATCACTGTATGTTCTGAGAAAGGAAATGATGCTACCGTAAATGCAAAAACAGACAAAAAATAGTGTCACTTTCCTTACATGCCGTTTTATGTGGCATGAACTAGACCCAGACGCATTGGAGCGATTTACATGAGCATCAGCTAACATTTCAGAGGGTCATATTATTCTTTTTAGGTTCATTTAGATTAAGTGATTTGCCCAGAATCACAGGATGACGAACTAACGCTGGGACTTGAACCTGGTTTCCCAGTTTCAAAGTCAACTAAAGGCCACAACCTGTCTCTGTTGACTGCAATAATTATTATCTGGCAAACAAAGGAGAAGAGCAGAGACTGATCTATCCCCCCTGCTGGTATGGAGTGGAGGAGGACACAAATAAACAGAGGAGCTCCCTTGCTCGCCCTCACAAACCCCCACCACCCGATGCTCAAGTCCTCTCCCCTGCTGCAGACCCCTGAAAACTAAGGGCTAATGGCTTCCCATCAACAGCTCCTTGCAGACTCTGTCACAACTGGATGTATGACGGTATGACGCGGGCTATTACCACGCGTACCGTTACAACGTGTGTTTTATAACGCAAGTCGTTACCACGACTTACGTTGTAGGGTGCGGACTTAGGAATAGTTTAATTTACTATTCCAACACCAGTCCCCGTGGATAGTAGGGAAGGTGTTGGAATAGTAAATTAACTATTCCTTGTCCTTGAGCGCCCTCCAGCGCAAGTCGTGGTTATGACTTGCGTTGTAAGAGACGCGTCGTAATGGTAGCGCGGGGTAACATCCGCGTCGTAAAGGATGTTCCCCGTCACAACTGGCTGGAGGCAGGCACACCTCATGATGTGACAGTCGGAGCAGAGCAGCCCATTGTCATTCTCCCTCTGAAATTAGCCCGCTGGCCGGACTTCATGAGCATGGGGGTCATATTTGTTAAGGCTGTAACAACAGCCTTTCACGTTGTGCACCAGGAAAGGAGTCCTTAGTAGACCAAATAGGTGGCCCACTAACTGGCCTCAGCCAGAGGCCAAGCGGGAGATGCCCGTCTTGCCAATCCGAGGCTAACCATTGATATTTATAATCGATTATCCAGTATTTGGGAGTAAGGCTTCACTTTTGGTGGCAGAATCTAAGCTGGCTCTAAGATGTGGGGTGCAACTGGAGGACATACTGTAAGAACATCAGCATTTGTGATTAGAACCGGTCATGGGCAGAATAACATTCCTTTTACGAAATAGACTTTTTCTGAAGTCTCCGAGTACAGCTACTGCGGGTTGACTTTTTCCAAAGTAGACCGACAGTGAACTATAACATTAGTTTGTGTCCCTGATTAATTTAAGTATTTATTTATTACAGCGTTTTGAATGGTGGTGTGTGTTGCCTTTTGGTAACTTCAGAGCATTAGCAAGTAAGGGAATACAGCTTGGCTGTTGGAATGGGAGTTAATGTTGGTTGGAATGGGAGGTATCATTCAGTAGGGTAAGGTAAGTGAATATACCTCATTTACCTTAACACTGCTCTCTCTAAATGATCTTAATTAAAGGCTGTTTGAGACCTCGGAAGAATGAACCATGTCTATAGTGAAAGCAGGGCCTTGCACAGGCTCCCCGTGCACTGCCGATCAGAAGTTTGCATGTTTAACATTTAAGTGACCCAATGACTTAAACCTACCCATCTTTCCTCTAGTCTGTATATTCAAACCAAAAAGAACAAGGTGATGGATGGAATGCTTGAATTAATCTCAGACACTGGTCCTAGGATGCTTGTGTTCTGGTTCAGGGAGGACCTGGCTTGGCAGTTCGGGCTGGACTGTTCCCATGAGGAGCAGGGTCAAGACGGATTTCCATATGGCTGGAATCAAACTGCATGGTGGGTGGAAAATGATGGATTGGGATGGAGGCCGAGTGATTGCCAGTGGCTGATATTAATCCAAGCATTCCATTTATCACCTTGTTGTTTTTGTATATTCAAACCAGGCATCTCTACAGTAAAATGTTCCTTTTTTTAATCCCAAAATTCTGCTTATGTTCTCAAAGCCACTCTTTTCAGTACAAGTTCATTTGGCATGGGTGCTATTCTTTTAGATGCAAGAGGGTCAGCCACACTCTCTAGTTTCAGGAACATCTGAAGAGTAACAGGTTTGGTAGGTTTCTAAGATCAGTGGCAAGTGTGCACTATGAAAATGCTGTAGTCTACCAACACCAGTATGAAGTGCTCAGTTTTCTCATGTCTCCTCAATTTAATATGTTTTAGTTCGACTAAGTGTGAGCACCTTGGCCCCTTTGCAGCCAGAGATTAGATCAGGGAAGTTATGTCTTTCAGAAGAGAGAAGAAGAGTTGTTTGAGGCAAACAGCGGAACACTAGGCCAGAAGGTGCGTTAGATAACTTTGATTTGAAGGCCAGACCTAGAACCTCAGTAGTGTCCACGGTTTGGGCGAGGGGCAGGTGAATTGTAAGTGAGGAGGAGAGAGGGCAGGTATTGAGGCAGCTCTGAGTTGTTGATGAAGGATTTGTGTATTTTTGGAAATTGTCGATTCAAACACCATATTTAGGTCTTCAAAGTGCTACAGAGATATGCAAGCGTTGCGTTTTACAGACTTTAGTGATTGTCTGTTCCTTATAGAAGTTAAACATTTGCGTGGATTGTTTGGTTCTCTTGTTGATGAGTGTGGTGAAATAAGCCTTTCTGGATCTCATGATGGCATTATGATCGCCTCTTCTGTCTCTCACTGCCATTTTTGCTTTCTTCTCTGAGACATAGACCACTCTCTTTCCATGATTTATCTGAACGCCTAGGCTCATCAAGTTCCACAGTGAACAACTAATTAGTATTTTTGGGAACCACCATGGGTATTTTAGGTTTATTCAGAGCTAAGGTGTCCTGAGCTGAGGCAGAGGTTGTTGAGTAGTGTATTTTGATCATTTGTTGACGAATGGTTGGTTTTGGCAGCAAGACAAAATGACTCAGATGCCTGAGTACCTATATTTTTTAAATGATTAATGAGAATTGGGGGCGGGTTTGTCCTTGCTACAACATCACAGGATAGTAAAATAGAGCAGAATTATTCTTCATTACAATTAATTTGCAGATTTCTGATATTTTCTGCACTGGTTTATTTATCCATGATTACACGCTAACACTATATGTAGGCCCATTGGGAAAAGGGTTTCTCGTATAATTCTTACAACCAATTGCTGAGCGGATCTTGGGGAAGCACTGGTTACCTTCTCAGTTTGTCTGCAGAGCAAAAGTACAAAAACACCTTGTTTTAGTCAGCAACACACAGTTAATCTGTACTGTGGGACAATCCGCAAAGGACACGTGAGCATATATTATGCTAGAATGGTACGGGGTGATTTAGGGGAACTTACCACAGAAGAACATAATGTAATGATGTGAGACTAATTTGCATAATGTAGGAATACATTTATGTTCTATATTTCTAGTTTAGTTTACCTTTATTGACTTTTGCTGATGTTCGAATAAATACTGCCATAATTGCTATGCATCTGCCCTAAACAATGATAGTGTATAGTAAACATATATTGCAAATGTAATTGTATTTATATAGTGCTTAACAACCCCGATGAGGTGTTGATGTGCTTTTCGGTGTGTAGCACGCTACTCCGGAACCCAAAGTGTATTAGGGATGAATCAGTATAGGGAAATATAAGTTGTTAATCGGAGCAGTGGACATGCGAGTCTGTTAGTTGGATTGAATAAGATAAAGAAGGGATAAAGGAGGGAAGAGTCTAGAAGGTGTTATTTGGGAGATCATTGTAGTAAACAGAGGTTTGGGATGAATCAAAGGAGGGATAGAGGAGGTAGGAGTCTAGAAAGAGTTATTTGGGAGATCAAAGTGGTAAAATAAGGTTTGGGATAAGTCAGAGAGTGGTGGTAGAGGATATATTGAAAGAGGTATAGGATGAGACACAGTGTTGTGTTATAGCGAGCTGACGTTTTTTCTTTTCTTTTCAACGGTGGGAGTAAAGTGATAAATATATAGAATATCACGCCCTCTGTAGAAAGGCAAAAACCGCTTATTATTCAGAGACAAGTTCAGGGGCCCAGAACTGCTCGAAAACCTAATTTGAAGTTGTTAAGAAGTTGGCAGATCCCAGTAAACAGTCCCCAGTTGCACATACACAAATCCCTGCTGACATTCTTCAATTTCCACACTCACCTACCCAGGGATAGCCCACGAGGCCAGGGAGATACTTGTCTATTTTCTCTGCTCTGTGAGTCTAGGTACTTGGGGCAGTCTAGAGGGACGTCTAAAGATCTTATGGCGTGTCAGAGTTTGAGGCTAGAATCAAGGCCAGGAACATCTTAAGGATTTTGGGGCCTGGGCCAGACATCTTTGGGTGGCCCCTGTTCTAAACAGTTTTGAATTTATGATCCAATGTCAGCTCTTTCATGCTGTCTTTGGCCAGGTCACTGACAGTGCACAGATGCACTCCTCCAAATTCCAAATGTGCTTACATCTAAAATTCAGGGCTAGTGATGTGTGCTTTCAATATTGTAACACAGAAGTTGCTCACTAATATTCCTGGAAATAATCTCTATTGCACCCTCCCATTTCTCATATTTGAGGTCCTGTTTTGATCTAAAAGAAACTTTTTTTATGGATGTTGAATGTAACAAACAAAACATTTCTCTGCAAAATGTCTGTAATAGACTCTCACATCACACACATTAAAAATAAATTAACAGAAAATATATTCAAAACAATCTGTAGGTCATCAGGAAAAGACTCTGTATAACAGATCTGGCTCTATCAGGGAGCCCCCTGAAAGGCTGGGCATTTGGCAAGATCCCACTTTGCCCGTGCCTTATAACGTCTCCGAGGGAAAGGATATCCAAGGCAGAGCAATATTTGCATTTCTCATTCAAATTCTCATCAAAATATGAATGCAGTGCAAACATCAAGGTATGCATTTACACCAAATGTAAATCAGACAGAAGTGCCAGGTCCAACTCAAAATCCTTTCTTGGTTTGGTGCAACTACTTCTAGAGTGTTTGAATACTCATAAATTACCTTTTAACAATACATCATATGCCGAATTTTTAGACTAAACTATAAACTGATTAGCTAAGACATTTTTGGATCTTAAGCCATTTGACAGTACAGTTGACAGACTCTGCCTATAAAAAATGACTATACCTTTACTGGGGCAAGGTGACCACATGCTAACCCGGTTACGGTAACTGTGCCGGGGGAGTTAGAGTAGCTACAAGAGCTGTTAAAAAGTATCTGTTAAAATGCTAAATGAAGGCCTTGGGGGCAGGGGGTATATTGAGCAATCCTCAACACTCGGGACCACTCTTGAGCGGAGGACTATAGAACATAGAGGCCAGCACTTCTTCATCTAGACCATAATTGCATTGCTCTAAGTAAGGCACTTCACTTCCACTGACTCATGCAGGTGCATTAGAAATGGAAAAAATGTTGTACGGAGCACTATAGGAAAACACGTAACTGTGAGGTCCCGATGGTCGATGTCTCTCAAGTAGTTGCTCCATAAGAGCAGAAAAAGCAGTGGTCCGAGAATGAGTGCTGTGTCCACCTATCGGCCCTACACTGGTAGTAGTGCTGCACCACAAACCTCACATGGAATTGCTTCTTTCGGAATGGAAGACAGACGCCAGGGCATCAGAAGTGGCAATTCCTAATAATGTCATGACACAGACAGAAGACCACAGTAGTCTATTCATTTGCTTCTTCAATGGTTATAGTGTCCCAGAATACAGTGAAACCTGGGCGTGTTACGCAATTGCTTCTGGGTTGGGTGCGCCACTTACAGTCATGAGGAGGTAGCCCACCGTTTCAACCGTCCAATGTCCATAGATGTGCACCGTTCAGATGTCGGGCAGATATTCATGGTTAATTTGAAATCCAGCCGTTGCGAATCCGTCGTTTTCCTCTGGCGATAGCCTGCTTTCCATTACTTTGACTTTGAGATACCTGGTTTTCACAGTGCTTAGACAATGGGAGAAAAAAACCACAGAGAAGGTCTGTGGGATGAAGCAGTCTATAATAAAAACAAATTATGCTAATTACCGTGTATGTGGTATAAGGCAAAAGCATAATAGTAGCTTTCCAATGCATGAGTGCCACAACAAAGGCAACACAACATTTGTTCCGCCTATGATGTACGGACAACCGGGCACTGCAGCCAGCAAAGTGTTTACTGTTTATGGCCATGTATCGAGACAGCTTTACCAGGGTTACCATACTTAGAAAAAACAGTTGCCCCTTAGGACTCATTCAAGGAATATGTAAAGTCTAACTTCAATGTATTCAGTTGAAGTGTATGATTAGTGATACGTTCATATATAAACATTCAAACATAAGTGAAGATCTAACACTTCACTCTTTGGTAGAAATGATATAGCTCTTCATATAAGTTATATACATATAGGGTGCAATCTGCACAATGGAAAAGGGTAGACAATACATTGCTGGTGTAGGTGAATATATACAAGAGTGAAACAAAATGGCCATGTCTGAACTGGGGTGGCAGAGTGGGCTAAAGAATGATGATGGATTAAACCCAGATCAATTGACTGGGTGTGAGTGTTTGATTTGCTCAAACGCTCCGTCCATCATCCCCTTTGGTATCGCTTTGTTCGCCCTAAGTTGGCAGGGTATGCCCAGACGTGGGTCCCTTGCTCACATGACATGGCTTGGCAGTTTGGGCTGGACTGTTCCCATGAGGCACAGGGTCAGACTGATTTGCATATGGCCATGTCTGAACTGGTGTGGTGGAGTGAGCTAAAGAATGATGATGGATTAAACCCAGATCAGTTGACTGGGGGACAGAAGGACTAAGTAATGCAGGTCGGATCCGTTGAATCAAAAAGTTTTGTTATAACAGGTTTTCTGCCCTGGCTTTGGGTCTTGAGTATATACGTTGCATAGGGAAATTTTGCCTGTAAACAATAAATCCTCACAGAGTGAAGGAATACTGACAAGGTGTGAATGGCATGATTAATTATCATAATTTTCATTTTCCAGACTCTGATTCTTTCTTGTCTCGAGTTGAAGGAAAATAAAGTTTTTTTAGGTTCCAGTGGAAAAACCTTCTTTTGTTTTGTTGGCAAGGGTTTGTATCCAGGGTGAGGACTCACCCTCAGTTAGCAATGTCACTTTTACTACCCCAATGTGTTCGGTGAAATCCAGGGGCGGCTCCTCTGTTGCTGTCGAGGAGCGCCGCCCCACTTAATTGTCCCCGAGCCCTGTGATGAAAAATAAAATGGAGATTCATCATTACCATTTTATTTTTACCATTTTATTTTTCATCCTGACATCCTCCTTCCCTGAAAAAGCGTCAGGATGGGGCTGCTGCGGAATGACAGCAGCAGGGTCTGGGAGGAGGGTAGGTTGCATATGCACTTTTCAAAGCGTGCATGTCTTTTTTGGTGGGCTGTCTTGTAATGGCCTGCCAGACATGCGCACTTAGAAACCTCTAACCCAGCTCTCTTAAGAAAGCTGAGTTAGAGTACGTGCAGGCCTCCATAGCGCTGTGGAGCGCCAAGACAAGCCGGCTCCCTCCAATCAGAGCGCTGCTCTCATGCTGGGGAGAGAAGTGCCCTGATTGGTCAGGGGAGTTTCCTGGTTGCCGGGCTGCAGCGAGACGAGGTCCGGAGCAGGAAGACCTGTTGCCAGGTAAGTGTTTTCTCAAGTTTAAGTTTATATTTGCGCGTGCCCGTTTATGTATTTAATTATTTTATTTTGTTTGAGTGTGCGCCTCCCTTCCTGTTGATGCCAGCCGCCACTGGTAAAATCGCCAGCCGCGTCACATCATACGTATACGTGCTTCAGTATACCAGTGCCTATGTCAATTGTTTTCACTGTGCGTTCAAGTAAGCCGCTGCCTGGTGCAGAGTATATAAAGAGACCTCTTCTCCGCTGACGTGCGCTCGAGGGGCGGCAGGGTAAGCAGCTTACCTCCAAAGCAAGGCCCTCGCCAGGGTTTTATCATGTGCAACAGAATCAGTTTACGCTGCAAAACCCCACCATGTGCCGCGTTAAAATCCAGGGGAGTGTGTAACAATTTATAGACTGGGCCCGGCGGCGCGGCACAGACAGGCAGCAGCGCAGCAGGAGGTCTTTGCGGAAGCGTGGGGTCAAGGGTCACCCTACATTACCGAAACGCTTTCTGCAGGAACTCAACACATGACTATTAACCTGCTTTATCTGGCTTCATTAAGGAAAGCCGATGAAAACTTTTAATCTGATGCCAGAGGACTGCAGGCCTCCGCTGGATATCAGCTTATTTGTTGGGGAATATAAAAAAAAGAACACGCTGTAATCATCCCGGCTGGGGCTTTCCTCTGTTTCTTGTCCTGAGATCTGACAGAAATGTGTATGTGTAAATGGAAGACTGACTAACAGCCCGTGTTTTAACGAGAACAAATTACTAAAAATCCAGATGTGTTGAAAATTGGCATCACGACTGCTTCTAGTGTAAGTGATAACTAATGGGGAATGATAGCCTACTTAGTGGGTTCTACCACAGGGCCTGTGCGTGGGAGTCCCTCATGCGAGCAGACTGCATCCAACTAATCTCACCTCTATGTTGCTTGTGATGTATCCTGTCTGTCTGCCTCTCAAGCTTTTCACAAATAAGTGCGCCTTTGGTTATTTCACGTTTTAGGAACTGGCTCTGAGTTACTGTTAGCAATCTCTGTTCATTAATCAAGTGAAATATATGTCGCTGAAGATGTAGATAGCCTTATACAAAACCATTCCAGAAGCAGAAAAAGGCAATTACCATGCAACAGTTACCTTACAATTTTACACATTCTGTACAAATTTGATACTTAAGACTATGCATATCTAGCGAGTAACATTAAATTAGACTATTTGTCCTAGATATAAAAAATCTTAATTTATTGATAGAGGTAATAGTCAAATACTGACTCAGGATTAAGTTGATTAATTTTGAAGTAATACAACTATGTAAATACCATGCTCTAAACTAAAGTTTCTTTACACTGAATTGTACACAGACGGAAGACTTATCCATGGTGTATATCAGTGTCTGTCTGCTGCACAGACATAACTACGGGTGGGTTAAGCGCCAGTAATGAAGATCAGAGCGAACTATAGCAATCTGCTGTGTTGACAACTGTATGACAGTACAGCCACACACCAAGGATCTGTGGGATTTTAACCTTTGCTTATTGAAAGACAAAAGTGTAACCAATACAGGGTCGAGCCTACCAGACAGCCCAGCTTTCTGGATGCAAAAGACATAGTGTGGGCTTGCTAAGAACAGACAAGGGCTTGGAGCCTGCCCTTTGCATGCCATTGGTTGGCTTACCTCTCACTCTCATTCGCCTACTTCTTACTCGTATCCCAGGTTGTCAATTTTGTGTTTGTCCCTCCTATGGACCATAGCTTCTTTGCCATCTCTTGTGATTGATTGGCTTCTATACTTCAACTGCTTCATTTTCAAGCATTATTTGTTCTACTGGCTTAAGCACTCCTTGAGAAAGCATGTACTTCTCCCCGCCATCTCCATGTTGCGCTTGCTCCCACTGCTTTCTCGCCAGTGTACTTCTTCCCCACCCGCTCCACAGTCCTCTCTCGCCTGTTTCTTTTCCTCCCCACCCCCATTATCCACGCTGCTTTCCCCTGTGTCCCATTCTCTGTTGCCCTTTGCATGTCTTCCTCACCCGCACAGTTACCCTACCCCCGTCCTCCATATTGCTACCCAAACAGTGCTACAAAAAAACACTTTCACCCATTTTTTGCTGAGTCAACTCAGAACTGCAAATCAAAAGAAAAAAAGCAACTGGGTCCTTTTGTGGGCAGATGCATGCATGCGTGGCCACATGGTAGCCTTTTTTTGTTTCTTATTTAGCCATGCGCGCAGCTTCGGGTATTTCATACTGATGCAACGTGATGCGTTCACAAGTAATATTACAAGCATAAATATACACTTTTAGAATACACTCGTAAAACAAGCAATGTGCCTACCTATGTCCACACAGGCCCACAAATGGTTCTGTGAATAGGGCCAATAGTTTGTAATCGGGGTTCACAGGAAGACTCCAACATCACAAACGAAATCTCTACATCACTGTGATTATAGACCTGGCTTTTACTGGCTGAGACATATTGCCAGTGCCTTTTCAGAGCTTCAGAAAAAGGGATGTTAAGAAACAATCAAATGTCACACTTTCCAATGTAATTTCATCCAAAGGACTTCTGTGTATTATGAAGTTCCAATGTCCCACCCACAGGGGCAGCTCTAGGCTCATGGCGGCCCTGGGCAGGGAGCGTAGGTTGGGGGCCCTGGAAAAGGGAGTCCGGGCGGAGCGGAGCACGGAGGCCAGTGAAGAGGGGGGGTCAGGGTGTTTAGAAGTGGAACAGAGCCGGAGGCCGCCAAATCCCTGCCAGGGCCCGCCACACAAATATGTATCCATCCTCAGACGATTATTATATTAAGGATATATATTGGGTGGTGGCCCCCTGGGGTTTGGTGGCCCTGTGCAGGTGCACAGCTTGCACATGCCTAAGGCCGCCCCTGCCATGCAGCTTGCCCACGGGGAACTCCTAGGCCTGATGCCTGCACTGTTGGAGCTATGCTGGCTTCTGCAAAGTATTTAAACTGCACACAAACTGACAGCACTCGCCCTTAAAAGTGACTAAAATTAATGTGCTCTTTGAGTCCCGTCTAGGAATTTTGAAAAAAGCGAAAAAACATATCAGAAAATAACAGCTAAAAGGGGAAATCAGAAAACTCCATGTAGAGAAAGCAAAACATTGATGCAAAAGAAAGGCCAGGCTTGTCTCCCCTCACTGGGTGCACAGACTGTGAAAGAGAAGAGCACGGATTCCTTTGAATGTCGACACACCACTTTTTCTAACAACAGAAAGATGTTTCAATCATTTCCAGCAACACACAAACAGTTTCTGATATTAAATTATTCCTATTTTATTTGCTTTGGTGTAAACAAATATTTTAGAAAACTCTGGTTTTCATTCCCTTTTTTAATGTAGTCACAAATGAATACATCATTCTGACATAATTCAACAGATTTTTTATGCAGATCAAGCGTTGGGGAAAAAATACCGGCTTGGCAGAAAATCGGGAACGAGGCTAACTTGCAGGGGGGAAAGAGTTGGCGCCAAAATACAGCCCTACCAGATGACTTTGTTCATCATAATTTTCTTAGATAACGAAACAACATTTGACTTCACACCAAGTGATAAAGAACCAACCCTTTCACTTTACACTACACCACGTGTTTGAGGATCTTGATAGGTTAGCTGTGAGGAGATTTTTTCAATGCCCAAATTCTGCAGCTTGCTTCATAAAGTTCCCCACCCAGCGACCAAAATGCAGCTTTAACATTTATGGTTTAGATGTGGTTTATTGATTTACATTTGCCACTTGCACCCAGGGACCGGTGAACCAAAAAACAAAAAAGACATGATGTGGAACAGTGTAACAGGCCCTGTTCCATGTGAGTTCCCTATACTCCTGTTTGAGTAAAGTGATGCACAGGTTCCATGTTTTTCTCAAATCTACACACCCACACCTCCAATGTGGCTGAGATCTTTTCCATCCCTTATAGATGCCAAAGGTGGTGCAGCCAAGCCCCATATTTTGGGGCAGGCCCTTTGCCCCAATGGGCGAGGATGGTCTGTTTGGAGGCACAGAAGTCAGAGCAATCGCCCTCCCTTTATGTGAGTGTAGGGGGATTGTGATATTGTTGGGTAGGCCCAAGATGGTATATGCTGGAAATGGAGGGATATAAGTATGGAATATGTTGTTAATGCTTCGTAGGACCGCTGACTAGTAGTGTTTGAGTCTTGGGCAGTGCCACAACAGGTGGAGGAGTGTGCCCAGTGTGCTGCACCCTCTCCAGTAGTTTGGAGATCTGCCTGGGATCTACTCTCCATAGCCAGTCCAGCCAATCAGAATCATCTGAGCCTAGTCTTGATGCAGTTTCCTCAGGATACTGCACCAATGAAAAGAAGCCATTGTGAAGGTTCATCGTGTGACTTGAGTATGTTGATGGGAAACCCTATCTTAAACAATGGAAAGAGGGGTGCTGTGGCACTCACATGGTTCAACACTAGGTGCAGCAAGTCTTCCTTCAGCTCCAATCATTGTAGTTTGGGAATAAGGTTATCCCAGTCCTGCAAGACATGCCACAAGCACCACAATCACCTTGGTCAAAACGTGAGATACCGATGTCAGTTGGAATAGGAGGACTACAAATTGGTAATTTCCAGAGTCACCAAACAGATCCGAGGGACAGGATCTTGAATTTCTCCTTCTGAAGGAAAGGGTACAAGACCATGAGCTCACGAATGAGGCAAAGCCAAACACGTTTCTTGGGCACAAGTGGGAGTAACATCCCTGTCCAATCTCTTATTCTAGGACTAGTTTCACAGGTCCTTTGCTTAGAAAAAACCACAACTTCCTACTGCAGAACATGAGTAGACCTTTCTAACTGAACAGAGAGGACAGCAAACATGAGGAGGGGAAAGGGAGTGCGTATTTCATCTCAATAATTAGGAAGACCCACCGGTCTCTTGTGTTAGCTTGCCAAGCCTTCAGGTTACGTGATACCTCCCTCCCACTGGTTGTGCTTTTCCTCGATGGGAAACCAAAGAAGTTTTGAGGTTGTAGCAAGGGAAGAAGAGGAGGGCTGGTGTGGACCTGGTTGGCCCTTGGATCAGTCAAGTCCCCTGTAGTGCGGAAGAAATTGGTTTGGCTCGTGTTAGATAGGTTGGGAGTGCTGAAACTACGAAATGTCATATCCCAGGAATACCTAATAGCCCTATGGTGCAGGAGGTCACACTGGTTGCATGACCTTGAATTGTGTTTAGGACACAAACACCAATGACAGGCCTCATGGGGGTCGGAAATGGATATCTATGGCCGTCACAAAAGGGTTTGAATCTTGACTTTTTTGGTAGAGATATCCTGCCTAGCACTGCACAAGACTCATTTTAGTGAAAATGTTCCATGAAGAGCCATTCCGGAACTATGTCGACGTCAGGGTGCCATATTGGCGTTTTTTAGCTCCAGTGATGTCATGTCTGGAATGGAATCCGCCGTCGGGACAGAGCGAAGTGCCACCTACTGGCAAACGGTAGCCGCCTTGGCAGAGAAGGGGGCTGGCGAGGGAACGTTGGTTTTACAATAAAAACAATTTGGTTTTAATATAGTTATTCGTATCACACGTATGTTGTCTGTAAGCAACACAAATAAAATATGCATCTATTGTCTAATTTAATGTTACCCCATTTAACAGCAAAGGAAGGATGAAAGACAAGGCTGCCAAGCCAGGGTTCGAACTCCTTATGCTTATATCACTGTCAATGTTAGACGAGAACATTAACATCACCATCTGGGTGCGGTGGGAACTTAAATCTGTTGTTGATTTTCAGCAGAATTTTTTTTTTTTTGTTCCAAACTTTTTATTAGGAATTCGTTTTTTTTGTTTTTTTGCTGTTTTACAAAAAACAAAATCAAATAATCGCACGCCACGACTCAACCCTTAAGTTATGGTATATTTTGATGCGTGCCATATTTTAAACTCGTTTGTACGAGTGTGTTTTGAGCGTTCATGCACAGGCAGCCTCCCCCAGGCCCGCATCCACGCTGCCCGCCTTCCTGGATGGAAATGTACATTTTTATGCTGGGAAGCGTCACTGGCGCGGGCCCAGCTCTAACCCTGCTCTACACTTTAATCCCGCTCCCAGCACGAGGGGTGCGGGGAGCTCGGAGGAAACGGGCCCGGCCCGTCCAATCAGCGCCCCGCCAACCGCCGCGGGGAGACTCACCGGAGGAGTCTGAAGTGATTTCCAACAGAAATAAACAGTTTGGGGTCTGAAGTGAGCGACGGTCTCAGGCGACCACCGGAGCCTGTCAAATAAAGAGAAACAAATGGAGGGTCGGGGGAGCGCGGGGCTGCGCAGCGTCACCGGCGCGCGGGCCCCACTGCAGCGCGTGGGCGGTCGGTTTACCTTCCCGCGCGAATTTATCATCCTGCGGTGACAAGGGCCGCAAACACAAAACAAGGCGACGTCGCCCTGGCCTGATGCTTCCTGCTGTTCGTCACGAAACAATACAATAATAAACCTTGGGAAACCCGGAGGACGGGACGGAGGACGGCTCGCGCTCACGGTTTTCAGCGGGAAAGCGACTGCTCGCGCCATCCTTTCTGCAAGGGAATTAGATTCTATCTAGAAACACCCGCTACAATGCATTTCTTATAAAAACCAGGGCAATTAATGACGCGGTGACCTCAGTCTCAGTGGCTGTGGACACTTCCCTCGGCGGATTGCAGCACTAACTACTCAAACGTGGAGTCCCCTGGGATAACCGTGGCACTGGCCCCACTCTTGGTCAATATAGGCCCAAAACCTTTGCAACAGCACTAGCACTTCAAATTCTTGAGCCATTCCTTCCACTGTTCATTCATTGGCAACACAATACACAATGCATTACTACACCACACCATGCGCCTGGGCCACAAACCGATGTCTACTTTGGCACATCCTCACTTGGAACTGGTTGGGCGCTTCCACAACTTCTGATACACCACTTTACATGTTTGGCAAGGTGCTTCACCGTGCCACATTAGCACTGCGGTGCTTTATCAATAAATGTTCCATGTGGTGGTACCACATTGTATAGCACTGTTGTGACTGCTGAGGCACTGCTTCACCTTGTGTGTCACTGCAAAGGCTCGGGTATGGCGGCTTTGCAACATGTGGCACGACATTGACATAGCTACTACAAAGTACTTTGGTGCAGCCTGCAGTATTGCTCGACTTAAGGACGTGTGGTGCTACTGTGCAAAGTGTAGCAATAAAGTGCCTGCTGTGGAAAATTCGAACACTATGCAGCATTAATACACATCTTGCAGACATTGGTGTGTGCCGTGAATCAAGACCTACGGATGACTTCCCATCAGGTAAACCTTTAGTGAAGATGAAGCGGTTTTGGAAAGGTCCAAACAGACAGCGCTTGGATGAGGTCTACTACCGCTTTATATCTCAGTCTAGTCTACATCTTTGGTGTCACGGTTAAACCCTAAGTGGTTCTGCTGGGCAGGCATGGCACTGGTACACTTACTGTATAACGGTATACAGCACTTCTAAGGGTGGTAAGGCTTAGTATTAATCGTGTGCCACAACTATGCCAGTTGTGACACTTTTACACCATGGAACATGTGGCTAAAACACTGACCTTGAATCCAGAGACCTTGAATTGCAGCTTTATTTCGCCTCAGATGCAAGTATGTCTAATGTAACACTGTGAGATTGTGCAATGTATTTGTGTGATGAAACAACATGTAGTGCTGTCTAGGCCTGCACTAATTACATGAAGCCCGTAACACCGTCATATCACCTTTTCAGGCTGTTACCGGAACTAATCCAACCCCACCAACCCTACTGTTCTATGGTATCAACAAACTAATTCGACCCCACCAACCATAAAGTTGTATTGTATGAACTTATTCGGCCCCACAAACCATGCTCTTCTATGGTATGAACATATCCGACCATACTGTTCTATGCTATGAACTAAGCGATAACCACAAACCTTACTCATCCGTGGTATGACCTAATCCGACCCCACAAAAGATACTGTTCTATGGTATGAACTAATCTGACCTCACAAACCATACTGTTCTCTATGCTATGAACTAATCCATACCCACAAACCATACTCATCTATGGTAGGAAATAATCTAGCCCTACAAATCATACTGTTCTATGCTATGAACTAATCCATACCCACAAACCATACTGTTCTATGCTATGAACTAGTCCGCTCCCACAAACGGTATTGCACCGTTACATCGCAACTTTTACAACGGACTTCTATTACAACGCAACTTTTACAACGCTGGATCCATTACATCGCATGCCTTTACAACGCATGACATTACATAGCAGATGCTATTACAACGCATGCCATTACAACGTAAGTATAGGTAAGTATATAATTTTTTTTATTTTATTTAATATTATTTAATTAATTTAATTATTATTAATTATAAATAAATATATTTATTTATGTTTTTTTTATTTTATAAATTAAATATATTAATTTAAGTAATTTTAAAAATAAGTATGAGTATAGGAGTATATGTTTTGGGGTACTGAGGTATATGTTTTGGGGTGTTTGGGTATTTTTAGGTTTCAGGGCTGGGTTTGGGTTTTGGGGTACAGGGGTATTTTTAGGTTTTAGGGCTGGTTTTGGGGTATAGGGGTATTTTTAAGTTTCAGGGCTGGGTTTGGGTTTTGGGGTACAGGGGTATTTTTAGGTTTCAGGGCTGGGTTTGGGTTTTGGGGTACAGGGGTATTTTTAGGTTTCAGGGCTGGGTTGGGTTTTGGGGTACAGGGGTATTTTTAGGTTTCAGGGCTGGGTTTGGGTTTTGGGGTACAGGGGTATTTTTAGGTTTCAGGGCTGGGTTTGGGTTTTGGGGTACAGGGGTATTTTTAGGGTTCAGTTTTTTTAAAAAAACGACTTTAAACAAACTAAATTAATTAAATTAATTAAATTAAATTAAAATAATTAAATTATATTATTTACAATTTATAAATTAATTAAATTACATTAATAAAATTATATTACTTAAATTAAATTAATTACAATTTTAAAATTAATTAAATTAAATTAATTAAATTATATTAATTCCATTTTTTAATTTAATTAAATTAAATTACTTACATTAATTTAATTAATTTAATTTAATTACTATTTTAAAATTAATTAAATTAAATTAATTATATTAAATTAATTAAATTAAATTAATTACAATTTTTACATTAATTAAATTAAATTAATTATATTAAATTAATTAAATTAAATTAATTACAATTTTTACATTAATTAAATTAAATTAATAGAATTAAATTTATTACATTAAATTAATTACTATTTTAAAATTAATTAAATTAAATTAATTAAATTAAATTAATTAAATTAACTTAATTAGATTAAATAAGTATGAGTATAGGAGTATATGTTTTGGGGTACTGAGGTATATGTTTTGGGGTGTTTGGGTATTTTTAGGTTTCAGGGCTGGGTTTGGGTTTTGGGGTACAGGGGTATTTTTAGGTTTTAGGGCTGGTTTTGGGGTATAGGGGTATTTTTAAGTTTCAGGGCTGGGGTTGGGTTTTGGGGTACAGGGGTATTTTTAGGTTTCAGGGCTGGGTTTGGGTTTTGGGGTACAGGGGTATTTTTAGGTTTCAGGGCTGGGTTTGGGTTTTGGGGTACAGGGGTATTTTTAGGGTTCAGTTTTTTTAAAAAAACGACTTTAAACAAACTAAATTAATTAAATTAATTAAATTAAATTAAAATAATTAAATTATATTATTTACAATTTATAAATTAATTAAATTACATTAATAAAATTATATTACTTAAATTAAATTAATTACAATTTTAAAATTAATTAAATTAAATTAATTAAATTATATTAATTCCATTTTTTAATTTAATTAAATTAAATTATTTACATTAATTTAATTAATTTAATTTAATTACTATTTTAAAATTAATTAAATTAAATTAATTATATTAAATTAATTAAATTAAATTAATTACAATTTTTACATTAATTAAATTAAATTAATAGAATTAAATTTATTACATTAAATTAATTACTATTTTAAAATTAATTAAATTAAATTAATTAAATTAAATTAATTAAATTAACTTAATTAGATTTTTAAAAAAAGATATACTTACCTATACTTACGTTGTAATGGCATGCGTTGTAATAGTATCTGCTATGTAATGACATGCGTTGTAAAGGCATGCATTGTAATGGATCCTGCGTTGTAAGAATTGCGATGTAACGGTCTGCGTTGTAAAATAACGCGTTGTAACGTCATACATCTCCACAAACCATACTGTTCTATGATATGAACTAATCTGACCCCACAAACCATACTGTTCTATGGTATAAACGAATCCACTCCCACAAACCATACTGTTCTATGGAATGGATTTATTCAGCCCCACAAACCAAGATGTTCTAACACGGGATGCTCCTGCTACAAATATGAATGCCACAGGTAGAGGGCCCCATTGTTTCTTAGAGCTAGGCAGGGGCGGCTCCTCCGCTATGGCGGAGGAGCGCCACCCCACTGCTGAAATGCAGCAGTCAGAATAAAAATAAAAATAAAATAAAACTATTTTATTGTCACTTTATTTTTACTTCCAGTCCGCTGAGTCGAGTACGGGGCCAGGCCACAAAGACACACAGCAAAAGGGAGTGGTGGTAGGCACCAAAAGCACACGTCAGTTTGGTCCCTGTCCAGAGCTGGCCAAACAAACATGCGCACTTGGATATTTCCAGGCTGTTCCTTGGAGATATTCTAGTACTAAGGGGCACAGGCTCGCAGAGTCTGCTGAAACGCAAAACTGGCCCGCTCTGCCCAATCCCAGCGCTTCTCTCATGCTGCGAGAAACGTTAGGATTGTCTGGGGTCTGGGTGACTGTGTCCATGAGGAATTGTAGTGCCTGGACATTGGCAGAGGAGCAGCACGGCGCGGGAGCAGAAGATAGCGGCGGCTAGCAGGAAAGGTACATTTACATTTTTATTAATATTTTATTTTATCCCCCCCCACCCCCACCTCGGATTGGTAGCAGCAACCCCTGGAGCTAGGCCCGAGCTTGAACAACCATCTTAAGCAAATAGTTTATGAATATGGGGGAAAGCCACACACGCTTTATCGCAAAACGTGTGCAGTACAGAATATTTATTCCAGCTGCAACCAAAATAGTTCCCTTCGCCATTTGGTAGACTATAACAAACCCACATATAAATGTTCTCCACAAATACATATATTCTTCTTCCGTAAGTATTTACATTGCCTTGCTACATTTGCCACTTCATTAACACACCCAGTACGGTTTCTCTGGGTTGGGCTGGAACAGACACACTCCTATGGGGCGATCAGAGAGTCCTTGTACGGGAGGCGGAACACGATCCTGGGGGCTCCACATGGGTCCCGTGGTGTCAGACCACCATACAGCTCCTTCCTACAGAGGCCCAGACTGAGCGGAGTCAGCAAAAAAGGCAAGTGGATATATTAAGAGCAACAAGCTTGAAAAAAATGCATATTAGACCTTTCCAAAAAGTGTTAGAGGGCTGTTTTTCTGAATGTAACTGGCCCATATGGCCATAAGTGATATATGTCGCAAGGGAACAAGCCTGATTATTTTATAGTATTTTTGTAGACCAGGATAAAAGGCCAGAAGATACTTAATTATTAAAAAGCCAGATTTTCAGAAGGCGTTTTAAACAAAGTAGATTTCTTCTGACTCAAAGCGAGAGCGTTCCACAAGTTGGCGGCTGTTGCTTTAGAAAGACTACACTGGTTTTAATGGTGGAAAGCAAGAATTGGTTTGCCAATCTTAGGGAGCTTGACAATTGGTAGAAGGAACATTTAGGCAGTGTTGGTAAGCACTCCTGCCACAGCATTCTCAACAAGTCACATTCAATGTAACATTGTGTTTGCAGAATCAAGGTAGACTGAATTCGCTATTTTAAAAGGTTCAGGTGAGTAAAACAGGTGTGGTCCACTTTACGTGATTGGGCTTCCGAGGGCAGGGTGTTGTACAGAAGAACTCCTAAGTTCCTGACCAATCCAGAGTAATCTGGGAGGCTGTCCACCATATCTGGCCTTAAGCTCGTGTCCCATTCTGCTACTGATGTCTCAAAGGTAATCAAGACCTCAGTTTATGGTTCGGTGCATCTTCAGAAAGATGTTGGCCATCTATCCCTGGACGCCGGAGGGAGCTTCAGTTAAAGGTCTCACCTCTTGATTTGAGACCCTTGAACACTCCAAATGTATGTGTTCTTGTAATGTATGTGTTCTTGTAAAGCGCACTGAGGCGTCGTGGCGCTGTAGACCGCTGGGGAACCCGTCCTGGCTATCCCTGTGAGATAGTCCCTACTGGGTATCTCCAAGGTGAAACCAGGCATCCCCGGCGAATGTGGGGGGCCGTTGTAGAGATACGGCAAGCTAATGCCCAGAGTTGCTGAGTGTGATCCCTGGTTAGAGTAGGCGCCAAGGCCAGAATTATCGAGTCCGCTGACCCTGGTCCACGACCCTGCTGCGTCGGGAATAGAACCCTGGTTCCGGGCCGTTCTCTGCTTTCAGGTCTGCCGCCTCTAACCAGTGAGCCACTCCAAAGGTTAAAAATATTGTGAATTATATCAGCATACATATACAAACATACCCCACTTGGTGGAGTAGTTGGGCAAGCAGCCACAGGTACATGTTACTCCAAAAGGCAAGAAGATTACCCTTTCAGGACTCCTCTATGGATGTTGTACATAGTCAAAGAGTTTGACAGAACAGTTACCACCTGTCATCTACCTAAAATAAAAGATGTTATCCACTCCAGGCCGATACTAGTGAAAACTGCTGCTTCAAGGGTCTTAAGCAGGATGATGTGGTCAGTGGAATCAAATGCAACCAGCAAGTGTAAGAAGACTAGAATGCCAATTTCTCCTTTATCAATGAGGTGGCAAAATCATTGAGGGATGGCAAGACCATCAGCTCGTGCTATGGCCAGGATGGAAGTCCGATTGTTGCGTGTCCATTAGTTTGTTAGATATTGCAAGGTCCTGATGCTGACACGGCTACTTTTGCGAGAAGTCTGCCCATGTAAGGCAGCAATTAGATGAGTTTAAGACTCTTTATTTTGAACGTTTTATATAGCGAGAACAAGATCTTTGCAGATATCAGAGCGCTTTACAAAGCAGGGATACAAACAGGAGAGTGAATAACAGGCCATTAGGCATAGCGTAGTTGTAGGTAATAAGTGGGGTGGGGTAGGTACATGAGGGAGCATAGTAAAACAGGTACATCAATAATGATAATAGTACAAATAAATGGGAGCATAGACAGTCAGGTAAGTCAATAATACAAGTAATACAAATAATCAAAGGGATCGAACAGATAATACAGATCGATGCAGAGTCTTTAAAAAAATCCACAGTAATAGTTCAAGTTTTTTTATCCATGAGGATAGCTTTTACTTCTTTCTTAAAAAGTGTAGTGGAGGAGATGAGCCTGGTTTCAGGAGGGAGTGAGTTCCAGATCCTGGGTGCCATTCCTGAGAAAGAGCGTTTATAAGTTTTTTCCTTCCAGAAAATTGTTGCCTATCACGCTGGACTTCTTTAACAGATATACCATTAAAGATGCATTCAGTGGGGTGGTCTGAAAAAATACCATGCTTTCAGGAGCTGTTAAAAGAGCAAGAGGATGTCATGCAAGAACAGAACCTTTTGGGGACACCGAAGGGCACCTGTTACTTATGGTCTGCAAGAGCTCCTCTTGTGTAATTTGTGTGAACAGGTCTAGATACCCCCTGTCTGAAAACAGATGCAATTGGTGAAGCAGGCATATCTCCATTGGACCATTATTGATGGAGTGCCGGATAGCAGAATATTTTCGTGAGGAAAAAAGGGCTGTATTGTCACAAAGGGCTTGTGATGGTGGTTTTTCCAAATTTCTGTCCTTGAGGGTTTTTAGTTCATTCACAATGTGAAAAGGTTTTTTAGAAAGGTTGGTGGAATGACAAATCTTTTCAGAGAAGGAGTACATTTTCTCTGCTTTAAAATCTTTGCTTTATATGAGAGCATTATAGAGTGGTACACCTCCTTATCTCTTATCTGGGTTGGAGTAGCCTCTCCTTTTAATGTCTGCTTTCTGAAATTCTAGTTTAAGGTTTTTGTCAGCCCGCATGAAAACTAAGGCACATAGGTTTATTGATTCTGTAGTAACTTGGTCTGGGATGAAAAGATTATATTTACTGCTCTATGCATAGGGTTAACGGCTACCAAAAGGTTTTGGTAATTTCACATGAAATGTAACTCCAAAGTGGTCAGACTAGATTAGAGGTGGGGTGTGGGCTCTCTAGTCAGATCGACTGAGGCGAAAATGACATGCAACATTTGGCCTTACAGGTAAATAGGCTTCCCGTTTAGCAATTTGAGATACAGGATGGCCTTTTTATTTCTAAAGGTTGAAAGAGGACTCAAGCCATTGGTTCAAATCCCCAAGGAGCACCAGATTTTGTCTATGATGAGAGAGGCTCCAGGGGAGTCAGGAGGCTTGTAAAACAGATAAGTATAAAACTCATGGTACTGATTTTAAAGAAATGCTAAAAGAAGGGTTTCTAGTTCGGAATTCATTTGTTGAGGAAGTGTTTTTGTTGGACTGGCCCCCTCTGCAAGGTCACCCCCAAACGTTTCAACTTTTTCCCTATACTTTTTGGTGAATTTGTTCTTGTTGGCTTTAGGACTGTACACTTTACCACTGCTAACCAATGCTAAAATGCTTGAAATGGTTACATTGGCTTATACCCAGTTGGCATAATTAGTTTACTCATAAGTCCCTTGCAAAGTGACTGGTATACCATATACCAAGGGACTGCAAATAAAATGCTACACGTTGGTCTATCACCCACTTCAGTAGCACCTTAAAGCATGTCTCAGCTCTGCCATTGAAACATGAGATCAGTTTTAAACTGCAATGACGACTTGGCACTTAAAACCCCCCTGCCAAGCCTTAAACTCCTGTTTTATTACATATAAGTCACTCCTAAGGTAGGCCCTAGGTAGCCCCAAGAGCAGGCGCTGAGCAATTAGATGGTTTGACAAGTACTTTTAAGTTTTACATGCCCTGGTAGTGAAAAACTCCCACATTCGTTTTTCACTATTGTGAGGCCTATCCTTCCCGTAGGATAACATTGGAGATCCTTATTACATTTAATGAGCTGTAATTTTCAATCAGAAGCAGGTAGCTATATCATTTTCAGAATCTATGAAATTATAATGATAAACCCACTTTAACAGTAAAGTTGGATTTCTCATTGCAATGTTGAAAACGCCACTTTTAGAAAGTTGTAGATCAAAATCGGGCTAGCCAGTATACCCTTGTGAGCGTGGGTAATAAAGGTTATGAAGTGAAAATGCCTTCAAGGGATTTATTTTTAGCAAACAATACCATTCCTTTAAACATTATTTGTGAATGCTCTAGGACTGGAATAAAAAATATAAATTTTTAACATAAATTACCAAATCTATGGTGAATAAATCTCGTGACACAAAGAAGCACATCCAGGTGTATTTCTTTTTTTTTACAAATTTATATTCAATCTTAAAGATTCAAGGGTACATATATATCTTATATATACAGGGGTTGCAGAAGCCAAAATCACACAAAATAATTTCTCATTGTCACCAATGTATTTAATTAAATTTCAAAATATAGTCTTCATGGAAACAGCCTATGTATAAAACATGATTTTCCTGGATATAGAGTCTCTTTACTGGGTTAAAAAAATGGGTTGATGTGTCGATGTTTTGGTCTTTTATGTTGTCAATCTTCAAGACCATCTTCAGGACATAGAATTCATATGGAGAACAAAAACCCTTAGATGGGTCGTTCAGTCGGACCATTTGTTCGTTGTTGTTATATGGAGATATTGTGCTTTATAGTTTGATTCGTTGTACTTGATAGAGTCCCATATTAACCATGCCTGGACGAGACGTGGACGAGACGCCACACAGATCCTTGACGGCGAGGTGGAGTAGTTCAATATAATTTACACATCTCGGCGCAGATAGAATAATCTTCACAGTGACTTCGACCCAAGACTATCTGATGATGATGTTCCCTTCTCGGACACCTCCTGCAGCCTTGCCCCGCTGAAGTTTATCTTTTCAGAACATTTTTCTCAAAAATTGTTCTAAGTCCAAAGGTAAGCGCTGACCGGGCTCAATCCACTTCTTGAATCCAAACCATGATTAGCCAAATCTTTCGACTTTGACCCGGTCTTGCGCGACTAGGCGCTGCAGTTGGCACTTTGATCTTTTAGGTGCTCGTTTTTCACTTAAAACGTCAAAAATTTATAACTCCGGTTCTACTGATTGGATTTTTGTTGTTTTGGTGTCAAATAATTTATTAAAATTTACTCCAGCTCTCTAAATTGGTTTGGAATTATTCTTGTGCTGTGTTTTCACTTTATACTGTTTGTGTGCTGCATAAATACTTTACACATTGCCTTGAAGTTAAGCCTGACTGCTTATTGCGCCGAGCTACTCAGGGTTAAGCACAGGTTAACTTAGTGACTTTTTGTGGTTCATCCTGCAAGGGATTGTGGCTGTTGCTTGACCAGGGCTCACTCCCAAGTCAACCAACAACCCAATTTCTAACAGTTTTGGTCTTCAAGTCATGCACGATAATCGCTACACCACGTCCGACTGTGTTCAAACAGTCCATTCTAAGTATTTTAAAATTATGAAAAACTAGCTTCTCAAGGGAAGGACACCCTCCACAGTGAACAGGTTTCTGTTACAAGCAGAAGGTCAACAGAATGCTTCACCTGGTATTAGAGGCAGAGAAAGCAGGCCGGCTGCCACCCGAAGACTCCTAGAGACCACACAATGGGGAACACAAAATCAGCTAAACTTGCAGAGCTACCTTTGCCATCACCAGACTGTGGCCATGCAACAGAGGGAAACCCTCATGTCAGGATAAACTAGATGCTATGCTTATGATGATGTAGACCTCTTGAGTACGCCTAAAAGCGAAGGTAGATGCTGTAGCAGAGGACATCAACCTGCTCTGTGAAGACCACAAAAATGTATCAGAATGAGTCAGACTAACAGAGAAGTCCTTCGCTTAAAGCTGACCCTAGACATCAAATAGCCAAAAACAACTATGAGACCTTATGAAGCAGGTTCACTTCATCGAAGCTGGTGCTGAGGATGCAAAATGGAGAATTCGGTGCAGCAATATACACATAATTGGCAGTGATGGCTCCAACATGGTGGACGACTTGGAGATATGGTTTAAGGACCTAATAACATCATCAGACCATACCCCGTTCTTCTCCATCAAAAGGGCTCATCGAGTTCCCATCAAAAGCACTCCACCAGGAGCTCACCCATGTCAGATCCTCGCCAACCTCATGCATTTCAAAGACCATGATTCGGTCCACACGGCAGCTCAATAAACTAATCTGCTCCTACAAGACAACCTTTGCATCCTCATTTTTCCAGACTAGAACTTGGCAGTCCAGTGAGATGAGTGTCCTTACTTGGGGGCAAACGTAAACTGAGAGAAATGGAGTTCAAATACCTGCTCCATTTCCCCTCCAAATTTAAAGTAATCCAGAACAACAAAACACTCTTCTTTACAGAACCGTCCACGGCCTGGGACTGGGTAGAGGCTACAGCATCGCTCATAAATGAGACAATGGACCAGCATGCGCAGATTCAGTGACAGAATGGCTGTTGCCAGCGCACAGGACGACGTGGGCCAGGTCTCCTTTTGCCCGGGAACCAAAACCCCGGAGCAGGTCTGTGATGGTCATCATTTAGCACTGGAGGTCTCGACGACCTATCGGGACCCAGTGGGGGACCATCCAGAGTTCTCATTGGATACATCCAACACTGGTCGCTCACGGAGTTCTTCTTCATCAGACTCTGTTTTGCCTCAACCGATGACCCGCAAACTGCTATGACATCCTTTAGCCTGTCTAGCCCTGTAGCGCACCGGGGCTCAAATCTGGATTGGACTCCTGAATGCTGTTCTTGCCGACCCAGAGGCCCGGTTGCTCTCCTGATTGCCCCCCCTCCTGGGAGATCATCTTCATCAAGCTACACGATCTCCTGTGATTTGGCAAGTTGGCGTATCCCTGTCCTGGGCCTTGCTCCCGGAGGACTGTGATGGTCTTGGCTTCCCGGATATTGGTTACTGTCCCAGAGGGCTAGAGGTCCCCCACCGGAATCAGGTGTGGGTTGCTCACATTATCCGTCTTCCTCACAAGAGCCTGGCCATACGACGCACCAATACTTTTTTCTGTATGTTTCCCCCCCCACCCCCCAAAGGATGAACTGGTTTCTCAGTTTAGACGGTAGGCAGTTAGCCTTCTGCCCACAGTATTTACTTGGTTTGTTGTTTACTGTTCTCAGGTTCGCAATACTGATTGATCAAGCTGCTTCCCCAACCCTTTCCCCGCTGGGAGCTGATAGATGCCCCCTATACACCTTGGGATCCCAGTCACCCTTGCCTCCGTATCCGACCCAGGGGAGAATATCCCACATTGAGTCAATGATACTCTGGAAGTCTAGCATACGATTCTGGGGTATTTGGGGCATGCAGACTCCGGCCAAACGCTATCATATTCACACATACCTTAGGAGGAAAGAGGTACACATTGCTCTATAGCAAAAATCACACATCACACAAGCAGAGGGGATCATACTTCAAAAGAGGTAGAGTGGCCAAATGTATGTTACCATTTATTCAGTGTACTCCAGTAGTGTACTCATTTGGCTGAAGGCCAGGACTCCCTTTGAGGTACTATCACATGAGGTAGATCCCAACGGCACATTCGTTCTACTCGGAGTCCGACTGAACAGCATTCCGCTCCTCACTGGTATCCCTACAGAGACACTCCTACAATCTTGCCAAATGGCTACACGTCACATAGCTGCTGGTAGGGGACTTTAATTTGCGTCCTGGACCCCATCCTGGACTGCTCTCACCCACTGCTCCCATCACCCCCACTGTCACTAATGCCAACTGTCTGCAGGCGTGGTTGCAACAATGGGCCCTGATCACCATCTGGAGCCATCACAATCCTAGAACTAAGATGTATTCATTTTACTCCCCAGAGTACGATGTTTATGCAGGCCTTGACCAGACAGTTTGTTAATTCTCCATTTGGACTTCCATCACCACTCTAGACTACCTAGATAGAGAGCTATCCGACCGCAGCCCCTTACTCTTGGGCCTGGACTGGGGAAGGGCTCCATCTCCGATACTCACCTGGTGGTTTCAAATCTCCACACTCTCAGATCCACCCTTTCTCACAACCTTGCTCGATAAAATACTTGAATATTTTAAGCATGGCGAGGGGTCAGCATCTTTACTGGCAGTGGAATGGGAGGCCCTTAAGGTTGTGATTCAGGGAGCTAGTATTCATATAGTGTACGGGGTGCGATCCACCATCCTTCGGGACCTAGATGACGCCAAGCAAACGTATATAGACACAGAGTGGAGAGTGGTTGCAAATACCCAACTCCTCCCACATCCCGATTCGCAAGACCGAGGCCCAGATTCTGGAGTGTTTCTGCTGCCTAGACTATGCTTCTTACTCCACCAGAGACCATTCGGAGGACAATAAATCTGGTGGGCTATTGGCTTGGCTGGCCAACAGTAAGCCACCACCTGTGGTCTCCATCCGTGGCCCCTGATGGTGCCCTCCTTCAGCGATTCATGACGCCTTCACCACCTACTATATGGGCCTCTACAGCCGTACACCAGAGGCTACCATCCCGATCTCACTTCCTTTATGGACGGCACCCCTCCCCAGTAGAGCGGGGGGACATGGATACCCTTCTCACACTATAAGAGATGAAGGCAGAGATAACGGCTCAGTCTGCGAGTAAATCCTCTGGGACGGATAGCCTCCCGGCTAAATTTTACAAGACGTTACGGAGTGCGTTGGTCCCCAAACTGCTTTGACTGCACGAGATGGTGCTAGAGGCTTGGAGCCTCCCCGCCACTCACCGGGATTCTTGTTAAAGCCCGTAAAGGATTCCCTGGACATTACCTCTTACCGCGCAATTGCCATATTGAATATGGACGACAAAATGCTAAGTGTGATACGAGCTCAGCGTATCCAGGTACTTCCTCTTCTGGTCCCTAGAGACCAGAACGGATTCGTTCTGGGCAGGAACACATCGCTGAATATTTGTCGACTGTATCAAGTCATGGAGGCAGTCCAGGGCAGATGGCCAAACATGACCATGCTGGTGTTAGACATCCATGAGGCATTTTCAGCTGGGAAAATATATTTGCAGTCCTATCAAAATTAGTTTCAGCCCATACATCACCAATCTAATTTGTCCCTTGAATACCCCCCCACAATCTGCATTCGGTTTGGAGAAGGAAGGGGTGAGCCTCATACTCTGTAGCAGCGGTAAGAGGCACCAGGCAGGGCTGCTCCTATCCTTCTGACCCTCATGATGGAGCCGCTTGCAGTTGGTGCAAGGGAAGGTGGCCCAGAGTGGGGCATCCCCATATCAGACAACCCACACACAATCTCATTATATGATGATGACATTCTATTATGTGATGTCACCTCTCAGTTCATCCCCATCGCCTCTCCCCTGGTCGAGTTTGGCTCAATCTCAGAGTTACTGTTAGATTGGATTAAGTTCTGCCCGTTCCTATTCATTTCTGGATCCCTACCATGGACCCTGGAACTGGGAGAAGGACACATCCGCTGGGAATCCATTACCTTCCAATACCTCAGCATTTGCGTGTATCGCACTGTCCAAGATTTGCAAGGCGGTAATTTATCAGCAGCGGTTACTTCGATATAGTCGCACCTGACCTTGTGGAGGTCCCTCTCCTTATCATTTGAGGGTAGAGTGGCCAAAATTAAATAATAATGCTTATCCAATTACTTTACTATTTTGCATACCTATTCTGCATAATTTGCACAGACGGGTGGCACTTTGCACACTCCAGCTTCCTTTGGAGCAGAGGGGCCTCGAAGCTCCCAATTTCAGATATTACTATTTGGCTGCGCAGCTGCAGTGGCTCTTGTACTGGTTGCCCGGTTGACTTTTAGAAGACACAGGCTTGAATACCCCTCCTCTCTCCCGAAGGTCCCTCCTTCAGTTTTTGCACCCCAAATACCAACCCCTCCTTCTGTAGGTGGCCCTTTCCTGCATGATGAAGGTGACTCAGCTCACTGCACACGTACTGCCCTATGCTCCAGCCATTCCGCTGCTCGGGATCCCAACCTGAGGGGGACAGTTCCTGAGCAACAGCTGCAGGCCTGGGAACAGGCCAGACTATCCCCCATAGAGGACCTCTGCCAGAATGGCCAGCTATTGACATAACATTCAAGATGCTGAACAATTAAGCTGCACTTCCAGATGATCAGTTCCTATAATACGCCTCACTGAGGGGGCCCTGGAGGATGACTGGGCATCCCAAGGGACAGCATCTGCTGGGTACCACCTCATCCAACCTTTACATACCCTGGGAGGGGTCTGTAAACAGATCAGTTGATTCATTACGGCACTAGTCACTCACATGCAAACAACACAGCAGTCCCTGGGGAATACATGGGAGACTGAATTTGGCAGGGAACTCCACAACAAAATATGGGAGAAGGCGCTGGCAAATCCGTGGAGTGTGTCGCAAAATGCCCAAACGAAACTGGTCCAATTCTACATTTTACATCTGGCTTATATCTCCCCCAATCGGTTTGCCCGCATATTCCTGGGCTCAACGCCTCTTGCGCTAGGTGTGGGACTTCCGGAGAGGACCTCAAACACGTGGCTGGCCTGAAACACCCAATTCCACGCATAATGGAGAATGGTCCTGTCCAAATTACAGCGGGTTACGGGGAGGGTTGGATTGAAATCAAAATTAGGCCTGAGCACCCTAAAAAAAAGTGCCTCACATTTGTGAAGTGTGCCTTTTCACAAAACACTGCTTCAGTATTTCAAGTATAATAAAAAGAAGGAGGGGTTCTCTAAAAGAGGCATATTGTCTTAAGTGCACTGAGATAAAAATAAAATGCAGATGTTTCCAGGACTCTGTGCACCGATCAGTTCACAATGGTAAATCACATCTACATATAAGTTAGGCCACTTCTGCTCAGGCCCCCTGCCCAATCTGCATACCTTAATGGGCCAGCCCAGCGAGAGACTGGGAATGGCACCTCCTCCCGTTAGTAAAAGGTAAGTAATAGAGGCCCAGTTGTCTCCGGAAGGGTCAGTCAGGCCCCTACTGGGCCCTGGCGACATTTGAACAGCAGATACACAGGCAAATCGGTCACCACACTGGCCAAAAAAGCAGCCCACAGCGGTAACTCCGATACCGGCCCATTGCCCAAGTGCCCACCTTCCCAATCCGATCCTGGTTACACGGATAACAGTTATTTTTTCCTGGGAGGCGTGGGCCTTGGTTATCTAAGAGAGCATGCAAGAATAAGACTGCGGCAGGCATCTTATTTATAATTTTTTGGAGGAGTTTTATATAGCGCAAACTAGATCCGAAGGTATCAGAGCGCCTTAAATGAGCACCAGTTGCGTTACAGACTGATACATTCATTTTTAGGTCTCGCCTGAGCCAGCGCATGCGCTGCCTTGGTGAGACTTTTAGTAAGCTTCAGAAAATGCTACCACTATGGCCTAGAGCTTGCGGTTACGCGCGCGGGCGCGCGCTTACAAGCAGAGGCGCCATCTGGCTTTCTTCGTCATGCTCATTAATCGCATCGCTCTCAGCGCGCGATCGCGATCACATTCACTTTTGCAGCCACGCCACTTTCACAGCTGCACACCCAATGCTTGTTAACTTTCAATTAGAGCTAGAGACATGAGAAACTGCCACCATTATTGTTTATATTTATTGAACTACATTTTGAAAATGTGTCTATATCTGCATTAATTTTCATTTTGCTTTTATCAGACTCTACCTTCACGCCACCTCCCACAACCCAAATCTTGCAGCTCTACCCTTAAAGTCCACCCTCAATGACTTGGAGGAGAGTCTCTGCTGAAATGTGGAGCACTCCAGCTCCACGGAGACTCCACATATCATCAACTATACAAATGAAATCTCTTCCCGGATGCCTTTGACCTCTTGGTTGAGGAATGGTTCACAAACATCCCAGCTGAATGTCAGCACGCCTGGGCTTAATTCATATGTTTTAACCTATTTCTTTTTATGGTGCACGCAACACCCTTTCTTCAGCCCATCTGGGAAGCTGTGCTCTATAATCTGAAAGTTTAATGGCACAGACCCACGCTGCACAACATAATATACGTGCACGTACAAAGCGCTGAAAGGGGCAATTAATTACCAGTTTCACACTAACACCCCCCGCCCGGCACTACCACTGACCCATCACATCCCCTGTTGATCCTCTCTGACGTACGTACGGTCCTGCAGGCCATGTGGCTGGAATTAGGGGCTGCAAACTGCCCCTCGACCAGGCTCACATTCCAGCCTAAAAGAGGCCGCTCCACGTTTTACGACTGCGCCTTAAAGGTCACTAGCTGCGCAGACGTCACGCCGAGGCAGATCCCCGAAGTCAGACAAAATCAAGTCTGGAAGACGGCAGATTTTTCTGTTTAGGAATTTAGCAGGAAAATGCTTCACATGTACAATCAGGCAGAGCGGAAACCTGGTCTCGAAGAAACACCCAAACCACTTCATTATTGCAAACTGTGAGAGGCTGGCAGGCGTGGTTTGGTTACTCCCTGTGCACGCCTAGAGAAACACATGCCGACACCTACTATGGAGACAGTTTTTCCCACATGTGATATGCTTCAGTCACCCTAGCAAGCAAAGGACAACAGGAGGATGGGCAATTTGTAGCAATCTTGGACATAAAATGGATTCCTCACTCGAAGAAGCAAAAGGCATGCTTTTACGCCTGCCCCACAAACGTCTCTCATAAAAACACATGTACATTGGTTGGCATATTGAGAGCAGCACATTCGCTCTGCAGTCTTCCATTGTAGGCAGTGTGCCGTGAACTATTACTCAAAGATAAGACACAATAGATGTCAGTAACCGTAACTGTCAGGTCGAATGGCCATTGCTAACAGATATGACCTCGCAAGGGCATTCTTTAGCGAGCCTTTGAGGCGTATAGATGTTATTCTTTATAGTCAATCTTCACCATCCCACTTCCAATTCTAGGCCGTCAAACCGTGGAATAGTGGTGGGCCAGTGATGTGCGTGTGTGAGCGATGTAGGCGCGCCTGTAATATCTGTCTGTTTTGGTGAAGTGTGTCAGTGCTGTATTGGAGAGTGAGGTCACTGCTGTGTTTGTGAGCGTATGACCAATGGAGGTCGGTGCTCGGTTGCTTGGTATGCAGCCCGTGTACCCCTGCAGTCATGATGATGATATGTGCTTCATCTGCAGCTCCTGCTCCTTCTGCGAAAAAACTATTTGGCAGGAGACACTGTGACCTGATTTACATATGGTCAGTAATTTAATACTTGAAACGCAATGGCATGTCATTGCTTGAGTAAAAGGTTATTTATGCCACGGGGTTCTTTGAAAAAGGAATTACCACTGCTATTCCACTAATTTCCACAATTGGAGTCTGTTCCGAAGGAATCACCACTGCCATACTGTGAAGTTTTACAACGGAGTGTCTCCGACAAAAACACTTCCTGGCGGTGGGCCTGCCGTAGGGAACTTCTTGCTAGCAGTGTAAGTATAAAAATAGTGAGGGATGGAACGCCTGAATGATTGCAGTTTAAGTATAAACAAGCATTTGCAATGCAATAGCTCTCGCATTACGAAAAGTTTGACCTATTGGCGTTGCAAATTTTCTACATGGCACCACTGTTTTGCATTAAACTAAAATAATTCTATTATCACTTGCTACCTATACAATGCAAAAAGAAGGGCATTTTATATATCATGTACGGATTATAGGTAATCGCCTATTACTTTTTTGTGTTAAAGACCTGAAAAGAAATGTGCCTTATGTATATGCCATTCATTGTGTTATTTCAAATGAAGTTGACTGGTCTTAGATGTGTAAATTACACGAGACAGGTGATCATTCTCACCTAGCATTAGTTACATGGAGGACTCCGAGAACAACATTTTAGCGATCTGCGTGGCTATGGTAATCGAAACAAGCATTGGCATAGCCAATAGGTCTCGGCTTTCAGACCTTACAAGTGCTTAGCCATGCAACAGTTGATGTTGTTGCACCAAGGATATTGTGCTGCATAACTAAATACTTATAAGGTCCCAAAAGTGAGATCTATTGGCTTTGCCAATGCTTGTTTTGTTAGGCACGGGGAGATATGTGATTTGCCCAGAATCACAGGATGTTGAGCGTCCCTGCTGAGACTCGAAGCTGGTTCCCCAGCTGCAAGGTCGACCGCCCTAGCCATTAGGCCACATCCTCTCTCTTAGATCCGGCCCTTACTGTAGCCAGAAATTACAATCAAGATGACCTGGAAGCTTCCGTCTCCGCTGAGCTCCGAACTTTGGTTGAGCACATTCTTCCACTTGGTGAAAGCCGAGGTGGAGGCATTAGTTATATCAGAAGGAAGCCAGAGGGTTGAACCGCCAACCAATGTCCAGGGCTGGGAGGCGCTGCCATATCGGCCGGTTGACCCTCCATCAGAATCCACGTCAGAACCCGCTTCCACTGATCCCTGGTTTAACCTCTACTCCAGGGTCTGGTTCCTCATCTTGCGACCTCGTACTCTCACACTGGGGAAACATGGCAAGTCCTCTCGGAAGCCCCCCTTGCCCCAGCTACCTGCTAGCACTCCCTAGCATTTCTTAGTTGGCCCAGTAAACTTGTTCGGGGGGTGGGGGGGTGCATGCGTTTGGACTACAAACTCTCGGAGTCTCTTGTTGTTTTGATGTACCCTTCCACTGCTTTTCTTGTGCATGTGTAATCAAAGCGAAGTTATGCTTTGGAAGTCGTAGACAATTTCCAGGATGGCCCCCTCCCCTTTTGCCCCTCCCCCCCTGATCTTCCAGGCACGACCTCTTCGATTCTGAATAGCTGTTGTTGAATGCTGGTATTTGATAATTCAATAAAGTTGCTGAGCAAAAATATGATCCATCCCATATGATAAAATACCGTATACGGTTGATTGCATTATCAATGCACAGCATAAGGCAACTGTAAATATGTATTGCTTGATGTACTGTTAGCATGATATGTTTATAATGTGAAAACAATAAAAACACGTTTTTAAAAAAAAGGATGTTTTTGCAACGGAGTTGAGTGGTAAAGATTTGCCCTAGGGGTTGCAATGGCGGCTGGAGACCTCGCTACTGAGGGGGGAAACAAAGACAGCAAGAACTCTGGGGAGGAAGTTCTACATTTGTCCTCAACTTCTCTACATATGTGGACAGCATGGCTTGTGGCATGCTGGCAGAATTTTATTAAACTTAGCCTGTGCCAGCTTCCTCTGCTCATTTAGGGAGGGATATGGAAAAAGGGACAAACACAAAGTTAACAGGCCACTTTGAAAGAGGCCATCGGGAATCCAGGCCCACAAAGGGCACGAACATTCTGAATGTATTACAGTGTCGTTCAAATCGTAGAAACATATTGTACCAATGCACATAAAAAGATTTGGAAACATCACTATGTAAAACTGTGCTGAACTAGCAACAGTAAGTGATAGGTAAAGAAAGATTTTCTTTATAAATAGTATTCATTCGGGGGGGGGGGGGTTAACAATGCATTTTCTTAGCCTCAGTGACCCTGAAGTGATTGGTTTTAGGTTAAGAGAATTTATTTGATTCACTACACTTAGATTACATTTAAGGTACTTTCCAATCAAAGTAGTTCTTGGAGGTTTCTTAAAGTCTAAAATAAATCTAATACAAATTGTTGTTTCATAAACTTGAAATTGACTTTGTATGTTACATAAACTGTTATTCAAACCAAGAAAGTAAAACATGTATTGGAATGCTACAGTAAGAAATGATTTCTAAGCCATCATTTTCCTGTATGGTAACTTTTGCTTTGGATGCTTGTAAATGGGCTTCTTTGTTTCCAACCTGGATTTCAAGCAAGAATTTGACCTAAAATCTTTAAGCTGTGATACCAATCCACTATTATACACATGTCTCATACCAATCCACTATTATGCATGGGTATCATACTCATCCACTAATATACACCGGTCTCATACCAATCCACTATTATACACAGGTCTCATACCAATCCACTATTATGCACAGGTCTCATACCCATCCATTATTACGCACTGGTCTCATACTCATCCACTATTATACACATGTCTCATACCAATCCACTATTATGCATGGGTATCATACTCATCCACTAATATACACCGGTCTCATACCAATCCACTATTATACACAGGTCTCATACCAATCCACTATTATGCACAGGTCTTATACCCATCCACTATTATGCATGGATCTCACACCCATCCACTATTATGCACAGGTCTCATACCCATCCATTATTACGCACTGGTCTCATACTCATCCACTAATATACACTGGTCTCATACCAATCCACTATTGTGCTTGGGTCTCATACTCATCCACTAATATACACCGGTCTCATACCAATCCAATATTATACACAGGTCTCATATCAATCCACTATTATGAATGGATCTCATACTCATCCACTATTATTCCCGCTCTCATACGCATTCACTATTATGCATAGGTCTCATACCCATCCACTAATATACATGGGTCTCATACCCATCCACTATTATGCATTTGTCTCATACTCATCCAATAATATGCATGGGTCTCATACCCATCCACTATAACACATGGGTCTCATACAATCCACTATTATGCATGGGTCTCATACCCATCCACTATTATGCATGGATCTCACATCCATCCACTATTATGCACAGGTCTCATACTCATCCTCATCCACTAATATACACCGGTCTCATACCAATCCACTATTGTGCATGGGTCTCATACTCATCCACTAATATACACCGGTCTCATACCAATCCACTATTATACACAGATCTCATACCAATCCACTATTATGAATGGATCTCATACCCATCCACTATTATTCTCGCTCTCATACGCATCCAATATTATGCATAGGTCTCATACCCATCCACTATAACACATGGGTCTCATACAATCCACTATTATGCATGGGTCTCATACAATCCACTATTATGCATGGGTCTCATACCCATCCACTATTATGCATAGGTCTCATACCAATCCACTGTTATGCATGGGTCTCATACTCATCCACTAATATACATCGGTCTCATACCAATCCACTATTATGCATGGGTTTCATACTCATCCACTAATTTACACCAGTCTCATACCAATCCACTATTATACACAGGTCTCATACCAATCCACTATTATGAATGGGTCTCATACCCATCCACTATTATTCCCACTCTCATACGCATCCACTAATATACATGGGTCTCATACCCATCCACTATAACACATGGGTCTCATACAATCCACTATTATGCATAGGTGTCATACACATCCACTATCTGGAAGAGGTTTTTCAAACGCTCTTATTAAAAACAATTACACCTCAGGTCTCATACCAATCCACTATTATGAATGGGTCTCATACCCATCCACTATTATTCCTGCTCTCATACGTATCCACTATTATGCATGGGTCTCATACCCATCCACTAATATACATGGGTCTCATACCCATCCACTATTATTCCTGCTCTCATACGTATCCACTATTATGAATGGGTCTCATACCCATCCACTATTATTCCTGCTCTCATACGTATCCACTATTATGCATGGGTCTCATACCCATCCACTAATATACATGGGTCTCATACCCATCCACTATTATGCATTTGTCTCATACTCATCCAATATTATGCATGGGTCTCATACCCATCCTCTATAACACATGGGTTTCATACAATCCACTATTATGCATGGGTCTCATACGCATCCACTATCTGGAAGAGGCTTTTCAAACGCTCTTATTAAAAACAATTACACCTCATATTTAAACACTCTAAAGCACTGGCTCTTTCTTTGTTTCGCTCTTTCCTTTCACAAGCTGATCTTTTCTCTCTAACTCCGATCTGGTATAATTAATCCCTACAAATTTACAACAGAGCGCTTTTCTGGAAAGAATGGATTGATAAAGGTATCATTACCTATGATCACTTACTTCAGGATAATTCCCTGAGAACTTTTCCAGATATCTGTGACATTTTTCATCTTTCTAACGCTCACTCTTCCCAATTTCCCCTACTTAAACAAGCTCTAACCTGTATAATTTCTCAGAGTATCTCCCTAACCACCACACCCAACTATCTCATCCCCACCAGATTTTTCTATTCCTTGCAGAGCGGCTGCTATCTATAAAATTCTATCATATCCCACTACTGATAGACTCAAATCTAAACTCGAGCTCTTATGGGAAAAAAACCTTGCTCAAGAATTTATTTTCTATACAGGTTTGGAACACTATTTGGTCCAAAATACACACAGTTTCTCGGTCCGCCAGCACCATACAGACTTTTTTATTTTTTTTACAATAGACTTTTTTATACTCCATCTGACTTATACAGATTCAAGTTACTTGATTCCAAAAAGTGTTGGTCCTGCTCACATGACAATAGTGATTTTATACACATGTTTTTTCAGTGTCCGCTTGTTAAGTCTCTTTGGTCTCGCATTTGGTCAAAACTAAATTATATTTTAGCCACTGATCACCCTTTTGAAATTGTGCACATTTTCTTAGGTGGTTCTTCACCTATTTGGAATGTTCATTGTAATGTACGTAAATTTAAAGATCTTTCTATAGCAATTTCTTTTCAGATAATTACAACCAATTGGAAAGATACTGCAAAGATCGCATACAATGCCTGGTGGAACTTACTATGTCATCCTCATAGACTTGACCGTGCCTTTGCTACCACTGTACCTTAACTACTCAAAAACGACTTGTTATGGTTGCCATTAACTGAGTTCCTCTCCAGACATGACCCTTAAATGTTAATATCATTTTTTACGCTCATATATTCTAATAGCTTTTACAGTTGTTTCTCACTTAGATGTTATTATTGTAATCTCTGGTATTGAATTTGTATTTTAGGATGCCCTGTTTTTCTTCCTCCCCCTTCCCTCTCTTTCTTCTCTCGTTCCCCTCTCTCCCCACTAAACAAAATACCCTTAAAAGCTTTGCTCCTTGGTACACGTTACTTGCCCCCCTTTTGGGGAATGCGTTGCATATTGTCATATCTTTATACTTTTATTCTTCTTTTCATTGCCATTTATCTGTAATTATGTTTTACTTTGTATATCTCATTCAATAAAGCTTTCTAAACTAAAAAAAAAAAAAAAAAAAACAAGTACACCTCTGTAGGGAGAAGTGCAACCTGTTTTCCGCTGTTGTGATGTGACAAATGGCTCAGTCCTGGTGCTGAAGCCTGCCTCCTTCAGTCAATATCTACATCTCTGAATAAAATGCCTTAGTTTGAAAGGATCTCATAATGGTAGAGAGTTTGGAGCCCATAAACAGCACAAACACTACACAATCGATTATAGAGGACTCGAGCTTCGCTCTGGTCTAATTCAAGTCACTCAGAACTTTACAATGAACAAATACAATTATTCACAGTTGCCTATCTATAATTCTAGCTTTATTCCTTTTTCATAAGAAACAAGGCACGCAATTATGTATTATTATTTAAGCACTAAGATATTTATACATTTATGGATTCTTCTTTATGCATGACCATATGCACATAGCACTCATGTATGTTGACTGCATGGGTGTGCAACATTTTTATTTTCTCCAGCATGAGGAACCAGTTCAGAAAGTGGGACTATCTGGAGAGAACCACATGGGGAGAAGTATTATGACAAAAAACACAAAACATCATTTTCACAAAACGGTAGCAAGAAAGAGGTGGGACGGCAATTTATCCCAAAATAATGAGCCAGCCTCCCCTTTAGCACTATTTAATAGGCCCTTTGTTTCTGCAGCTCTGTTAAACTGCTGCTTTATGCCACTGAGATTGGAAATCGGTTTGGACATAATTGTCAAAATAGAGCTGGGAAGCTAATTAGCGGCCCTGCTGAAAAGAAAGATGGGGCTGAGTAAACGCGCGGTTATGCCAGTCAAAATTAATTAACATTCTGGTCGGCGGCAGATGTTTCTAATAACGTAAACGCAGATATTTTACTGATTTATAATAATTAAAAACATTGCTCCGTCGTCGACGTTAAGTAAAAAAAGAATAAGGCGTTGGGCGATCCTTCTCGGTGGCCCGGAGGCCAGGGTGTTTTTTCCCCGTTCCACGGACGCGGACTCCGGCCACAGTTGCAGACCCCGGGGGCTGTAATGGGACTCGACTCCGCAGCTCCAGATGGACAGGAATGATATGTTCTCGGGGAGGGAACAGTTTTGTTATGCTACGTTTATGTTGTTTGCGTCAAACACCCTTTACGTGGTTTATTCGCACTTTTAAGTTTGTCTCAGCTTGTGTCCCAGGGCACATTGTTCCTGTAGGGGGTCACGCCTTTTGACCCCATGGTAAACCTTCACTAAACCAGAGTGTGTGAGGAGTGTGTTATTTATTTATGCATTTTTATATAGCGCCTCTTTTACCGAGAGGTGTCAGAGCGCTTTAAAATAGAGGGAGAAAAGTTACATAAGAAATTCAGAGTAGCATGGCAGTAGGTGACAATGTGTATATATACTATGGTTACTCATGGTGAGAGTTGCATATTTACGAGTTACATATTCACAAGCAATTGCATATCAGCTATTAGGGTTTCCACAGATGCATATAACATATTTACAGAGTTGAGGGGGAAGGCCATAATAGCTCTCGTGAGTGTCAGGGTTACTGCACAGAATGGGAGAGCGTATGCCTGGTGGGAAGCTTGGAAAAGAGAGTTATTGATAAAAATGTCTTTGAAGAGAAGAACTTTAAGGATTGGTTTGAAAATCCTAAAAGAGGTAAGGGTTTGGAGGTAGCAAGTTTCAAATTCTACTTGCATCACCTGAGAAAGATTGCGTCGTAAATCTTTCCCTTTTGAAGGTTGGAAATTCAAACAGAAGAATTTCTAGAGACACCTAATATTTTGAGTTTGTTTGCTAGGCAGCGAAGGGTGGAAGTGTGAATGGCTTTATGGGTGATGCAGCATTCTTGATATTGACCTAGGTTAGCCAGAGGAGAGTTATCATTGGTGTGACCAGATCTGAAAGCATCAGGAACTGAACCTTGGCTGAGAAAGAGATGAACTAGATTGCTCTATTAGGGGAGTGTGAAGGTGTCGTGGTCTATTGCAATGTCGCGTGGTTTAGGGTCGAGAAAATGGTTTGAACGTTTAGCTTTCTGGATGTTCTTGAGGAGGGAATCCTCAGTGATGACGTCAAAGCTGTGTCAGGAGCCTTTGGATTTGCATACCTCATGTGGGGGTGGATGTGTAACATTATCAAGAAGCGACTTAACATTTGCATCGTAGAATTGTACAAATTCTGCTGCTGTCTTGGGTAGGTCATCAAATTTGATGATTGAAGAGGAGGGGGCATTGCAGGAAGTTCTGATTAGGTCAAACAGTTTCTTTGGGCTGTTCTTGGCAGAACAGAGGTGGGTTCTAAAGTAATTTGAGTTTTCACTAATGATGTGTTTGTGATAACGCGATCTTGCGTATCGTAGATTTGAGAGATTATTGACAGAAGGTGACTGTCTCACTTTCTTCTCTAGATTTCTTACATTTGTCCGTTCCTCGAGGAGGGACTTATTGAACAACCATGGGGCAGAGGGTATGGGTCTTTTCTTCTTGCTTTGTAGTGGAGCTACCTTATCTATCAAGACAGACAGACAGGTGAAACACTAGGTAGTCAAGTCATTGATGTCAGAGTTGAGACTGATGTGAGGTAGTGCCTTCTTAGCTGCGTTGCTAAGAGTGTTATGGTTGATGCTTTTTGTGCTACAAAAACAGATAGTTGCCCTTTTAGGTTGGCCCAGGAGTACAACATGACAGAGGGGAAGTGAGAACGGGAGGAGGAAGTGACCGGACAAGTCTACCGGTATAGTATCATTTACTGTTGGCAGGACATCTTTGGAAATTATGAGGTCCAGTGGGACACTCCTGGAGTGTGTTGGTTTAGAGTTGTAAAAAGATCCTTTCCAGCAAGAAATATGGCAAGCTGGTTGGCGGGCGAATCTTTCGAGATGCCCCAGCGAAGATTAAAGTCTCGGAGGAAGATATATTAATCACTTCATGAAGATTGGTTACTAGCAAAGTCAATGTATTCCTCAGTGAAAGCGGAGCTGTCACCTGGTGGGTGGTAAATGGCGTGAATCCTGACAGGGGAGGTGTGCTGCACATGACATTCCAGAGAAAGGCATTGGAATGTAGAGAAACAGCTACTAGGTAGTTCCCTGCATAGAAGAGAGTTTCTGAAGATGGCTGTGACGCCTCCTCCGACTTTACGAAGCCTATCTTTTCTGACAATGGAATAGTTAGGGCAGAGCAGTAGATAGTAAATGATGTGAGAAGTGTCACTGAATCAGGTCTCGGTAAGGATAACAAGATCAAGCTTGTAATGTGTGATGGTATCTGAGATTTCCAGCTTGAGTTTTATTGCATATCTGCAATCGTGAAGCATACAATGCAGCTCTGAGGTGACTGTTTTGGTATAGTGGTGTCAGGATTTTTGGTGATGATGGGAATGATGTTCCTATAGGTCGGTGCCTGGGTTGTAAATGGCTGGCGTTTTGGTTCGGCCCAGGGAGATGGTAGGTATCATGCATTGTTTTGTGTTGTCTGGAGAAGTGATGGTGGGGGAGTTAGAGGTATTATAGCTATCAAGTAAATTAGTGATTTCAGTGTGGGAGAGATTGTGGGGGTTGTTGAGATTATATAAGGGTTTATGCCATCCCCAACCATGCAGTCTGTGCTGCCACATTAAAGTTGTAGCATTGTTGGCTTTTGGTACCTGCCATTTTGTGGGAGATACCTGGTCATGCCCCATACGGTTCTGGAGTTTTGGGAACTTCCTGCCAACTGTGTGGGCGAGGTGTCCTGCATGCGGACAAGTGATGTGGGTGCCAGAGTAGCTGGTCACTGAGGTGGATTACTTTGTGTGCTTTTGTAATTATTGTACTTTTTAGGTCTCGCCTGTCGATGCGCATGCGCATCGAGCAAGCGAGAGTATTGGGACTTATCCACTCTTTATCCACACTGCAAGGAATCGTGGCGATTCCTTGCAGTGCCCGTGACTTTTAAGCTCAATGCGCATGCGCATTGAGCTTAAAAGCGCGTGCACGTCCGTCTTGGTTTACCCGCTCCGCCCCCTCCCCTTCCCGCCGTGTCGCATTTCTCCTCCCCCCTCCCCTCTCTTCCCTCCGTCTTGTTTGTTATTTTACCCGCTCCGCCGCCTCCCCTTCCCGCCGTGTCGCATTTTTGTTCATGCCTTTTGTTTTCATCCCCGGTTTGTTATGGGGTATTGGCCTCGACCATTGCATATGTAATTTTCTACACCATTTTATCATGGCCCCCATTTTTGCCCGCTTTGTTTCTTTTCTTGTTGTCCTCTGTTTATTTTGTTAGTTAATCTAAGAGGAGGAGCTACTCTATAGTCCATCTTCTTATTTATCTGGCTTCCGCCCAGCGCTAAATATTTAAACTCTGTTCCCGACCCTCAAAGTGCGTTGCATCTCGGCTGTGAGCACTCGGTTACCCTGCCCGGATGTTTTTTTTGCACCGCCTGATCCTTTACTCAAAGTTACACCCCTCGTCGCAGCTGCATTTTTATCTTTAACGCCCTCGCAATCTCCTACTTTGGCACCATTGGTGGACCGATTTTATATAATTGTCTGTGCGCGTATATGCCTTTTGCACTTTACGAGTCTCCTACTATCATTCTCTTTTTGTATACCGTGGCAGCCCATATCCTCGTCACTATGCTGCCTTGGTGCCGCTGATGCCTTGTCTATTTCTGTTGTTCATACTGTTGGTCCTCACACTTTGTCAACCCTACACTGCTGAGGATTTCTTTCCTTTCGGCAAGTGTTCCTTTTGTACCCCAAAATATTCTCATGTCACTTTAGGCATTGCCGTTGTTTAATCGTTTGTCGTCATAACTCCATTGATAAACCGCTTTAGCTACTATGACTATTGGCCACTTCTTTTGTGGTTGTGTTTTCGTTTTGTTTATTTATTTTTTATTTTTTTATTTATTGCCATGTCTTTTTTCAAATTTTGGCACCAAAGCTTATTTGCATTGGACACCCTTTCGATGCCGCATATCACGTAGAACTGTGTTCAGCATTATGCTTCTCTTTTCATGAAGAACCAGCTGTGCCCACTATCCTCCGGGTAAGCAGCTACTTTCCTGTCCCACATCAATATACCTTATGCCTACTCTGTCCTCATGCTTCTGTGGCTGCTAACTTTTGAATGTTCCAAAGCGTCAGTGATAGAGTGTCTGACTTGGGACTAAGAGCAGTGTTTAATTTATTTTAAAAACAAAGTGTCTATGCCCGAAGCTCTGCTCAGAAGCCCACGGTTGTACGAGTAAATCTCGTCTCGCCTGATATCGAGGCGGATGGTCTTAAATACAGGTCATGACTCATTAATCCACTGCCAGACACCTTACATTCCAACCCTCCCGGTTCAGATCGAAGACTACTGATTTCAAAGCTACCCCCCAAAAACCGATTTGAACCCTCACTCACACTCACTCACTCACCCTCACTCACCCTCACTCACCCTCACTCACCCACCCTCAACCCCTCACTCACCCTCACTCTCACTCACCCTCAACCCCTCACCCTCACCCTCACTCACCCTCAACCCCTCACCCTAACTCACCCTCACCCTCACTCACCCTCAACCCCTCACTCACCCTCACTCACCCTCAACCCCTCAACATCAACCCCTCACCCTCACTCACCCTCACCCTCACTCACCCTCACTCACCCTCACTCACCTTCACTCACCCTCACCCTCACTCACCCTCACCCTCACCCTCACTCACCCTCACCCTCACTCACCCTCACCCTCACTCACCCTCACCCTCACCCTCACTCACCCTCACTCACCCTCACCCTCACTCACCCTCAACCCCTCACCCACCCTCAACCCCTCACTCACCCTCACTCACCCTCACCCTCACTCACCCTCACCCTCACTCACCCTCACCCTCACTCACCCTCACCCTCACTCACCCTCACTCACCCTCAACCCCTCACCCTCATATTATGTAGCTGTGCAGCCTTGATCGCTCCAATTTTACTTAATATGTAATCTTGAGTGAATATGTAATTTGTTAATCTGTAACTCACGTCACGAGTAACTGCTGTACATATAAGTAGTGTTGTCTACTACCATGTCACTTTTTAGGTCTCGCCTGTCGATGCGCATGCGCATCGAGCAAGCGAGAGTATTGGGACTTATCCACTCTTTATCCACACTGCAAGGAATCGTGGCGATTCCTTGCAGTGCCCGTGACTTTTAAGCTCAATGCGCATGCGCATTGAGCTTAAAAGCGCGTGCACGTCCGTCTTGGTTTACCCGCTCCGCCCCCTCCCCTTCCCGCCGTGTCGCATTTCTCCTCCCCCCTCCCCTCTCTTCCCTCCGTCTTGTTTGTTATTTTACCCGCTCCGCCCCCTCCCCTTCCCGCCGTGTCGCATTTTTGTTCATGCCTTTTGTTTTCATCCCCGGTTTGTTATGGGGTATTGGCCTCGACCATTGCATATGTAATTTTCTACACCATTTTATCATGGCCCCCATTTTTGCCCGCTTTGTTTCTTTTCTTGTTGTCCTCTGTTTATTTTGTTAGTTAATCTAAGAGGAGGAGCTACTCTATAGTCCATCTTCTTATTTATCTGGCTTCCGCCCAGCGCTAAATATTTAAACTCTGTTCCCGACCCTCAAAGTGCGTTGCATCTCGGCTGTGAGCACTCGGTTACCCTGCCCAGATGTTTTTTTTGCACCGCCTGATCCTTTACTCAAAGTAACACCCCTCGTCGCAGCTGCATTTTTATCTTTAACGCCCTCGCAATCTCCTACTTTGGCACCATTGGTGGACCGATTTTATATAATTGTCTGTGCGCGTATATGCCTTTTGCACTTTACGAGTCTCCTACTATCATTCTCTTTTTGTATACCGTGGCAGCCCATATCCTCGTCACTATGCTGCCTTGGTGCCGCTGATGCCTTGTCTATTTCTGTTGTTCATACTGTTGGTCCTCACACTTTGTCAACCCTACACTGCTGAGGATTTCTTTCCTTTCGGCAAGTGTTCCTTTTGTACCCCAAAATATTCTCATGTCACTTTAGGCATTGCCGTTGTTTAATCGTTTGTCGTCATAACTCCATTGATAAACCGCTTTAGCTACTATGACTATTGGCCACTTCTTTTGTGGTTGTGTTTTCGTTTTGTTTATTTATTTTTTATTTTTTTATTTATTGCCATGTCTTTTTTCAAATTTTGGCACCAAAGCTTATTTGCATTGGACACCCTTTCGATGCCGCATATCACGTAGAACTGTGTTCAGCATTATGCTTCTCTTTTCATGAAGAACCAGCTGTGCCCACTATCCTCCGGGTAAGCAGCTACTTTCCTGTCCCACATCAATATACCTTATGCCTACTCTGTCCTCATGCTTCTGTGGCTGCTAACTTTTGAATGTTCCAAAGCGTCAGTGATAGAGTGTCTGACTTGGGACTAAGAGCAGTGTTTAATTTATTTTAAAAACAAAGTGTCTATGCCCGAAGCTCTGCTCAGAAGCCCACGGTTGTACGAGTAAATCTCGTCTCGCCTGATATCGAGGCGGATGGTCTTAAATACAGGTCATGACTCATTAATCCACTGCCAGACACCTTACATTCCAACCCTCCCGGTTCAGATCGAAGACTACTGATTTCAAAGCTACCCCCCAAAAACCGATTTGAACCCTCACTCACACTCACTCACTCACCCTCACTCACCCTCACTCACCCTCACTCACCCTCACTCACCCACCCTCAACCCCTCACCCTCAACCCCTCACTCACCCTCACTCTCACTCACCCTCAACCCCTCACCCTCACCCTCACTCACCCTCAACCCCTCACCCTAACTCACCCTCACCCTCACTCACCCTCAACCCCTCACTCACCCTCACTCACCCTCAACCCCTCAACATCAACCCCTCACCCTCACTCACCCTCACCCTCACTCACCCTCACTCACCCTCACCCTCACTCACCCTCACCCTCACTCACCCTCACCCTCACTCACCCTCACTCACCCTCACCCTCACTCACCCTCACCCTCACTCACCCTCACCCTCACTCACCCTCACCCTCACTCACCCTCACCCTCACTCACCCTCACTCACCCTCACTCACCCTCAACCCCTCACCCTCACTCACCCTCAACCCCTCACTCACCCTCACTCACCCTCACTCACCCTCACCCTCACTCACCCTCACCCTCACTCACCCTCACCCTCACTCACCCTCACCCTCACTCACCCTCACCCTCACTCACCCTCACTCACCCTCAACCCCTCACTCACCCTCACTCACCCTCAACCCCTCACTCACCCTCACTCACCCTCACCCTCACTCACCCTCAACCCCTCACTCACCCTCACCCTCACTCACCCTCAACCCCTCACCCTCACACAGTGCAATAGGTCTCGGAGCATTTGAGTTGGAGCTTTTAGAAATGTTTATGGCTTTTTTTTTTTTATTCTTTAGCATTGGCTACAGGAAACAAAAATGCTAAAGATTTACAAAAAAACCCATAAACAATTCTAAAAGCACTAACTCTAATGCTGCGAGACCTATTGCATTTCCAATGCTTGTTATTTAATGTCTTCATTGAGAACAATTCATTGTGTTCATAAAGGAAGGTTTATGTTTGTTGAACTGTGAAATGAGGCTTCATGTGGTGTTCCGGACCAAAGTATTTAGTGGTCTTCATTTTCTTAGGATTAAGGGAATATCCTTTGCATTGTAAAAAGCTCAGTGAGTGACTCTACAGGCACCAAGCTCCTAAAGGTGGGACCTCTTCTATGAAAAAAATGGAACTGGAATGCTCAAAATGAGGCCCTACCAGATTGCCCCAATGTCGGTGTTCCTAGCTTTCTTATCAGGGTCCAACCCCAAACAGTGTATGTATGTATGCATGTATAGGCATTTATATAGCGCACTACTTACCCGGAGGGTCCCAAGGCGCTTCGACCGCTGCGAAACCCTTCCTGGCTTCCCTGAGAGATGGTCCCTTAATGGGTATCTCCAGGGTGAGACCAGGCATCCCCGGCGGTCTGGTGGGGCAGTTAGTGAAGATGAGGCAAGCTAATGCCCAGAGTTGCCGAGTGTGATCGCTGATCAGAGTGGGCACCGAGGCGAGAGAATTATCGAGTCTGCTGACCCTGGTCCAGAAACCTGCCGCGCCGGGAATCGAACCCTGGTCCCGGGCTGTCCTCTGCTCTCGGGTCTGCCGCCTCTAACCAGTGAGCCACACTACTTCAGTGTTACTATCAGCAGAGGGTGGACGGTCAATGACTGGAGAATTTCAGAAGAAAGAATAACAATTCAAGGACATTGAGGATGGGGAAATAAGAAGAAGAAACCAGAAGCTGGTCATCATGAACCATGAGGACAGAAGAAAATAATGACAGAAGCTAAACTGGTCAATTGATCAATAGTTTAGGTGTAGGGAATCTGGATGTGTAAAGATGAAAGCAAGGTAGAGGGCATGGTGGTAGAAAAGGAAAGTAAAACTGGATATAGAAACAGGGGTTAGAAATTAAGTGACACAGACACTGCACCCACCTGGTGTCAACATCTAATTGCAGACTGCACAAAGCATCAGCAGACATTTAGTTGAGTAGAGGCTCAGAGCCCAACACAAGTGTAGGAAACAGCAGCTTCTGCATGTACTACCACGTAATAGATCAAATCACCTAGAACCTCCTGATCAACTTCAGTGTTCCTCGTTTGGCCTTGTGATCTTAGTTATACAGAAACTCCTCACTGGTTATTGTGACTGTGGGGGACTAAAACACATGAATTCCCACTGACTATTCAAAAGGGTATTGACAGCTTATGTTTACAGGGGAAAAAATCCCTCATAACCCCTGCCTTAAAGAATGCTCGTCTGAGAGGTCCCAGGTTAAGGTCTTCCAGTTCAGCAATTTTACCCAGCACTCAATATCTTGGCCTGGCACAAATAATTAATACTTAAAAATACAACTATTTAGGAGTCCTAGGGGCTACATGTCATGAGATACTTGATAGTTGGCCAGGATCTCAACATCCTCCTTCTACTTGTTGCTCTTGTTGTGATTTCAAGGGCTACATCTAGTCCCTGTAGCATCCATAACCCACACCTATCAGCTCATGAAAATAAGGCAATAGTCTTGCAGAAGCGTCAATGCATATTGGTGTACCATTGCAAGGGTGGCACACCTTCTCGTCTCCCTTCCAGAGAACCAGCACAGACAGACTTCAAGGGGAACAGTTATCCACAATGCCTTATCCTAGGTCACCACGTGGCAGACCGTGGACTGGGGAAAGCACTGAACCCAGACTACATGTAGAGAACTCACCTAGTGTCTGACCACCACAACTTTCTTGGTCTTTAAAGTGAGCTGGGTGTCTGGGCCACACTGTTCATCTCTCAGGGGTGTGAGTGTTCCGTCACTTGCCAGGTCCAGGCACACTCGATCTTCAGGATTTCTGAAGAGTATCACGTTATTCCAAGGGGTGTCTCATCAGATGATCAGGATGGTCCTGAAGCCAACTTTTCCAATTCTTGGTGGCTCTCTAAGTTCTGTTCCACCTTGAATGGACACTGTCCAGATGGGGACATTTAGGAAAGTGCATAGTGCATTAAGTCTGAGCAGAAATGTTGACTCACTCCAGCTCTCTCTCAGCATCTGGGCACAAGTTCTAAAAAAAAAAGTGGGGGGGCGCTGACGTCACAACAGGAAGTGACGTCACAAAAGGTGGCTTGCACCATCAGACTTATTGCCTCCCCTCGCTCACCCCTTGGATGCGATTGCATCGGAGAAGCCAGCGCGTGAGCAGCGTTCTGAATGAGCTCTGATCTCGCCCCAGAGAGGCCAAAGAGTGAATGGTTGGCTCCATTTGCTCCAGTTATCAAGCTCCCGGTAAAATAAGTGGGGGGGGGCGCTCTCCACCCGCGTCGTACGCCGACTCGAGCCCTGCTCAGCATCCACTTCATTCTGACCGAACACTGTGGCTAAAGCGGACATCAGGTCCTTCCTTTCATACACTTCGACAATCACTCCCTCACATCAATCACTCCCCACATTGGCATGTGAGTGCCATTGAAATGATGCAGCGAACAGCTGCCTCATCGTGTCTTTTTTATCAGTTATTTTGTCTGATGTTGCACAGCATCGATAAACAGCATTGGCAAAGTTACTATGTCAAAACGGTGAGCCCTTTTGGCTTTGCCAATTTTTGTTAAATCCTGTTTCTGAATAAAAAGTAGACACGCCTGCCTGTGCTCCTTGTTCTTGTTTTGTGTCCTCATTTCCTTTACTGCATATTTGTATTTGCTGTGAAGCGCTCTGATACCCTCGGGTCCAGCCAGCGCTATACAAAACTTCAAGAAATAAAAAAATAAAAAAATAAAAATTCTAAAGAAATGCGCCAGGTTGAAGATACCCAAAAAAGCATGAGAAAATATAAATCAAAGCTCCTTCTGGAAAAAGGGAAATCAGAGAACCAGCACAGGATCAGCAAAGGGTGTAAAAACTGTATTGAATATCCCAAATCCTGTTCGTTCATCTGGAATACATGAGTAGTGAATCTTCAATTTTTCTCATCACACACAGGATTTGTCAAGCGTTTCGGCAGCAAAAATTACAAATCCATGTTGCCACTCACATGTTAATTAACAGAGCAAACACATTTTATTTTCACCCATAGGCTACACAGTTCACATAATATATATTTATTATGCATCAATTTAGTTGTGCAATCATTTTGAACTCTAACTCTACTTAAAGAAATATGTCTAAAGTAACTTTGCACTATTTTTGCTGCTTATGTATAAATGAAGTAGGCTTATTTCTAGGTCCACCTCTCACATTTAAAAGTGGACGCATAAGCATTTCCTTTGGTGTAAAAAAAAATAAAAAAAGGGCCAATCAATTTTCTCAATTTTTTTGTCCCAGTGCGAGAGAGTGGGTAATACGCCCTCTGAGGGCAATCCGAGGAGTCCTGTTGCTTAAACACCCTGCTGTCCTCCTCCTGCCTACCACGCCATCTGCCAATCAGAAGCCTGCTGCCCGGAGGCGCATACCAACCACGCGACGCAAGATGGCCGCTAATGACTAGCACTCACTGGAAAGAAATGTCAAAAGGTCGCCAAGTGGGAACATTCGCCCCAACACAGTGAGGCTTGACAGGTCTGTCTCGAAGGTTTTCCACGAGAGGGAAAGGAGAAAGCTGCTGTCCTCCGAGTTTTTGTCGAGATATCTGGAATTCTCTCAAGTAACCCAAACCACATGTGCCGAGCCCAGATTTGAGAGAGTTGGTCGGAATGTGGACGAGCCGCAGGCTGTCGCCGAGCGATGGAAGATATTTCCATTCTAACATCATCAAATGACCGAAGAGGTGGAAGAAAGGGATGCTGGGCATGGATCTTATCAATCCGCTCCTGCTTGTAAACATGGAGCAAGACAGATTCTACTCAAAACAAAGAAGGGGGTCAGGCGGATAGCATGGTGAGGGGAGGTAGACTTTAGGAAGCAAGGAGGGTGAAGAATCACCCCCAATGTACAGCTTACAGTAGGAGAGGGCCCCAAGAACCTCTCCCAAGGAAGCGGAAGAGCGCCGGGGTCCTTTTACCTACATCACATCTCCATGGTGCTCTATGCGACTTCAGACCAACCAGTAGAAGTGTCACTCTAACTTCAAGATTTTATCCTTTTGTCAAGATTATTTACAAAAGCTTCACAAAACCTCGCTGGGCTTTCACTGGGGTTCCTATATGACTTGAGGTGGAATTATGCCGGCCTGAGCCTCCCTTCCCTTATCCTAGATCTGCAAAGACCATTGCTTTCTATGTATCGCTGAAATAAATCCATCTTGGGGAAAGCTAGAAACCACACTGAGGTTGGTGCTGGGCGGGTGAGAGCTTACTGGGAGGCCCGCTGTGATCACGCCAGGGCATGTGACCTGGCTGATCATCCATACATAGCTTATAGTTGAGAGAAAAGAGTGAGCAGTGAGGAGCACAGTCCCCGCAAAAAAATAATAATTAGGAAGGCAATTAAGGACTCCTGGACTCCTCCCTCACCATGACCCGCCAGATCAACTCCGTCGCCTCCACCAGCTTCAACCACATCCGCATCCTCCGAAAGACCTTCAAGTGGATACCCTCGAATGCAGAAAGACCGTCACCCATGCACTCAACCAGCAGACAGGACTACGGCAACGCCCTCTACACTGGAATCAACAGAACCCTGCTTCACAAGCTCCAAACCATCCCGAACGCTGCAGCAAGACTCGTCTCAATGACCCAACACCTACGAAACCTCCACTGGCTCCCCGTTGAGAAAAGAGTGACCTTCAAACTTCTCACCCATGGCTACAAAGCCCTCCACAACTTCAGACCCAAATACCTCAACAAGAGAGTCTCCTTCCACGTACCCAAGAGGAACCTCCGCTCCGCCAACCTCGCCCTGGCAAAGACCCCACGCATCCGCAGAAACAGAGCAGGCGGGCGTGCCTTCTCCTACATCACAGCCAAGACCAGCGAACATCAGACACTCCCCGAACCTGCAAACCTTCAGGAAGAACCACAAGACCTGGCTCTTCAACTAAACCGTAGCTGCCACCGCCCTCTCCCCCCAGCGCCTTGGGACCCTCACAGGTGAGTAGCGCGCTTTAAAAAACCCTGATTGATTGATTGAAGGACTACCTGTAATTAGTACTACAAAAACTAGTCTGGTACGTTGAAACAACAATTACCCCAAGAGGGATGCATGTTCAATCTAGAGTAACCAAGACCCAGCTCCCAGAGATAACACAGGCAGCCAAATAGAGATGAAATGGTGATGTGAACCGAAACGAGTCTGCTGAAAAAAAGCAAAAGCAACAGTTCCCTCCAAAGTGTATGCTCGGTCTACCTGCACCATGTTAGACCAGATCTCTCCACCAAAGATGACACAGTTTCCCCAATAAAGATGAAAGGACAACATGTAGGAACCCAATGTTTACTGTAAGTTAGAGGCATGATTCGCCTTTATGGGCATGCAGCGGTCACCCGTGGAGTATCCTGTGACCAATTACTTCTGTACTCAGCACTGGAATCACTCCTTGATCGCTGCGGCACATGAGTGGTGGAACCCTGTTGGCAAGGAGAGTTTTCTGGGAGTTCCCTGTGTAATCACCCGGTCGAACCTCCACACACGGCCTATTGCTAGGAGGGGAAGGCAAGGAAAAGAGTGAAACGGGCCCTGTAGTTAATAGTAAGTAAGGCAGGGAACAAAGGAGGCATCAAGTGCATGGCTGTCTACAGCAGGCAAAACACAAACACGGCTGCTGTGAGAAAAACAAGATGCTTATTCTATTTGCACCAACCAACACCCAGGGGCGTAGCTTGGTCAGTAACATTGGGGGGTTTGGGGAATGAGCTTCAGATTTCCCAACTATATAATGTTAAAATACATTACACCACAAGCAGGGCACATGAGTGGGTTCTAAGGGGCAGTAAAAAGGAAGAGAAATTACAATATTTTGTAAAATAACCAACATTTTTGAGGACTTCAAAAACATAGAGAGAGTGTGTATGCATTTTTGTCTGTGCGTAAGTAAAAACTGGTTTAATCCAACAGAGACCTCACTAAGCCTGTACCCAACTGTTTATCGTACCAGAAAATACATTTATTAGGGAGGTGTAACACGCCAAGCACCCCCCCTGAAGCTACCCCCTGCCAACACCCAACTCTTTCCCACAAGTGATCACAAAGTCCTTCCAACAGAGGTGAAAGGGTAGGATGTGCAAAAACACGTCTTCTGGGAAAAAGAAAAGACTGCAATTCCTCTTAAAATGGATGGCCGCTCTATTTTCAGCCACCTAGAACCAGCACTCTTCCACCAGGAAACCACATGTAGATTTAAAATGAAATAGGCATGCTTTACAGATAAGGAGTGACTTCTGGAGTACACCCCACTGGTTCCTCGGGGGAGCACCTTCTCTCATGTAATGGTGACGTGTGTGGAACATTGGTCACACTTCAAAGGTAGACACACTCATGATAGAGGTAGAAGGGGGAGAGGTTGTAGCTTGCGATTTAACCTTTAGATTTGGAACGTGTACGTTCTCTTTCTTTTTTGTGTTGATACAAGGAATTGTGACAAGATTATTATAACTCCTGAAGAAGAACCATGCAAGTCTGGCTGATTTTGGGCCTCAGGAGAGATTTGGCCATCTCTTAACATCTAGTGAGTTGCGTTGGTGGCCTTTGAGCAAGATGTACATCTTTAAAGTTATTTGCTTATACCACAAATTATTTTCAAATGGGTATCATGCTAATATGAAATCAATTTTTTCTCTCTATGCTCCTGCCATGGATTTAAGATCTAAGCATGGAGATTTCAATCTTGTATTGCAACAAATTAAGTAAACAAGATAAAGAATGCGTAACTCATGCCTACCAGTTTTTTTTCCATTGTTTATTTCATATTCATACCCAAAACATTAGGTATCAAAAGCTTATATAGTTTGATAAGCTTATACTGTGTCTGGAATCCTCCACAAATTGAGCTATAATGTACTTTTTTCTAAGTGTTTGGGAAAAGCATACCAAATATTTTAAGCCTGATTCGGTCACAGGTTGCACTAACCTTGCATGCAGGGTCTAAAGAAGGCAACACACTTCTATTCACACCACCCCCACCAGAGACCACAAGCACACAGGAATATGAGGGCCAATGATGGAAACAGGGAACAGGGAATGGGATAAGAGAGAAAATGGAGACACCAGACTCCAACACTCAGCCTCATCACTTCTTTTGGTTAACGAGGTGTGCAGCATGCAGTGCATCCTTTGAAAGGCAGCGAGATATCTTAAGTAAATTGTTATTAAGAATTCAAAGTTGAACTGTATTTGTGAATGAGTATACATACCTAAGTAATACCGATCAACTCTCTTGACTATAATATCAATTTGTATGTGCATACTAGAACTCTAATACCTTGTACGTGACATTCATATGAATATAATTTACCGTACTTATTCATCAACGTCCAATCCAATAATCCTTCTTTTTTTCACATGATAATCCCTGATATAATAAAACAACTCCAGTCTTAAACAGTTCAGATAAATGTTCAAGAAAATTGTTTAAAGTTTGTGTTAATCAGTAACACAACTTTCAGAATACTCCTCTGGATTCCCAAAATCCATCAAAACAATCCGTAAAAAGCAATAGAAAATTGGTGTGGGAGCACACTGCTTCACCTCCCAGCAGGGTCGCCCCTAAGCATCATGGTAGATGCAGTCCGACAAGCGAGTACACTTGCAAAGTCTTCAGAGTGTTTCACCAGGTGGGTGCAGATTAGTGCTGGCCATCTCTGGACACGTGTTTCTAGATTATTATCTGTTATCAGCAGAGATTAGGCATTATTTGGGGTTGCTGAGCAGGCTGCCGTATCCTTGGAACGTAGTATCTCTCCAGGCACACAGGTGCCTCTCCACGAGCTCGTCAGCCCACAGCAGCTCGAGGGAGCCTTCAAGTAGAAAATTGGTGTGGGAGCACACTGCTTCACCTCCCAGCAGGGTCGCCCCTAAGCATCATGGGAGATGCAGTCCGACAAGCGAGTACACTTGCAGTCTTCAGAGTGTTTCACCAGGTGGGTGCAGATTAGTGTTGGCCATCTCTGGACACGTGTTTCTAGATTATTATCGGTCATCAGCAGAGATTAGGCATTATTGGGGTTGCTGAGCAGGCTGCCGTATCCTTGGAACGTAGTATCTCTCCAGGCGCGCAGGTGCCTCTCCACAAGCTAGTCAGCCCACAGCAGCTCGAGGGAGCCTTCAAGTAGAAAATTGGTGTGGGAGCACACTGCTTCACCTCCCAGCAGGGTCGCCCCTAAACATCATGGGAGATGCAGTCCGACAAACGAGTACACTTGCAAAGTCAGCAATAGTTCTGGGCAAGGAAAATCTGAGATCCCTGTAGAGAGATCTTAAAGCAACATTGGTTCATGATTTCCTATCAAAGGATATTGTGAACCAGGAGGACGTTATACCAAGTACCCACTTACCAGAGCTCCAGCAACCTACTCTCCTTCATGTTGCAATAATCAGTCCTGGGCCATATAATAAATATCCTTTGTATTATAGCACTCATCTCCACTGACACCTGGAGCCTGCCTAGCAGTACTTTGCTAATCTGTTGATATGTTTTTCATGGTTAAACTTCGGTTGAAATGAGTTGTAATGGTTGGGCCTGACTAGTCAGTACAATTGAAGAACAATCAGTTTTCATGTAGGACTAGAGAAGGGCCAGCTCCAATATTGATGCTTTAGTAATGCCAACTTGCAAGCTTTATCTACCCTTTTTTTTTTTAGATCTTCCCTACTTTCTTAGAGGACTTTTGTTTTCTTACAATGAGCTTAGAACCCGTCTATTGGTTACCAAGCTTAGTTGGCTTCATTGTCACTCTAATTTGCTTGCTTTCTATTGGTTAGCTGCCGTAGGCTTCCTTCCTCTTCATGTGCTTATCCCTCCTCTGGTGCATGGATACATTTCTTGTGTCCTTCCAGTGCTCATTGTTTTACCTACTTTTTTGTGTGTTTACTCACTGTATAACAGTGTGTCATTTTCAGCTGACTGCTTTTGCACTGCTCTCCTCTCTGTGTACAAAATGACTCCCTTCCAACCCACCCTCCCTTCTTCTGATGTGGTCCATGTGGCTGCTCGCACCTACCTTCTCCCTCCCACCCTCTGTTGTCCATGTGTTTGCTCCCAGTTGCTCCTCATGCCCTCGGATGTCTGTGTTGGCACCAGAATCATCCTCTATCCCGTGTTGCCTTCCATCACCCTGTGTGTTGCCTGCCTCCATGTTGCCTCCAGCTCTGCAATCAACAAAAAAGCACTATGACTCTGCCAGCAATGGCTGCATCATCGTGCTTTTTACACACCGTCTCTGTTGTCCATTTTGCCTCCCCCACACACCCTTGACTTCCATCCCACTGCGTTACTCCTACCTCCCTCCCTGCCTGTAATAGAATAAAAAAAACAAGCACTATGATATGCCCACCACATCTACCAACCACCCGCCTCTCTGTCTCCCTTTCCTGCCTTATCCTTCATTCCCTGTCCTTGTTTTGTTTTCCCAAAAGCCGTTTCATGCCCTTTCCCATGCAGCTGGATGGAGGAAGGCTCTCTTGAACAGCCGCTTGTGGTTTGTCCACTGGCACCCACCATACTCCGTTCAGATCCCCAATGGGATACATGCGACAAAATGGTCCTAACTGACAATATAAAACATGGGATGAACAGAATTAGCATATCCTGATCCTGCACAAGTGACCCAAGACCTCCAATCTTGAGGAAAGGGGTAAGTATCATTTCTCGAGGGGAAGAGTACACAAAGATTACATCACACAAAAAGACACAACTGAATGCAGATAACTAAAATTGTATTGAAAATCAACAGTATGTAAACATTAATTGCATATGATGGTTTCTCCATTACATGCAAAAAAGTGCTCAGAATAAGTGCTCGTGTGTCCGTGGTAGGAGAAGAAAGGAGAATCATAACATAATCAATTAAATTTGAATCAGCAGTTGTCATAAGACATTGCAGTGAGCCTGTCTATCATCATGTCAAATTGCTGAGTCTGTATCCATAGCATAGAGGTGATTGCTTGAGTCAATATTGCCTCTCTGTGGATAATGTATTCAGTCCACGCTTAAAAACTAGAGCTTGTCGAATTTTCGACTCGAAGCTGGGAGAGGGCTAATGAGAATCTTAGAAGCCGGACTTCATCGTGACAGGGTAACCAATTAAAGGAGGGGGAGCAACTTGGAGTAATGCAGAGTCTGGTCAGAGACCTGACCCACAATTCAAGGTGTCAGCGAAGGACAATTGGTTCTTCATCTGTGGGAGAAACGTTCTCTTGACACTGAACCTGCAAACGTTGCAAGTGAGAGGGAAGCGGCCTTATGGAACAGACCCAAGCATGGTCAGAACTTGAACACAGAGCAAATCTCTATAAATCTGAATGCATAACCCCAAAGTTTTGAAACTGTCCTTGGTGCTTCTTTTAGTCTGAAAGGCTAGAATTTGATCTGCTAGTTTGGTTTATGCTCCATGAATCTCTGGAATGTCCCCCTTTCCTATAGCAGGGATAGGGATCCTGGGGCCAGTTATCTTCTGTTTACAATGCAGGTTGGTAGACAAGACATCATTTATTTATTATCTACTCAGCAGGAATTGAGGAGTGGGGTGGAATCATTATGGGTATTGTTTGTAATCATCCAATTGGAGTTCAAACGTGTGCTTCTCTGGATGTGGTGTTGTGTTGACCAGTGAACTCTTAATTTCCCTTATCAACAGTCCATCCTTCCATGTTCATTCTTTATGGTGATGAGGGACACATAAACAAACATAATTTCCCAAGCTGTGGCGCTGTCTTGGTCATGTGCTCAATTCCCACTGAGAGACACCAAACCTTCAGCCACTTTGGGTTGTTGCTACCTTCAGCCCAGTCCTTCTTCCACCTTTGTCAGATGTTTTTGCGACCGTCAGAGGAGTGCTTGGGTGCTTCATTGTAGGCCGTCCTTCAGTGACCAAGCGAGGCATCAATGATTTATTTTATTTTATTTTTTTTTTTTTTTAATTGTATTTTCGCGAGGCAGCAACAATGCAGGCATATTGGAGGAAAAGCTTTGAAATCTATTTATAAGTAGGGCTCCCAGATTTATGGAATGTATTTTGTATTTAATGTCTATATTTATCCATATTTATTTTCACTCAATGCATCTGTGTTAACCCATATTTATCTTTGGTTTTGCGAAAAAAATTAAACTGCAACCAGTATAGTTGCTCGTTTATTTAACCGATAAATGCACACTCATACCTCGATGCTTAATGGTTTTTCATGCTATAAACTTCAATAGGAATATTTTCCCTTTTTAACTCCCCTACCTGTTATTCTGCATAGCCCTGCTGGTCACCTTTGAAAGCACTGAGAATCACTCAGTAAAAGACCTATCCTCTATCTTTATCCATATTTAAAAATAAATACAGTTATGGAAAAAGATATTTTCGGTCTGTAATGATTAGTAAAAATCAATAAAAATAGAAAACTGGGAACCTTATTTATATAAGCCGCAGATGACATGTTTATGTTGCAAATGGGGAAATATGGCTTGTTGATATAGGGCCTTATTTCATAGAGACTAACTATCTCACTGTTCCTGTTACTGAGGAGAACCCAAAGCAGCTCTGGTAAAGCACATGATGTGTACTTCTTTTATCTTAGGTACACTTGATAAACTGTAAGTTTCTCAAAGAGGGGGCTCATACACAGGCTTCTTAAAACTCTAGGATGCTAAAATGAAGTGCCAGAAGAAAAGTTTTTGAGTCCCTAACGATATATAAAGGAGGCTCTCCCCTAGATGTAGGGCCTTGCTTACATCTTACCCGCTGGGTTTTGTCGGTAAGCTACAAACTGGACATTAAACAGCCTTCCTGAATGGGGTTAGCGTGGGAAACAGCTTAAACCATCAACAAGATGATAAAATAACAGTAGCTAGGACATTAACCTGACTCCTGCAGTAATGCACTATCCTATTAAGCTGCATTTAAACCTACAGACCTGCTATTAACAAAGTAATATTCTCTTTTCTGCTCCAGGACAGTGCCACTGATCAAACGCACAATAAGTGATGGGCAGAATGTCTACAAATGGTCTAAAGCAAAAGGAACAAATGATCGACGGAATGCTGAACAACGCAAACATTCACCCCCATTCACAAAGATGTAGGTTTAATCCATTGTTCTTTTGCTCACCACGCCACCCCAGTTTGGACACAGCCATATGCAAATCAGTCTTCACCCTGCTCCTCATGGGAACAGTCCAGCGCAAACTGCCAAGTCAGGTCCTCCCTGAACTGGAAAGAAGCATCCTGGGACAGGTTTCGGGGCATCACCCCTCATCAGCCAGGCTGGGTCCAAACTGAGGTGGCTTAGTGAGCAGAAGGATGATGGATTAACCCCAGATCTGTGATTGGGGGTGAGTGTCTGAAAAGATTCTGCACTCCGTCCATCATCTTACTGTGTTTGCTATGTTCGTCCTAAGTGGCCAGGGTATGCCCAGAAGTGGGTCCCTTGCTCACTTTGCCACTGGATTCAAGATAGCCTGGCTGATGGGGAGTGAAACCTCGAAACCGGTCCAAGGATGCTTTTTTCCAGTCCAAGAATGCAGCCGCCAGGCTTATCAGAAACGTCCCGCTACGGCATTACATTTCCCCTCATCTACGTAGCCTTCTATGGCTGCCCATCAGAAGGACAACAGAATTCAAGGCACTGACTCTTGCCTACAGAGCAATCCACGATATTGGCCCTCAACATCTTAGGAAGAAACTCCGTAAATACCATAGGACAAGGAACCTAAGGTCGAATCTTGAACGCCTAGTTACTCCCCGCTTTGCAAAGGCTAGGCTAGGAGGACGTTCTGTCCCAGTCAGAACCATGACCTTGTGGAACTCCATGCCCGAAAATATCAGAAAGGCCAACACGGAATCCACCTTCCAGAAAGTCTTGAAGACCTGGCTCTTTAGCCTTCCTTAGTACCCTGTGGCACCCGATAACTTGCCCCCACCTTTTCTGTCTCCGCTAGCGCCAGGACACCGCCGTTGGCGGTAGCCGCGCGCTCTATAAGCTTAAATATTAATTAATTAATAATAATAATAATAAGGAGGACCAGGCCTGGCAGTTTGGGCTGGACTGTTCCCATGAGGAACAGCGTCAAGACTGATTTGCATATGGCTGGGTCCAAACTGGGGTGGCTTTATGAGCAGAAGAACGATGATGGATTCAACCCAGATCTGTGACTGGGGTCAGTTTCTGAAAAGATTCAGCGCTCCGTCCATCATCTTATTTTGTTTGCTACAAATAGTCTCACCACTGGCAATTGCTCATGGTAACATTCCAAACCACTGTTCTTTTACCCGCCATGCCACCTCTGATTCCGTAGATCAAGAAGCTTTTTGAGATCTTTAAAACATGTTTTTGTCCTGCCTTAAATACAAAACAGGTAAAGGTGTCTGCCCCAGTGGATAGCACAGTTGACTATATCTAAAAAGTTTTAGATGCCCTCTTGAGGCCCGAGAATGCTGACTTAGCCTCTTACTGTTTAATGTTTCGGACCACAGTAAGAGGCCCCCTTCTTTTAGGCTCTTGCCTAAAGACAGTGTTTTGCTTTTTTGTTGTCAAAAGACCACATTCAGCTATTTCTCATTCCACCACTTCGGCTTTTCTGTTGCTTCCCTGCTCCTCTATTACTCCCTCACTATTGCTTCTGTGCACTTTTAATATTTTCTATCCTCTCCCAGTCCCATTCACCCTTTTTTCTACCTCTACTCGTTTGTCTCCTCCGCTGCCACTCCTTGCTCAGTGTCCGCCATCAAGAAGCTTATAATAAATGGCCACCACAGTGTCCTGGTGCATACATGTACAGGTGTGGTGACGCAAGCGCACGTATGCATGTTCATGCTGGCTCCTACAATGTGCTTTGGCGCACTTTGTAATATTTTTTAAGGTGGGCTGCCTGCAACAGCAAATTAAACTTTAACAAAGACTTCCCAATGCAGTGTCATGACATTAACGCGTGAATGCATGGTGACACATGGGTACGTCATTACGCTGCAGCAGCCATTTGAGGTGTTTTTCCCAGATGGCATGACAACAAGCATTGGTATTGGTAAAAGGTTGGTAAATGCCTTTCAAACGTGTGGTCTATTGGTCTTGCCAATGCTTGTTATCCTTTGTATATTAAACTTTCCGTAAGATTATTTTTTCTGATAAAATAAAAACATTAACTGAAGGGATTGTGGTGCCTACTCCACTCCTGGGTCATCACCATCCTCAACGCCAATCATCAACAGCCAATCAATTATGCTGTTCACTGTCAATTAGCGCCGGGAAACCCTCACGGGTAGCTGTCACGCTCTATAAGATTAATAATAAATAAAATAAATAAATCCTCCTGCCTGCTATCAAAACTGGTGATTTTGCGTCCAGGTCAGGTACTGGCGAGCTCAGACCTGGAAACTGACGATAGAGTGACATGTTGGTGCTACAGGGAACACCCACATAAATGAATGAGTACACCACCCATTAACTAAATGTACCTCCTCTGCGGTCTCAGCCTCTCCTTCCTCCATTCCAGGAGCATCTGATACGGCTTCCCTTCTGTGCAGGGCATTGGAGTCTCAGCCCTGGCACCTCTGCCCGTGCCACAGACCAAGGCTAGAGCAGCTGTGCCAGCCATGCCTGCTTCTGGGCACTCACCAGCTCACGCGGGTTCTTCCCAGTGCTCTTGTGAGACCCTCCAACACGGTCCAGCTGTTACCGCCACTTCAATGCGCTAATTACCTCCAGGCATCTGGTGACCTCCACAGCTGGCCGAATTCCCCGGAGGGTGGCATTTCTGCGGTCAATTCTTATTTGAGTTGCGCGGATATTAAATATGTAGGAAAAAAACAAAACGTTTTCTGGATGGTGATGCTGCTAATATTAATGCTAATTGTTACAGTAAAAATATTCACGAATCCTGAAACCAAGACTCATTGACATGTGTAAACCTGCTGTCTCAGGCTTGACAATGCTCCAGGAATATTGTGAGGCTGCTCTATTGCAAGCAGTGCCTAAATGGGCCGTTACTCACATGAACTTAGCGGCACTTCTCAGTTTTCTCCCCCTGAGTACCGGAACTTCTTTTTGGGCAAGGAGAGTACCGGTGCTCCCAGAAGCAGCAGTGCTCAGGCCCTGAAGTACGGGTACGTGCAAAGGAAACAGTACTGCAAATGACCCTTTCAGATTGAGAGTGTTTATGTGCCGCTCTGACAGGCAACAAACAGGTTGAGTATTCCCTCGCTGGTTGCTCCAGCAAGGTTAGGTTAGGTTAGGTTGAAGAGGCTGCCCAGGGGAAGTCTCCCTTACTACAGTGGCCTCATCCTGCAAGGTGACAGCACTGAAGAAGCTTCCGAGGCAAGCCTCCCTTACTGCAGTGGCCTCATCCTGCAAGGTGACAGCACTGAAGAAGCTTCCGGGGCAAGCCTCCCTTACTGCAGTGGCCTCATCCTGCAAGGTGACAGCACTGAAGAAGCTTCCGGGGCAAGCCTCCCTTACTGCAGTGGCTTCTTGGTGCAAGGTGACAGCACTGAAGAAGCTTCCGAAGCAAGTCTCCCTTACTGCAGTGGCCTCATCCTGCAAGGTGACAGCACTGAAGAAGCTTCCGAGGCAAGCCTCCCTTACTGCAGTGGCCTCATCCTGCAAGGTGACAGTGCTGAAGAAGCTTCCGGGGCAAGTCTCCCTTACTGCAGTGGCCTCATCCTGCAAGGTGACAGCACTGAAGAAGCTTCCGGGGCAAGCCTCCCTTACTGCAGTGGCTTCTTGGTGCAAGGTGACAGCACTGAAGAAGCTTCCGAAGCAAGTCTCCCTTACTGCAGTGGCCTCATCCTGCAAGGTGACAGCACTGAAGAAGCTTCCGAGGCAAGCCTCCCTTACTGCAGTGGCCTCATCCTGCAAGGTGACAGCACTGAAGAAGCTTCCGGGGCAAGCCTCCCTTACTGCAGTGGCCTCTTGGTGCAAGGTGACAGCACTGAAGAAGCTTCCGAAGCAAGTCTCCCTTACTGCAGTGGCCTCATCCTGCAAGGTGACAGCACTGAAGAAGCTTCCGAGGCAAGCCTCCCTTACTGCAGTGGCCTCATCCTGCAAGGTGACAGCACTGAAGAAGCTTCCGGGGCAAGCCTCCCTTACTGCAGTGGCCTCTTGGTGCAAGGTGACAGCACTGAAGAAGCTTCCGAAGCAAGTCTCCCTTACTGCAGTGGCCTCATCCTGCAAGGTGACAGCACTGAAGAAGCTTCCGGGGCAAGCCTCCCTTACTGCAGTGGCCTCATCCTGCAAGGTGACAGCACTGAAGAAGCTTCCGGGGCAAGTCTCCCTTACTGCAGTGGCCTCATCCTGCAAGGTGACAGTGCTGAAGAAGCTTCCGGGGCAAGTCTCCCTTACTGCAGTGGCCTCTTGGTGCAAGGTGACAGCACTGAAGAAGCTTCCGGGGCAAGTCTCCCTTACTGCAGTGGCCTCATCCTGCAAGGTGACAGCACTGAAGAAGCTTCCGGGGCAAGCCTCCCTTACTGCAGTGGCCTCATCCTGCAAGGTGACAGCACTGAAGAAGCTTCCGAAGCAAGTCTCCCTTACTGCAGTGGCCTCATCCTGCAAGGTGACAGCACTGAAGAAGCTTCCGAGGCAAGCCTCCCTTACTGCAGTGGCCTCATCCTGCAAGGTGACAGCACTGAAGAAGCTTCCGGGGCAAGCCTCCCTTACTGCAGTGGCCTCTTGGTGCAAGGTGACAGCACTGAAGAAGCTTCCGAAGCAAGTCTCCCTTACTGCAGTGGCCTCATCCTGCAAGGTGACAGCACTGAAGAAGCTTCCGAGGCAAGCCTCCCTTACTGCAGTGGCCTCATCCTGCAAGGTGACAGCACTGAAGAAGCTTCCGGGGCAAGTCTCCCTTACTGCAGTGGCCTCATCCTGCAAGGTGACAGTGCTGAAGAAGCTTCCGGGGCAAGTCTCCCTTACTGCAGTGGCCTCTTGGTGCAAGGTGACAGCACTGAAGAAGCTTCCGGGGCAAGTCTCCCTTACTGCAGTGGCCTCATCCTGCAAGGTGACAGCACTGAAGAAGCTTCCGGGGCAAGTCTCCCTTACTGCAGTGGCCTCATCCTGCAAGGTGACAGCACTGAAGAAGCTTCCGGGGCAAGCCTCTCTTACTGCAGTGGCCTCATCCTGCAAGGTGACAGCACTGAAGAAGCTTCCGAAGCAAGTCTCCCTTACTGCAGTGGCCTCATCCTGCAAGGTGACAGTGCTGAAGAAGCTTCCGGGGCAAGTCTCCCTTACTGCAGTGGCCTCTTGGTGCAAGGTGACAGCACTGAAGAAGCTTCCGGGGCAAGTCTCCCTTACTGCAGTGGCCTCATCCTGCAAGGTGACAGCACTGAAGAAGCTTCCGGGGCAAGCCTCCCTTACTGCAGTGGCGTCTTGGTGCAAGGTGACAGTGCTGAAGAGGCTTCTTAGTGCAAATCTCCCTTACTACAGTGGCCTCATCCTGCAAGGTGACAGCACTGAAGAAGCTTCCGAGGCAAGCCTCCCTTACTGCAGTGGCCTCATCCTGCAAGGTGACAGCACTGAAGAAGCTTCCGGGGCAAGCCTCCCTTACTGCAGTGGCCTCTTGGTGCAAGGTGACAGCACTGAAGAAGCTTCCGAAGCAAGTCTCCCTTACTGCAGTGGCCTCATCCTGCAAGGTGACAGCACTGAAGAAGCTTCCGGGGCAAGCCTCCCTTACTGCAGTGGCCTCATCCTGCAAGGTGACAGCACTGAAGAAGCTTCCGGGGCAAGTCTCCCTTACTGCAGTGGCCTCATCCTGCAAGGTGACAGTGCTGAAGAAGCTTCTGGGGCAAGTCTCCCTTACTGCAGTGGCCTCTTGGTGCAAGGTGACAGCACTGAAGAAGCTTCCGGGGCAAGTCTCCCTTACTGCAGTGGCCTCATCCTGCAAGGTGACAGCACTGAAGAAGCTTCCGGGGCAAGCCTCTCTTACTGCAGTGGCCTCATCCTGCAAGGTGACAGTGCTGAAGAAGCTTCCGGGGCAAGTCTCCCTTACTGCAGTGGCCTCTTGGTGCAAGGTGACAGCACTGAAGAAGCTTCCGGGGCAAGTCTCCCTTACTGCAGTGGCCTCATCCTGCAAGGTGACAGCACTGAAGAAGCTTCCGGGGCAAGTCTCCCTTACTGCAGTGGCCTCATCCTGCAAGGTGACAGCACTGAAGAAGCTTCCGGGGCAAGCCTCTCTTACTGCAGTGGCCTCATCCTGCAAGGTGACAGTGCTGAAGAAGCTTCCGGGGCAAGTCTCCCTTACTGCAGTGGCCTCTTGGTGCAAGGTGACAGCACTGAAGAAGCTTCCGGGGCAAGTCTCCCTTACTGCAGTGGCCTCATCCTGCAAGGTGACAGCACTGAAGAAGCTTCCGGGGCAAGCCTCCCTTACTGCAGTGGCCTCATCCTGCAAGGTGACAGCACTGAAGAGGCTTCCGGGGCAAGCCTCCCTTACTGCAGTGGCCTCATCCTGCAAGGTGACAGCACTGAAGAAGCTTCCGGGGCAAGCCTCCCTTACTGCAGTGGCCTCATCCTGCAAGGTGACAGTGCTGAAGAGGCTTCCGGGGAAAGCCTCCCTTACTGCAGTGGCCTCATCCTGCAAGGTGACAGTGCTGAAGAAGCTTCCGGGGCAAGTCTCCCTTACTGCAGTGGCCTCTTGGTGCAAGGTGACAGCACTGAAGAAGCTTCCGGGGCAAGTCTCCCTTACTGCAGTGGCCTCATCCTGCAAGGTGACAGCACTGAAGAAGCTTCCGGGGCAAGCCTCCCTTACTGCAGTGGCCTCATCCTGCAAGGTGACAGCACTGAAGAAGCTTCTGGGGCAAGCCTCCCTTACTGCAGTGGCCTCATCCTGCAAGGTGACAGTGCTGAAGAGGCTTCCGGTGAAAGCCTCCCTTACTGCAGTGGCCTCATCCTGCAAGGTGACAGCACTGAAGAAGCTTCCGGGGCAAGTCTCCCTTACTGCAGTGGCTTCTTGGTGCAAGGTGACAGCACTGAAGAAGCTTCCGGGGCAAGTCTCCCTTACTGCAGTGGCTTCTTGGTGCAAGGTGACAGCACTGAAGAAGCTTCCGGGGCAAGTCTCCCTTACTGCAGTGGCCTCATCCTGCAAGGTGACAGCACTGAAGAAGCTTCCGGGGCAAGTCTCCCTTACTGCAGTGGCCTCTTGGTGCAAGGTGACAGTGCTGAAGAGGCTTCTTGGTGCAAGCCTCCCTTACTGCAGTGGCCTCATCCTGCAAGGTGACAGCACTGAAGAAGCTTCCGGGGCAAGTCTCCCTTACTGCAGTGGCCTCTTGGTGCAAGGTGACAGTGCTGAAGAGGCTTCTTAGTGCAAATCTCCCTTACTGAAGTGGCCTCTTGGTGCAAGGTGACAGCACTGAAGAAGCTTCCGGGGCAAGCCTCCCTTACTGCAGTGGCCTCATCCTGCAAGGTGACAGCAATGAAGAGGCTTCCGGGGCAAGCCTCCCTTACTGCAGTGGCCTCTTGATGCAAGGTGACAGCACTGAAGAGGCTTCTTAGTGCAAATCTCCCTTACTGAAGTGGCCTCTTGGTGCAAGGTGACAGCACTGAAGAAGCTTCCGGGGCAAGCCTCCCTTACTGCAGTGGCCTCTTGGTGCAAGGTGACAGCACTGAAGAGGCTTCTTAGTGCAAATCTCCCTTACTGAAGTGGCCTCTTGGTGCAAGGTGACAGCACTGAAGAAGCTTCCGGGGCAAGCCTCCCTTACTGCAGTGGCCTCTTGGTGCAAAGTGACAGCACTGAAGAGGCTTCCGGGGCAAGCCTCCCTTACTGCAGTGGCCTCTTGGTGCAAGGTGACAGCACTGAAGAAGCTTCCGGGGCAAGTCTCCCTTACTGCAGTGGCCTCATCCTGCAAGGTGACAGTGCTGAAGAAGCTTCCGGGGGAAGTCTCCCTTACTGCAGTGGCCTCTTGGTGCAAGGTGACAGCACTGAAGAAGCTTCCGAGGCAAGTCTCCCTTACTACAGTGGCCTCATCCTGCAAGGTGACAGCACTGCAGAAGCTTCGGGGGCAAGCCTCCCTTACTGCAGTGGCCTCATCCTGCAAGGTGACAGCACTGAAGAAGCTTCCGGGGCAAGTCTCCCTTACTGCAGTGGCCTCATCCTGCAAGGTGACAGCACTGAAGAAGCTTCCGGGGCAAGCCTCCCTTACTGCAGTGGCCTCATCCTGCAAGGTGACAGTGCTGAAGAAGCTTCCGGGGCAAGTCTCCCTTACTGCAGTGGCCTCATCCTGCAAGGTGACAGTGCTGAAGAAGCTTCCGGGGCAAGTCTCCCTTACTGCAGTGGCCTCTTGGTGCAAGGTGACAGCACTGAAGAAGCTTCCGGGGCAAGTCTCCCTTACTGCAGTGGCCTCATCCTGCAAGGTGACAGCACTGAAGAAGCTTCCGGGGCAAGCCTCCCTTACTGCAGTGGCCTCATCCTGCAAGGTGACCGCACTGAAGAAGCTTCCGGGGCAAGTCTCCCTTACTGCAGTGGCCTCATCCTGCAAGGTGACAGCACTGAAGAAGCTTCCGGGGCAAGCCTCCCTTACTGCAGTGGCCTCATCCTGCAAGGTGACAGTGCTGAAGAAGCTTCCGGGGCAAGTCTCCCTTACTGCAGTGGCCTCTTGGCGCAAGGTGACAGCACTGAAGAGGCTTCTTAGTGCAAATCTCCCTTACTGAAGTGGCCTCTTGGTGCAAGGTGACAGCACTGAAGAGGCTTCCGGGGCAAGCCTCCCTTACTGCAGTGGCCTCTTGGTGCAAGGTGACAGCACTAAAGAGGCTTCCGGGGCAAGTCTCCCTTACTGCAGTGGCCTCTTAGTGCAAGGTGACAGCACTGAAGAAGCTTCCGGGGCAAGTCTCCTTTACTGAAGTGGCCTCTTGGTGCAAGGTGACAGCACTGAAGAAGCTTCCGGGGCAAGTCTCCCTTACTGAAGTGGCCTCTTGGTGCAAGGTGACAGCACTGAAGAGGCTTCCGGGGCAAACCTCCCTTACTGTAGTGGCCTCTTCGTGCAAAGTGACAGCACTGAAGAGGCTTCCGGGGCAAGCCTCCCTTACTGCTGTGGCCTCTTGGTGCAAGGTGACAGCACTGAAGAAGCTTCCGGGGCAAGTCTCCCTTACTGAAGTGGCCTCTTGGTGCAAGGTGACAGCACTGAAGAAGCTTCCGGGGCAAGTCTCCCTTACTGAAGTGGCCTCTTGGTGCAAGGTGACAGCACTGAAGAAGCTTCCGGGGCAAGTCTCCCTTACTGAAGTGGCCTCTTGGTGCAAGGTGACAGCACTGAAGAAGCTTCCGGGGCAAGTCTCCCTTACTGAAGTGGCCTCTTGGTGCAAGGTGACAGCACTGAAGAAGCTTCCGGGGCAAGTCTCCCTTACTGAAGTGGCCTCTTGGTGCAAGGTGACAGCACTGAAGAAGCTTCCGGGGCAAGTCTCCCTTACTGAAGTGGCCTCTTGGTGCAAGGTGACAGCACTGAAGAAGCTTCCGGGGCAAGCCTCCCTTACTGCAGTGGCCTCTTGGTGCAAGGTGACAGCACTGAAGAAGCTTCCAGGGCAAGTCTCCCTTACTGCAGTGGCCTCTTGGTGCAAGGTGACAGCACTGAAGAAGCTTCCGGGGCAAGCCTCCCTTACTGCAGTGGCCTCATCCTGCAAGGTGACAGCACTGAAGAAGCTTCCGGGGCAAGCCTCCCTTACTGCAGTGGCCTCTTGGTGCAAGGTGACAGCACTGAAGAAGCTTCTGGGGCAAGCCTCCCTTACTGCAGTGGCCTCATCCTGCAAGGTGACAGCACTGAAGAGGCTTCTTAGTGCAAATATCCCTTACTGAAGTGGCCTCTTGGTGCAAGGTGACAGCACTGAAGAGGCTTCCGGGGCAAGCCTCCTTTACTGCAGTGGCCTCTTGGTGCAAGGTGACAGCACTGAAGAAGCTTCCGGGGCAAGCCTCCCTTACTGCAGTGGCCTCTTGGTGCAAGGTGACAGCACTGAAGAAGCTTCCGGGGCAAGCCTCCCTTACTGCAGTGGCCTCTTGGTGCAAGGTGACAGTGCTGAAGAGGCTTCCCAGGGCAAGTCTCCCTTACTGCAGTGGCCACACAATGTCATTATCCTGTGGCCTTCCCTTGCTGCAGTGACATTTCACTGGGAGCTGCTCTTACCGTAGTGACTGAGCAAACACAAGGAGATGATGGATGGTGTGCTGAAACTTTTCAGACACTCACCTCCAGTCATAGATCTGGGTTGAATCCATCATCTCACCACCCCAGTTCAGACCCAGCCATATGCAAATCAGTCTTGACCCTTTGCCTCATGGGAACAGTCCAGCCCGAACCGCCAATCCAGGTCTTCACTGGACTGGAAACAAGCATCCTGGGACAGGTTTTGAATGAACACTCCTCATCAGCCAGGCTTGCTTGAATCCAGTGGCAAAGTGAGTAAGGGACCACGTCTGGGCATACCCTGCCAACCTAGGGGGAACAAAGCAAACACAAGGAGATGATGGACAGAGAGCTGAAACATTTCAGACACTCACCCACAGTCATGTTCTTTTCCAATCCAGGGAAAACCTGGCCTTGCAGTTCGGTCTGGACTGTTCCTGTTGGTCACAGGGTCAAGACTGACTTGCATATGGCTGCATTCATAATGAAATGGCATGGGGAGCAAAAAATAGATGGATTTAGGCCCAGATCTCTGTACTGGGGTAAATGTTTGACATTGTTCAGCATTCTGTCCATCAATTGTTCTTTTTTGCATTTGTCACCCCGAGTGGGATTGGTATGTCCAGATGTGGGTCCCATGCTCTCCATGCCACTGGGGTCAAACTATCCTGGCTGATGAGGGGTGAACCCCCGAAACCGGTCCCAGGATGCTTGTTTCTAGTCCAGGGAGGGTCTGGCAGTTCGGGCGGGACTTTTCCCATGAGAAAAGGGTCAATACTGATTTGCATATGGCTGGGTTCAAACTGGAATGGCATGAGGAGCAAAAAAACGATGGATTTAGGTGAAGATCTCTGTACTGGGGTGAATGTATGACATTGTTCTACATTCTGTCCATCAATTGTTCTTTTTGCACTTACTGTAGTGACATCACACTATAATCTCCTCTTACTACTGTCAGATCACACCTGATTCTGTCTTCTTTGCAAAGACAGTGATATGATACTGCAAGTCATGCATACTGTCATGACGTCAGTAGGTGCCCTTAGTATTGTGTCATCATGCCTGGAGCTGTCATCACAGCTGTCAAATCAGAATGGGCACTGCCATTACAGCAGTGATATACCAGAAATGTGTGTAAGGGAGCTAATCTCTTGATGAGGACACTTAAAAATAGTAAACCATTCCTTCCACAAAAGGATTTCAAGCGGGTGGTCCAAGCGCTTGTCTTGCCAAGGTTAGAATACGGCAGCGCTACGCTCCGCGGCCTTCCCAAATACACCCTGGCTCCTCTAAGGGCATCACTGAACGTTGCGGCTAGACTGGTCACAGGTACCAAACTAAATGAGCCCATATCCCCAGTCCTAAAATCTCTTTAATGGTTGCCCTACGAAGCTCGAATTCAGTTAAAGGTTGCAGTTCTGGCACACAAAGCCCTGCATTTCAAAACTCACAGGTACCTAGCGCAAAAATTAGAATCATCCTGTGGTGGTAGAGCCTCAAGAAGCGCTAACACTTTCCTCTTGAAACCACTCATCCTTAGCAAAAAGAGAAGTTGTCACTGGGCCTTCTCTGGCGCTGCCCCAAAGAAATGGAACTCTCTTCCACCGGAAGTACGCAGAATCTCCTCAACGACTGCTTTCAAACTGGAAGCCAAAAGATTCCTAATAAACAAATTCATAACCCCTCGCATGCCATAGTGATCGTGTGTGTTGGACGGCCCATAGTCGTCCTATCTGCGCACGCGTGGAATTTTGCCGCACCGCAGCAAAATTCAGGCCACGCCCAAGGGTTTAATTTGGCTAGGTTCACCTGCTCGAAGTCACTGATCCTACAACCATTGTACCATCATTTAATGCGGCTCTTCTTTACTGAATAGTGTGCCCCCCTTCGTAGCCCGCTATATACCTGTTTATTGTATTACTCTCCCTGATTTATTTGCCTTGTAATTATGTGATTATTCCTGTTTTGTATTCTTATTTGATGTCGATATTGCATTCATATCCTTTCTTCCATCCTTTTGTAAAGCGCTCTGATATCCTTTGGGATCTTGTTTGCGCTATATAAAACTTTATAAATAAAAATAAATACCAGCTGGAGCGGTCATCAGTGCAGCAACATTACTGTTGTGACCTAGCCCAGGGATCTTCCATTACCTCTGTTACATCAGTGTGAGAGCTGCCCTTAATGCTGTGACGCCATAGTGGGAACTGCCATTCCTGCTGTCCCAGGAATGTTGTGACGTCACAGTGGAGCTGCTATTCCTATGGTGACATCACACCAGGAGGTGCCTCCACTGCTGTGACTAATGGGAGATGCCCTCAACCTCTTCCATGCGTCGGACAGCCCCCGGCCTTCTGAGGTCATGGTGGACGTGTGCGTCGGACGGCTGGGGGCCGTCCGAATCGCGCACGCGTAGAATTCGCCCGCACAGTGGGGAAATGTACGCCGCAGCGAAGCAGTTAATGCTGTAACATCACACTGTGAGCTGCCATTCCTACAGTGCATCACACAGAGTTGCTCTTCTTGCGGTGACATCACACCAGTAGTTGCCTTCGCAGCTGTGACATCAGTCTGGAAGCTACGTTAATGTCATGGCGTCACAGTGGGAGCTGCCACTTCTGTATTGCATCACAGAGATCTGCTCTTCCTCCTGTGACATCACACAAGTAGGTGCCATTACTGCTGTGACTAATGGGAGCTGCCCTAATGCTGTGGCATCACAGTTGGCACTGCCGTTCCTGCATTGCATCACAGCAAGCTGCTCTTCCTCCTATGACATCACACAAGGAGGTGCCATTACTGCTGTGACTAATGGGAGATGCCCTTAATGATGTGACATCACACAGAGTGTCTCTTCTTGTGGTGACATCACACTAGGAGGAGACTTTGCAGCTGTGACGTCAGTTTGGGGCATACCCTAAGGACGTGGCATCACAGTGGGAGCTGCCATTCCGCATTGCATCACAGCGAGTTGCTCTTCCTGCAGTGACACACCAAGAGGAGCCTTCTCAGCTGTGACGTCGGTCTGGGAGCTACCCTAAGGCTGTGGCGTCACAGTGTGAGCTGCCATTCCTGCATTGGCTCGCACAGAGCTGCAGTTCCTAATGTGAAATCACATCAGGATTTGCCTTCGCAGCTGTAACATCAGTCTGGGAGCTATCCCAATGCCGTGACGTCACACTGTAAGCCGCTGTCCCTGCAGTGCATCACAGAGAGCGGCTCTTCCTGTGGTGACATCGCACCGGGAGGTGGGAACTTCACTATTGTGACCAATGGGGAGCTGCCATTGCTGCTGTGGCGACGGCGTGGGAATTATATTTGCTCAAGTGACATCACCCCAGGAGGAGCCATTACAACAGTGACGTCACAGCTGCGCTTTCTGCTATGACATTTACGTAAACATCTTAACAAACCACCTACGGAGGAAAAACACATAACCAATGTAAGAAAAAACAGAACAAGACCAACCAATTAAACAAAAAATATAACCGGGCTTCACGCTTCCTTTTAAAGCATATTGGGCCATATGTATCAGCAAAATTGAGATTGCAAATGCCAAAATTCGCAGAATTTCAGCGTTTGCTATCGCAATTTTGCTAAATCGTATGTATGAAGGCAAATCTGTGTGCAAAATAAAGAATCGCAAAATTTGCGATTACTTATTTTGCTATTGCATTTAAGGAATCGCAAATTTTGCGATTCCTTAAATGCAATGTAAGAGGCACCAAAAAAGTGCAACTTGGCCTTAAGGAACCGCAAATTACCACCAACTTCAAGTTGCTGGTAATTTGCGATTTCTTTGAAAAAGGCACTTTTTTCAAAGTTCAGTGTGAAGCACATACATGCCCTTAGGGCATGTATGTGCACCCATGCTTATTTCAGGGGTGCAACAGGGTGTCCTTTTGACACCCTTGCACCATTGAAATTGCATTCTCAATTTGCGATTCTCTAATTGCTAATCGCAAATTGAGAATGTCTTCCCATTCATTGAATGGGGAGGTATTCCTTAATTACGAATCGCAATTTGAGATTCGCAATTAGGGAATATGTAGGATTCGTAAAATTTATTACAAATCCTACATATATAGCATTTTGCGATTCTCAAATAGCAATTCGTAAAAAATCGCTATTTGAGAATTGCGAAAGAGGATTTTAATGCATATGGCCCTATATGGCTAGAATTGGGCAATGATCGCAAGAGAGCAGGCCGTGGCCCGCCTCCACCTACTGTGGTGCCTGTGACAGGAAGGACGGACCCAGGCCCCTCCCGACGGATCCCAGCAGAAAGGGTGGGGGTGGTGGAGAGGGGGTTCAACAGGAAATAGTGCGGGGTAGATCTCTGCTTCCAAAACTGATGAAAAGGCCCGAGAAGCGGAGATGAAAAGGCACAAAGGCCCGCGCCACAGCGAGCAGCCCGGGGATGTGCTGCCAAGAGCCGCTGCCAGGCGAACCCTTGGAAGAGGCCTGGAGCGCGCCCAAGAGGCGCGCGGGTTCAGCGCCAGTCCGCAGCCGAGCCTGCCAGCCAATCACTTATCATAATTGAGTGCGAAATCTCCGCATTTTGGAATGTCAGTTTTCTTAATCAATGCAAGACGCGCACGGAAATGGCCGCTTCTATTTGCATACTTCGGAGCTCCTTCCCTCTCCTGTTTATGCAGCAATTTCGAAAAGAAATCGCAACTTCAGTCACATGCCATGAACTCATTAATAGAACCTGCCTATTCTGGGGCACATGTCCCTCCACCAGTTATGAATGACAGTTTGGGAATGTATGGGGTCGGGCCGAGTCCACACTGGTCTTTCACCATCACAATATCTAGGGGGGAAATTAAGGGTGCAGTCAGTAGGGTAAAAGGTTCATTCAGATTTTTATTTTCTTCAGTACAATCAGGGCACAAGTCGTAAAAAAACAAGTGGGGGGACGCTGTCACCGGAAGTGATGTCACGACCGGAAGTGACTTCACGAAAGGTGCCGAGCTCCTCTTCCCAGAGAGGCCAAAGAGTGAAGTCCAGCTGTTTGACAGGGGGGATGGAGTCCACTCGGTAAAATAAGTGGGGGGACGACGTCCACCCGCGTGGTACCCCGACTCGAGCCCTGAGTACAATATAGCCGAACTCGGCCTCAGGGCACTAGAGCACTTTACACGAGCATCAGATTTTATTACGACAGATTTACATTTTGTACGGCACCGGGAGATTCAGTGATCTACCTAAAATCACAATATTAAGCCAACGCCGAAACTCCAAACTGGTCCCCCAGTTCCAAAGTCGCGGTTGTGGCCATAATGCCCAGGGGTTGCCTACAGTATTGTTCCATGGGTCTTGGAGAGCTGTGGCTGACCATCACCTGCATCTAAATCGTTGTGAACAATTCACATCTGTGAGGGATGGCCCTGGCCAGCTTCTACACGCTCACGTGTAACGGGGTGCACATTACATTCATGGGCCTTGATTCACCAAAATGTCAGGAGTAGTGGAAGTGATATCATATGTCCCTTGACCCTGATGTTTCCAGGAAGGCATGTCACATGACCCTAACATCACACTCTTACATCGCTTTACACTCATTCTCACTTGCTCACTTGTATTAACTTTTAATCTCACCCATACTTACTGATACTCCGGCCCCAGTTTACCAATGCTTTGAACCGTGTTTTGTGCACTTTTGAGACGCAAACCTGGTGCAAAGTGTCAGGGTGGGATTTACTATCCAAAACAAATCCTGATTTACACTGGCTAGTATCCCAACGTAACACAAAATGATGTTAAGCACTGCTTTGCATTATTTTGCTTTGAGGGGGGTGTTCCTTGGGTGGTGTCTAGGTGTGCCCAAGCGAGCCCCCCACCCCATGGATTCTGACACAACTCCCTCTCTACAAACTTCGGTAGACAGGAATTTCCGAAATCTTACGACGCCTCATGGCAGGAGTAAAAGAGAAAAGTTTTTACTTCTCTTAAGTTTTTTCAACTTTTTATGTGCCCTGTACTGTATAGCACACATGCAAAGTGGGAAAAGCCTTAAAGCATACTTTTAGTACTAGAAGGGACCCCTTCCAGTATAAAATGTATACTTCAGAGAACGCACACACCCTTGCAGTACGGTGCAAGTGTGTGTGAGTTGGTGCATTGCTACCAAAGTACACCTGTACACAGGGAGAGACAAATGCAAATCAATTTTTCTCTCTTCCTTTGACGCAAGGCAGGAAAGCAACTTTTGTGCAGTGTTGTCTTGCAACAAAGAATATTAACCCCTTCGATGCTGATGACGGCCCCCAGCCGTCATGCATCACGGTGGGCGTGTGCTGATGATGACTGGGGGCCGTCATGAACCCGCCCACTCGCGATTCTGCCGCACAGGCGCAGAATCGCGGGCGCGCCCAAGGGGTTAAATCCGTGCCTCATTCTCACACAATCTGACGCACTACCTATCACTGACTCCCACTCACTTTCACTAAAAAGATTACACAGACAGACACATACTTACACATACACACTCTCTAACATAAATACACTCTCACCCTCAAGCACCCAAACAATACACCTGTAAAAGCATGTTTACCTACCAGAACTGCCACCAAAGGTCTAGCTCTAGCTAAGTGAGCTCACTTTGTATTACACTAACAGTGACCAATATATTATTTACCATTCGTTTAATGAAAAATGGGCAGAAAATAAGGAATGTGAAACCGCCAATGTGTTCGTGGCACTGAGTTTTCCACCTCTGAGGCCAGGGATTGCAAAGGCAGAGCCAGGGGCTGCAAGGGGCAAGCCAGGCGTCGCACCTGCGACCCCTGGTGACCTCTAAATGACATCCATGATTAAATCGAGCTACAGTCATGCTCAAGTTACCCAATGTATTTGTAAAATAGTGCCTTAAAATCTATCATTTACCCATTATAAATAACTGTGGGGTGAGCCCAGACTAAGCCCCGAGCATCTAGCTTACATCATGAACAGATTATCTGTTAATGTAGTGCAAAAGCCCCAAATTCATTAATCAACTAATTACCAGATACATCCCGTCCCGAAACCTACGCTCACTCCATCAGAGCCTCCTGCAGACACCCCCTTTCAAACTTAAGCGCGCCGGAGGCCGTAGGTTCGCTACACTTGCCCCCTGCCTATGAAACACCCTTCCTCTGGAGATCCGGAATTGTCAGGACCTTCTCTCTTTCCGGAAAGCCTTGAAGACCTGGCTCTTCAGAGAAGCACTTCAATAACTCTCCACCCTTCATCCTTGTTTATGCTACTGTTGATCGCAGCGAAAGGAAACCAATCGGTGACAGTGCGCTTAATAAATATTTTAGTAACATAACATAATATGTACAATATATCTATGTAGTATATAATACAGTGTTTCCTGGGGCTGCTTTTGGCAACCAGTTCTGCATGGGAGACGCAGGAGAGAGTCGAATATCATCTCTTTTAGTGAAGCCACAATAGGAAATAATCCCTTCTCCTGTCTAGCCTTGTCCAACTACCCATCATCACACGCTCTGCCTACTCCATCACTCCACAGCTGCATTATAAGAGTTTACCTCCTACCGTATGTGCAATAGGATTCATTACCTGGACGGTCACCACTAAAGAGCATCCTTTGGGGCTCCCGGGTCCTCCACAGACACAACCCCACACAACACTATAGGTTAGAATCTGACTTGAAGCAACCCATCCACACACGGTCATGGTGCTTTTCGTTCGAAGAAGGCTGTGCAGGTGCAACTGAGCTTCACAATTTAGTAGAACCGCCCATGAGATGACCAAAACAACACCGCTCAGTTCATCCAATGAGTGCAAAATCATTGAGAGGGTTTCGGAACGCAAAGCAAAAATCTCATTGGAAATCTGCAGGAGCGCGCTATCGCGATTTAAATATGATGCTAATCTAAGCGGAGGGTCACTCTGGGATTTCCTAGTGGTGGTTACCTTATCACTGCCCTAGTAGGGCATGTTTTTTTTTTCCTACAGTTACTCTTACAAGAATCCTAGAAGAATCAGAGCAGAGACTGTTCCTACCGCACACTTGGAAGCTTCATAGCTATTCAGTAGGAAGCCCATAGGAATTCACGAGAAATCATACAAGGATCGAAGAAGAAAGATATACAATAGCATAAATTACTCTAAATGTGCCTAGTGCAGCCCTCAGGAGCTTTACGAAACTGACGACAGATATCTCTAGCCTCAGCACCAGAGGCTTAATGTGGCCGAAGCTCATTTTTCCAGACAACATAAATGATAAAGCTTAATCGGATAGTGATTTACATCAAAATGTTTCAAATGTGTTTCCGTAACATATTATATTCTGCAATTTGGTGTGTTTATTTCGGTAAAGATTACACGTTTAATCACTATATCTGTGACTGAACATCTCTTGTATCAGGGGCAACAGGCCATGAATTTACAGTGGGTTGGGGGAACTAGCGATAAAGGGAATAAATAATCCTCATTACATGCGCACAGCATGTACAGCACCGAATGACCAATAAATAGTGACACTTGAGCAGAATTGTTCTATCAATGCTACGAGACAGGATATGAGTGCACAAAGTCCACGTAAGCATGTAAAATGAGTCCTGAAACCAGTGCTTGAAATGGAAAAATAGAAGTGAAGATATTCTGTACCCAGAGTGCCTGTTTGTTTCTGAGAAGTGCTGGTACTCTCCAATAAAAAGTATTACATTTTTCTTGAAAAGTACAGGTACTCTACCCCTCAAAATGAAAAAGTGCGGGCACTCAGTAGTGAACAGTATCTGCCCATTTAAATCACTGCCTGAGACCGCGTAATAAAAGGAATAAGGAGCTCTAGATGAATATAAAAAGGACATTGAAAGTGACCTTATAGTCCAGTGACCTTACAAAACAGCTTGCCATTTGGCCTTTCATTTCTATTTGGCTACACAATTCCTCAGCGGCGTGGGATGGCCTTAACGTGATGAAGTACCGCCAGGCTTCTTCGTCCTCTATGGAAAGTTATGATCTCAGCATTTGTATAGCACCTTCTACCATTAGTACTACACCCAAGCGCTTTCTTAACTTTGGCGCCCTTTTTGTACAGTTCTGTGATTTCCACCAATTGTTTTTTTTAAGACAGCCACGTTAGTCGAGTAAAGAACTATGAAGTCATGTTATGCACTAGACGAAGTTGTAAGTTTAGGCTAACTTGTGTGAATGGCTGTGAGTCGTATTGCACTAACTTCTAAACGAGTTTCCTCTTTCTATCGGATAAAACCGACGCCTGCTCTTTGCAGAGCAAAGGAGGTCCATATGGATGAGATCAGCTTGCAGTAGAGCTCGAAAAGATGCAAGAAAAATCCAAGTTTGTAACTTTGGTACTCGTTTCCAATTTAGGGTTGATGAATTCGCGGTTTAGGGGCCTGGGAACGACCCTACCGGCCACCCCAGGAATGCAGGTCAGCAAGTGCTGCCTGGAAGCCCACAGACTGTGAGAACGGGATGAGCGAGGAGGCCGGCCTGCCTCAGGTGCTCCATGTGCTGCTCGGGCCTCCACAGCCTCGGGCTCGCGTGGACAAAGAAGCCTTCTTCGAGGGCAGGACACAGATAGGCAGAACCCTCCGTGGAACGAATCCATCCCGGCGCTCCCGTGACACCGCCGGTTATTTGTAGCCTCTCGGTTCCCATCAAAGTCACAAATAAAGTCTCTAACTAGCATGACACCTCGAATGATTCCTAATGGGTTCAGGCTCCTCGGAAGGGCTTCCCTGCCAGGCTGAGGCCCGAGGCCTTCTGGGAAGAGCCGGGCTGGCTTGGGAGACCTCACTGCCCAACGCCCTTGAGTCAATCTCGCTTCAGCGCGCGCCTTTCACTCGCGAGAGGTGTTTGTGGACGTCAAACACGGGAAAAAATGCAACTCTTGTGCTAGGAGCATGTGCGGTGTCTCAGTCGAAGCCAGAGTTAGTACTAAATGCGCTTCCCTCGAAGGATGGATGAGATATAGGTAAACACTTTATTGGTAATGAGAATTTTTTTGTTCATATTTTTTAAACAGACTAATTACAGTAAGATCTGCCTGAACAAGACACTGAAGCTTAACAAGGGTGAAGGGGGGCCTAATGCAAGCAAAGGGAAAGCATCCACCTCACCCCATCACCGACCTCTGGCCAAATAGCAAAAGAGGGCCGCCATTATGTGGCAGCGCGCCTCTCACGGCCGGTGCAAATGTACCTGGCTACACTGGCAGCTGCACCCCTGGCAAGGCCATACAGCCTAACCTAAGCAGAAGGCCACATAGCTGGCCGGTAGAGGGGAACACAACTACACTCTTTCCACTGCACCAAGTGCCTGAGAACATAAGCACTTGCAAAAGCAGGATTATGGAAGGCAGGGGCAGGCGTGTTGGGTGATCCGGGATAAAGACTGACATTTCCTACTGATGTCAGTCAGGCAGGTGATAACCCTCTTAAGGAGGTTAAACAAGGCATGTTGCTGGCAGTCAATGAACAAGTTGACTTTGGGATCAGATTTATGGCTTAAAAGGACACTGTGGACCCAGCAAGTCACCAATACTGTCAATTACCCCCGAGCAAAACGTCAGGCCTGGCAATGTCTCAGCAATCCTCCCGTATGCCAAGTTCCTGATGTATCGGTAATACAACTAAAATGTAGTCAAGAAAACAGCGCACTGCCCATTCAAGGTACTGAGGATTCAGCTTAACCAATCAGAAAACAGACTCTGTCTTTGATGGAATCCTTGAGACCAGGGTTTGAAGGTAATCAAACTACAACATTACTGCAAGGCCTTGATGATGGCTAGAAAGCAATATACAAGTCTCGTAACATAATACAACATAACACAAACCACCAAAAATGTAGACGCCACAGCACTGGGGTTCGAAGTGGCAATGCAGTGTAGGAATAGTTTGGGGTGTGGGGTGAGATGCGAGAGGGGAGAAGCATCCTGATTCCCCGGTTAGCAGAGTAGCCCGCAGCAGTAACACTGGAATCATATCAGAAATGCAGACGGACCCCACCACTGTAATAGCCACATGGCTTATCCATCACATGCATCACTGCGTAAGCGGCCCTTAAGACCTAATAATACTTTCAGCAAGGCATTATTTCTGAAATTGATGCTTTTTTTGTGTATATTATCCTTGGGACAGAAAGCATTGGAAATTACCCCTGCAGGACCTTGCCAAACATTGCTGGTGTCAGCTTGCCAAGTCTGTGATAGATTTCGAGAAAGGGTTATTCCAAGATCTTAGGTTCCAGCACCTCTGGAAGAGAATTCGAGGCTGCATGATCGCCCTTTGAGTGAACAGGTCTGCAATACACCGCACAGCTTATATCTCCATCATAGAACAAACATGTACCCTTTCATTAACAGATGGGCAAATGCAACACTTTGGGGGCAGGTCCAAAACTCCAAAGAGGCTTCAAAAAAAGGACCAAAGGGGTGTGCAGAAACCAGCATGGGGCGGGTGCCAAGGCCTGGATTACTCAGCTACAGACCCAATCCAAGTCAAGAACGTTGAATCTCTCTGTGTATTGCCAATGAGGGTACAGGACAGCTGGCTTACAGAAACTGCCTTGGTATCAATAGGTCTGGCCTGTGTTTGCGTTAATACAAAATCAGAGATGCTTGGCTAAAGCGCAGTGTCTCAGGAAAAGATGGAAGCGTGCCAGGACACACATCTACTTACAGCCTGAAGTCTGGAAGCTTTCATGACTGAGCCAGGGCCAGTTCATTTTGAAGGACACAGGTGAAAATAAATGTCTCTTGAACTAACAACAAATGGAATGATCTTCAAGGGAATGAGTGTGGTTTGACTAGGAACTCTCTTTTCGCCATCAACCTTCATCTCATGCTGCTGAGAATACTGCTGCTGCTTAGAGGTGGGCGAGCGAAGGGAGACTCTGGCCTGGCTTGGGCCAGTGGTATGGCTGTTGCCCTGCTCTAAGCCTAGTTAAAGAATGAGCCAAAGTCAAGCCAAACCGGTGCCTCCTTCGCCTTTATGGAGTTTGTCAACAGAAAAAATCAACAATCAGTATCCTGCAAGTTGAAGGGCAGCTGATGCAACACGGTATGGAGCATGAAAACAAAAATGGTGTTCTTCTATGTCCATTGAGCTTACAGCTTTAATCAAATGCAGAACAATATAATAATACTAAAGACTTCTCTCCATACCACTCCCCCTAACCTCATGTCTTCTTGTTTTAGTTTATTACTTTGTTGTGCAGAGAATCTTCCAAAGTAGCTCTGGGTGCTTATGGAAGGCCTGTGACATTATGATGTGAGTTGTCTGCCTAGATACATTTTAACCCACTTAGTTTACTATAGTGCTTTTTATGTCTTGCCTGGGCCAGTGCATGCGCTGTCTGTAGTGAGACATTTTGATGCTTACATTGGACTTAAAGAGCTCCCAACGTTTACTATTGGTTGGCCTCATTGTCCCTCTCATTTGCTTGCTTCTTACTTGATGGTTAGTGTGGGCTTTCCTTCCTTGTAGTGAGATGTTCCCTCCCCTGGAGCATGGATGCATTACTGTGTCCTTACACAGCTTATTTGTTTGGTGCCACTTTTTTATTTTATTTAAGCAGTCTACAAGAGTGTATGTGTTTTCCAGTTGTCTTGCTTGTGTGCTTCCCTGTCCCTTGATTGACGCTTGGACTCGTACCTGGTTCTCCAGTTCCAACGTCGGCAGCTCTAGATGTTGGGGAACATTAGTCCACAACTTTACATCACTGCACTTAATTGTTTTTAACTTCAACATTTTGAATCGCAAACAAGTGAATCTGCTTACAGTCAGCCCTATAAAAAGATTAATTCATGTATAGTTTATAGTGTCATTTACATAGTGGACCTTTCAATAATCGTAATTGTGCTTTGACTTTTGGGGCTCGCTCTAAATTTGGTGGCTCCTAGAGAGTAGAGAAACGGAGAATTAGCAGGTTAAGCAACCAATACACCTGTGAGCAAACCAGTATGGGTCCAAGGGGGGCACCGTGAAAGACTACACCGACTAACAAGGGCATAGTAAAGTATAAATATGAGCGACTGCACAAAAGCTTAGGGGGGCTAAACGTCACTAACTTCAAACTATTCCAAATGGCATGCTTGGCCAAACAGGGAATCTTCTGGCTCATCCCAAACGAGGAATACACACCAGTATGGCTAGAACTAGAGAGGAACACCCTAGACGGCCTATACCCCATAGCCATGCTCACAGCCAACAAGCACCTTCTGAAGGTAGACAAGAAGATGGAACAAAGCATTAAGATGACGAAATGGGAATCAATCTGGTTCAACTCTAAAATACAATACAGAGGGAGAACATTTGACAACAAGGCTTGGTATGGGAGGGGGATTACCACGCCGGCACAACTAGAAAAGGAGGGCACACCATTAACATTCAACAACCTTAAACTGGCTCATAACCTCCCAACATAAAATTCTACAGTTTCCTCAGAGTCAGAGCAGCAATCACAAAAGCGAGCTTAAGTAAGGAAATCCCCTCCATCTTACAGTACATGAGTAACCTTAACAAGACCGTCACCAGACTGCCCACCTGTATAAACTCCTAAGCCCAAGCACGTCGACACTTAACACTAAAACAATAGGGTTCTGGGAAAAACTACACAACAGGCACTTTAGCGAAGAGGAAAAAACCCATCTCTGGACCTCAGCCTCCAAGAATAAGGTCTCCCCCCAACTAGCGCAAACAAAATATTGGCTATTGCACAAAGCGTTCTGGGCACCGGCCCGCCTAGCGGAAGTCGGTATCAGAGAGAGCGACACATGTTGGAACTGCCACAAAGCAAAAGGCGATCTGGCCCACCTCGTCATCGACTGCTCGAAAGTTAAGACAATTTGGAGGAACGTGAGCGACCTAATCAACACAATTGTAGGTAGGAACATACAGCTGAAATTCGGAGGGCTAGCCACCGCATTGATGACCCCAGATCTAGAATCCAAGGAGGATAGGGAACTGATTGACCTCTTTCTCACAGTAGTGGTCAAAACAATACTGGCGAACTGGAAGAACACAGGGAAGGCGAGTTTCAAAAGCTGGGTCAACTGGATCACCTTCCTCAGGGGGGGCGGACAACATCACAGAAAGGTGTCTACCCAGTCACACAGCGAGAAATGAGATGTGGGCTGCCCTAGACGCACACCTGGGGTCACACAAACCTCCATAGACAGGCAGCCACCCAACCCAACAGAGGGGAGATCAGCGGTAAACCACCAGCAGAGGGGTCTGTCCCCCCCCCCCCTTGCTTATCCTCTTCCCACTTTCTCTACACTCTTTCTATCCTTCTCTTGGGGTCTTACAGATACGTCATCCACCAAGAACCAAGACCAGCCTACCCTGCGGAGACGCCTACTGTAACCACGAAGGAGCTTATATTACACCTGTATCGCCCCCGGCATTACCACTGTACTGTATTATAAAAAATGCCTTCAATAAAACTCGTTGAAATAAAAAAAAAAGAAAGCAGGCAAACTCTTCCTCAGTTTATATCAAGAAACAGAGACCCATGCAAAACCGCTGAGAGTTATAGCACCCACGAGAAATGACCTGTAAAAATGGAGGCTCAAAACAATAAACAAGTACAGATTTCCCAAAACATCCAACTAAGCCAAGTGAGCCCCACTCTCCCAGTGTAGGAAAAACGATAAGCACAGAAGAACATAACAACTTCTCATTCTTCTGGGAAACTGGTGCCAAAGATACAGGTTTAGGCACATTATGGATGACAATGAGCACTTTCGATGAAGTTACAACGCTAAACAAGATACATACAAAGCAGAATCAATTTCAACATCGGACACGTTTGCAACAATCAAAGATTCGACCACAACTAGAGAATTGTTTCCAGGATCAAGTAAAGAAGGTTTACACTAAAAAGGTTAATAATAACACAGAACCAGAGAAGCTAAGTAGAAAAGAGTCCAGCACCTTCACACCCCTCCCCCTTGACAAGGCATCTTTAAAAAGCAAGAGAATGTGCCATCCATATTCCTCAATGTGACCCCAGACACATCCACTCTGCAGAACATGGAGTCTCTTCAGTGGGGCCTGTGCTCTTCAGGTGGGTGCGTGGGACAGCACCTCCCAAGCCAGGTAGTGATTGGGCCAGACAAACATGCACGGAATTTAATAATGATGATTGCTGCGACTTGTTTGTCAAATGCCTTCTTATATATTACGTTGTGCTGTGTTTACATGTGTTTATATTATATGCATATTTTATGTATGGTGTAAAATGATTTGCATAAACTGCAACAATACTTTATAGTATTGACTATACTGCTCTAGGTGGTACACACAGCAGTCTCTATGGGTTCGAAAGCCACGCTCACAAGGCACTCCACGACACCGGACCAGCCTACCTGAACAATAGACTCAGCTTCTACACCCCCACCCGTCAGCTCCGCTCCGCAAACCTCGCCCTCCGCATCCAACGAAAGACCTCTGGCGGCAGATCCTTCTCATACCTCGCTGCCAAGACCTGGAACACCCTCCCTACCAACCTGAAACAGACCCAAGACCTACTCACCTTCAGAAGACTCCTCAAGTTCTGGCTCTTCGATCAGTAACAGCAGCCCCCCCCCAGCGCCTTGAAACCCGGATACGTAGAGCGCTTTATAAATTCTATCATTGATTGATTGAAAGTATGGCTTTCATTGCATATAATGGGGCGATGGTTGTCAAATTGCAATTACGGGTAATGGGAGGTGCTTAAATGTCGCACTGCTTGACAGCTGTTCGGAAAGGGGTCTCAACAAGCACTGGGCTTCCTTTTCGTAGTGAGATATGTATCTGTGCCATCTTTTTAACAGTTAAGTGCCTCTAGAAAGAGTGTTAAAATCCACATGCCTGTAGAGCCGAATTAAAAACTGATTTCCACAAGTTTACATCCACAGATTTCATGCAGAAAATCTCCACCTGCTATATTCCTTAAAATCTTCTTTTAAATGTGTCTCTACGTCCCTTCTACCTTCTGCCTGTAAATATAATGCCGGTCTGTCTTAAGCTCCTTTTTTGAAGCTATAAAAATATCTCTTCCAGTAAGCATTAGCTTCTCACCGAGCCCCTTTAAGATCACAGCTAAGCCACTTATTATCACAAAGAAACTCGAGTAAATGCATGGAATAGTTTCCTATATCATGCAAGAGTAACCCCAATAAGCAATGGACTGACCAGTAACTTTGGGGTACCTGGTGGCCAGCTACTCGCCACAATGCGCTTCAAAACCTCATTAGAGGTAGTAAGCACTATATAAATAGAATTTCAATTTCAATCTTGCACACATGGCAAGACACAAGTTTGCTTTGGCAGAGGAGACCCTTTTCTACTCAATCATGCTAGAAATCTGCCTCCATGAGCTACTTGTGCACCTTTGCACCAGGGATAAAAGAAGATTTGTATCACTTTCTCCTCGTCAGCCCACAACACAAACATACAAGACATATACTAGGGAACCCTCGCCGTCTCTATTCTCATCTTAGGAATATGGAGAAAAAGATGCCTCCCTTTTGGAGGAACAAAGCAAACACAAGGAGATGATGGACAGAGTGCAGTACCTTTTCAAATTCACAACCAGTCACAGATCTGGGTTGAATCCATCATCATTCTTTAGCTCCCTTCACCACCTCAGTTCAGACCCAGCCATATGCAAATCAGTTTTGACCTTGTTCCTCATGAGAACAGTCCTGCCTGAACTAACAACCAAGTCTTCTCTGGACCGGAAACAAGCCTCATGAGACTAGTTTTGGGGTAACACCCCTCATCATGCTAGGCTAGCTTGATTCCAGTGGCAAAGTGAGCATGGGACCCACGTCTGGGCATACCCTGCCAACTTAGGGCGAACAAAGCAAACACAAGGAGATGATGGACGGAGCGCCTAAAATTTTCAGACACTCACCCCAGTCACAAATCTGGGTTGAATCCATCATCGTTCTTTAGCTTACTTCGCTACCACAGGTCAGCCCCAGCCATATGCAAATCAGTCTTGACCCTGTTCCTCATGGGAACAGTCCAGCCCGAACTGCCAAGCGAAGTCTTCCCTGTACCGGAAACAAGCATCCTGGGACCGGTTTCAGGGTAACACCCCTCATCAGCCAGGATAGCTTGAATCTAGAGGCAAAGTGAACATGGGACCCACGTCTGGGCAGACCCTGTCAACTTAGGGGGAACAAAGCAAACACAAGAGATAATGGACGGAGTGCTGAAACTTTTCAGACACTCAACCTGAGTCACAGATCTGGGTTGAAACCATCATCGTTTTTAAGCTCACTTCGCCTCCCCAGTTCAGACCCAGCCATATGCACATCAGTCTTGACCCTATTCCTCGTGGAAACAGTCCAGCCAAAACTGCCAGCCAAGTCTCCCCTGGAACGGAAACAAGCATCCTTTTACAGGATCAAGATACAGATGTGACAAAACCATCTTTATTTACGGAAAGCCGTTGGAGTTGGGGACACACAGCCACAGCCGACCTCACACCTTTATTTGTGTGTGGTTAACCAACCCAAGACAATTATGTAAATATACAAATCAAGTGGACCACATCACTGGCCGAAATTCACCAGGGCCCATCCTTCATGGCAGACCCAGTCAGCACTGAAGAGGGGACAGAGACTGTATCCACAGCAGACACAGTCAGCACCGTAGAGGGGACAGAGACTGTATCCACGGCAGACACAGTCAGCACTGTAGAGGGGACAGAGATTGTATTCACAGCAGACACAGTCAGCACTGTAGAGGGGACAGAGACTGTATTCACAGCAGACACAGTCAGCACTGTAGAGGGGACAGAGATTGTATTCACAGCAGACACAGTCAGCACTGTAGAGGGGACAGAGACTGTATTCACAGCAGACACAGTCAGCACTGTTGAGGGGACAGAGACCTTTAGAACTAAAGGCAATCAGGAAAGAATGCAGCTGACAACCCTGCATGGACAAGTAGCCACTCTTACTTTATTTATTCCTAAATCCTTCCTGCTTGATGTATTTTTTCTCCTTATCCACCGTTTTATGTCAATATTTTTACTTAAATGCCAAAAACGATTCGAATGTTGATAATATTGAAAATTGAAGTAACGCAATGAGGGCGTGGGTTTGTTATGGAGCATCTGAAGATTCTTTAACCCTCATGGCAAACTGACAGATTCAAAAGCTACATAAGAGGCAGATTTTGGTCCAATTGATGAGACCAACGGAAGAGAGACCCTGCGATCCTGACCAAGGTCCGCCTCATCCAATTTGAAGATGTGAACATAATCTATTAAACACCTCTGTACCTTTGGTGAATGGGGCGCTCCCCTCCCCTCATTGCATCAGGTGCAGGGCTGGGAAAAGAGATTTTTTCATGTAACACTATTGTGCCTATTTACCCTGAAATATTGATCCAGGGTAGCACTGACCCCAGCTGAGGTATTACACATTCCCATCACATTGTCCCTTAAATTGCTCCTTTTGGAAATAATGGAAAAAGCAGGTTTCCAGAGGAGCACAAAGGTATTGATTGAGTTGGGTACATGCAACCCAAACATGACTAAGTCGAACACTTGACATCCCCTATGGCTCTGCCAAGGAGGGAATGGCAGCAGAGAGGAGCCTTTATGAAAAATCAACATACTTGACACATGGCTGCCTTCATAAACATGGGAATATTTGGGGACCATGGATATCCCATTTTGGCCAATGCATATCACTCAAATATGAACTAATGTAACTACGATCAGTATGAATTTCAATGTCAACTCGCCCAGAGCGCACTTAGCAGCATCGTGAAGGGGGAGTGGTTGTACACATTGTTTCTCAGTTGTTTTGTTATTAAGGTAAAATACGGAAAACTATGATTTAAAAAAGCTGCAGATTCCTATATAATATGTTCCAAACTCTGCCTATCTCACGTATCACTCACCTACGCCGAGTCCTACAACCAGGGATTAGGCAAGGCCCTTCTAGACCAGACTCCCACCGCTCTCCTTCTCCCTTGTCGCTCTCTTTCTCCTTGCTGCAGGAGCCACTGCCAGAATCCATCAACATCGTCAACAACTGGATCATTTGTGCACTTTCTCTAGTGCCACTTACACTCTTTTTCTGCTTCTTTCTTCTGTTTCGCTGTTGTAATTTTCACCCATTTTCTGATCACGTCTGTTGTTTCTCTACTGCCACTTCCACTCTTTTCTGCTCATTTCTGCTATTTATCTACTGCAATTTTCACCCTTTCCTGCTTCTTTCTGCAGTGACTTTCAATCTTTATCTGCTCTTTTTTTGTTTTTTCCATTTTTGCGCTTTCTGTTCTCTCTTCATGCCACTGTTGCCTCTTCTAATATTTTCACTGCTTATGATTCTTTTCTCGTTTTGTCTCACCCCCACACGTCAGGGGGCCTTCTCTTGCTCTTTTCCTATTGGTGCCCTACCCATGCGCTCCTTAACTGTTTTCCTGACTACCGCACTCTCCTGTGCCCCTACCTAATTACAGATGCAGTGCAGGCGTACAAAGTAGGTGCCCGACTGGCACGTCACAGGCACACCAAATGTAAGCCGTCTGTGCCTGCACCAAGAATGTTGGTCCTCACCTCCAGGAGCTATCCTGTTGAGTCTCTCCACGTCCTCGATTGCGGCTGCCACTCACTGTATTGTATTGTAATTGCATTTATACAGCGCTTACTACCCCTGACGAGGCGTCAAATCGCTTTTTCGGTGAGTAGCACGCTACTCCGGGACCCATAGAGGATTAGTGTTGAATTAGTATAGTGAAACATGCAAGTTCATTTTAATGGAGGATCGGTTAGTCAGGTATTTGGATTTGGAATGATAGCAGAAGGATAGAGGGGGACAAAGGTTTGTATTTATATAGCGCTTGTTGATGCACGCTATTCAGGAAGCCTATAAAGGATTAGTGGGGAATTAATATGGTGAAATATGAAGTAATTTCAGTGGTGGATATTAGTAAGTTACTTGGAGTGAGAAGAATAGCAGAGGGATAAAAGGGGAAGAAAGATTTGCATTCATATAGCATTTGTTCCCCTGACGGGTGTTGAAGCGCTTTTCTGGCGAGTAGCACGCCACTCCGGAACCCATAAAGGATTAGTGTTGAAAATTAGTATAGTATAAATATGAAGTAATTTGAGTAGTGGATATGTTATTCAGTTATTTGGGTAGTATATTAGTACAGTTGAATATGGAATTTGAGAAGTGAACATGTTAGTCTGTTAATTTTGATTGAAAAGGATAGTGGAGCGATAAAAGAGTGAAGGATTTTCTTTTTTTAAATTTAGGTCTTAGCAGTAGGAGGAGGCTTTTGGATGAGTAAAAAGGAGTTTTGGAGGAGAGGAGTCAGAGGAAAGAGTTTAGAAAGGTTTGTTTTAGGGGTTCAGTATAGTAAAAAGAGGTGTCAGATGATGCAAGGAGGGGTAGAGTAGGAGAGAGTTTAGAAAGGGTTATTTTGGCGATCATAGTAGTGGTATGGGTTTTGGGATAAATGAGAGAGTGAATGTAGAGGATGTATTGATAGATGTATAGGATGAGAGATAGGGTAGTGCATTGGAAGGAGTAGTAGAAAGAAGTTTGCGATGAGTCAGAAGGTTGGGCTAGAAGATATATTGAGCGAAGTATAGGCTGAGAAATAGGGTACGGCATTGGAAATGCTAAATTAGAAGAAAGTGATAAATATATAGATCCATAATCACATTGAAAGTATATAGATACATAAAGGAGTTAAGTATATGTAGATTAAAGATATTGATAGAGGCACAGGATGAAGAATAGGGTAGTGCATTGGATATGCTTTTTCAGGAGAAAAGTAACAGACACACAGATCCAAGTACATGGAAGGTACATAGATGCACAATGGAAGTATGTACATGTAGACCAAAGATGATTTGTATTTATTTATTATTATTTTTTCTCTTAACATAATATTATTTTACATGTTTATACAAAGTAATACACAAAGATAGGTACATATCTATAGTGAAAACAATTGCTTATATATTGTGGTGCATGCTGGTACATTACTCTCTGCATAGTGTTGTGCGTGGTGTACATTTGGTGTGAGTGTGTTGCTCTGTTTGTGGATGGTGTGGGCTGGATATTGCTATATGAGAAAAAGGGCAATATTTCTGGCCCTAGTCCAGACCAGTCTCGAACAGGATCAAATGGGCAACTGCCCTTGTCCTCTCCGCCCTTAACAGGATCAAACAGGCAACTGCCCTTGTCCTCTCCGCCTTTAGCCTCGATGCCCGGGCTGAGACGCCATAAGCCTGGTCTCTTATAGCCCTAGTAATCAGGAGACCCCTTCAGCCAATGGAAACCCTAGCCATAACACTATCTAATAACAACACTAGCCCTAAAATCTAGAACCAATAGGAAACCAGGATCGTACAGCCAATGTTAGCCCTAGTCCAAGCACCCAATAAGTTCAAAAACCCTGATTTCTCCGTCCAATAAAGGCCCTAGCCCTACCAGTAGTTCCAACCCAAGTCCAAGCAACCAATGGCACAGGTAGCCCTAGTCCCTACTTCCAATAGAAAGCCTAACCCTACTCTTAGTCCCAAAACTAGTCGAGCAACCAATCACACCAGAAGCCCTAGTCGCTACTTCCAATTAAAGGTCTAACCCTAGCCCTAGTCCCACCCTACTCCCAACAACCAATAACATAGGAAGCCCTAGTCCCTACTTCCAATAGAAATCCTAACCCTAGCCCTAGTCCCAAACCTACAATGATTGAATCACAGACCCAGAAACCAATAGGAACCCTCAAATACCCAGCCAATGAGGACATCAACCCTAATCCAATAGAAACACCAGATACAACCACCAATCAGTCTACACATGTACCAACCACTAGCAGACCATATAATGTCCCAGACACCTCAGACAAGGTTTGCTGGCAAGGGAGTTGGAAGCTGCTTTTCCTGTTCAGAATCTCCTAGGAGACAGACAGGCTCAATCCACACTTTGGACTACTGCAGGTAAAGGCCTCACTAACTTGAAATCTAACAGTACTGTTTGAATAACACTTTACTCCCTCTGCTGGCCAAAAAAACGAAGTGCACAGGCCCTAGTAAACACAGTTTAAACAGCTCACAGAAGCACCCTCTGATGTAGAATATCCCTGTAGCTGGTGGGGGGGGGGGGGAGGCAGGGGGGCTGGTTTCACTGGCTTGTGAACACAGAATGGTGGCTGGGGGTGCACTGTTTTAACATTAGCATTAGCACAGAGAAAATGAGAAATTTGGATGGAAAATAGATTTGTCACCAAGGAATGAGAGGGATAAACTACAGAGGTTGGACTTTCAATCCCACAATTCAACACGTTAAATGGGAGCTATCATGGGCAGGGAAAAACCACAAGTTTAAAACACAAAACAGGTGATAAAATAGGAAATCACAGGCAGGTCAAAACTACAATTTTAAACTGTAACAACCACAGGCAAAGACAGTAATCACAGAAAGGGAAAATCGTTTTTTAAACAACTTTTTGTTTTGGGAAGAGACAGTACTAGTCTGTCTCCTTACCACTTCCTGGACTCTGCTCACTAGATGAATAGCCAATAGTCTACTGGCCAGGGGCTGGGGAGCTGGGGAGCTGCTTTTCCTGTTCAGAATCTCCTAGGAGACAGACAGGCTCAATACACACTTTGGACTTCCGCAGGTAAAGGCCTCACTAATTTGAAATCTAACAATACTGTTTGAATAACAAGTTGCTCCCTCTCTCCTTCCTGAACTGACAGCACCCAACATCTCACTCTCTCACACTCAGAACGATCAGCCTCAATACACTCAACACCCCATCCTCTAACATATGCTTCTCAACATCGGCTCACTCACCAACACGCCAGTGGCGTAACGAATGTTTAAGGGGCCCCCCCTGCAATGTACACGGAGGGGCCCCCCTCCACATCTAATCTGGAGCACTCAGGCCTGAGCACAGTGCTGAGGGGGCCCCCTGCAGCTAATGAGAGGAAGGGAAGCATTAAAGAGCTGCAGGAAACAACTGAGGACACTAGTTTCAGTACAAAAGATGAGATGATCAGTATGAGGACCCAAGTTGGATGGTCAAGGAGCAGAAAGTCAGGCTGCGGGTTCTTTATCTACGAGCAGGGCACAAGTCCTGAAAAAAGAAGTGGGGGGATGCTGTCACCGGAAGTGACGTCACGACAGGAAGTGACGTCACGAAGGGTGGCTTGCAAAATCGAGTTCATTGCCTCCCTGTGTGTTTCCAAACTCGACAGAGACGGCTCCCAAGAGGTGCACAGCCCCACCTCCCTTCAAATGTCCATCTGCTGGTGGAATGTGCCCGCCTTACTGCTGCGTCCTCTCTGGGACGAGATCGGAGCTCTGTGAGCTCCGTTCTCGTCCCAGAGAGGCCAAACAGTGAAGTCCAGCTGTTTAGCAGGGGGGACGGTGTCCCCCCGGTAAAATAAGTGGGGGGACGCCGTCCACCCGCGTGGTACCCTGACTCGAGCCCTGTCTACGAGTAGGATCTCAGTTTTTTCCATGTTCATTTTCAGTCAATTTGTATCCATCCAACCTGTGATGTTGAGACAGTCTGGTAGGGCTTCTAAGGAGCAAGCCTGGCCTGTAAGTTTGGAAATATGTAGCGTAAGAGTCAAAGGTTCAGCTATAATTTGTGGTGATACGAAGGAAAGGACTTAAATAAATATTAAATAGGTAGAGTGAGAGGGTTGAGCACGAGGGAGGAACTGAATTTGTATTGTATTAGAAGGAGAAAGAAATGTTATTTTCATTACTCTCTGGGTACGATTGTTCAAAAAAGATTCCAGCCAAGGTAGCGCAATCCCATATTCCGAAAGTCTGGAAAGCAAGATGTTATCATCCACAGTGTGTAAGTCTGCCACTGAAGGTAAGTGAGTAGGAGCAATGGCCTTCATTTTCAGGCAGGCCTATGCTAATTTTCAATGTGAGCCGGATACAGTGTTAATGCTGCGCTTCACCTCTTGGGAAAGAGACTAATCCAACAAGGAGCAGAGAGAGTTCCGCTGCATGTATGAGACGAAGATGAAACTGTTGTGCCGTCAATAGCAGCAGCATCCTTTGGAAATCTAGAACCATGGATGGGTTATAACGCACTGCAACATTGACGATTGTTATTCATGCAGAATAAAGGGTGGTCCAGGTTGAAGAGTAACTCTGATATTGGAAGAACTTTATTGTGAACGTACCTGATTGTGCAGGACCGCTGCATAAGTGGTAAGGCTCCACCAGGACCTCCCGAAGGCAAAAGCAGCATGCCTTCGCTCCTGCCCAAAGACCTAAGCACCCTAAGCAGCTTCACTCCCACAGACCTTTCAACAAGCAGAATGGCTTCAGCAGTCCTACACAAAGGAATGGTGCCAGTCCCACAAAAATAAATAATCTCAATAAACAGCATTTAATTTACTAGTCCTTCCCTAGCACCTGCTGGCAGGATGGCCTCTCATTCCCTCTTAAATGCATATTCCGCATAAGCAGCGCGGCTCCCACAGTCCCGCCGAAAGCCCCAACCTCCAGAGGCAGCGTGGCGACTCCTGTCTCTCACAAAGACTTCACCTCTGTAGATAGTGCTGGGATCCCCAGTTACCTCCTGAAGGAATAACCTTCATAGGCAGTGTGGCTTCCTTGTTCCCTCCCGAAGACTTAAACCCCACAGACAGCGTGGCACCTCCAGTCCCCTCTAAAGACACAGCCTGCGCATGCAGGGGACTCTGGTTAACCCCAAAAACCTAGGATCCGTTAGCCGCATGGCTCCTCAGCCTCTCCCAAATACCTAAACTGCATCCACGGTGGGCCTGGTGTCCGCCCCAAAGACATCAGAGATGTGTCTATGGGCTGACAGGGAAACCAAATGTCAATGGACAGAGCATGGCGTCAACACGGAATACGAGGACGGACCGCGTACGCGTACCAAAGCGAGAACAGACCATGGCCTGGCTCTTCATGGCTCCCCAAAGAGGGGGGTGAGCTGGGAGCCAGGTGAGTGCGCTAGAGACAAAATGACAGAGGATGAGACAGAAGAAAGTTGGATGGGAAATCTGGCCACGTGCCATAAACTGGTTTGCCCGTCAGGGCTGAGATTAAAAAGTAATTGAACATTTGATTTGGAAAGTCAAGTTAAACTGGATTTGACGAAAAAAGAAAAACAAATCTTTGAAAAGGGAACACTGTGCTATTCTTTCACCTTTTCTTGGCAAGACAGGGAAAGCGGCTGCAGTTTTCTTTGGCTCTTGACACCGGTGCCAGTCGCCCACACTGCTAGATAGTCCATGGCCCGTGCTTACAAGAAGATTAAAAGTTGGAAGGATCCAGCACTGGCTTGTTTACCAGCACAACTCAAGCAGCAACACTCTTGACAGGTTTCCGGTTTGCTTCCTAGTTACAGTGTTATCTGTCAGTATCATGACTTCACTTCTAGTGGCCCCGCTTCCCCTCACTGACAGAGTTCAGGGCACACCTTCAGAAAAAGCGCAATTTTAGCCGGATTCTGCAAACTTCCATTGTGCAAGATTCTGCTGGAGATAATGTAATTTGTACGAATTCTGCAAATGTTCTTATGAATTCATTGACTTTACTGTTTTGCATAAAGGTTGGCGAAATCAGTAACTTTCTGTACAGGATACAATTCCTGAGGCTCAGCCAAATTCTGACAAAAATTGACATGCGTCTGAGTAGAATATTGTTTCTAATGTTATGATTATTGACAAAAGGATCCCAAAGAAGATGATGTTAAAAATAAAAAAAATCTGATTATTCTGGAGGTGGGAATTCCATCAGGCCAGCCGATGAACAAATCTGAATTGCTCACAAAATGTATTTTATTGTTGCGGCATGAGACTTAGTTACAGGATTCTAATTTTTCCTTTATCGATCAATGAATACTCGTCTTCTTTTGCATATTCGGTGCTTTTGATTGTTCCCATTTGTTCGTAGACCTTCTATTTTTTTGTGTTATGGAAACTTGAGAACTGACTATGAAGGGAAATATTTCTTTGATAATGGGCTATTTTGAATCTAATACAACCATTGATATATAGTTATAAATGTTGTGTTTCAGTGAACTTTGATACAATTACGCTAGAATCTAATTTGTTTCATATTTTATTCTATTTACGATGGCAATGAACTGAGTTTGTATTTGTATAATAATTGTGCGTATTTTTAAGTGGACCTCATTGGTGATCCAAATTCTTATTAAAATTGAATTGAATTGGTGACAAGTGCTCACAGCCTGGATCCATAGTACTGCTATGATGAAGAAAAGGAGCCGTTGTCTTATATTTTAATTCAATTCTTTTACTGTGAAACTTGACAGTCATACAAATATTTATCCTACAGTCATTTTGTATGTGTAATAATTTTGAATCTAGACCTTGCACTGTCTCGGCTACGTTTCTGGAGAAAGACTTGGAGCTGCCTGCACCCCATTTCCGGAAAGTCATCAACACCTCCTTCGAGACAGCAACCTTCCCGGAGAGCTGGAAGCACGCCGAGATCAACGCCTTACTCAAGAAACCCAAGGACCTCAAGAACTTCCGGCCCATCTCCCTGCTCCCGTTCCTGGCAAAGGTCATCGAGAAGACCGTCAACGAACAACTGACCCGCTACCTCGAGGAGAACAACATCCTGGACCCTTCCCAGTCCGGGTTCTGCAGCAACCACAGCACCAAGACTGCCCTCATCGCCGCCACCGATTACATCAAGTCCCTGCTGGACAACGGAGAAACGGCGGCCCTCCACCTCCTGGACCTGTCAGCCGCCTTCGACACGGTCTGTCACCACACACTACGAACACGCCTCCACAACGCTGGGATCCAAGAGAAGGCCCTGGACTGGACCACCTCCTTCCTCTCCGGCAGAACACAGAGCGTCCGCCCTCCCCCCTTCCGCTCCGAAGCCACTGAGATCATCTGCGGCGTACCCCTGGGCTCATCCCTCAGCCCAACTCTGTTTAACATCTACATGGCACCGCTCGCCCACGTCGCCCATCGGCACGACCTCAACATCCTCTCCTATGCCGATCACACCCATCTGATACTCTCCCTCACCAAGGACCCCCACACCGCCAAAACCAACCTTCACGAAGGAATGAAGGCCGTTGCTGAATGGATGAAGAACAGCCGACTGAAGCTGAACTCGGACAAGATGGAGGTCCTCATCCTCGGATCCAACCCTTCGGCCTGGAACGACTCCTGGTGGCCAACCGCACTGGGAACCGCTCCAACACCCACCAACCACGCATGCAACCTAGGGGTCATCCTCGACTCCACCATCTCCATGACTAAACAGGTCAACGCCGTCTCCTCCTCCTGCTTCAACACCCTCCGCATGCTCCATAGGATCTACAAGTGGATCCCCACTGAAACGAGAAGAACAGTCACCCAGGCCCTTGTCAGCAGTAGGTTGGACTATGGAAACGCCCTCTACGCAGGAGCCTCGGCCAAACTCATGAGACGGCTCCAACGCATCCAGAACGCCTCTGCACGCCTTAACCTCGACATCCCTCGCCACAGACACATCACACCCCACCTAAGAGACATGCACTGGCTCCCAGTCAACAAGAGGATAAACTTCAAGCTCCTCACCCACGCACACAAGGCACTCCATAACACTGGACCAATGTACCTCAACAGATGACTCAGCTTCTACACCCCCACCCGCCAGCTCCGCTTCGCCGCCCTCGCCCTCGCTACAGTCCCCCGCTTCCGAAGAGCGACCTCAGGTGGCAGATCGTTCTCCCACCTCGCCGCAAGGACCTGGAACACCCTCCCCATCCACCTACGGCAGACCCAAGACCTGCTGACCTTCAGAAAACTCCTCAAGACCTGGCTTTTCGAGCAGTAGCAGCATTCCCCACCCCAGCGCCTTGAGACCCTCACGGGTGAGTAGTGCGCTTTACAAATAATATGATTGATTGATTGCACCAACGCTACTTGACTTTGTAAACCCTTAATGGGTTCTGCCCTCTGTATCCCCTCTCAAACCTCTGCAAATTCCAGCATGGCCTGAGTTTTCTTGCTCTCTTGCCTCTTGTAGGAAATCTGAACATATTTTTAATGCGAGTCAATAGACTCCAGGGCCTACGTGCCCATTTCTCAGCAAAACATTCTCCAGTATTTCACAAATCGTGGACGAGTCTCCCGTATTAAAGACGATTTGGGGTATTCCACCCCCCGCCCCAATTTTTCAGATTAACACCATATACAGTGTCTGGGCTTACTGGCAATAAGGACAAGCCTCACCAGAACAATAATAAACCAAAAGCGGTACCAATATTGCCACGTTACTTATGTGTTGGATCCCGGGTGATCACTCGAATCACTGAATCAAGCAGTAATTCTCAAAGAAACGTATTTCAGAATGAATCAGTTTTGTTTTATTTTAACTTAACTGCATGTGTAAACTCAATATGCATCTTTTGTTTTTTCAATTGGAAAACATTTCTTTTAGTTCCACATCAAAACATCACAATGAACAAAACTTAAACGACTAACAATATACAAAAAATGTTTTGACAAAAAATCACAACTTGCAGTCACCATTCATACCACACAAAATATCAGAATTAGATATATTACAGTTATTTACAAATCTATACAATGGCACAATTAGAAAACAGACAAAGCATTGGAAAAAACAAGTACACAATGTTGTTATTTTTTGAAATAATCAAGGGTTCCTAATGCTGAATAGAAGCGGTCTACGCGTTTCGATAACCCCTGGTTGTGGGGAAATCTCATCAGGACCATGTGCCTGCGAATGGAGAACGAAATTGGGTCAGGTGGATAGACAAAACCAACACCTCACAACGCTACAGTGGGGGTAGATAACTAATCATACCTCTCAGTGGCTGGCTTTTCTTTTTGTGGTAGTAACTGTGGACAAAAAATGAGGTGGATTTTAGCCTCTGAGGGAAAAACGCCAGAGGGGCATTCATTCAGTCTTGACGAAAACATTCACTCGTGATTACTTACATCGTCTTACGCCTACTGCGGCTGTTGATTTAACTGGAAGAAATTTCGGGTGGAAGTGGATAACTGGGGGGTGAAGAACAGGGATGGTTTTAGGATTTGGTGTGATCACCCGGGATCCAACACATAAGTAACGTGGCAATATTGGTACCGCTTTTGGCCAATTTTTCAGATGACATGATTTGGGTTGGATTTTAGGCTAATTTTAACTGTTTATTGCTTGCCCCTGTACCAGGACTCCTCTTACTGCTGTCCAGGACACGTCTTGGTCGTATCACACTCTGGTTGGCATTTCATGCCTTGCCAGTATCTCAGTAGTGCCCACGGCTCATGGCCGTCTTCCTCTTAGGTGTCCAATGCAGTCATTGGCTATTCTCATCCTCCCACTAGCGTACTGGGCCACAGCAGCTGACCTAAAAATCTCCTCTCCATGCTCTGCATTAAAATAATAGAGTGTGCAGCCTTTGGGCACATGCTGTTAATATTTCTGAAATCTTGAGAGGCCAAGTACTGAAACCTTGTGTTGTACAAATTCTACCCCATCCACCAATAAAGGCGCCATGGAGCACAGCTGGCCTGCATCTTAACCAACATCCATTGGTCCTCCTCATTGTAAAAAATATTTTGATCAGAGGAGTTCAGTTCTAGATGCAAAGGCGCCATACATCTTTTGAACCAAGCCTTTGCCCAGCCATTTCATCTGAGGATCAGCAATTTGAAAAGTTGTCAATGCCACAATGGCAGTACCGGAGCAGTTGATTTTGGACAGTGTTATGCAGGTCAATCGCGGGCGAGGTTCAGAAATTCTTACAGCGCAGTTGGGCAAGCACTGGTTCTCGAGAGCCTTTGCATCATTAAAATGTACCTGCATTTTAAATTGGAATCATTCGGATAGCGGACACTTTGGAATTTGGGGTTGGAGCCTGCCCACTTGTGCCAATGTTGGACAGTCTACAAGAACAAGCTAGTACCAAAACGTTGGTCCCTAATAAACCAATAAGGAACACATGATAACACATCCAAATGGAATTTAATCATAAAATGGAACACAGAGTATGTTTTACAATGAGTGCTAGTGAATAAATCGTGCTTGGTGCTTTCTAAAACATGGCACCCATGATAAAAGTGACCATTATCTCTCCCATGCTATGTGCTCTTCGCTTCGTGTGTGCTCCTGCCCCCGTGTCCTTGTTGTTGCTCTTCCCTTGTGGAATGCCCTTCTCTTCCTCGCCTTATCTGCTCCCACTGCCCGCCTCTGCGGTCCTTTTTTTTAAAGAAAAAACACATAAATTGCATTTTCGAGCTAAAGAATGCCATTTTGTTAAACTACCTAGCCGAGTGGAGTTTACCTTCTTGAATCGGTAAATAAAAAGATACATGATGATGCGGCAATCCACTGGCCCATGCATGGATTTTGACCTGTGTGTGCACATACCTCATCACACATGTATGCACATATGTCCTCACACTTGTGCACAGCAGTCGAAAGACCAGACATTTTGTCTTTTTTATTCATTTATTTTTACAATGCTACAAAGCTTCTGAAAAAAGGCTGACCTAGTAGAACATCGCCAAATGGCACTGGCAAAGACCTATTGGCTTTGCCAATGCTTGCTTTATTTATTTTGTTAATACTAATGTGTGCCAGGTTATGTTCTATGTTCGTCATGAGTAGTAATGGTAAATAGGTGCTCAGAAAAACTGCGGAATGGGTTCTGGGGTTGGGTTACATCAAAGTACACAACCTTCCCTGGTGTCAAAACATGGATATAACTCGTTATTTAGGGTGCGTGTGACAGACGTCAAAGTACCTCTGAACAGCAGAGTGACATCACACGTTCGCCTTACGTGTGAAGGAACAGCACATCCACGGTGAAGTCTTTACTGCCACCCAGCAGTGCTTCTTTAGCCTATTTCATCCTACTACACTTGTTTTTGTTCTTCTCTTGCTTATTTCATCCTAATACACTTGTTTTCTTTTACCTCATGCTTATTTCATCCTACAATTGTTTTTTTTCTCCTCTTGCTTATTTCATCCTAATACACTTTTTTTTTACCGCATGCTTATTTCATCCTACTACATGCTTATTTCATCCACTCTCAACCCCTGGACCCGAGCACGGCAGCCACAGGATCCCGCGGCCGCCCTCTCCGCACTGTCAGCTTCCGAGCCGAGTCTCCGCCAGAGCAGCTTTTCTTTGCTACCATTTTGAAACTCTAAACTATAAATTAAATTAATGCGGGACAAGGGCTTCTTTTGTGCTGCTGCAAGCCTGCCGGATTTTACGAATAATAGGACTGGAAAGTGATTTATATTCCGGGTTCAGGGGTCACCCCGGCGCACACGACTCTGCAGCGGGAGAGCGCGCACAGCGCAGCGTTAACCCTTCCAGGGTCAGCTCCAGACCAGCAGCGCGAGGCCCTCGCGCGCTGCTGCTGACACTGGGAAAGCCTATTTCACACGGTGCCTATACTCTAGTGCAGTGCTTAGAATGTGTTAAGTCTGCTTAGCGAGGCAACGTTAAGGGCAGCGGTTGCGCAGGGGCGGTGCAGGGGAAGCAGCAATAACCTAGACCAGAGTCTGTTGTTACTGGTCCGGAAGTACCGCCCCCGAGCGGGCGCTTCCCTTTATTGAGACCCGCAGGTCATGCCTGGCCTGCGGATGTGGTGTGGCTAGTGTCACTCAAAGACCAGACTGCTAAACATCACATCTCTAAACCAACGTAGTCCTTGAAAACAAACTTTTTCAAACAGGTTAGCTCTCAGGCACACAGTTCTTGGGTACTTGCGTGAACCCTGGATGCGGAGGCCAGCTCCTTCAGCAGGCAAAGTCTTGTAAGCGCTGGCTTGCGCGGGGGTTCGGCCTCAGGCTGTATACCTGGGGACAGCCATGCAGCCGCGTGCTGTCCGACATTGGATCTTTTGGGCTGGGATTGGGCTGGCGCAGAGTGTTGGTTTCTGGTGTGTCTCGGCTTCAGCCGCCCCCCAGCCTTCTGTTCAGGGTTTTTGGTGCCGGAGTAGAGGTATCACGGGGTTGATCATTGGGCTGTCCGACCTGGTGTTTCCGCCAGGACTTCCTTGAACCAGGAGATGTTGCGGGACACCTCTTCTCCTCCCCTTTGTGCGGTTATCATGGGTCCCCGGTTGGCGGTGACTGTCCACGTCCCGGGTTCGTAGTTTGTTCGAAACTTCCCTCCGGGACGGCGGTCTCGCAGGAGAACGGTGGCTCCGGTGCGGAGCATTCTCGGCATGGCCCGGTGGCGGGTGCCCGCTTGCTGATTTCGGCGGGGTCTCCGATCTTGCGTGCTCTCCACCTCGGGGGGAGGCGGAGACCATCCCGGACAGATGGGGAGTAAGTCTCTTCTTGGGCCATGGAACATCAGTGCTCACGGGCTTCTCTGAGTGGTACAATGAGGGGTACTTCGGTATTCTCTCAAGAATTCGTGGAGTCTCTTCTCTGGGTCCGCTTGTTCGACAACCGCTATGCGTAACATTTTGTTCAGCGTACGCATGAACTGTTCAACGTCACTGTTTGCTTGTGGCCACTGGGGGGTGACTCACCGGTGATTAATTCCTTGCTGTCTCAGGAATGTGGCAAACTCAGCGCCTTATAACGGAGGCCCATTGTCGCTGCAGATCTCTTGAGGGAAGCCGAACATTGCGAATACTTTTTCCAGGGTGGGACTCACATGGTTGAAAGCAGTGGATGTGATCGGTTCCACTATGGGGTATTTTGAGAATGCGTCCACGATCACTAGCGTGTCTTTCCCTCCCGAAAAAACTACCAAAATCAATGCTCACTTTGGACCACGGGACGGTGCACGCTTCTTCTGTGATTTCTGTGATTGGCCTCTCTGGGCCACTTGTCAGTTGACACGGCGGGCAGCGACAAACATATTCCTCCACCATCTCCTCTAGCTCTGGGAACCACACCTTTTCCCTCATCCATGCCTTCATCTTTGTCACCCCTTGGTGTCCTCCGTGGGCTAGTTGGGTTGCCCTCTATTGTATTACGAGCCTGGGCCTCTTTGCAGGACTCCGTCAATTGTAGCACTGAGTTCGTTTCGTATCCGCCACATTTTCGTCAAGTTCTCGCGGTCTTCCGAGGTACAGGAGTTGGCTTGGCAAAGATAGTTCGCCCAGGACCCCTCTTAGATGGCTTGCAGGGTGCGAGCATACACAGTGTCGGTGGCGGCTGCCTCCTTGATGTCACCCAGGATCATGCTCTGGGGGCACGCTGCGACAGACACTAGGTGGACATAGGGGCCTGCGTCTTCATCGTCGTCCTGTACCCTTGGCGGGACTGGGTGACTTGATAGGAAATCTGCAGGATTTTTGGCTCTTGGCCGGTAGCCGACTTCCATTTCATATGGTTGCAGCTGGATTGCCCATCGCTCGATCCGTGTGGGGGGGGAGGGGGGTGGGTTGAGGCGCAGTCCCTTTAAAAAGAGGAACGAGGGGCTGGTGGTCAGTGACCATAGTAAACGGCTGTCCTTTCAGGTAGAGATGGAAGTGGCTGCAGGCCCATTTGATGGCTAACGCCTCCCGCTCGATTTGAGCGTATCTCGTTTCCGTGGGCGTTAAGGACTTGCTGGCAAACGCTAGGGCTGCCCAGTGGCCTGGTTCGTATACTTGGGTCAGCACTGCTCCTAGCCCCACCGGGCTGCCATCGACCAGTACCTCTGTTCTTTTCGTCGGGTCAAAGTATGCCAGCGTCGCCTCTCCCAGAAGTGCCTCTTTAATGCCTTGAAACGCTTCTTCCTCTCTTTGTCCCCATTGCCACATGGCGTCTGCCTTCGTAAGGGCCCTCAGTGGTTCTGGTCGGGTGGCGAGTCCTGGGATTAATCCCCCACAGTACGTAGCCATGCCTAAGAAACTGTGTATTTCCATTGGTGTGGTCGGCGCAGGGGTGTCCTTGCTGGCCTGCGATTTTCTCAGCTCCACTTGCAAGCCCTCCTGGTTGAACACATACCCAAAGAATTCGAGGGGGGGGCTGGAAAAACTGGCATTTATCCTTATGCAGGGTCGCCCCATGCTCGCTAAGGCATTGTAGTGTGTTGCGGAGGTGCTTGTGATGGTCTGCGGCTGTCTCTGAGTGTTTTAGAATATCGTCACTCACGTTCAGTACTCCGGGTAACCCTGATAGCATCTCTCGTATTGTGTTTTCTGGAATATATCAGCCGCTGAGGATATCCTGAAATTCAGTCTTTTGTATCTCCTTAATCTTAGATGGGTGCTGAAGGTGGTAATATAACAACTTTCCTCTGATAACGGGAGTTGGTGATACCCTGCATTCAGGTCAATTTTTGAGAACCATTTTGAGCCATATACATCTGCAGTGATGTCCTCCATTGTTGGTGTGATGTGGCGTTCCCTTCTAATGGTATTATTTGGTAGCCGCATGTCAATGCAGAGGTGTATGGCTACTGGCTGCTTCGGCTTTTCCGCAATGACCATCGGGGACACCCAGGATGTGGGCCCCCGATACTTTTTCGATGACGCCTTGTTTTTTTTCCCAGGGTCTCTAGTTCCTTTTCCACAAGCGGCCACAGGTGGAATGGGACTCTCCTGTGTCGGAGGGCAACTGGGGCGACTGTCTTGTCGATATGTAGTTTGATGGGGTCGCATTTCATGCGCCCTTACCCGTGGAACAGCTCAGGGAATTGACTGAGGAGCTCGTCTACCTGGTGGTCTGGATTCGCCTTGCGTAGGAGATAAGTCTGAGGTCTTCTGCAGTATGGCTGCTCAGTAGGGTGTCTGCTTCCCTGTCAATGACGTGGACTGTCGCTGTCACTTTGAAGTCGTCTGCTTTGATAGGAAGTGAGATCTTTCCCTTCAGCGGAAGGGGTGTGGCCGCCCATTACGCATAAATCTTGGTCTTGGACAGCATTACTGGCGGGCGTGGTCATAGACGGCGATATTGTTGGAGGCCCATGACATTTACAGTGGCTCCAGTGTCGATTACCACTTTTATCTTTGTTCCCGCCATGTGGATCATGCACGTCGGTTGGGGCCTGCAGCGTAGTTTTAGTTCCCTCGCGAAGGAGATTAGGTATACTTCTTCCTCGCCATCTTCTGATGAGTCTTCTGCCTGTACCGGGTATCTTTTGTTTCTCCTCAGTGGGGCCTCGGGCGGCGTTGATTCGGTAACTGACAGTTGTCGCACTGCCCGTGTCGGAATCCTTTGGTTTTAAAACTCACGTCCTCTGTTGAGTCTTCGGCATACGGTGATGAAGTGGTTGGGTATTCCACATTTGGTGCAGGTCTTTCCTTGTACGGAGCAGACTTTCGCTGCGTGTGGTTCGTGTCCACAGTACATAACACTAAAGAAGCAGACCAGGTCCAGAATATGGTGTGTATCTGAACTGATGGCTGTGAGACATATGGATGCAGGTCTAGGCAACCAAGTCACAGAGGTTTGTGTAAATCCCATCAGACCACCCCGGGGTGGTCTGATGGGATTTACACAAACCTCTGTGACTTGGTTGCCTAGACCTGCATCCATATGTCTCACAGCCATCAGTTCAGATACACACCATATTCTGGACCTGGTCTGCTTCTTTAGTGTTATGTATTATGAGTATGGGGATTGAGCAGACAGGTCATTAAACGTTCCCCTTGACCCTCCACACTTGTTGTTTTTCGTGTCCACAGTATCCACACCTTGGTTTAGATGTCTCTGGCTTCGGTTTTTGAAATGAGTCCCCTTTTGTCTTAGCTCGGATGGTGTCTGCTCGCTCCGTCTTAATGATGTCGGACCGTCCCTGTGGTTTGATGAGCGCTTGGTCCATCTCGTTTGCTCTGGCCGCAAACAAATCGTGCCATCTCGCCCGTATCAGCATGTCTTCAAGTGCAATCTTCGGTTGGCGCAGGACGAGGCCTCTCAACGTCTTGTTGCGGCAACCTTGCATGAACTGTGCCTGGATTTCTTTTGGTTGGTCACCTTCGGTGCACGTGCTGGCAAGCTTGCAAAGTTGGGCGTAGAAAGTGTCCATGGACTCTCCCTCTCTTTGGCGAGCTTGCCGGAGCTTGAATCGTTCAAAATCAGGGTTCAGCTGCGGGTCAAAATGGCCATTTAACGCCGTTACCGCCGCGTCATAGTCGGTCGCTACTCCTGTATTGGGCAAATGCTTGAAGAGCTTGAAGATTTCCTCCGCGGTGTAGTGTAGCAGCAGGGACCTCTTCACTGCATCGTCCGTCTCCCGGGTTGCGACAAAATAATTGTTTAGGCGTTCAATCCAGATCTTCCATCGGGGAGAGGCCATCGCGGGATCTTCCAGTTCCCTGAGTGGGGGTAGAACCCCTGAGGCCGCATGTTGGAACGGTGTGTGGGCTGGCGCAGCTGCTTGGTCATTGTCCCCCATGGCATCAGGTTGCAGGGGATCCTGGGTGTGTCAGGGTGAACGTTGTGTTTCACGCTCCCGGCGCAGGCCCAGCAGGAGTGATGGCGTAAGGTGGCCCCCGTGGGGTTGTGTGCTGAGGCCTGCTTCCATATTGTGGGCTCTTTTGCTGGTCTTTTGGCATTGGTGGTGTCGCTCCCTAAGCTTGAAAATCTTGAAAATCTTCTAGCAGCTCCGCTGTGGGTTGTGTCTTATTTAGCAGCTCCCCTGTGGGCTGTGTGCTTCTTTGCAGCTCCCCTGTGGGCGGTATGCCTCTTAGCAGCTCCCCTGTGGGTCCTGTGTTCGCCGAGGCCTCGTGTGGGGGCGTGGCTTCACCTCGTGCAACTCAATGCGGGTGAGTGTGCGTGTCCTCGCTCACCTTTCCTTCCTGCAGTTGTTGCGGGCGTCGCTTGGTGGGCCGCCGCGGTAGCTGGTACCGCGTGGTGCGTGCCGTCGGGTCGAGCTTCCTTCCGCTCTTTGTGTCCTCCGTGACCTTGCATGTGTGTGCGGTACAGCGTGCGGTCAGCGGAGGGTGAGGGTGTCGATCCCTCTGCTCGTCGCCAGTGTTAAGTCTGCTTAGCGGGGCAACGTTAATGGCAGCGGTTGCGCAGGGGCCGGCGCAGGGGCAGCAGCAATAACCTAGACCACAGTGTGTTACTGGTCGAGAAGTACCGCCCCGAGCGGGCGCTTCCCTTTATTGAGCCCTGCAGGCCACGCCTGGCCTGCAGATGTGGTGCGGCTAGTCTCACTTAAAGTCAAGACTGCTAAACATCACAGAATGGAAAAACAGAAGTGCTACCTGCTTGTTTCTGAGAAGTGCCGGTACACTCCAAATAAATGTATCACATTTCTCTTGAAAAGTGACTCTCAAAATAAAACAGAGGGGCTACTTAGTACCGGGAAGTACCGGCCCATTTAAAGTACTGCTCCTATGTATAACAAAACTGAGAGCACAGGCGCTTAACACTCACTGTACGGTTAGGTTTGGGGGAACTCTACAATAAATTTGAGTTTATACGTTTGTAATTTGCTCAGTAAAGGTTCATGCTGCATGTTGCGTTTGAGGGCTGTCGTTCGAGCTGGGCTGTCATTCGTAACTGAGTGTAGACAGAGTCTGGCTGGGCACCGCAGGGCACAGTACTCTTTCACCAGAGAGGGTAAATCTCAGTCCATCAGGACCTTTGATCATTTGCTCTGCCGAACGTCGGGTGGGTACAAGTTACAGAAATGTAATACATTCATGCATGCATCAGTCACTAGGAGTTAAACACACATTTGGAGGTCAGGTTCCATGTCACTTGACTAGCACTTCAACTCTACATGCGGCCCAGTTCAGGGCTCTGCTTTTGGGAACTGCAGTGGACCAGTAACGCATCCCATGAGAGGGGATTCATGTACAGACCCCTTCACTTGCAGAAAGGGCAGCTTTGGATGTCTCAGAGAGCTGAGCCAATATTTTGGCAAACTTTTACGCTACTCTAATGACTGTTATTTGATTTTACATTTTTTTGCGTTTCGCCGATACCATTTCTGCCGTCATTGATGTAAAAAATATGTCATCAAATAGACTAATTGGATCTTATGCCTAAGAATTTCGAAAAGTTGATAGCTCTGAGTTTGCACAATACAATTCATTCCAGACTGGTCGTCTAGAGAATGTTCCCATGAGGCACAGGGTCAAGACTGATTTGCATATGGCTGGGTCTAAACTGGGGTGGCATGGTGAGCAAAAGAACAATGGATTTAACCCAGATCTCTTGACTGGGGGTGAATGTATGATTTATTCAGCATTCCGTTTGTCTAAAACATCTGTCTGCAGTGACCGTAATGTAGAACCAAAAGTGGAAATTGCTTCATCATTCTACTGCCCTCAAGGTCTGGTAGATGTCATCAAAAAGACCTGTCTCTCACTTCAGTCTCGCTGACGGAAATGCGGTAGCCCACCTTTTTTTTGAAATTCTCAGTTAAAACCACAATTTTTACTCATGCTCTCAAATCACAATCACTTGGGATGAGGAACACCACCCATACTCCGCTCAAATATTATTAAAAAACGAGATGTGATCTGCTTTCAGTTTGGTAGTTGCTAATATAGCCTTAGAGCCCGCCGTAGCTGGCTCTACCGGCCATTGAAGGCTCGCTCCAGCGTTAAAGGCACGAGTCAAAGGCGAGGGCCTTTAACAAGGGAGCAGGCCTTTAATGGCTGGTAGAGCCTGCTACAGAGGGTCCCAAGGCTATTAGAACATTCTGCCCCTAAATAGCAGAATGTTCTTATTTGTTCTAATTTGGGTTGAAAAATCCCCTCGGACTTCATGAGGCCTTTGTTCACAGCTGTTCCAGTGAACAAACATTGGAATAATGATGCTTTGGGCTGCTACCAGCCATTAGAAGCCCGAAGCAATCCGCTCTCTTCAATGGAGCGCTCAACATTACAATGTTCTAATATAGCCTTATTGCCGCTTGTAGTGGGTTATACTGTCCATTAAAGGCCTTCTCAAGCATTAAAGGCCCAAGCCGAAGCGAGGGCCTTTAACAAGGGAGCAGGACTTTAATGCTGGTATACCCAAACTACGAAGGGTTATAAGGCTATTAGAACATTCCACACTAGAGGGCAGAATATTCTAAAAAATAAAACAAAGGCATTATGGAGCCTGAGGGGATTTTGAGGGGATTGAAATCCCCTCTGCTTCATGAGGCCTTTGTTCACAGCAACAGCTGTGAAAAGAAAACTTTGGAATGTTGGAGCTCCGGGCTTCAACCGGCCATTAGAAGCCCAGAGCACTCCATTCGTTTTCAATGGAGCTCCTCACATTCCAGTGTCCTAATTAGACATAAACTGCTCAGGAATGTCAAACATAATGAATGCCACAATTCAGCAGGTTATGCTCCAATATGCAATTCTATGCATTGCAATTATTTGTATTGCACTTTCGCCCATGTCTCTTGACTGAGACATCGTAGGAACTATGTAAGGCAGCCACACAGATGCCCTGCTGAAATGAACTTTGTGAATAATAGAAATGTGAGTGCTCCCCGGCCATAGAGGCCTGTCCTGCCACATCCCCTTCTCCCTCTTACACTGGAAAGACATCAAGCCATAAAAAAAGACATGAAACTGAATGGCCAGTCTATGCAGTTTGGTCTATCTGACCAATAACTGTAAGTAAGGAAGGAGCAAGGAGCAATTTCAAGACAGGAGCTTTTAACGCCTTAACTGCGGCTGTTATTTCGGCGCATTGTGGGCGTTCTAAAAGGTGGGCGGAACCGCGTCGGCCGTTGGCCGACGGCAGCACTAGCGAGGTAGTGCTGACGTCGGCCGTTGGCCGACGGCAGCAAGCAACGGGTTAATGTTAGAGACATCATGCACCGCCTGACTGGAGCAACTATCATCTGCAGAACACTGCTCGACAGCTCTGACATCGCAGCCCCCAGAGTTCCTCTCCACAGTTCAAATACACCACAATTTTTACAATTCCCACATTCAGAACAGGCGAACAGCAAAACAACAATATAAAAGAAAAACATACACTACAAGAAGAGGACTCACTCGCGCAAGACCAGCACTAAACGGAATATAAATGGCCGTGGCATGTACAGTGGCCAACGTTGGAATACATAAGACATATTAACAGAACAACACTTTCGTAACGTCAAATAAAAAAACTAAATGTGATTGCATGCTCAAGACAAATAAAGGCTATCCTACACAAAGTTATCCAAATACTCACGCCTCTGCATCTTCTCCGTCCTCCTGCTCTTCCATGCCCTCCATTAAAGAAAACACTCTCTCCCTCTGGATAAAGAGCCAGAAATGCTTTCTGCATGGTCACAACCATGCCGAAAGCCTTTCCGTCTCTTCATTCATCCTCTTTGGTATACCCCTCTCACAAGACCCGTGTCAGGAGGATACCGCACTCAGATTCCAGATCCTTCCATCGTTGGTTTTAATAGCATTCTTCAATGTCTTGACAATACTCGCGAAACAAGAGAATTTGGACCAAGGTACGCAGCACCAGGGCCTGTGACGGCTCCGTTGGCTTGTTTCTATGGAAGCATGTGGATGTCAACCCAACATCACAAAATGGCCCACGTTTGACTTTGGGGTTGGCGTGCGTGCGCAGTCTCCCCTTTCTTCAACCGATGACGCGGCTTGTTTGTTCAGCCTGTCTTGTTCCTACAGCAGGCACAGCTTCCAAGACGCTATAAGATGAAAGGGAATACGTTTAAGGTACTGCCTGGGTGGACCAACTGTTAATTACAAAACGCCACTGCTCCAAGGTCCGACATCTTAGCCTGGAGAGTGCCAACCAAAGTTCCAAGACACCACAAAGGGACCGCCAGGTCTTCTTACAGTCTTACATTTCTGAAGAGTAACAAAATATAGCACAAAACATAACTGTACAAAATCTGTATCTAATCTGCCTTATAATCTGTTTTTTTCCTTCTACAAAAAACAACATCAGGACTCCACTGCGATAACATATTACACTTGATGTGTTATGTCAGATGACCTCTGGGTAAGTCTCAACTCTCAAACACAGAATCCAACCTTCCAGTGAGCCGTACCAAGCCTTAACATTATGAGTGTTGTCATACTGTCCAAAAGACTCTCAGGCTCCCTCAACTAAACACACCCAGACCATGTGGAAACAATGGAGCGCGATGCCAACCAGGCTATGAGTCATCCAGCAGGGGTGTTGACCATGTGCTGCATGACCTGTGGTCTCTTCTCCCTCACACCTATTTGAACAATGGCAGGCATACTGACAGAGGCAAGTTCATCACAACCAGACTATGTGTGAGGACCGCCTGCTACGACTAATAGCCACACGGATCAATCGACAGCCAAGATTCCACACCGTTAGCTGTTACACCCTAATCAAATGATAGTTAACATAACAATGCGCCATGCTACAAATATTGTGACCTGCACACTGAGACACCCCTGTAACAGCCATGAGCCATACCAATAGCATATTTAGTCCTACACAAATGCAATAACAACATAAAATGAGAGAGACTCAGGGGACCAATGACTTTGTCGAACTTGTGGTTGCAAGGTTCTGAGCATACATTATTAGGGATTAAGTACGCAATACAATAATTCAAAAGGGTATGGCAGGCTTGTTTCTATGGAAGCATGTGGATGTCAACCCAACATCACAAAATGGCCCACGTTTGACTTTGGGGTTGGCGTGCGTGCGCAGTCTCCCCTTTCTTCAACCGATGACGCGGCTTGTTTGTTCAGCCTGTCTTGTTCCTACAGCAGGCACAGCTTCCATCGCTCTTCCTGAAACACAATGATGTGGCCCAGGGCCTATGCGGGGATGCGCAGCAGCCTCCTCCCTAGCAGCAGTGCAGTCGGCGCACTAGTCCACTGTTGTACGTGCAGCCAAGTATATCCTCTCTGCTTCGTCACTCACACTTCGAATGCCTTGCCTAGCACCGGCTATGTCACCATAAGGGGCATCGGATGGCCGTCTTGCAGCCTCGTTCTTCCTTGTATGAAAGAGTCTCACACCTGGTTCTGCTGCTGGACGTGTGAGGTTCTCACGGCAGCTTGTCATACGTGTAAAAGACGCTATAAGATGAAAGGGAATACGTTTAAGGTACTGCCTGGGTGGACCAACTGTTAATTACAAAACACCACTGCTCCAAGGTCCGACATCTTAGCCTGGAGAGTGCCAACGCAAAGTTCCAAGACACCACAAAGGGACCGCCAGGTCTTCTTACAGTCTTACATTTCTGAAGAGTAACAAAATATAGCACAAAACATAACTGTACAAAATCTGTATCTAATCTCCCTTATAATCTGTTTTTTTCCTACTACAAAAAACAACATCAGGACTCCACTGCGATAACATATTACACTTGATGTGTTATGTCAGATGACCTCTGGGTAAACACAGAATCCAACCTTCCAGTGATCCATACCAAGCCTTAACATTATGAGTATTGGCATACTGTCCAAAAGACCCAGGCTACCTCAATTATACACACCAAGACCAGGTGGAAACAATGGAGTGCGATGCCAACCTGCAGGGGTGTTGGCCATGTGCTGCATGAACTGTGGTCTCTTCTCCCTCACACCTATTTGAACAATGGCAGGCATACTGGCAGAGGCAAGTTCATCACAACCAGACTATGTGTCTGGCCCTCCTGCTACGACTAATAGCCACACGGATCCATCGAAAGCTACGATTTCACACCGTTAGCAGTTACACCCTAATCAAATGATAGTTAACACAGCAATGCGCCATACTACAAATATTGTGACATGCACACTGATACACCCCTGTAACAGCATGAGCCATACCAATAGCATATTTAGTCCTACACAAATGCAATAACAACATAACATGAGAGAGACTCAGGGGACCAATGACTTCGTCGAACTTGTGGTTGCAAGGTTCTGAGCATACATTATTAGGGATTAAGTACGCAATACAATATTTCAAAAGGGTATGGCAGGTTACCTAAGAGTTGATACTGTCTATGAGACCAGAGAATGGTGTATTTCTCAGGGTGCTGACATGGAACTACATACATGCACTTACTGATTCTCTTTCAATACACAGAGAGGAAACGGTTGTTTGCTCTTGAAGACCCCAAATAAAAAACTGTCCTCATGAAGGTGTAACCATATCAACGGGCTACAACACCGAAACGTGTCGACGCACTTTTCTGCACAGAATTCAAACTTACCTAGGGGACCCTTGAGATATTTTTATTGTACTATACTGGAAGTACCCCAAACGTCTGTAAAAGGTTTTTGGAATCGATTAATCCGTAGCAATATCAAGTGCCTTATTGAATTTAAAGGGGTTATGTTGTTTGTTTTGTTTGATTTGCGATATACTGTATGATTACTCTTGTGGCTTAGGAAAATGAATTGTGTTCTTCATTTTTAATGTGATATATATATGTATTGTCTCTTTCTTATATGTAAATGTAGTTGAGCTTATATAGCGCACAGCTACCCGCAGTGGGTGTCCCGGCGCTTGCTTAGGGAACCCGTCCTGATATTCCCCTGTGTGATAGCCCCAGCAGGTATCCACAAGGTGAAAGTCAGGCATCCCGCCGCGAGGGGCCGTTGTGGAGATTATTTATATATGAAAATGTATTATGTTTTTCTTCTGTTTTTTAAATGTTCTCATGAGATGTTTCTATATTGATGTGTTCAGTAGATTCAAATAGAATTCTCACTGAATTTTTAACAAATATACTTTTAATAAAATAGACTGTAAACGTTATGATCTAGTTTGTGACCGGTGATTTAGTTGACACTTTGAGTGCTTGGGGTGAGTGAATGCTATAACAGTTGCGGCAAGAGTTCCCTTCTTTGACAATTGTTTCCAGGGATAGCCCTTTTGACTTTCAGTGTTACTAGTACCCTGTTCCCTGGAACCTGTGGGGTCTTCTCTCAATTTTCTCACTACAATGGGGAGCCTAATTCCATATATAATAATAGTTCTGAATAGTTTTCATAGGACACAAAGTGTGGTTTCGGAGACCCCGTAGAGGCTTGTGTTCCAGTATAGATACACACTGAACAGCCAATGAGCTAAGGGGGCACTATACGTTGATCCCCTAAACACTTCATCAACACATGCCCAATAAGCCAAGAGAACTGGGCGATTTAAATACATTGTGAGCTGGGAGGTGGTCTACGTCTGTTGCCATCTGATAACAAATATGTATAACCGTGGCACAGCCACTGGGCGTCAAAGCCTGCCGCCTTGATCTGTTTGACAGTTCACCTGGATGTTTCCTGACGGAACCTTACTGAGGCATGGGGCTAACCTTCTTACGCTGTCCTTCGTACCCAGTGTATGATCCTGAAGCTAAAAACGTACAATCCTCAGGACCTCTGAAACCAAGAACAACACGAAGGTGTACCTATGGAATGAGTCTACAGATCACATGCATGTAAGAGCATGGCATAACCAGTGGATGGGATGTTATGCATGGCTAGTATGCCACATGTGCATGGCTAGTATGCCACTTGTGCATGGCTAGTGTGCCACTTGTGCATGGCTAGTATGCCACTTGTGCATGGCTAGGATGCCACTTGTGCATGGCTAGGATGCCACTTGTGCATGGCTAGTATGCCACTTATGCATGGCTAGTATGCCACTTGTGCATGGCTAGTATGCCACGTGTGCATGGCTAGTATGCCACTTGTGCATGGCTAGTATGCCACTTGTGCATGGCTAGTATGCCACTTGTGCATGGCTAGTATGCCACTTGTGCATGGCTAGGATGCCATTTGTGCATGGCTAGTATGCCACTTGTGCATGGCTAGGATGCCACTTGTGCATGGCTAGTATGCCACGTGTGCATGGCTAGTATGCCAGTTGTGCATGGCTAGTGTGCCACTTGTGCATGGCTAGTATGCCACTTGTGCATGGCTAGTGTGCCACTTGTGCATGGCTAGTGTGCCACTTGTGCATGGCTAGTATGCCACTTGTGCATGGCTAGTGTGCCAATTGTGCATGGCTAGTATGCCACTTGTGCATGGCTAGTATGCCACTTGTGCATGGCTAGTGTGCCACTTGTGCATGGCTAGTATGCCACGTGTGCATGGCTAGTATGCCACTTGTGCATGGCTAGTGTGCCACTTGTGCATGGCTAGTATGCCACTTGTGCATGGCTAGTGTGCCACTTGTGCATGGCTAGTGTGCCACTTGCGCATGGCTAGTATGCCATTTGTGCATGGCTAGGATGCCACTTGTGCATGGCTAGTATGCCACGTGTGCATGGCTAGTATGCCACTTGTGCATGGCTAGTGTGCCACTTGTGCATGGCTAGTATGCCACTTGTGCATGGCTAGTGTGCCACTTGTGCATGGCTAGTGTGCCACTTGTGCATGGCTAGTATGCCACTTGTGCATGGCTAGTGTGCCAATTGTGCATGGCTAGTATGCCACTTGTGCATGGCTAGTATGCCACTTGTGCATGGCTAGTGTGCCACTTGTGCATGGCTAGTATGCCACGTGTGCATGGCTAGTATGCCACTTGTGCTGTCCGTGAAGCCCTCTTATTTTCCCCGCACCATCACTGAGGCACTCACGCCGCTAGCTTACAACCATCCGACAATGAAGCCACTGCTCCACACCATGAAGATGCTTGAGAATCAAATCCTTGCACACTGGAGCGCTGCACAAACCCATCGAGCTACCCAGTGGATCTAATTGCAATAGTCAATCTTCTCTAAGCCAACACTGCAAGGAGTCTAGCCATGAAGCCGGCCTACTCGCACTCTCGAGTCTTCATCCTCTGGCACTGCGTGACCGGTACCTTGCACGCTCCCACAGGGCAGACCCAGCAATGCACGCAACCAATCCACAAAGTCAGCCACTCTGCGTAGCCACAATGAATGACCACGCATGACTCGAGGGTGACAACTTCCCATGTGTTCATGGAGGGCTTAGCTCCTAACAATTGGCCAAGAAGGGGGCACTCACGAGCAAAATGGTCACCTGGGCGTCAGCAGCACTCGAAGGGTCAGGGTGAAGTGGTGATTAGGGCGGTCAAGTGCGCCCAGAAGGATTAACTGGATTAGCCAAGAAAGACCAGGGCGGAGAAGGATACAAGACTACGGGCTGGGCAGGTGGAGCGGGGCATGGGTGGTCTACCGCCACAAAAGAGAGCGGGTTTAATGAAAAGAAGCTTTCGAAAGGCCGGAGCAAATCCTTAGGAAAACAGAGAACAAAGCCAGAAGCTGGGATTGTATTACCGTGAGAAGGCCGGGCCCATCTCGCCAATGGGAGCTTTGAGGGTGATTGACAGCTCGGCGTGCAACGGAGATGGCCACCTTCTTGGACGCAGGTTAGACGCCCTCCTCTTTATTATGAAGGAGGGAATTTCACGAGGAATCCTTATCTGTGGCCGGGCTCTCTCTGCTTCATAAAAAGAAGCCAGGACGAGAGGCGATCAGATTTCAATTAAAATTCTGGAATGACAGCAGAGCGAAAAGACTTCCGTTCCAGAGAGGTTGCCCTGAGGTCGGAACCGAATCCCGGTGAAGTTCAAATGAAGCACAGGAGGCTCGACATCCCAACTCACCCCCTTCTAAGGTTACCTGACTGGCAGCCGCTCAGGAGGGCCGCGGACTTCCCTCAGCAGCAACTCAAGAGCTTTCAGGAAGGGGGCGCGGGCAGAGCGGGACCGGCTGGGCAGACCCACAGCACCCCACGAGACAGTCCAGCGCTCTCTGTGCCTGGCCGTGCTCAGGCCGATGCAGCGCTTAATTTGTGCCGGTGGTTTCTGGTGCTGAGCACCGGCACTTAATCAACACCAGCACTTTTCATGAGCACCAGTTAAGGACACATTCACATTCATTTATGGTAGGTAGGGGAGATTAAGTGACATGCCCAAAATCACAGGATGTTGAGCTGACGCAGAGAATCGAACCTGGCTCCCCGGCTCCGGCCACTATGCCATATACTTTCCCACACTTCATGGTTAGTAGTTGGTTCTGTTTTAGGCTGGGCAGACCCATGGTACCCCAAGAGACAGTCCAGCGCTCTCTGTGCATGGCCGTGCACAGATGGGGTCAGGCTGATGCAGCGCTTAATTTGTGCAGGTGTTTTCCAGTGATCAGCACCAGCACTTAATCAGCAACACCAGCGCTTAATCATCAACACCGGCGCATTTCATGAGCACCAGTAAAGGTCACCATTCATTTATGGTAGGTGGGGGGATTAAGTGACATGCCCAAAATCAAAGGATGTTGAGCTGATGCCGAGAATCGAACTGGGTTCCCCGGCTCTGGCCATTATGCCACACCCTTCCCCACACTTCATGGTTAGTAGTTGGTTCTGTTTTAGGCTGGGCAGACCCACAGTACCTCAAAAAACAGTCCAGCGCTCTCTGTGCATTTCCGTACTCAGATGGGGTCAGGCTGATGCAACGCCTAATTTGTGCCGGTGTTTTCCGGTGCTCAGTACCAGCACTTAATCAGCAACACCAGCTCTTTTCATGAGCATTAGTGAAGGTCACATTCATTTATGGTAGGCAGGGGAGATTAAGTGACAAGTCCAAAATCACAGGATGTTCAGCTGACGCCGAGAATCTAACCTGGTTCCCCGGCTCCGGCCAATATGCTACATCCTGTCCTACACTTCATGGTTAGTAGTTGGTTCTGTTTTAAAGGAGAAATGGGCTGGTGCGAGCTGCCTCCGGACGAGAGCCCTGGCACTTTTTTATTTTTATTTTACAAATCAACCACTGGGCTGATGTAGCCCGATGTCGAGTCCACAGTGGCGTGAAAAGTTTGGCATGGGCTCCTCCAATTCAAGAAAGGAAAATGGGCTCCTACACGCCGAACTGGGTAATGAAAGATAGTCATCACCTGGGTCCAGGGCACAAGTACTAACGAAAATAGTGGGTGGACTATGTTAAGCACTTTATAGCCAGTCTCCTGGGAGAGCGATTCTTATTTATTTTTATTTGAAAGGTTTTATATAGCGCTAGCTAGACCCGGAGGTATCAGAGCGAATTACATGAGTAGAGACAGTCCAGGGAAAAAAAAAAAAAGTTGTTCAGTGGCAGAAAACACAGACAAGCACAACTAATACATATTAAGTAAAAAAGTCTGGAAATAACATTTTAACCCCTTCGATGCTGATGACGAGCTCAGCTCGTCATCAGCCACGGGGGGCGTGTGCGGATGACGAGCTGAGCTCGTCATCTAACGCGGCTTTTCGAAAAAAGCCGCGTAGCGCAAAAATGACCGCAGCAGCGATGCGGTTAATGAGCATGCCATAGAATAATCCATTTATAGCTCGAGTGTAGGCATAATAGAGCGTATGCTGCATCATAACACTGGCACGGCACGGTCTTTAATGCATGATGTTTGCACAGTATGATAAGCACTTTAATCCAGAACAGGTATAAAGATTTAAGCCGTTCAGGGAAACAATGTACAAGGGGATTTCATTGAGGCTGGTTTCGGTGGATTCTGATCCTCTCGTCCACCTGTTTTCATTCTCGGGTGCAGCTCATTCTGACCGACCCCTATACGATGCCGCTTTGTTATCCAGACTCTGCTAAATTTGATTGTATATTATATGGTTCCGTTTTTAATGTGTTTTGAATGTACAAGTAATGGCTTTAGTTAACTATGCATGATAAATAAAATTGACTTATAGTGGGTGGACTAATTATCATATGCAAATCACAGTGACGTTACAAGAAGTGATGTCATATCCTAAAAAATACTCTTTGCTTTAAAGGTCGAGGGGCGATTTTCAGAGGCGGCTCCTCCGCTAAGGCGGAGAGGCGATGCCCTACAAAAAAAATAAAATGATAGCGGAATGATATTGTCATTTTATTTTTCAATAGTGGCTCTGTTTAGGTGTGGGGCGGGGTGTGCTGCCCACAGAGCAGGGGGAGGAGTGGTAAGCACATTCTTAAGTGCGCATGACAATTCGTTGGCCATCTTGGGCAGGCCAGACATTCATGCGCACTTAGCATGTTTTCCACCCTGCTCTATTGCACAGCCTGGGTGGAGAGCATACACATCCTCCCAGTCTCTGTCTGAGCACCGAACCACTCACCAATCACGATGCTGCTCTCATGCTGATGACAGCAGTGTTGTGATGGGGTAGGCGAGTCTGGGAGCCTGTATGCTTTGTTGACCAAAGAGGACAGAGGAGAGGCGGCGCCAGGCAAGGCAAGTGACGTTATCTTTTGTTTTCTTCAGTTTTTCTTTTTTTTAAACCCCCTTCTCCGCCCTGCAACTTCTGCCCCGCAGCAGCCACTGCTGCTAATTTCACTCAAACAACAAGTCAATGAACATATTTTCATTTTGCTTTTTATGCATATGGGGTATTTCTCCACTTATGAATTTGTGACTAAACTTTGAAATTGACTGAAAGTGAAAAAACATTTCAAACAGACAAGTGGAACTATAAAATGACATATTTAACTGCTTTAGTGAGTAAACAATATATGCTGGGTGTACGTGTTCCCAGCTGATGTTCTTCTTCCAGCACCAAAGGCCAAAAGTGCTTTGCTTAGTTTCTTAGGCAGTAGAAGTGTTACTTTTGTCAAATTTTCTGATCCTCACATAAGAAACTGAAAGAAAACACCTCTTGGGCCACTCTCACATATACAGGGGATCCTGTCAGTAGGATGGAGGTTCACAAACATCCTTGGCAAGGTGACATTCATCCCCTGTTTTCATATGTAAGCAGCTGCAAAGATGAAGCATAAGGTGGCACCTTTTGGGCTATGGAGAAGGGAGACCCCTTTCTAAAATGAGTGGTGGGCTCCGTCCATCTGCGTCCACCCCGCACTCCGACTTGTGCCCGGTTGGGGTCTGATGGCATTCATCCGCAGGAGTGGATCCAGCCGAAACATATTTTTCCTATTGTCTAAATTGTTTTTATTCTTTGCTTATGTGAAAATACTGGATTCTATTTCAAGCAGCTTCGTGGAAATTCTAGTTCGGCCATCACGAGTATTCTTACCAATGCAGACAGATACCTGTGAAGGAGGTGGGGTATCTAGTGCAAAGTCTCTATACTTTGTTTTAATGTCGAATTTCATTTAAAAAAACACAGTAAACTCGTTCATGAACTGCTGCTTTCCCCAGCTCCGGCCTTCCTAGGATAGGCCACAGCACTTTTGGAGAAAGCAAAATAAGACAGGAGGCAGGCAGAGAAGCCAGGATTCAGCCCCACTTTCAGTTGAAAGGTGCAGCTACTGACAGAACAAGACAAAAGGGGTCTCTAAGATAATAAGGAATATGGTGAAAATGAATTACTCCCTTGAGGCACCAGCTTGACCTGACCTGCTAGCTGGACGACGTGTCCCCTTCTATGACGGACAAAACAAGCCAAGGTATCATGGGGAAGGCACCCTGACATGCAAGCAGTGTGTAGTGACTCCAATCACATCAGGAACAGAAGAATGAGAAGAGTAGAATTATATAAATAGGACGTTTATTCTCAAGGTGAAGAATAACATGCAGCTCCAGTAAAGATACATCAAGACCAAACATTCCAATTACATATATAACATTCCAATTAAAGGAACATGCCATCACTACACAGTGTCTTTACAGCAGTGATTATGGACTTCCAAAACATTGTTAATCTCTCTGTAAAGCCTCCAGAAGTGGGGGCCATTTTGCTGGCTGTGAGTAGAGCGCCATCCTATACGTCTCTGGCAAGGACCCCTGAAGATATAACACAGCTGCAGTCAAAGACATTGTATGGGCAGCGGACAGGCTGGTTCCCGGATAAGATAGTTCTAGGCTGCAGTCTAGGGTGTCAATAATAGGTGGATGCCAGATTACCCCTTATCAACCCCAAACCCCTAAACTCACCCACCCCTAAACCCTAGAAAACCATTAAACCGTTAACACCCTATACCCTTACACTTACCCACCCCTAAACCCCCTTACCATTCAATACCCGTACCCATCCCTACACCCTAAAGACACCCTTATCATCCAGAACTCTTAACAACCCCTACACCCTAAAAACACCCTTTCCACCCAGTACCCTTACCCACCCCTATACCCTAAAAACACCATTTCCACCCAATTACAGATTGAGTTGTAAAAGCAATGAGTGGTAAATGATGCGTGGTAAAGGAATATTTGTGGTAAAGGCATGCGTGGTAAAGGCATTACGTTGTAAAACCAATGTGTGGTAAATGATGCGTGGTAAATGATGCGTGGTAAAGGAATATTTGTGGTAAAGGCATGCGTGGTAAAGGCATTACGTTGTAAAAGCAATGCGTGGTAAGTGATGCGTGGTAAAGGCGTTTTGTGGTATCAGTTCAGGTCAATCTGTTCCGTTTCAGGCGGTCTGGACTCAGATAAAGTGAAGTCGTCCATTTTCTCTAATGGCACAAATGAGCTAAACACGTATGACCGACGCTCTCGGAAGATTATCATCACAGGTGCTGACAACGTTTTGACTGGGGGTCCTGGCCCTAACGCCTCCTTTTGAAAGAGTGAGTGCATGAAATGTGACTTCCTACAAGTATTCATGGAGTCTTCTTACCTTGCACGCATCACCTGAAGCAAACGTGATGTGTTTTGTTTTGTGTTGTTTGAAACCATTTCTTTCCCTTCAAACTCGGGAACTAGGAGCCGTTGTATCTCATGTGGACTTGGCATGCTGCTGGGCTATTTGGAAATACTTTGAAATGCAAAGAAATGTTTTTATTTACACGTGTGTATTAGAAAAGCTTTGATATGTTCTCGCCTTTTTTCACGCAGGCAGAGTGTTACTAGGTTCAGGCTGAAAAGACAGGAACATGCGTACAGCTTGGTGTTGCAGTAGCAGTTTGCCAAAAGACGTCTGCTAGTGTTTGACAGGGTGAGAAATCACTGCTGAGGCTGTTGGAAGAAACACACGTCAAAGACCCTATGTTGCTTTCTTCATCTGAACCTTAAGGCTATCTGGGGTGCTGCTGCACTCCCCCCCCCATCTCCCCCCACCCCGTATAGTCCCAGTGCCCCTGAGTACCACTGGTTTGCAAGAGTTGGTTTGAACATTTCCAACAGGTCTGACGCTTAAAACTTGCCCAGCCAGTAGCCTGGTCAACAGGCTGAGCTAGTAGGTGAGCAAAGGTTGTCCTAAAGTGTATAGAGAATATGTATCATAAACAAATGTATGACAATACTACGCAATCATGTTGATGGCGGTATCTTACAACGAGGGTTTTACAACGGAGGGGGCGGGGGGACGGCATTGGCGGTGCAGCCGAGCTCTTTGCCGAGGCCGGTTTTTGGCCAACTTTGTTACAGGGTCGATTTTGCATCGATGCTGCAAAAACGGCCTTGTAACAAAAACGTCCCCCAGGGGCCCAAAACTGTCCCCCACCCGTGCGGCGCACCGGGGGATTGCCCGGTGCCCGCTATGGCCAGCCTGGCCCTGATGGCTTAGGGGGGCAAATGCCCTCACAGTGCCACATGTGCAGCAATGGAATTGAGGACATGGCACACATGATCACGCGGAGATAAGCTCTGATAGCCAGCTTCACACCCGACGAGCCACATTTAAACTGTAAGTTAGTCAAATTCCTAGTGCTGATAGGCGACAAACAAACAAGCGCAGGAAAGACTTCAGGAAAGCTTCTGGATGCCATCGCCAAATGTACAAAGCACGCGCATATTTGTTTATGGATGGCAATAAACCATCAACAAACTGCCTCTCCTGTGAATAGTCAAGAAAGAAAAAAAATGAATTCTCTCTTTGGCCAAAGCACAAGAGGACATTGGGTTTAAACGGCCCTGGCAATTTATGTATCAGCTTTTTCCCTTGTAAACACTCTAATCTTTTACTAACCTTTGAAAACAAAAAAGAGTGCATTTCTAATTTAATTTGATTTATTCTGTTCTTTTGTAATGGTCTCAATCAACAAGCGGTTTTTATTCTTATTATAATGGTTTTAATTAACTATATACAATAAAGATTACTTACTTACACACACCAGCATCACCATTATTATCCTTAACCCGTTTACTGCGGTGAACATTCCGCCACGGTGCGGGCGTTCTGAAGGGTGGGCGGGGCTGCGTCGGCCAATGGGTGTTAGCAGCACCAGGGAGGGAGTGCTCTCATCGGCCTTTGGCCGACGGGGGCACGGAACGGGTTAATACCACCATCACAAACAATACCACTAATATTACCACTACCAATACCACAGACAATACCACACCAACACCCCCACTACGAATACCACCACCACAATTTCAATACCATCACAAAACCAACAAAAAACAAACCAGTACTATCGGCAACACCAATTCCGCACCATCAACTCCACAACTGCTTTCACTACCACCACTACCAACCATTGGTAAAGCCAACAGGTCTGACTTTAAAGTGCCATTGCATGGAAACATCATTTCCGCACGTCTGTTTTTGGAGTTGTCACATTAAACCAAGAAATATTGGTTTTGCCACCTCTTGGTTCTCTGGAGAACAATGACTGCTGGTGAAATGCCTAGTTAAACATAAGTTGAACAACCGCGACCCCTATGAAATGCTGCAGCAAGGTTTGCTGTACAAGAAGTCGGTTTCTATGAAGTCTCACGTACAGCTAGTCACAGGTGGTTCTAAACCTGTTCTTGAAAACTGTACACACAACAAAGGGATCGTTGTCTGGAAGTCGCTGCACTGGCTCTTCCGTCCATGATCCCTTTATAGGTAAGCGGCTATAAACAACAATGAGCTGGGCTAGGGAGAGAGGTAAGTAATATTCTCTGAAACGTTATGCGGTAAAGGAATCTACTTAAGGTCCCAGAGACTGTAGTGCCTTCTGAACAAGGACAGTGACTTGAAAATTGAACCTCTTCCTGAGAGAGAGGAGGATTGAATTACTAACATTTTTTTTAAATACATATCTCAACCATAAGAATTGTTCATAGGATTCTAAAGGTACTGCGAGCAGAGAGATGTTAGGATGTCCTCCCCTTATGGATGGCCTTTCAATTTGCTTGCCACCTATTTAGCTTCTCCAGTTTCTGTGTGCTTTGTTGCACCCCCAAAAAAGAGAAGAGACCATTCTCAATTCAAAAACAACTCAAATATCCTGTTAGGCAAACTATGCGCGTGAGAAACCTCACTTTTGCTACGACAAGCCAAGACAGACATCCGATTCTCGTGCTCAAACTGGCCAAGGTTTAACCCTGGTGGAGGATCAGTATCTGTGACCAACACGGTAGTCAGACTACACTGGGCCTTTGATATAAGATTTTTACAAGGAACTATCTGTATATTTGTAAATAAAGAAAGCGCTCAGCCTAACAACCGCACCAGGGTTCCTAATTAAATGTTATACGAGGCAGTGAGGTTTAACACGCCATTTTAAAATGCTCTGATGTTTCCGGACCCCACCATCTAGTTTTTTCATGACCCACTGGTGACTCAGGCTCTCACCCCCTGAAACTCCTTATAGACATCGATTAGAAACCTGCCAATAAATATTGCAGCAAAGGATGTAGCAATATTTGTATTATCAACAACCATTCTACTTTTAAGAGTCAATTAGCCAATATGAACAGAAACTATGAAGATCCCACGTAGAATGTGGTTCACCCGCCAGAGTACTCGAAAGTCTGTCCACTGCCATTAGGCAACAGAGCTGCACGCTGGTCAAACTGGAAGATATCTTTGCTAGAGGAGTAATACTTGGAAGAAGTCAAGAGCTGGAGAAGCTTTACCATGAGAATTCAACATCCCAGCTAAAGAACATGAAGGATGAGAACACGGTGACCACAGTGTGACCAAGGCAACCTCCTGACAAGTCCATCCCGGACTCACAAGCGTCTGAGCAGAAATGTGTAAGATGTCGATGACTGTAGGGAATTTAGTATTAGAGAGCACGCAGGGCTCCCAAGTTAGAGAAGATGCTCCCTGATGATTGTGCCTCAGCGGGTGCGGCTGAGAGATATTGAAAAACAAAGGCCTGTGACCCTTTCTTTCATTAAACTGAATTAATCAGTACATAATCAATATTTCACATTATTAAGGGGTATGTCTCTTAGATCAACCCTAATCAATAAATGTACCAAATTCACACAAGAATAAAATGCAACAGCGATAATTACAAAATCAGGGACAATTTTAATTAATTGTATTTCCCAAAAACGATCTCATAAATAGAGGCTTTTTTCAATATCATATTATACCCAGGTCTATGACTTTCTTGGGCCACCCCATTTTGTTAAGAGAGACCAATCAGTACACGTAGTTCTGGAAATTTCTTCCTCTTGTATTCACTAGTTTGTGTTCCTAAAGTCTTCAGAAGATGACTGTGGTTTTTCGAAGGGTTATTTAAATGGACACACCAAATACCCCTTCTGTGGAACTGTAGCATTCTAAGGTAGCCATGTCAACCTTCAAAAACACAACATTGCTATCTAATGTGATGAACATTACCTCGGGTTCTTCTTTTTTTTTAATTCAAGGAAATTTTATTGATTTTACTTACAACACAAAATACATAAAAGAACGGGCGAAGTATTGTGCGTACATCACGTCATTCAAGTAACCAATACTAGAAGACAACAAGAGGCGGAATAACCTCTGGCTCTTCTGATGCTACAACACCAGGACACGTATTACTGACAAAGACCCCTGTTCATCCCTCCCAAGAAAGGAACAGGGATGTGGTCTTGGTTGGACAAAGTTACTCTTCGCAGACCCAAAATACCTTTTTAATTGGCATCTGTGCCGCTTTAATGCGCCAGAGGACTCAGAATGGCGTCATTTCGTCATGCATTAACCAGGAAAGCCCTGTTAACCCTGGGGCCACATCAGCCGCCAGCTCACCGTACTCACAACAGATCCCTCAAGAAGAACCACCTCAAAAGTGTCTGCCAACCAGAGGGGAATTTTTGGGGTAGTTTCCTGTGATCCAAAAGCCGACTGGAAGAAGCTTAATATGTAACCTGGCCCCAGGGAGGGGACAAAGGATTTATAAACACCCACAAGTTCCGGCTAAGACTTTGACCAATGGTGGAGATGTGGCCTCTGACCTATAATGTAAGTGTAACGAGCTCCGAGTTAACTAAGATTCCGGCACGTAAGCAATCCTGGGTAATTTATCTCGTCTCTTAGTTCCACCACATTAGGAATGCTTCGAAATCTTCGGAACTCTAGTATCAGGTGCTAAATAAAAAGCAGCACATTAACATTGACCCTTTTGAGGAAGCCCCGTGACTGGTGTTTGGTTTTTAGTCATGTGCTAATTACCAAAGTTAACCTGTGAAAGGAAGAATTTTCAGGGCCCGATGATTACGAGTCTGCTTGGATTCAAAATACCGCCTGTTCCCGGCTGTCCGTGGTCCGCAGAGCCCCACACAGACTTTTTACTTAGACTATATGAAAAGTAGTGCGACATAAATGGACATTTCGTGGTCTGTGTGTATTTTGTCTCCTCCAGGGGCGCCCTTACACCGGGGGCAAACCGCTGGAGTGTAAGGCTGGGAAGGGTTATGTCTTCTGACATGCAGCAGTCAGTCAATCTCTCAGCTTTGTGTGAACCCCCCCCCCCCCCCTCACCCCTCCCCCCCCCGTTAGTGGCATAGACAGTGTGTCAAGGGCCCTAGTGCAATAAAGAAAATGCCCCCCGCTGCCCCCTTGACTGTGAAATTGAGCACTAATCGGGGACTCGGTGACACTGCACCTGCTGCACCGATGGACGCTCCGCCCCTGCTCACTGCCAGAGACAAAGGTTGGCAGGGCCCAGGGGACTCCCCTTGAACTCCTTTGCAGACAGAGCCTTATGCAATTTTACCATCTGGAATTACCGGCCGGTAAAATCGGGTGTGCTTGTACAAAACACAAGATAACATGCAGTGTGCGCCCTTCAAAAGCAGCCGGTGCAGCCGGCACTGCCCGGGACATCATTCTCAGGTTAGATCAGCTGGGGCCTATTTGCATGTCCTGCTTCCCGCCCCGTATTCCACGGAATTGTGCTTTACATCAGCCATATGGAGGGCATCGAGGCTGGGTCTGAGCTGGCGGCCTGCTGCTGCCAGGCCTCTGTTGACGCTTCGGCCGCTCTCTGCACTGTGTGAGCAAGGGATCACGGGAACCAGGCCTATACACGCCCTCAGCATTGTCTCAAACTGAAGGGATGCAGCAAACCTGATCCAATGCAGGTATTATTGATATGACACTCCCAGGCTAAAGTCCTCTTTAACCTCCACTTCGCCAGGAAGTAATGCTAAGCTCTAAGGCTGGGAGCAAAAACAAAGCCCTCACTTAGCTTCTGGGTTTCGATTCTGTTGAGCGGGGTTTGTGGGTATGACTGTGGAACAGAGAGGTGCAGTGGATTGAGGGAGAGGGTTTCTTAAGAGGCTGTCATGTCTTGCTCTCACCTGTCATTATCTTACTTTGTGAAGTGGGTTGGAATGTGGGACAGGGGTGTAGACTATCAATGGTGCAGCAGGTGCAGTTGCACCGAGGTCCAGTGGCCCGTGGAGCCCGATGAACACTGGTTGTTGCAGTATGTGGCAATCCAGCCTGCAGTCGCAGGGCCGACTTGACTTGCCTCACACTAGGTCTCTACGCCATTTATGTGGAGACATTCCATGGAATTACCTTACGGTTCGAGGACTCTCAGCTGGAGTCTTTGAGGAGGAGTTGGGTGTTTAGTCTGACCTGCTGATGTGGTCTGAGAAAAGGTCTCAGGGGCATATGTATGAAGCCCATTTCCCGTTTGCAAACAGGGCGAATCTCAGAATCGGCCTGTTTGCAAACGGGAAAAAGTCTTTTGGGATATATCCCAAAAGGCCCTAGCAAAATGGGGAGTCGCAAAATGTGCAATTCCTTATTTTGCGAAAGCATTTAAGGAATCGCAAATTGCAATTCCTTAAATGCGATGTAAAAAGCACCCAAGTTGTGCGATTTCTCCTTAAGAAATCGCAAATTACCACCAACTTCAAGTTGGTGGTAATTTGCGATTTCTTTAAAAAAATGCATTTTTTTGCATTTTTCAAGGTGGCATGTGGCGCACCACATGTGGACACATGCACATTTCAGGGGTGCAACAGGGTGTCCTTTTGACACCCTGACACCCTTGAAATTGCATTCTCAATTTGCGATTCTCTAATTGAGAATCGGAAATTGAGAATGTCTTCCCATTCATTCCTATGGGCCTCTAGGCCCATAGGAATGAAAGAGGAGGTATTCCTTAATTGCTTCGCAATTAAGGAATATGTAGGATTCACAAAATTATTTGCAAATCCTACATACATAGCGTTTTGTGATTCTCAAATAGAGATTCTCTAGAAATCTCTACTTGAGAATCGCACATGTATCCTTTGATACATATGCCCCTCAGTTTCGTGCACGACAGTGGGATTCTGCTAGACCAATGTGTTGAAGCCTGATCTCCAGGGCACTCTCCATATGTAGAATTAACAACATTCTGGGCCTGAAGGGGACCATGAGCCTGGCTAGTGGTCCTGGTGCTGAGGTCCAGGCTCGTGGAAGCCCCCTCCTATGGCGGTGCGGTAACAACTACCTTAAAGCATCTGTGGTGAACCGCCGAAGGGATGCTGCCTGCTCAAGGCACCTACTTGCATCTGTGGATCTTTGAAGAATGCTAAATTCAAGGAGCCCAGAACCACAGACAAAATAAAGAAAACTTTGACATAATGGTGTTCCTAATATAAACATGGTATACCCGCGAGCCCAATATGAAGAAAATAGAATGAGCTAGAAAAGAAAAGAGCCCCGTTTACGGTGAGCCCGTCGGGCATTGCAGCGCCGGCCTGACGAGGAGCAAAGCCCTATGATGAAGCATGACATCCTTCGGGGTGTGTGAGGGCATCACGAAGAAAGACTGGTCTTCCCTGTCCCCTTGAGGAACTGCATACCCCTTGTAGCACAGTTTACTAGGATCCCTGTATGCAGGACCTATCTAAATAACGGTTCCCGGTCCCACCCCCCTTTTTTGACCTAGAAAACAAAAAAACCTTTTTTTTTTATCACCACTTGCTCGTTTCTGGAAAAACTCCCCACACCACTTTCTCCACCACTCACACTATCGCAGTCAGCAGCCAGCTTCCAAATCTGCTCAGCTCACCTTCACAGCACCTCACCTCTTGCCATTCTCCACTCTATTCCCCACTCTACCTCATCTTATTTAGTTTAAGAGAATGTATATTCAAATGTGTAATAAATACTTTTTCTTACTAATCTGCATTTAAAACAGTCACAATAGTTTCAAAACATATTTAATGACGGTGTGATACATTTTATTAGCAGCATTAATTTACGTATTCCCATTTTACTATCCCACCATCATTAAATTCCTCCCGCACAAACATTGCTGGAATATTTTACTTCATTTTTATCCTCTTCCAACGTTCAAATCATGGTTTTCCTTTTGCTTGATTAAGAGTTAGATATTTTCTAATAATGCCCCACGCTGTCAAGTGGAGAAGCAGGAAGTGAATAACACTCCACCCGGCAGAAGTGGCGGATCCCAAGACCCTCAACTAGCTTTAAAGTAGAGTTTGCAGATCAGATTCAGAGAACTTGCGATGGGGTCTGTAATTGCCACCGAACATTTTCAGCGACGCTGTTGATGTATTTTTGTCGCGAGACACGACTATAAGTTTGGGGTTGCTTACAATAGTTGGTATGATTCTTAATGGGTTTGAGCCCGGTATCCAGTTGTGGACAACAATTGATTGAGGATTTGAAATGGAATATGTTTTTTTCCAGTTTTGAGTCTCAAGAAGTGTTTGGATACGCCTGTCCGAATTACATTTAGGCTTTTCTTTTAGCTGGTAGCATCTTGTTTAGAGTCAATTTTAAAACAGAGTAGAGTGTCCAGTGCACTGGTGGATATTTAGGGCTAGTTATCTGATCTTTTCATTGAGGGGTTCAAAATAAAAGCTGAAAAAAAAGAGGACAATGTGAACTCTACTTACGAACAATACGTCCATTCCCATCCTTTTCTGGGGTTTGAAGCTGACAGCGTTAGCATTTGTGGCGCGGTTCCTCACGACTGTCTTTGGTATCGTTTTAATAGGTCATCAATAACTGATAGGGTTGTCATTTTAATACACAACCATTCTCTGAAGACTGACTGAGTCGAGCCTAGCGGGTTGCTACTTTTAATGTAATTGTTTAGATGTTTTTGACTATGCTTGGAGCGTTTTGACAAATAGAAGTAGACCAGATACAGGTCTGAAATAGTTGAAGTGAAGAATGTACTTACCTTCAGTAATGCTCTGTCGGGTGAATGCTATTACTACAGATTCCGCACCTTGTGAATCCTCCAGGTGTGAGACTGGATCCAGAAACTTCTGCGTCTCTCCTGTGTGCCAGCAGGTGGCGCCTTCAGCATCCTCGATTGCAACCCACCTCAGGACATGAAGAACAGAGCATATAGGCACCACTCCTGCATGCTGCTGTGAGATTATACTGTGACATTTTCCACGTCATTCGACGAGGAGAGCCAATCACAAATTTGGAATATCAACAGTATGCATCATCCAACTTGGAACCAATGTACTCCGAAATGTCCACTCCACAGAATGGGGAGAATGGTTGGTGGCGAGAAATCAGCAGTGATATCGGGCATCCATCAGAAAAAGTGTTCCTGAAGGTAAGTAAGGAGTTCTTCTGATAGATACTTCTAACTGCAGATTTCTCACTTGGTGAATCAATACCAAATCGTTGTTCATTCTAAAAGGCGAGTCTGAGGAGCTTTTCTACACCAGGATGACCTGAAGGACAAAGTGGGCTAAATGACCCTCCCCGTGGACCCAACACTTGATACAGTGCTTTTCTGGAGAAAGTATGGATGCAAGGCCACGGGGCGGCTTCACAGATGTCTAACACTACAACACCCTGAGGAAGAGTTGTAGAAGCAGCCTCCATCCTGGCGGAATGAGACCGTTTATAGAACAAAGTTTAGAGATACCTTTCAAAATCAAGGGGATAGGGCATTCTCAAAGGCAACAAGCGGAAAGCTGCAAAAAACACAGTTGATGGACAGAATGTAGAACAATGTCATACATTCACCCCAGTACAAGGATCTGGGCCTAAATCCATCGTTTTTTTGCACTCCACACCACCCTGGGTTAGACACTGGCTATATGCAAGTCAGCTCTGACCCTGTGCCTCATGGGAACAGTCCAGTCTGAACTACCAAGCCATGTCTTACCCAGACCGGAATCAAGCATCCAAGGACCGGTTTCTGGCTATCAGCCTTCATCAGCCTGAATAGCTTGACTCCAGTGGTGTGGAGAGCCTGGGACTCACGTCTGAGTATACCCAGCACACTCGGGTGAAAATTGCAAAAAACACAGTTGATGGACAGAATGTAGAACAATGTCATACATTCACCCCGGTACAAGGATCTGGGCCTAAATCCATCGTTTTTTTGCACTCCACACCACCCTGGGTTAGACACTGGCAGAAAGCTCCCGTCTGACCACAGGCGCATGCGTCTAATTTTAATTTACTGTGATTTTCATACAGATTTTAATTCATTTGTTCTGAGGGGAATAAGCCCAATGCAATCAGGAGGATCCTTTTTGGCCAAAGCATAATACAGCTTGATGCAAAGGACTATCCATCACAATAAGGCCTATTTCCGGAATACTTTTCCTTTCTTCGCACCAGCAAATCTAACAAAGAGCTAATCGTCCACATAGTACTCCTTGTCAAAACTATGGGAAGCGTAGGATCCAAACGGTGCACCCTCTGCTCCGCTTTAGTGGAATGTGATGGAGAGAAGAAAGGTGAGAGAGTGATGGACTGCCCCACATTAAAAGACAGAACAACTTTAAGAAGAAAGGAGGTATGAGGCCAAAGTCCCAATTCGTCAGGAAGAATTGCCTGAAACTCTCTCATGCAATATGCAGACGTAATGCCAATGAGAAACACGGTCCTCCCAGTAAAGAGCTTCAGGGTGACACTGTGCGGCGGCAAGAAGGAAGCACACATCAGAATAGTAACAACTAAATTGGGATCTCATTGCAGCACAATAATGGGGGCCGGCGGAAATGTGTGAAAGTCCTTTAAAAAAATACATCACAACAGGTAACTGATTCAGGCAAATTGAGAAAGGCAAAAGGAGCAGGTAAGTAGCCTTTGCCAGTGACAATGGCAAAATCTTGCCAGACCCACAGAAAAAAAAAACAAAGGACCCTAGAGAGCTTAGCATGAAAAGGGGTAGTCCTCTTCTCCTCACACCAAATTTAGACCAACGGCCAGAATAAATACTGTTTGTGGATAAATGGCGAGCTACCACAATGAAATCTGCCCCCTCTGGTGGAAAATGAAAACCATTCAGTTGCTCAATCTCTGTACATGGAGGTGTAGATTATGGAGGTTTGAGTGCAGGACTCTGCCCTGCTGTTGATAAGAAGGAGAAGGTCATTTTCAAGGGGCACCCACAGCATAAATGCAGGAGCTCTGGTTACCAGACCCCCTGAGCCCAGCCCACTGCTTTCAGATTGAGGTGAGTTCAGTCCACCCTAATCTTCTTCAGGACCCTTCAGATTAACTACAAAGAAGTAAACACTTAAAGGAGACCTAAGCCCTGCTGAAAATGGAACAGGTCCCTTAAGGATGCTCCAGGGTGAACTTCAGGGTGCAAAAGGCTGGGCATTAAGCATTCTAGAAAGCAGCCTTAACATATATCGTGAGCACTCCCCTTGGGCAAATATACTCCATGCCACTTCCGGGTGCAGACACCACTTGTGATAGACAAGTTGACACCTGCTGAGTTTGTCCTCCCTGGTGCTGAGGCGAAGTACCGTCAAAGAGACCTCATAAGGTTCCAGCCACCTCCTCATCCACAAGGCCTCCAGACAGATACCATGATACCCAGGTCTGTGCTGCCTGTTGTGGTACCACATGGCGGTTGTGTTGTCTATCATGACCTGGACTGACTTGCCCTCTCATTGAAGGTAGAAAAGCCTCGAGGGTCAGCCGGAATACGCACAGTTCCAGGTTGATGTGATGGCACGGTTCCATCAGAGAACATAGGCCCCTGATAGCCATATCATCGATATCGTCCAAATACCCCTGCAGCCCAGAGATGATTTGCCCATCACCACTGTAAACTCGGGCTGAGTTCTGCATGTCAGGCAGCCATCTGCTATCTACTACCCCAGAAACCCGGGCTACATCATCTGAAGTGCAGACATTGTCCGGAAGATGTTTTTAGTACCGCCCCATCGAAGGGGAAGACTTTGCTGAAGGGCCCGCATTGTGCCAACGGGTATGAGGTACCAGCAGGATGCACAAAGCAAAGCAGCCTTAGGACCAACAAAGCTGGAACAAATGGTCGATTCTAAAACATCGGTACCGTAGGCTGAATGTACCAGATATGTTGTGAGAGCAGAAAGGCCTTCGATTCAACCATGTCTAGGATAGCCCCAATAAGGGAATCCTCTGCAAAGGTTGAAGTTTGTATTTTGGTTCGTTGATTGGGAACCCGAGGATGGGCAGGAGTGAAATAGTCACCAACAGGAAGTCCGAGAGTAGCTGAGGCAAGTTGGCCTTCAGGAGTTAGCCACAGAGGTACAAGAATACTTCTATTTCAGAACTGTAAGATGGGTCGCGAGCACTGCCGTGATCTGTGCCAACACCAGAGGGGCTGAGGTAAAGCAAAAGAGCAGGACAGTGGATAGAAAATATTCTGACCCCATCACGAAATTGAGGTACAGCCTGTGGGAACGCAGTGCATGCACAAGGAAGTACACATCCTGCAAGTCCAAGAAAACCTTCCAATCTTTGGGGTTCAAGGCCAACCGGACCTGGATTAGTGCCAAGATTTATATTCTGAGGAAGGAGTTCAAAGATCTCAGGGTCCAAAACCAGCCTCAGTTATCCCTCCTATTTAGGGACCAGGAGGTATTGTGAATAATATCTCATACCGCTCGGCGCTATACGCCTTAAGCAGCTCAATGACCATGCCTTGGCGAGCAACATCTGAAGCTCCCTGGACAGGATGAAGTCACGACCCACAAACATTTGCTTAAAAATGGGAGAATGTGAGTCGGAGCAAGCAAAAAAGGGAAAGAATAAGCCAACTGCACAGTCAAAAGGACCCACTGGTCTGAAGTAATTCCACACCAGCCTTTGAGGCAATGTTAATCTCTTGCCACCTTGCCAATGGTAAAGTCTCAGAAGGAAGCTGAATGAGGGACTAAATTGACTTTGGCAATAGTGGCATGTGAAGAGGGGGATGTGAGCTCGTGCATCTGTTGGTGACCAGCCCCCTGTCTACCACCTCTGCCTGTGGAGCCACAAAAGGAGTGGCCTGACTGTTGTGGAGGCTGGACAGTTTTGTCTATGGTGGTAGGCAAAGCTTCTAGACTATGGAAATTTCAATACTGCTGGTGGAACTGGCAAATAAATGTGTGAGAGCGGCCCCAGGGAACGAGCCATGGGTCTACTGTCCTTAAAGCACAGCGACACGGAATCCACCTTTTTGCCAAACAGTCTGGCCCCATCGAAGGGCATATCCATTGCAGAAGGTTGGGCGTCACCAGAAAACCTGTCCGCGCACATACAAGTGTGACATCGGATTACAACACTGGTGCCCACAGCCAAGACATCACAGTCCTTGGTGTCCGGGCAGGCTCTCAAAATGTATCTTCCTACATTGTGGCCATTTTGAACTGTCAGGGGGAAGAAGGTCTGGAAGTCTTTCAGTAGGTTGGGCAAAATCTCATTCGCCACACTCCAGAGAGTATTTCGTTAGTGCATCACATCAATATCAAAACCATACAACATTTATAAAATCAGGCTGTTACTCTCCATGCCGCTTTCTATATGTTATACAAAATTTAAAAAGAAAAGGCATTCTATGGGTAGCACAGACATAAAAACGTTAAGAAGAATTTTAAAACACATGCTATACATAATAAAACTGGAAGATATTACATTAAAAATAGGCAATTTCGATATGTTTCTCATTACAGTACTATCCGATATCTTATAGGCTTGCAATCCCTCGTAACTTAGCTTTTACTTGTATCTATCAATATAGGTTCCTCAATTTGATTTATTTTGTTGTTCCTGTGCTAAGCGATTCACCTTTTTCAGAAAGTTCCCAAGTGCAATTGCTATTTCCAGATTTTCCATTCCTATCAATAAGTTTGTCGCTTGTACACGTTGTATTTTGTTAGTGACACAGGAGGCGTGCAACTTTCAATGACCAAAGTGCCAGACTAGCCAAAGAGAAAACTTTCTTGTCCATGGAGTCAATCTTTTTGAGCTCCCTGCCTGGTGGTGCAGTCAGAAATGCATTTAGAGTGACATTACTAATCAGGGCTTGAACCATAAGGCTCTCGGGAGGCAGATGCTGCATTCATAGGAGTTCGATTATAATGCACAGGCCAGGCCTATGTCTCGAAGCAATACATGCTGCTATAGGGGACTCAGGGCCTGATTTTGACTTTGGACGATGGATAAAGAACCATCACAGTGGAGGTGTACTTAACTCGTTCCACAGTGAGGATACACCCTGCACCACATTTAGAGATGTGTACCAGCCCAGTGGTCATCTTTTGCATTTCCAGGAACCACTGTCGCAGCGGTTCCTGTAAACGCACTGAAAGTTTGGCGGCTAGCTTTGTCAACACAGCAGGGTCATTTGTCAAACATCTACATATTTTTTATCTTTAAAAACAAAATCCTAAAGCAGGATTTTGTTTTTGGAAAAAAAAAAACAATGACCACCTACCCACGTGACTCCCAGTAGGATTGGTGTCACTACAACGCATGCTTTTACATCGCATGCCTTTACAACGCGGTTTTTACCACGCAGTCCATTACAACGCATAATGCTTTTAGGCGCTGGATAGTGAATTATTTAATTTACTATTCCAAATCCAGTCCCCGTGGATAGCAGGGAAGGTGTTGGATAGTAAATTAAATATATTCCCTATCCTAGAGCGCCCCCCAGCGCAATGCGTTGTAATGGTATGCGTTGTAATGGTTGCGATGTAATGGTAGTGCGTTGTAAAAAATGCGTTGTAAGTGATGTTCCCCCTCCCAGCACTCTGTTGCCACTGCAATGGAGTACTCTCTCTCTCTTGGACATCACTGAATAAAAGCAAAGGCCATGAATTACTTGAAGGATATATTTTTACATTAGTAGCTGTTATTTTTGAAGCCACACACAGTTTGAATATTTCATATATATGAGACCCATGGACACTTGTTGTTGTATTATGAATTTGGCGGCCCATACTGCAAGATGTCTATGAAACAATTGTATTTAGGCTCTGCCTTAGGCAACTACAGAGGCAACAGCTAGGCAGCTCTATACTCTACCACCGTAAAAGAGGCCCTTTCCTTAACTGTGGTACCCAAGGGCGAGTTTAATTCTGCATCATACACGTCTATGCCATTGGCATTTTGAAGGTCAATATACAGACCACCATTGTAATGAAGGGGGAACACATTATCCACCTTCTCATCGCAATCTTCATTATGAGGAAAATAATCCCATCCTTGGAGGGCATGGAGTCAAAACCGAAGAAGACTTTCATCCTTCTGAAAAACAGCAGTGGAGACTGGGGAGGGATAGTAGAGTCATCTTTAACATCCGCATGTCTCCTGGTTGTTTACTTGCCCTCACCGAAAACTTCAGATTAGTCAATACAGTTGAGGCCGGATCCAGAATTGAAGCAACCTAAGCCACCGGGGTCAAAGCTGGCACCAGCTCAGAAATAACAGGCAACGAGGTCCAAGCCTGACCCAGTGACAAGAGTAGAATGGTCTGAGGCTGCACGGCATCCGTAGCCATCAGGGAAGGACTTGCCAGCAGAAGACCAAGTGATGTCCCTGACAGATCACTGGGGCCAAAAAGGCACACCCGAAAAGGTTGCAGATGGCCTCCTTGAAGGCTCAAATATGCTCCAGAGTTGAAGATGGCATGAGGAATTCAGGACAAATTGACTCTATGATTGGAATTGGGTTTAAATCGGATGTTGATGCCAGGGTCAGCTCTTTCAAGTTCCAACTGTGAGACTTCTCCAAAAACTGGAGTGACACCGGAGGTGAGGAGCCTTGCATGGACTTTTTGTGTTTAGAGTTCGGACCTGTCTTTGAACTTTGCTCTAGACTTACCCAAAGACAGTGACCAGGAATCGGAATAGGAAACAGCCTGCAACTTGCAACGCAACCAGATCCACTTGTTGAGTTCGGTGACATACTTTGTATTTCCACTTGGAGTAGTTTTTGCTGCTGAAGCACCAACAGGCACATGCATCAAAGCATTTTGCGATCGCAAAGGGTGCGAATCGCAAAAATCGTCTGTTTGCGATCGCAAAAATTGCTTTTGGAATGCATGAAACAAGAAGCCCCTCGCAATTTAAGAAACCGCAATATTTTTCGATTTCTTACATTGCGATTGCATTTAAGGAATCACAATTTGCGATTCCTTAAATGCAATGCAAGAAAGTAAAAAGATATGTGATTTTGCAAATAAGAATTGCAATTTACCATGACTTGTAAGGTGATGGTAAATTGCGATTTTCTTGAAAGAAGCATCAACGTGCATTTTTCAAAGTCCCATGTTACGCACACACATGCCCCTAGGGCATGTGTGTGCGTAACATGGGTGCACATATCAATTTCAGGGGTGCAACAGGGTGTCCTTTGGACACCCCTGCACCCTTGTAATCGCATTCTCCATTTGCGAATCGCTAATTGCGATTCGCAAAATGAGAATGTCTTCCCATTCATTCCTATGGGCCTCCAGGCCCATAGGAATGAATGGGGAGGGATTCCTTAATTGCGACTCGCAATTTGCGAGTCGCAATTAAGGAATGTTTAGAAATCGCAAATTTTTCAGCGATTTCTACATGCATAGGCATTTGCGATTTCTTAATTGCAATTCCTTAAAAATCGCAATTAAGAAATCGCAAATGACTACAATGATGCATGTACCTGTAAATGCAGACACAGTGGTGGTCTGTAAGAGACATCTGCTTGAGACAAGTAACTTCAAACTCTTTCAATATACGGAGAGACATCCCTAAACACTGTCGTTCTGTAGGGTTTGAAAAACTTGGCAAAAGAACCTAACAAGCATTTACAATGCAATGGTTTTGCCTTTGTTAAAGTTTGAGCTATTGGCATTGCTCTTGACAATATTTTTATTTATGTTTTTTTAACATAAATAAATGGCATTGTCATTTACAATGCCACTAGCTTTATCTCTCGCAAATGACACACACAAACACCCACAGAGAGCCCCCCCAACACACTCAGAGGCCTCCCCACACACACACCCATACAGAGCCCCCCACACACACAGCCACACAAAGCCCCCCCCCACACACCCACAGAGCCTCCCTACACACTGCGAGCCCCCCCACACACTGCGAGCCCCGCCCACACACTGCGAGCCCCCCACACACTGCGAGCCCCCCCACACACTGCAAGCCCCCCCACACACTGCAAGCCCCCCCACACACTGCGAGCCCCCCCACACACACTGCGAGCCCCCCCACACACACTGCGAGCCCCCCCACACACACTGCGAGCCCCCTAACACTTTACAATGCAACGGTTTCGCCTTTGCAAAAGTTAGAGCTATTGGCATTGTAAATGACAACATTTTTATCTATGTGTTAGATTTGGCATCGGGTGCCTGGGAGAGCACAAAAGCAGTAAGTGATTTCCACCATGTCCCGTTTCCTTAAAGGGCCATTTTCGACTACTGGAGGTCACAAAAATATATCCAGACATGAAGGAAAGTTACTTTTCATTGTGTATTACCCTGCCGTAGGAATTGCATTCACCAGGGGGCCCTTGCTATTTTCGAATATGGTCACAAAAATATATCAAGACATGAAGGTATATGAAGACTAGGACAATACGCATAGGAAAAATACTAACAAATACTGTCTAACAAACTTTACCAACCACCTTCCATTGCCTTCATTACACAAGACAGCAAAGCCTAGAATCAAATATTGGCAGCACCCGGACAGGCAAATACAGATTACGCATACAAAAAGATTAAGGACGTTTATCAAGATACTGCTGTTCTCTCTGTCCCAAACATCATTATTGTGTTTCCTGTAAGCGTAAGCACTACACTGGTGAATTAGTGCATGAAGTATAAAGTGGACAGAAAGGTATTGATTGGGCAGTGTGGCAAAAAAAACATACATTGGAAGTGTATTATTGTATTGACTCAATGCCTATAATGCGTTGCCTGCTTAAGAGAAGCCATGATCACAACAAAAAATATCACAAACATCCTACTTATAAGAAGTTCACGACCAACAGTAAAAGAAGTACAAGGATTAAAAAATGCAAGGCTGGACACAGTATGACCCCCTGCGCCCTCCTTGACCAACACCACCTTTACTTGTGGGATTCATATGAACTGAGCTCTGGGCACAATGTATAAACATGTATAAACTAGGGGTGGGCGGAAAATCCGTTCCGCTCGCGGATTTTGCGGATTTTCGGGAAATCCGCAATCCGCGAGATTTGCGAATCTCCCGCAAAATCCGCAAATCCGCGAGCAGCGGATTTTGCTCGCACTGCTCGCACTGTTCGCGTGAGTTCGCGTGAGTTCGCGCCCCGCGAATAAGTGCAAATTTGCAGAAATACGATCTTAGCAAAACTGAAAGTAACTACTTACCAGGTTCAAAAGTTCAGGCTCATCATTAGTAGCCATTTCCTGTAGTGCTTCCTGAGGGGCCCCTCCAGAGTTCAGTTGCCAGTTGAAACTATTATGTGACCCTGCTCTGAACCTCAGAATAGTTACACATATGCCACAAAGGTCCTAAATTACAGCTAAGGGAGACAAGCAGGAGCCAGGCTGGAAGTTAAAATCCATTAATCAGCCCCTAATTCATTATTGTCAGTTGGGGCAGGGCAGGTGTTGTAACTAATTTTGCAACAATGAAAGCACTTAGCAAGTGCAAAAGATCACTAATCAGGGCGCACTAAGGAAGCAGGTGCCAGCTAAAAAAATATTCTGTGACACATTAATCAGCCCCAAATTAATTCAGGTCACTTGAGGCAGGGAAGGTGTGCTTTGCTTTGCCGAAAATAATGTACACTGGACAACCAGAGGGTGTGGTGATGAAACAGAGGGTGGCATGGGTGGGCCAGAGGGTGGCATGAGTAGTCAGAGAGTGGCAGTGGTGACAGAGAGTGGCAGTGATGAAGAAGAGTGTCCCAAACAGGCTGGACACGTAGAAACAACAAGTTCGCGAAACTTGCGACCCGACAGGTAAGTTCGCAATTTGCGAAAGTGTACAAAACCCTCGCGAACTGGCAGAAACACGGGCGAACACAAAAAAAAAAAAAATCCGCAAATTCGCGGGAATTCGCGGATTTTGCGGATTGCGAATCCGCAAATCCGCAAAATTCGCGAACGCGAGATCCGCAAAATTCGCTCATGCCTAGTATAAACATGGATGTGTAACAAAAATGAACATAAAAAAGGAAATACCGAAACTAAGTTATTCCCAAAGACTCCGCACCTACAAGGCACTTTCTTACTAAACATTACGTGCTCTGTCCAAAAGTCGTGAAAATACTAGCAACAATCACACTTCTGACTGCCAACCGTAGGTAGCGAGTAAAATGAAAGACAGCAGTGCATGTTCAAATCTTGGCACCACTTGCCCCAAAATCTATACTGACAGCATCATTAATATATTACAGGCAGTTTGAACAATTTATATGAAGAGTATCCAGTCAACAATTTAATGGATAAAGCATATAAATTAGGGCTATGCTGATGTAAACATGGTTATCTCTATAGCAGGTTACCAGCCATCCCCATTGTGGCCCTCTACTATGCATTACTCAGGGTAGCAATACCAGACCATGTAAATAATGACAGTAGTACAATAAAATCAAAAAGAATGTAGGAATTGAGAATTTCTTTGACATCAAGGAACTGGATAAAGTGTCTAGGCAACACATTTGAATAAAATAAACACATAAATATACTCTTCTCCATAAGCCTTTTCCTTCAGCATAAAAAAAGCCTTCCATTCAACTTGTTACTCAGGCTAGCAATTGGAACGCATAAAACACTTACATAAGGCACATATTAAGAAAACTACACAAACTAGTATTTAGTGACAGTCTTCCTCACCCAGACTAGACCATTCTAGAAGTACACAACCAAGATATTCACAAGAGTTACAGGGCTGAACAAGTGATTTTTGCAGCTCCCTCCTGATGCTCATGAAGGCCTTCCCTTACAGCTCAGTACAAAGGGTAGCAATTCCAAAACACGTGATAGGGCAACAAATTCACTGGCTAGCAAAAACACACCATGTCAGTAATATATAACCAAGCACTAAAATAGTGGTATCAAAGAGGAACATGAGGAGGGAGAGGGAGGAAGCAGGGAATTATGTCATGACGATCCATTTAGTTACTATTTGGGATAGCCACGCATATGGAATGGCTGTTGGAATCTGCTAGGGGGGGGTGGGAGGGATGGGGATATGTAAGATTATTTATGAAAATCGAATAAATATTAAGTAGCTTTGAAATATTTAAGAATGTATGCAACATTGCAACGAAATGTATATTAAATGTGATTTTTGAAACGCCAATAAAATATGTTTTAAAAAAAAATCTGTAAACATACAGACCAGAACCTGTGAAGATCTTTGCTAGGAGCACTATGCAGCGATCAAGAGGGTTACTGGCAGTGCTGACCCTTGAAAGACTGCACAGGTGATTTTGTTGAGAGTTGGGAAGCAACTGGACAGATTTATCTGGCGATACTTGTTAGGCAGAAATTAACTAAACCCTAAAGTACTGTTCCTCTGACACAACAGTCAGCCCAACAGTATTATGAGGTTTTCAGTGTTGAAAACCACTAAGCAATCAGGGTGGTGAGTACACATGCATGACCCTCATCTAATGCAGTGGGCAGGTATGAACCAACTGCCTCCCACAAACACAAGAAAGGCCAGTAGAGCTAGGCTTTAATGAGGAAGAGATATAGGTCAGCCAGCATACAGATGACACTGCACGACATACCACTAAATGAAATCTATGTCCCAACATAAGTTAAAAAGACAAACCTAAACATTCAGCATCCCTTTGCGGGCATGCCCACAATTGATATATGGGACCTCATGACTACATGTTTGGTCCTCCCATAGTAAAGAAACAATACACTAAAAAGAGGTTCCCAATGTACAGTGGTACATCTCAGACATTGCTGCGTAACAGAGGACCAATCATATGTAAAGATGCAGACAAATATAGCTTAAAATAACTACACAAAGGAACACCAATTATGCTTTTCTAAGACACTACAAAAGATCAGCGGATTTATTTGCATCTTGGTATTTAATTGCTCTGTGTTTAAAACTAATTCAGAGCCATAGGCAAGATATTGCTGTGTTAAAACACATTGCAGGGTAGAGAAGAATCGCTATGCCTTCTGAAGCACGAACCTTGTGTCCCCCCTATCAGGGGTCATGATAAAGAAGAATCAAAGTAATAATTTAAGGGAAAACGTTAGTGTCTCGGTGTCTCAGTGCCCCAGGCACGTCAGCATTACTTATTCTCCTGCAGAGTGCATACCAGCCCGACTGGATTATCTAATGCTCCAGTCCCAGCACACTGTTAAAGTTGTGTCGAAAGGTGTCAGTCATGTCGGGCATAAGACGCCGAAACCTCACACTTCATCGCTTCACAGACACCCGGCTCCTAGACCTCACCTCTGCCCCACCCCCTGGCTTTTGCTTCCATGATTAAGCTGGCAGAGACAGCACAGCCCCCGACATCCTCCGCCTTAAGGGGTGGGTCTTAACTGATTTTTTTCTGGGGCAAAACAGGTTAAAACTTGGAAGTTGCCAAATAACGAGCTTATGATGAGCATACAAAGGGATCGACAAGCATCAAAAGGCAGAGACGCCCTGAAAGATCAACTAATAGTATCACCTTTAGTCTGCTCAGTATCAGAAGCAATCTATACGTGCTAACACACTCCCCACCACAGCTCGTGCAGTCTCTGCCAGCTATGGAAAAAACACCCTGCACTAAGAATGCCTCAAGTATGTTCGTAACAGTGCAGCTCATCGGCACAGACACTAATGACTTAAGGACTTTGATGCACACATTCGTACAAATTATTTTTATACAATACATTCTTTTTCTCATGGGAGAATACCCAAAGAACTACACAGTAAATATCAGTTACAAAGTTCTGAAAAGGATATCATGGTCACAGCAGCTATCTCACACAGAATGCTCTGCCACTTTCCCCACAAAGACCAAAGCTTTGCATCATTCTCTTACGGCCCCCTGTACAGTAGATCCATATCCTGCAAAATCCAACTGCAACAGACAGTTGAGATTTTGGAATCACAAGGAGTTTTTTTTCTTAATGTCCGATGCTTTTGACTTCTGATGCGAAGCACAGTCTGAGTCAGAAGCTGAATGAACAGCTCTGGGGAACCCTGAAAATTATCCAAGACCCAGACTAGAGATCATGGAAAGAAGCAGGGAGGACAGATGGATACAGGACCAGGTCGAAGCTGAGGATCAAAGAGAACAAAATGCGAGCAATAAGAAGCGGACAGCCTGCAATCGAATCTAATTGCAGATCAACTCACTCCAGCAGCGAAGGCAACAGAGTCTATGATCCCACAAGCCACTAACATACATGACAGTCCAAATCATGCCCTCAAAAATGTTTTCCTTCAAGTCAACCACAACCCACATTTGCATCAATATATGAACTCAATAACCAAGTAACACATACAGAAATGATTTTGCTGCATTACACACGGAAAGGGGGGGGAGGTGCGGGGGCGGGAACGGACACACTGGTAGCGGGAGGGAGCCTCCCCTAGCCCCAGCACGGAGGGTAAACAAAGCACTCACCTGGACTTCGTTCCGGCAGATCTCTTGCTTCCTGCTCTCCACTCCTCCTCCCGATGACGCGGCGGAGGCTCGGCCGGCTGGGCCAATCCCAGCGCGGATGGCCGTGTTCCTTGTAACCTGCACCAGCCTATGCCTTGCATTTACGACCCACCATTTGTAGGGCTTCTCTGACTTTGTAATCCTACGAGCAAAATGCCACAGACTGCACGGCCGAGTTGACGTCTTTCCAAACTTTGTCTGTGCATGCAGTATTTTTGCAGAGACTTTTCTGTCTCGTGAAGTTTGTATTTGATACTATGGCCAACAGAGCGGGATTTTTTTCAAATTAGGCTGCCGCTTGTGTAACAAGAATTCGCGCGCGCTTTCTTAGGTCCTGACAGTCAGGCAGGTTCATATTTCCCGCGGAGCGTTTGATTGGTCACGAACAATTTCTTGCAGCTGTCTTCCAAGCGGCCAGCTGGTGCACCCATGTCAGCCAATCACTACGGGAGGACCTGCTTCCTTTTGTTCGTTCGTAGGAGTCCAATTGACTGAAGTAGTCCGGGTCTCCTGCTCGTTGGCTGCTTCTCTTCTGGCGCCAAGTGTGAATAACATATAAAGCCCGGCGAGCACTGAATATCCTCTGTCCGTTCGCAGTCTTTTAACTCGGCGTGTCTCTCGTGTTTTATTTTCTTTTATTAAAAAACGAAACTGAAAGCAGCCGAGGCGGGGCTCTGCTCTCTGCTCCACCCGCGCAGCCTCACGGCCCTAACATGCCGCGAATGCAGGAAGTAGAGGTATCGTTTGAAGAGAGGTTTGAGGGGACGGTGCGTGTAAACTGACCCAGTTTTTAGACATATTTGTTAAAGTAACAAATAAAGCACTGAGCGTGAGAGGGAGGGGGGCGGGAACGGGGCCGGAGACACGGAGAGCGGGAGGGGACGGGAACGGGGCCGGAGACACGGAGAGCGGGAGGGGGGCGGGAACGGGGCCAGAGACACGGAGAGCGGGAGAGGGGGTGGGAAACGGCCAAAAAATAAAAGCGCAAGCACTCACCTGGACTTCTTCCGGATGCACACGTCAGCAAAGGCAGGTCCCGGCAATGCCGGACCAGACTCGGGGGCGTTCCCGGCGTCGTGTGACGTCGGCAAAAGCCAAAGAATGTCGGGAACGCCCCCGTGTCTGGTCCGGCATTGACGGACAGGCCCCTCATCCAATGGCAAGGCTCCATTTACGGAGCCAGCCAATGAATGACGAGGGCCGAGCCAAAGCACACTACAATTCTCATCAGGTTTTCGCCTGCGCCGAAAAAGATGCGCAGAGCGCATCTTTTTGGCGAGGCAAAACCTAAAAAGTAGGAGCAGAGCTCTGGTTCGGCGTCGAAGGGGCAGAAAAGAAAGAACTGATGTCTGCATGCAAAGGAGGAGCCTATATGTGGCTGTGTATCGTCATGGCTGGAGGCGGGGCAAAGTTGCAAGGGTGGCAGATGGTGCCACCTGCTGGTCAAAGCAGTGATTGAAAAAAGCGTTCTAGATCCAGCCTGTAGATTCACAAGGTGAGGATCTGTGCTTAGAAGTATCCAATATGCGTTTCTTTTTTCTCAAAAGAGCCTTAACTAACAAAGGTCCTTAGAGTGAAGGTAGGTCCTTACAGACCAGCTCGAGCCCTACCGATCTCTTCTGCCACATTGCCCTTCTTTTACAGGTTCTGGTGATCAAAAAATGCCTAAGTGGAGGCGCTCATTTTCTTTTAGAGCAGCCAAAGTTTGGAATTCTCCGCCTGAGACTCTTAGATCCACTCCTAAATGGCATTTTTTTTAAAGAAAACTCTGAAAACTTGGCTGTTCAAAGTGTAATTAGTTCTTTCTATTCTGTCCTTCCAGCGCCAGGAAGCCCAGACTTGGATAACAATAGCACTTTTGAAGTGCCAGTCATTCATTCATTTATTAATATGATTTATTTACCTGAAATCCACACTGGCCATGATATTTTCTATATTTTAAAGACATGCATTCATTTCCCGCTAATAATAAAACATGGTATAGCTCATGTTTACCTTGCTATGGCTTTATTTAGGTTCAGTGTTTGCTGGGAAGTGGCCACGGCGCGAGCTGTTATGGTTGAAAGCCACTTTCTTTCTTATCTCAGATTTTGAGGTTTATGGCTCCGAGGAAAGCACGTGGTCGCGAGGGACGTGCTGACAATCCACGTGACGGAGAGCATTAATCACAGTCCAGGGCGTCAGAGCTGCCTGCCGCGAGGCCTCCCTCCAGGAGGCCAAGCCCAAATCTGCGAAGGAGAAGGTGAAAAAGTGCAGACGCCTTCTTTCAAATGAAAACAGGCCCCCAGAAACCAGCCCTGCTGACTGAGCATGACGATCCGCAGAAGTGACAGTAAACAACCTACAGGAATATTCACCGGTGTAACTGCAAAAATAAACAAAAGACTACATTAAACTGCACTTACTGTATTTGTTTATTTTTCCGCATGTCTTAATGTTTAGAAAGGCAAGCTACTTGAAAGATGAGGGAAACAGGATCCCTGCCTCACCCCCCTCATCTGCTACCCCCCCCTTTTGTGTACTGGTGCCAGTGGCTGTTACCATAAACTGATCTCTCTTCGCTGGTGTTAGCCCTGGTGTCAGGGACAGGGAGCCCTCATACAGCCCTATTACCTCAGTCCCTATTTTAATTCTATCCTTGTGTGGTACTTTGGGACCCTTTACAGCCTTCTCTGTAGCACCCTTTGAGTATTTCTGCCCATCAGTGGCTGGACATGGATATCAGGAAGTGCTTAATTTGTGCTGGTGTTTTCCGGTGCTCAGCACTGGCACATATTTATGAGAAACCACCACATTATGGTGCAGTGTGCGTGTATTTTTAAGGAACATTCATTAGTTTAGCATTAAGCTATTTGATACATGCTAAAAAAAAAAAAAAGTATAAAAGTTTAACTTAAACATGCACAACCGATCTCAGAAGTTCAAGATCGATAATGTGCTATCTGCACCTGTGCCTGCGGATCTAGGTGTTCCACAAGGATCCTCCCTCTCCCCCACTTTGTTCAACCTCGTCATGGAACCGCTCGCCACCTTGCTCCAAGCTTCTAATGTCCAATTCCATATGTACGCCGACGACACACAACTGTACCTAAAGCTTCAATCTCCGGAAGATATCAAACATCTGAACTCCACGCTTATTAACACTCAATCTTGGCTAGCCGATAATCACCTCAAACTAAATGCTCTGAAAACTGAGTTCCTTCTCATCTCACCCCCGGCGAAAATTTCCACCACCCAAACATGGCTCAACAACCTAACAGCACTTAATGTCCAACCCACCATCGTGGACTCAGCGAAATCTCTAGGCATCACACTGGACGCCAAGCTCAACATGCAGCAACACATCAGCAAAGCCACAAAAGCAGCTAATTTCCAAATAAACACACTGAGGAAAATCAAACCCTTCCTTCCAACTGAAGACTTTCGAACTGCTGTACAAGCGTTAGTCATCCCTCGAATCGACTACGGAATTGTGACCCTCAGTGGACTCCCGCTATCCACAACAGCACCCTTAAGAGCCTCCCTGAACGCTGCCGCAAGACTCATTACTGGCTCAAGAAAACATTCGCATATTTCCCCAGATTTAAAGTCCCTAAAATGGCTGCCGTTTGAAGCCAGAATACAACTAAAAATTGCAGTTATGACACACGCGGCCGTGCACCACAATGCACCCAACTACCTCGCTCAAAAATTGTCCATATCAGGAGGTTCGAGGTCCAATAGAAGCTCAAAAAATCTACTCCTGAAACCCCGTAGATTCAGGAAAGAGAAAACCTACAAGCGCTCCTTCTCAGGAATGGCACCCAGGATCTGGAATGCGCTCCCGCCTGAAACTAGGCGTATTTCCTCCGCTGCACTCTTCAAGAAAGAGGTGAAAACCATCCTTCTGGCCAAGATCTCCTGAACCTTATAGGTAGTGGTTCAGAGACTCTACATTGCCTGGTATCAATGCTCACCTTGTCCTTTGGCATTATACCTCTACCTGATGGTGACACTACTTCGCCTCTTTCGTCCTACCGACCAATATATGAGACACATTGGGTCACAGATTCACCCTCCCGATGCCCTCACTCAGTGCGCTCTCTACACTAAAACACTGTTATAAGCTTGCCACACACCCAAGGTGTACCTGAACACCTATATAATGTGATCCATGACTTGTGCAGTTTTATTACCTGTTCACCTGACTGTATATTGATTTGTTTATGTATGTTGTTCTATTATTATCCTTCATGTTAGTGACTACTACATTGCTCCCATTACCACTGTTCTTTCCTACTGCCCCTACCCTGCCATTGTGAAGCGCTCTGATATCTGTAAGGATCTTGTTCGCGCTATATAAAACTTTGAATAAATAAATAAATAAATAAATAAAATAAAGTGACTTGAGTTGTGCTAGCTGCAGTGGACCAGTAAGTAATACCCTGGGCCCTGGCACTTAACGTTTTCCAAATTAAGCACTGGGAAAAGCTGAGCAATAGGAGAAAGGTGAGCACTTTCCCTGCAGGCTATCAGGAGAGACAAGTTGCACTTGTCTCGTCTATCGGTTTCTACCTTGGCCTATTACAGAGTAGCTTCAGTTATTCCGCCTTCCTTCCCATGTCTCTGGCTGATTCTATGTACTTTCTTTGTAGCTAATGTGGGTGCTCTTTCTTCCAACCACAGATTCCTCACCTTTAGAATATTCCCCAGGTGCCAGGCTGGATCAGGAAGCTTTCATAGCAGTGCTCCAATGCACCACTAGGAGGTGTTGTGAGACGCATTCCACTCTGGAAGTGACAGAGTGGACCCGCATTGAAGACTCCCCTGTGCTCTGACGTCAGATTCTTGCTTGACTCTTTCTATGGGCTTGGGCACGGAGCGCCCAAAAACAACTGGAAGTATTAGTGTGCAGATCTCAAATTTGGGACCTTTATAGCTGACAAAAGGAGACTATTCTACAGATTGGGGAGGTGGGAGGGCAGTCATGAATTTTACATTAGAGTATTGACCAGAAAGAGCATTAAGTTAAGTAACTTGTTTTTCTGATAGAAGCTTCTAACCGTAGATTCCTCACCGTTGGAATAGATATCTAAGTAGTTGGACCTTTGGGTGGAGGGTCTGTAAATTGGGCTCAAAATAAAAAGGCCTGCAGGATTAGATGGATGAAATGTCCTTCCAGCAGACCTGGCTGTCAGTAGTGCAGTGACGCCCACACTGAAAATGATGGCACACAGGGAGTGGTAGCCTGATCGGAGGGCAAATGCTCATGCCCAGACGTTCCAGGTACCATAATCTGCTGGGTCAACCAGGAGCCACTAGGATGATTTGGGCCCAGTCGCTGCTGATTTTCTTCAAAAGTCAGAGTAGGAGAGACAGTAGGGAAAGGTGTAGAGGAGTCCCATTCTCCACTCTAGCATGAATGCGTCTCCTAGAGAGAGCGTTCTCGGGAACTCCAACGTGTAGAATTCTTGACACTGAGCATGCTCAACTGTGGTGAAAAGATCCAGCCAGAGCTCTCTACACTGTTGGAAGATGTCCTGTGTCACCTCATGATGCAACACCATTCGCGATCCGCCAGGCGTCACCAGCTGAGCTTGTCCACCCTGGCATTCAAATGTCCAGCCAGGTGGTTCACAATCAGGAACGTGCACTGACACTGCAGCCAACTTCAGAGGTTCAGTAGCTCTTGGGATAGAACCCAAGACTCACTCCATCCTGCTTATTGCAGTACTGCATGGCGGTGGTGTTGTCTTTGAAAACATACATCAGCCTTGATAGACGATACGAAGACCTTTAACGCCACGCATGGCCCACAACTCAGACAGATTGATGTGCAGCCAGTTTAAAACCAGGGACCAGAGTAAACTGATCTCCTCTTATCCCAGGTGAGGGCTCCATCCAGCAGGCACATGAACTCAGAGTGGGAAAGGGAGAGGGTGTCTGCTGCTGGTCAAGTTGAGGTATAGCAGCCACCACTGCAGATCTCATGCACATCCTATGTAGTCTCCTCTGAAACCTGGATGACATCTAACAAGTTTCCTTGGTACTGAGCCCACTTAGGCTTCAGTGGGCCTGCATATGCCACCTGGTTAAGTGGACAAGCAGGATGCATGAGGCCATCAGGTACAGAACCCTCAAATCTACTCTCACCAAGATCCAAGACTGAGGTGGAAACATTGAAATCAGAGCACAAATGTTCTGGGCTTGTTGTGACAGAGGGAATGCCCTGAACATCGCTGTGTCCAGAATAGCTCATATAAAAGGAAGCCTCTGCGAGGAGTCAAGTGTGACTACCGCTCATTGACCGATAACCCCAACAATATCAGGAGGATTGCCATCAACTCGGGTTGGTCCAAGACTGATTGTGGCGAACCTGCCTTCAACAGCCAATTGTCGAGTTAGTGGGAAACTGGTATCCCTGACCTTCAAAGGTGGTCAGCAAAATTTGCCATCACTTTTGTGAATCCCAGAGGGGCCCTGGGAAGGCCAAAGAGGAGTACAAGAAACTGACAATGCTCCTGGCAGACTTTGAACAGCAGTAACATCTATGACACAGCAAGACGATGACAGTGTGAATCCTTCTGGTCCAAGGCGATAATCCAGTCACCCAGAACCAGGATAGACTGAACTTTGGCTAAACTGAACATTTAAAATTTGCCCATTCAGTGAGTGAAGATGCAAAATAGGTGAATGTCTCTGTTCTTTTTCGGCATACGGAAATAGTAGGAGTAGCAACCTGTCCTTACTTCTGAGCCTAACACCCTCTTGATTGCCCGTTTGTCCAACAGAGCCTTCACCTCTTGCAACAAGATGAAATGGTGATCCTCTGAAAGCCCCTCTGATGTAGGAGGGAGATGAGGTAGGTCGGAAAGGAATGAAAGGGCATAGCCCTGCTGGGCAATCAGGAGGACCCATGTGTCAGATATAATGCCCTGTCACCCTGGAAGAAAATATTTGATCCTTCTTGTCACAGGGTTACTGTGAGCTGCTAAGCGCAAACTAAAGTGGCATGGAGGCTGACAGTGGACGGCTGAGTGGGACCGTGTCCCTGGTGACATTGTCCGGGTCTGCCGGATCCCTGTCCTCAGCACCAAATGGACTGGAATGACTTCTACTGTGGTGGCTGAGCCTGGCAAAGCCTACACCCCAACCTCCTGGAGTAGCCTTTAAAGGGCTGAATTGCTGAGGAAGCTGACAGGCAGGGTCAGAAAACCACAAGGAACGCTTTGTGGCTCTGCCTCAGGGGAAAAATCAGTCTTTTAAGCAAAGAGGTGAGACCCATGAAAAAATCATATCCATTAGAGATGCATGCACGTCCCCAGAAAAGCCAATGGTTCGCATCTGCATGTGGCATCGGAGCATCACATTAGTACCCATTGCATGCCTTAAGCAGTCAGTTATATTAATGTCATACTTTGGTACATACTAATTGTCCTGAATGGTGGAGCCAAAGAGGCTCAAAACTCTTCCGGGCCCGCTGGTAAGATCATGCGAGCCATGCCACAAATGTCATGCGTATAGTAGCCTAATATCCTACGGTCCAGGAGTGTACTAAAGAGTGGGACTAAGAGTCCTATTTTTATACCTGGTGTCTCCTTTGTAGTGGAAAAAAACTTTGGGAGATTTCCCCTACAGAAGTGTCTGAGATTTCCTGCCTCCGTGCCCTGGTCCCAGTCTATTTACAGGTACAATAGGCTAGTATGCAGTCCTTTGTGTGTGAGCTGAGGCAGTGCCTTTAAAGTGCAAGTGTGACAGGTGACAGCTCCATCCCTCTCATCAAGTCAGGCTGTCCCACCCTGCCAACACCCAGACCCTCTATTGTGTTGCTGTCTCTGAGGAATGCACAAAGGCTAACTGCCAACTACACTTAGTCATGTGACCCAGGAAACAGGCACCGAATGGTTAGGACAAGAAAATGCCAACTTTAATTTTCAAAATTGTAACTTACAATCCAACTTTACCATTAAAGAGGGTTTTAAATTACAATTCCTCAGACCCAGACATGAAATTCCTACATGCTTCCAAACGAATGTTATCACTTATTAAATGTAAAAAGAGAACCCTATGGTATCACCTGGGAGAGGCAGGCCTTTGCAATGTGAAAAACGAATTTGAGAGCTTTTCACTATCAGGACATGTAAAAGTTAAAAGTACATGTCCCACTTTGTAAACACAATGCACCCTGCCCCATTGGCTGTGTAGGGCCTACCCTAAGGGTGACGTATTTGTATGAAAGAGAACGTTTAGACCTGGCAAAAGGTTTATTTTGCCAGATCGAAATGGCAGTTTAAAACTGCATACACAGGCTGCAATGGCAGGCCTGAGACATGCCTATAAAGGGCTACATAAGTGGGTGGTGCAAGGAGAGCTGCAGACCCACTAGTAGCATTTCATTTACATGGGTACATGTAGTAAGATTTTACTAGGGACTCAGGAGTAAATTAAATGTGTCTTTTAGGAATAAGCCAATTTTACCATGTTTAAAGGAAAGAGCACAAGCACTTTAGCTTTGGTTAGCAGTGTATAGAGTCCTAAAAGCCAACAAAAACGGGTTCAGAGAAACACAAGGGGTGAAGTAAAAAAGTTTGGGGGTGACCCTGCAGAGCGAGCCAGGCCCAACACTTGGCTACTTGTTCGATGGCTTCTAAGGAGGTTCCAGAGTAGCGTGCTACTCGCTGTAAAGCCCTTCAACACTTCACCAGTGTAGTAAGAGCTATATAAATACAATTACAATTTAGAGGATCTCAGCTTTATTCAAAGATGAGGATAGGGCGACTCCCCTAAAAACACCCCTGCACCTGAGGACAGCTGGCATGCAATCTTAAGCAAGACCATGGAAGTAAAAGGCACACAGCCCGAGCTGCTCACTGTGGAAGAAGGCCAAGCCCCTTTGTGGTGTATTCCACGAACCACAATATTGATACAGGGGCAAATCCTTGCCAGCGCTCCCAGTTTAGGGACTTTGTTATTCTAGAAATGCCTGCACTAAATATTCTTCCAGAGTGGCTTGCAGTGCCCTGATCACAAAACATACAATGATGACAACACGACGACTGTGTGCTGGGCGAAGGAGATGAATATTTTACAAATGATAATGAACGAATGAAGAAAGGAAAAGTAACTGAATTAAAGGAGGAATCAAGGGGTTAAGGGCTCAATGAATAAATAGATCAATGTATGATTTAGCTCACAACATTCGAATGTAATAGACACTCACTTCAAATTCAGCACCTGGGCACCAACCCCCAGTCTCCCCTGTAAAAGTACCTGAATGTGTCACAGGCCACATTTTCCTATCTGATGAAGCCCTTTCAACTCCTATTAATTCCTAACTGGAGAAGGCCACTGAAGCTTCTGCCAGCGCTGGACCTTGTCTTGGTCTGGTTAGTGACTCAGTCACCAGAGCAGAGACATCACTCTTGGCACAGACTGATAGCTCTCCTCCCCACAAAGAGGCCATTTCTAAGGGATGGGTGTTTAATTGCTCGCAGAGTCATCAGCACCCAGTGGGTCACAGACACGAAGTCTCAGGGGGCTGAGGGGTGGGGGCTGGATCCCACCAGGGCCCTCTGCCGTGATCTCAATCAGAGGAGGATCAGTGAGGTGGAGGCCAGCAAGAAACCACAGGGCAGGAAGACGCCCCCCAACTGGGAGCCCAGGATAACTGGGAGCCCAGGATAACTGGGAGTTCCAGCCAAGGGATGAGTTACCCCATCAAGAGGCCTCCATCTCAGAGTGTCAACCTGCGAACAATAAAAGGAAAACAAATGCAAAACACCAAAAAACAAAACCTACAAGCTAAGGAAGTAGCAATCATTTGGCAAGTCTGCCCTCTATTTTATGTTTTATTCTTATTTTTTGGAGTGGGAAGAACTACACTTACCCTCTGTGTGTCCAGGCCTTAATTTCATAGCCAAATTTTCAACGGCAAAAATATCGTCATGTGAGTAGGTATAGATTTTCTATACCTAAATCCATATATGTGCATTGAATATATATGGATGATAAAGACCGAATCCATCCATCCTTTTACTCCATCCATCCATCCTCCCTTTCATCCATCCCATGCATCCATACTTTCATTCATACATCAATTATTTCTCTCATCATCCATCCGCTCATCCATCCCTCCATCAATACACCCACCCACCCACCCTCCCTTTCAGTCATCTATCCATTCTTTCTCTCATCCATCCATCCACCCACCCTCACTTTCACTCACTCACCCATCCACTCTTTCACACATCCATCCTTTAATTCATTTATCCATCTACCCATCCACCTTTTCACTCACATCCATCCACCATTCCTTCCACACACTCACTTTTGCCTGGCAAGGTGCAGACAGAAGAGGCCCATCAAGAACTTCACCCCTTCTATAGCTGCTAAAGTTGGGAGTTCATGAAGTCCAGCATCCATTTTTTATTCATCTGTTCATCCATCCTTAGGCTCACCCATCTATTCACACTTTCCTTTCATCCATCCATCCACCCTGCTACTCCCCCCATCCCTCCCCCTTTCACTTAACTATACATACTTTCACTCACTCATGCATCCTTACTTTCTCTCATCATCCATTCACCCTTTCACTCATCCACCCACCCTCCCTTTTATTCATCCATCCATTCTTTCACTTATCCATCCATCCAACCTTTTATACATCCATCCACCCTCTCTTTTACTCATCCATCATTACCTACATCCTTTCATTCATCCACCCATTCTTCCACTCACTCACACACCCACTCACCCGTTCAGTTATTTATGATCCTTTGCCTGCAGAGTTGCAGACAGAAGAGGCCCATCAAGAACTTCACCCCTTCTATAGCTGCTAAAGTTGGGGGTTCATGAAGTCCAGCATCCATCCTTTTACTCATCCATCCATCCTTTCTCTCACCCATCTATCTACCCTTTCACTTCGTCCATCCATCCACCCTGCTACTCTACCTATCCATCTACCCTTTCACTTAGCCATCCATACTTTCACTCACTCATGCATCCATACTCACTCATGCATCCAACAACCCAGAACAAAGCGGAACGAAGCTGAACCATTGCTGATGACCCAGAGCTAACGCACAATCACAGCAAACACAGCAAACGCAAGACGTGGGAAAGACTGCTGTACCTGGTCAGTGGACAAGGCTGACCCTCATCGATGAACTCCTCGGACGTCGGACCCTGATTCGGGCGGACCACCAGATGCGGAGCGAGCGCGGAGAATCCACGGCGGTCATTCTCTCGGCTGTGAGCGGGTCTGAAGACGCTGGGAGCAATCGACGTCGGCTCCGGTGCCTGTGAACATGGAGTGACCAGAGCGGAGGGCGGAGCTGGGAAATCTCGGTTGCCGACGCGAGAGGTAGGAACGTCCACACCCTCAGAGCGGCCCCACCAGATGATAACTCCCCGTTGACAGCAACTCCCCGGAATACAGGCAGGGGAAAACGGGAGGATACTGCTACTGCTGAGCAGGATTAAGGAACGAGAAGCGGCCCGCCTGACCTTAAAATGGCGGCCGCTTAGGACGCACATTCCACGCTACCCCATCTAAACCCTCCTACCACCAACCTGGAGGCACAGACAGTGTAATAGGACTGGCGGCTGGAGACAGGGAAGGAAGATATCCCTCCGATCAGTCAGGAAAGTGAGAAAGGACCAATTAAGAAAACAAGGGAAATAGGACTGGCGCCTGGAGCAAGAGAAAGGAGACCACCCAGAACCCACCTAACCGACTAAACTACCAAAGGACCAATGAGAAGCAAGAACTAAGAGACTTCCCAGTACTCAGCCAATATATACTGAAAAGTTACAAGGACCATCCAAGCTAAGGAGTGGAAAGAGAAAAGAGGCTAGGAAAAGGAAAAAGGAATTAAACAACTTCTAGAGAGAACAGATATTAAACCCTCTCAAGAAACCTCAGGGACAGACTCGGTTAACATCAGACACTTGCGATTTATCTCCTGACAACCAGTTTTTAAATTTCGGGATAGTTTATTAATTAATTAATTAATTAAATAGTATTGAGGGCATCAAAAATTACAAAGAACAGATGAAAATAAGATACCATAATTAATACAGACCAATTAATCTGGGGATCCACTATGAAATAGTAATCTGGAAGTCACTCTCAACTTCTATATCGTCCACGTCTACAAGGGTATAATAATAAGAGCGAACTAAACTATAGAAGAAGTTTTACCTGCCACTGCGTAATAATAGCACTGAGTTACTCGATTTCTATATCCTCTAGGAAACACTGGCCGGGAACTACTCAGTACATCTCAGCACAACATAGTCAATAGGGAACCTCTCAGTATAATATAATCAACAGACCTCTGCAAACCCTCAATGTGAAGCGGAAATGGACGGAAGAAACATAGGTTCGATAATGTCCAATGCAAAAAGCATAGAATACCCTTCAACCTTATCCAAAAATGCGGCCAAAAAATTCAAACACAATACGCTGAGAAAAAACCCAGACATGCTGTTCTCTGACCCATACTTTGATAGAGTTAAAGGCATCATGATGAATGACCTTATATTCTACACAGACAAAACAGCTAAATGGCGCAACGCCATTACAAAATTGCTGTTCACCAAAACTATAAAAAATATACCATATGGAACAAAAATAACAACCTCACTTACGAAAAGAAGTGAGACAGAATTATGCATTACCATGTATAAAACGGGAATAGTGCTGATACAAGCAGCCAACAGAGAACTCGAGAAATTTGAGACAACCTTCCATAACTTAAAGAAATACACAGAAAGACCAAACCACCAACAAAACATGACACCACCAGATGCCGCACCTGAATACATTGAATCCAACACTAGAGTCACCAGTCAATCGGTCGTCAGGAACAACCAAGCCTCTAACACTAGAGATCTCTCCGACAACACGAGGGTAATACCTGAGACTGAGATAGAAAGGATTGCGACATCTTCTAACCTTGAAATCAAAGAGAATTACCAGGCACCAAGGAAAGTACAGCTGCCGCTAACGCACAACTCGACCGCGCATGAGGAATGCACCTCAACTCCAAACGAGTCCCTCCATGAAGCTAACGGAAGAAACAGGGCAGATAACATCGACCTTTCACATCCTCCCTCGAATACGAGACACGAGTCCCATAGAGTCATACTCACAAAAACACCCCTTACATCCCCTAATACAGGAAGTAATGAGGACACCGCCAATAGACCCAGAATTCGTAACCAGACCAAGGATACCAAGAAAAAATCTATGGCAACTAGAACAGATCATTCATGGAATTCATCCCGAACACAGAAAGAAGTCAAGGAACTCCAGAAACTCGTAGGAAACCTGGCACAAAATTCGAGGAAAATATCACAGATAATTGGAAGAATCTGGGAGATGGCGATAAGTACGCACACCAAGGTCTCACACATCCAGAATCTCGTACTCAGACCCAACAGACCTAACAGGACCAAGCCCTTGTCTAATGAAGAAGCTTCGGCCTTACTCCGATCCTATGAACAAACCGAACAAATTGCCCTTGGGAGAGAGGAGAATATCAAAACTGTACCCATCGACTCTAACAGAACTTCCAGAAGGAATGACCGGAAAGCAATTCACCAAAATCTACAACATATTCAGCTCACGGCAGCCGAATCTGATAGTGTAAAACTCTTTAATTCACAGAAACCCCTGAAGTGCCTACTTCTTAACTGTCGCTCAGCGACGAAACATGCATCAGACATAGCTGCCTATATCATCAACAATGAAATTGATTTGGCCATCCTCACCGAAACATGGCTCAATGAATCATCATCGCCTACCATGGATCTCCTAATACCACCACAATATAACATCGTCAGGTTAGACAGACCATTGAATGTAGGAGGAGGCATAGCGTGCATTCATCGTTCAGAGATCGAGGTCCGTGAATTCCAGTCTGACCCCCTAGAATCCTGTGAATACCTTGGTATTAATGTGAGATCACCAAATAATCAAAGTTGCAACTTGCATGCATTTTACCATCCACCAGGAGACAACGCAAAGTTTTCAGAGCAATTGATAGAGATCATAACGACCAACTCTAACTCGGAGGCCAATAACATTTTCCTAGGCGACTTTAACCTCCACTGGAACGACGACAATGACAAGCTGGTCAACTCGCTTAAAGACTTCCTTTGTGAGCTAAAACTTACACAAGCATGCAACCAACCCACTCACACACAAGGAGCGACCTTAGACTGGATTATTTCAAGAAATACAGAGACATCAATCCTCGCTATAGAACCATGTGATTGGTCCGACCATCACATCATAACATTCACGATACCTACAATGAAAAAGGGAAAGACCGTTCAACCACGCAAGCTCAAGAAACTGATCCGAGACACAAAAGAGGCTAATATTGAACTACTGGTTGAAAGGTGTGAGAAAGACCTGAAGCCTCCCATTAATAAGCAAAATGTCAATGCGCTGACCGATCACTACACAACGGTGATCGGTAATATCGTTAATGACACCATGCCCCAAAAACTGAAAAACTGCTCAGAGAAGCCAAAAAATCCTTGGTTTAGTGAGTCACTGAACGAGGACAGGCGCAAATTGAGAATGGCCGAAAGGAAATGGAGACAACATCCCGCCTCACCCGAGCTGAGAGCGCTCAGAAAAACAAGAAAAGATTACAACAAAAAGATAATCAACTCCAAAAAAGAATTTATCAGAGCTGAACTGGACAATGCCAGAAATAGACCACGAAAACTCTTCGAGATCTTAAAACAACAATCAAATAAACTAGCCAAAACGGTTCGAGAGAACACAAAAATCCCCATAAGCTGCGAGGAATTCTCATCATTTTTCACAGAAAAATCGAAAATGCTTGATGTTGAACTCACAAACGCAGCAGCCAACCTTATGACCCCTCCTCCATCGATATATGAGACCAATGCGGCAACAGAGGGTCTTCAAACAAAAAACAAGGCCAACTGGGACACATTCGAATTATACGACCAAGTAAAGATCGCCAAAACGCTGGCCGAAATGAGACCTAACAACCACTATCAAGACCCTCTACCGGGAAAATGTGTAAGAGAAATCAGCCACACGCTAGTTCCAATTTGGACCGAGATAATAAATGCCTCACTTGCGCAAGGGATCCTTCCTGACTGCCTAAAAACAGGGCAGGTAGCACCCATCATCAAAAAACCGACAGCTGATGCAACAGACCTAAACAACTATCGACCAGTGACTAACATCCCTCTACTGGCCAAGGTCATTGAGAAATGTGTGCAGGGCCAACTAAGCCAACACATCACCAAGTTCTCGCTGCTAGATGATTGCCAGTCAGGTTTCAGAACAGGGCACAGTACTGAGACTGCGATTCTGCATATCGTTGATGATGCCCTTCAGGCTCTAGACCGAAATCAAACATGCCTACTGATCCTCCTAGACCTGTCATCAGCATTTGACACGGTAAAGCACGAAATACTAATGACCAGGCTACAAGATAGGATGGGCTTGTCCGGAAATGTGCTGAAATGGTTCAACTCTTTCCTACAGAACAGGACTCAGCGATTCCAGGTTAACCAAGTAATATCTTCCCCGACACCCAACATAATCGGGGTCCCACAAGGCTCAACGCTATCCCCTGATCTATTCAACTTGTATGTTGAACCTCTCACAGAGATCCTTCAAAAATCTCAGATATCCTATCATATGTATGCAGATGACACGCAAATATACATGAAGATCACCTCCCTTGAGGACATTGACCGAATAAACGAGACATTAAAGAGAGCCCTGAGATGGTTAACAACGAACCATTTGAAACTAAACACCCAGAAAACCGAATTCCTTCTAATCTCACCGACAAGGATCCAATCTGAAGTTAAGGAATGGACTAAACTGGTGACGTCGCTAAATTGCACCCCGACCCTAGTTAACTCAGCTAAATCACTAGGAATCACGCTAGATGAAAACCTCGACATGAAACAACACATTAACTCAATGGCCAAGAGCGCCCGCTTCCACCTGAATTACTTAAGAAAACTGAAACCCTTTATCTCAGTGAGGGATCTAAAACTGGCTATCCAATCATTAGTGATCTCGAGGATCGAATACGGCTGCACCACATTATCTGGCCTTCCGAAAACATCCACAGCACCACTAAAAGCCTGCCTCAACGCTGCGGCTAGACTCATCACGGGATCGAAGAAATTTGATCACATATCTCCACACCTGAAAGCACTAAACTGGCTACCTTACGAGGCCAGAATTCAAATGAAGATGGCCTGTATTACTCATAAAGCGGTCCATTACAACACGCCTAGTTACCTAGCCAAGAAACTTAAGCTATCAGGAGGTAACAGACCTACCAGAAGCACAAAAGAGTTACTATTGCGACCAGCCTTTTTCCACAAGAAAAAGACCTACAACAGAGCATTCTCAGGAGCTGCGCCCAGAATCTGGAACTCACTCCCGCCAAACCTCAGGAAGATTCAAAATACAGCAACATTTAAACGAGAACTGAAGTCCCACTTGATGAGTAAATACCCTACCTAAAGAAGCCGATGGACTATTGGGATGATCATTTTCGCTACCAGAGGGTTGTCCGCGGCATGAAAATTGGAGGATCAATAACTGATATCGAACTGTATTTCCATGGTCAAGCCGAGGCTAGACACGTTATTGCTACTTAGTATTTTGTGAACCTATAACTACCTCACTTGTTTGTGAACTTATAACTATATCTCACAGATATAATATATGTAACGGCTTTCTCACCCTATTTACTAATCCATCTTATCCTTGATATGCACTTGATGGCCATATAACCCTACCTCATCGAGCTTGTTATTGGTTCTAGGACACAAGCTAAACCTCGTGCGTCACCTAATGCTAATTGCACAGACACTAGTAACTATATATCTAATCATGTCCTTACGGTATATTACCCTCTACCTCATATCTATTTGTTGTTGTTGTTATTACTGTTACTATAATGTATACCTGGAACTCTTTTCCCTGTTAAGCGCTCTGATACCCACGGGTCTTGTCCGCGCTATACAAAACTCTATAAATAAATAAATAAAATAAATAAATAAATAAATACTCTGTCTCATCATCCATTCACCCTTTCACTCATTTATCCATCCACCCTTTCATCCACCCATCCACCCTCCCTTCCATTCATCCATCCATTATTTCACGTATTTATCCGTCTTAACTTTTATCCATCATCCACCCCCTCTTTCACTCATCCATCCTTTCATTCATTCATCTTCTCTATAACTTATGCATCCTTGTATCTATGCTTTCATTCATTCGTCCATCCTATCACTAACTCACTGCAGAGTTGCAAACAGAAGAGGCCTATCAAGAACTTCACCCACGATGTAGCTGCTAAAACAGGAGGTTCACGACGCCTCTGCGTTTACCAACTTTTACTTTGAGGACTTTGTTTGTTTACCTCTAGGAAAGGTTCTGAAAAAGGACCCTGGTGAGATCAGATTCATACACAACCTATCCGCCCCAGGGACTGGTGAATCAATGATGCAATTGAGCCTGGGTGATGCATGGTAACATATTCATCTCTATATGAGACCATGCCAAGCTGAGGAAGTTGGGTGGGTGCCCTAATTGCAATGCCATTCATGGAATCAGCATTTCATCTGGTTCCAGTTCATACTGATGACTTACATCTGCTAGGTTTTCAATTTGAGGGTAACCTCTTTTATGACAGATGCATGCCCGTGGGGTGCTCAGTATCTTACGCCTACTTTGAGCAGTTCTGCTCCTTTCAGGACACCTAAGGTCTCTTAGGTGTCTGGAACCACTTTCATTATCTATTACCAGGATGATTTCCTCTTCCTGGGCCCCAGGGGCTCCTGGAGGAATAAAAGTTCACTGCCTTCTTTAATTAGACTCAAGGACAAGTTTGGGCTGTCGCGATCCGTAACTCAGGCAATGGTGGGGATTATGGAGAAGCACCAAAGAACCTTCTCATCAGCTGAAATAAGACAAGACATCAGGATCTGATGATCATTCCTTGAGAACTCTAATGGCACAATGGTTTGGCACACATTAGTTCAGTCAAGCCAGGATGCCAGCCTATTAACGGTTGAAGCGGGCAGTGTGGATTTTGCTGCCAACTTGGGCAGCAAATGGGGTGCCAAAACATGGCCGCAGCTTGGCTTACACTGCGCTGGTGTCTTTTAGCCATGTTGCAGAGCAGCTGTGCAGCGTGGCTAAAAGTTTTTTTTTAAGTACTATGAAAGTGCTATGACACTGGAAGGTAAAAAAAAGAGTTTTTTTTTCAAAATAACTTTTAGCTGTGCTGCACAGGTGCCACGCTGCTCTACAACATGGGTAAAATATATTGGTAAAGCCAGTAGCTCTCACAGAGGCGAGACCTATTGATTTTACCAGTGCTTGTTTTCTATGTGGACTAATTGGTTTTGAAGTGTCGGTTTCAGGGTATTCTTTTGTGTATCACTGTGTGGTTGCGTGTGTTCATCAATGTGTGCATGGTTGTGTGTACCTGTGTATCCTTGTGTCTTTCTCTTTCTATGTGAGTTTGTATGTGTGTGTGTTTCCATACTTGAATGTACGTGTCTTTCGGTGTGTGTTTTTTCACCAACATTTGAGTGTTTTCTTGTGTGGTCTAGTGTGTATTAGTACTTGGGTGTGTATCCATGTGTACGTATATGCCGTGTGTATCTATGCATGTATATGTGTGGAAGTCATTGGCGGCTCCTCCGCTAAGGTGGAGGAGGGTCACCAGGGTCGGATTGGCAAGGCGGGCATTCGGGAATGGGCCGAAGGGCCGGTGCCTCAGTGCCCTCTGTGGGCCGGTTTTTTTCTCCCCTGTCCCAGTCCACAGAGAGTGGACTAGGAAAGGGGAGGAAAAAAAACGGCCCACAGAGTGCACGGAGACAGAGACTGAGAAATCGAAAGCAGCCTCGCTATGCGGCCAGACAGCGATTGTCAGCTGTGGGCTCTCCTTCACCCCTACCCTGCCAAGCAATCAAGCTGAGGCTGGGCTGGGGAGGGGTGATTGTTTGCAATAATCGGCGTCCCTGGGGGCCAGGTGTTTCTCAGGCCTTTGAGCCATTTGCACCTCGGCCCCCTGGCGCCCATGCAGCCCAGAAACGGTGTTAGTCTTAACACCTCGCCCACAGCCCTTCACATTCAGGGCATAGTGGGCGAGGAAGAATGGGTCTTGCTGTGGGGGCCTGGTGATCTTTGGAATTTTTTTGTTTTATTTATGTATTTATGCGATTTTATATAGCGCAGACTTTACCCGAAGGTGTCAGAGCGCTTCACACTAGGAACAGCAATGATACATGAGGAGAACATTATAAGTGGACACATTACAAAAGCAAACGTTAAGTTACATGAATCAAAAGTGACAATAGTGAGCAAACAAAATACAAGAGGAGCAAACGATACATTACAGGAGGAAAGAGAGATATGTGTGCAGGTTACAAAAGCGTACAAAATACAAGTAGAGGTATAATACTGCAATTAATGGCAGACACTCCAGCACAAGAACAAACGTTACGTAGGCAATGGTGGCACTTGTGCAAGTATCTAAAGCAAACAAAAGTGCGAGGTAGCAAACAGTGTGTTACAAGAGAAAAGTGACTTGTGCAAGTTACAAAAATGTACCATACACAGGTACAAGGGTAATACTACAGTAAATGGTAAATACTCAAACTGCCAGAACACACTGGGAAGGCACTTCCCATGCACCAGCTTCACCTCAGCCTCCCCCCTGGCTACCTGGCTACCTTGGATGACCCAGAAAGCTGTGTTTTGTGCTCCCCTGCCAGGACATTTTCCCAAGGCCTGGAGGGTTGATTAATTTACTAATTGCAGGGGCCTTACCTCTGTTCGTGTGCTCCTGAGCTGAAGGTCTGGGGAGGGCTGAGTAGGTTAGTAATAGCAGGGGCTTTGCTGCTTTTCAGGTACTCCTGTGCTGGAGGGCTGGAATAATTTTGTGACAAAAAGGGGCCTTGCTATTTTTTTTAGTTGCTCAGCATGTAGGCCATTGTCACCTTGGCCCTGTGTCGCGTGCAAGAACAGTATCCTCCCACTTTCATTCCTTGTCTGTGCAAATGGTGTTTCATGAAAGAGCACGCCCCTTGAATGTGGGCCACGCCCCTTAAATATGGGCCACGCCTCTTGAATGTGGGCCACTTTTTTCATCAGTGCCCGGGCCGAATTGTGATCCCAATCCGACCCTGACTGGGTCACCCCACTGCTTTAAAGCAGTGCGAAAGAAAAAAGGAAAAATAACGGAGTGTTATTATCATTGTATTTTTTGTATTACAGTTGCCGCAACGCCAGGTTAGGGCGGGGCTGGGCTCCCCGCGTCACAGGAAGGAGAGGTGGCTGCGTCTCTTCGCCGGCCGGCCATACATTCATGCGCACTGTGCGTGTTCGCCATCCAGGCTGCATTACAGCCTGCGTGGAGAGCATGCCCAGAGCTTCCACTCTCTCTCTGAGCCCCAAACCACGGCGCTCAGACCAATCAGGACGCTGCTATCAGCAGCATCTTGATTGGTCAGCGGTGTCTGGAAACCTGGGTGCTTCTTGTTCCTGACCTGCGGAGGAGAGGCGGTGACTTGCGACAGCTGGCGACGACACCAGCAGGTAAGTTTTATTTTTTCCCAGCCCCCTGCCAGCCGCCACTGGTGGAAGTGTGTGCATCCGTGCATGCAGCTTTGTTTGTCTCTTTGTTTGTGTTTAAGTGAGTGTGTATGCCTGCAGTGCACATCCATGTATGTCTGTGCACGCGTGTGTGACTGCTTATACCCGTGTATGCACATTTACCTCTCTAACTGACCACAGGCTGCATCTTTGCTCTTCTTTCAGAAACACCGAAAATTATTTTATAATCGTCGGTATGCCTCTTAGTCTACAGTTTTGTGTAATCTTACATCAAATGCGTAAAACAAAAGTCCCTCAGCGTAGCTATGAGTAATCTTTCCATCTTTAGTACAAGAGTAAACGGTGGCTCAAATCTCTCTGGTACATTTTGAATTTCAGTACTGTAATGTACTGTTGAGACAAATACACCAATCACGGAAGATGCAGTGAATTAAATTTTCTGTAGCCTTTGCTACTCTTCAAAAAAGTCTTCGTTGCACAGTTTCAAGTCCATGTGAAATCGAAAAATGAGAGCAAACTAGTTTTGCACCATTTTTCTGTTCCTTTTAATGAGAATAGAATAAAAGAGATGACGTGCCACTTTTACAGAAGTCTATGACAAATACATGTTTGCCCCATTTTTGGAGTAGAAAGGGCATTTCCCGTCCACTGTGCTGTGTCGGTGACATGGGTAAGAGAAGGAGGAGATGAGAGCAGCTGGAGGGCCTAGATCTGCAGAGGTCCACATCAGAATCAGGAAACACTTTGGCCAGCACAAGCCTATCAAGTAGTGGGAGTTAAGGCTGGAGATTGGACCATGGTTCGCAAGGGGTAAAGAAACGTTTTTCCAAGCTTTAAAAGTCGAATTAGTGCCTTTGGAAATTTGTGGCGAGAGACAGATAGAGGGGCTTGGAACCCAATATGTCAGCCAGTGAGTGTTGTGTTCGAGAGAGGTGGGAGGTTCACCAGAGGGATGGAAGGTCGAGAATGGTGCCCTCTCATCTGAAGGCCCACAGCCCTTTTAAGCAACCCTCAACTGACAACCCCATGAAGATGTCTGGAGCAGAGCGGAAATCCATACTAACTCCTGCACGAAAGCACATCCAGCAACAACTAGAAACCTCAATTTTATAAACAAGCAATTGCAACTTGAATGCTTTTAGCAAATCAACCAGTCACAAAAAACAATAATTAGGTCAATGTAAGGCTACCGTTAGGGCGCATCAGGAAGAACACCACAGAAGAGATCCTCTGACAATGCTCCCTCCATTGGCCCATAAGGAAGGAGGAACCAGCAAGCAGCTAAAAATCAACTGAAAGATCCCAAGTCTGAGTCCAAGGGGCACTCACAAGCCTGAGGGCTCCAAAGTACAACAAACAACAGAGCAGGTCCTAAGGGCTGCCCCCATCAAGAGGAAGGGAGACCCCGAGGGCAATCCACCAAACCTAAAGTGTGCTACCCTTCAACTCAAGAGCACACAGTAGCCTTAACTGGACCTCATCCCTTCTCCTGCCACATTACATCCCTCTCTCTGCCCTTGAGATGTCCAAGAGTGACCAAGAGAGGCGTCTGTCTGTCCACTACCACTTCATCCGGGGAGATACCACTATTTAGGAGAAGATCATGCCATGCACAAGATGCCTTCCTTAGTGACTATCTTTACTCTTTTTTTCTTCTCTCCCATGCGCTGTCATCTCTCCTGCCCTCCCCAACCATTCCAGCGCTTTCCGTCCTCCCTCAGGGGTGTAAAGTGCCAAAGAGGTCTCACCAAAATAACACAGAAAGAATATGGCCCAAGTGAAGCCTGTAACCTCTAGGGATAAAATGGACATAGGGTACAGTTCAAAGTAGAAACATAGGAGAGGTTTTTTGGAGCTGATATTGTGTTACCTTTAGCAGACTATGTACATTGTAAAATGCACCGTGCCTTCTACCACCAATTGCTTCCCAACAGGAGTCAATCCTCATAGCTGTAAAGCTTTGGATGCCGCTTAACCATTTAGAGGCACAAACCCAATCATAATCAATTGGAAATTAAAACCTATTTTCAATTAGTGATGGGAATGACAAAAAAACAAAAGTGTGGGTGTTATTGGCCTTCTAGTTCCTGCTTCCTTTGGAGAAGTGTTAGCCCTGTCTGTCGAACAGCCCTGCTTAGAAGGGTTGATACTGTTTGTTGAAAAGTGGAGGGTGGCTTGCACACTTAAAGCACGGCTTCTAGGGGCAAACTGGAGGAAATGGTCCCATACGTCTTACCTCATAATGGTGGTCCATGCAGGTGAGGTTCCTCCAACAGGCATCTCCGGCCAGTTTATTCACCCCCTGCAATGAGTAACGGGAGAAAACATTGAGTTTTGCTCCAGCTGAAGACCTGTTCAGCAAACCACTTTTCACATTTGTCTTTCTGTTGAGAGCTGCGGCATGTTCAGTACAAATATTGAAAATTGCAGTCGTTTTGTCTTTCGGACACCGAAAATATTTTCTCCAGCAGTAAGATACAGAGAACACGTATCGCATGTGGATCAGCTGGTCAAGCATCCCTCACATACATAAAACAGGTAGAGCATAGGCGACAGCAGTGCACACACACATATATGATAAAGCATATACACAAGGGTGCAAGCTTCCATTCCCTTGGAGTATACAGGCGATCACATTCCCTCAATGAGGGCAAACAAAGTGACAAGCTACAAGGAAAGAGGTGCTGGGGTGAAGGGGAGGTGTAAAAGAGAAAAGGGGCGCTGTTACAACAGTGTTGTGTAAACATGACAGATAATGCCACATCCGGGGTGTTGTGTCTAGTTCTAAAGTCCTGATCTCGTGTCTCTGGCACACTGTGCACAATGCAGGAGTCTGGGAAACAAACACACAGACACACCCACAGTCAATGACAAAAGAAATATGTGATCTCACTATAAATGTGCTGCAAACGAATTCTATAGAAAATTAAGAAACAATTATATGATTACATCATGTGGGGAAGAACTGAGGCTTGAGTTGTGTACCTATGCTCATCAGCCACTTAGGTTTTATGACAGCCTTAATTAAAATTTGGAGGGATCGGAAAATGCTAAAATTTCTGGAGGAAACTAGACATATTAATTAGAACCCTCCGGCTGAATTGCCTCCTCCATAGGTATGGATAGCATTGTGGAGAAAATTAGGCCAGTGGAGTCCACTCCATATTTAGAGTTTCTTTAAAAACTGGAAGGTTTTCAGTTCCCTTCAAACTCTAAATAAGGTCCTACATTCTCTATTGTGGATTGGAATTTATATATTTGCTAGATACTTTAGAGTTTTGTTTTCAATTGAACTACACAAGGATCTATGGCCCCTGCCCGCAGGACACTGAACACAAATTGGCTTGAGGTCATGAAAAACAGAAAATAAAATATGCTCAGATCCTCATGTAGGTCACAAATCACAGTTCCCGCGTTCTCCAAAATCTCATGAATCCACAACGTAATGGCGGTGATTGGCCGCTGTTTGATCCAGAAGTCAAGTAATGGCCAAAACTGGGAGGGGTGCTCTATCAACATGTGGAGTTTTTAATGTTGATCTGCATTTATATCAACTCTGCAATATAGGATAAAAACCTCGCTTCGTGGTGACTAGAAGTGGAGTTAAGAACAGTAAATTTACACTTCCCTGTGTATGCTTACCTTCACAAATTGTTGCTAGTTTTTTTTTTTAATATATCTTTATTGACTTTTTTCAAAAGCAACGTTCCGGTAATGGCATGGACCAAAACATGAGCATACATTACTGGTTATTCAAAGTCCACATACAACGGGCCGTAGCCTAACTTCTACAACGGTAGGTTCAATCTTAATCAGTCTTCTCACCCACCTATACCTCGTGTAGTGAGCCTAAGGCATGGATGAAGACCATCCCACGGATCAAAAATTGTTGCAAGTTGATATTCTGTAATCAATAAATGTCCAGGTCGATATTATTGACCTCAATCACTTCGACATGCAATAAAAGATTGAGATAATGGGGAAATTCTACTTTTAATGGCTGGGTTGTACTTCCTCATAGGCTATGCAAGGAAGCTTTTCATAGAACTAATGGGGATAAGGGTTGTGTTCCAGAGTGCTCAGGATAACCATTAACCCCTCCCCTGCTGGTGACGGAACCACTCCGTCATCAGCCGCGGTCGCGCTGTGCTGTGAACGGAGCGGTTCCGTCACGGCCCGCTCGGCACGCCTGCGCCGCGCGGATTCCGCGCCTGCGCTGAGCGTTTCATTGAGTGGGCGGGGCCGTGACGGAACCGCTCCGTCATGAGCACAGCGCAACCGCGGCTGGTGACAGATCGGTTCCGTCACCAGCATGGACCGTCGCGCGACCGCCCCGCCCCCTTAGCACTGCGACGGAATAGCTGCCGCAGTGAAGGGGTTAAATATGTGTAAAATGTGTACAATGCTCTCTGCTGGGAGAGGCAGTGACTGCATCACTATTGTTATCTTTCTGCATAATTGCTAAGGATTCTTTTACCTGTAGGCATCTAACTATAGTTTCTGCCACCAAAACAGAGCTGGGGCAGAGGACTATAACAGCCTTAAGTGAGGACACAACCAATGGATGTAAAGGCCATAGCCACATTTATTTACGAACAATAAATTGAATAAACCAGGCTCTTCGGATAATCATTGCGTGACATAGCTATTAGCTGATTAAAAACAATACCAACAACAAAGCAAACATACATGAAGAGGGCATCGGAAATCAATCTCGTCCACAACAAAGCTCCGGACCATCAGCAGCCCAATGAGCAACCGGCGTCAGAGCCTTCAGTGAAGGCCAATATCACCCTCAAGCCAACCGATGCTCATGCTACTGACGGGAAAAATCAAACAGTTATAATGAGGACTTTGGTCTATGGATCGCCCCCTCTCCTCGCTCTCATTGCCCTCCGACTGCCGAGTCTCCAGTGTACCCGCCACTCCATTTGCCCCTGCTCACCTGGCTACCTTAGGAATAGTGTCTGGCTGATGTTTTCAAATTTAGAAATAGACACTCTGGCATCAGACACCCTCCTTTTTCGAGGTGTGCTGCTGCTGCACACTCTGCCAGGTCACAGAAAGGGACTGTCAGAGTCCCCAGTAGTGACAGAGGGGTCTTTTTGTGACAAGCACATGTTCTGCCCGGCGCAGAAATACTGCAAATTTTGGGGTTTGGGATAGCAAATCTTGCCTCTATTGCCACAAAATGTGCCATCCCAGGGTGCAAAATCCTGGGGGGTCTGACTGGTAGTGCTGGGACACCGCTGTGAATCAGAGGAAACGGCAATGAGCAGGGAGTATCAGCAGATGAAATTAGCCATCCTGGACATCTGGGGACACCATCCAAACCCAGCAGAGAAGGTCTGCAGCCCCTGACCCAGAGTGCCCTCCAGAAGGAAGAGCTTTAGAAGGCCTACAATGTGTCTGAGAAACAGTGCTTCTCCCCGAAATGCTCTTCTCCATTGAAAAACATGTCCATTAATAGTGCTTGAAATACACAAAAGGTGATGGGAGGCTGCCTGCTATAAGTCTAACCACTGGCAATCGCTCGGATAGCATTCCAACTCATTGTTCTTTTGTTCACCATGCCACCTCAATTTGGACCCAGTTGTATGCAAATCAGCCTTGACCCTGTTCCTCATGGTAACAGTCCAGTCCGAACTGCAAAGCCAGGTCCCCTTGGGACCAGAACACAAGCAACCGTAGACCGGTTTTGCCCTAGTCATAGGCTCGTCAGCTGGGTACAGCTTGGTTCCAGTGACACATTGAGCATGGGCCACAGCACAAGCCGCAATAGAAAAAGGGATGTTTCCAACAGCCTAAATGGCATTTGCATCCTAATATGGCGGGTGGGACCTCCGACTACTTGTCACGCGGTCCCACGTCTGCTGTGATAGCTGTCAGACGCTTGTCCAACCGCCATTTTAATTAGGCCCTGTGTGTGGTGCCAGATGCCACTGAAGATTCTGAAAGATATGGGCAGCGTGGACATACATGTGAAAGTGGAGAATATGGAGGACGGGTGCAACATTGAAGCCACTGCTGGCAGCTTACTTCTGGTGCCTCCATTTTCAGTGATTTCTGATTTATACTTTATGCTGATTCCTCGCCTTATGAATACTCTCCAGATGCCAGGCTCAATCTGGAAAGATGTTCCTCCACAATAGCTTTCTTGCAATGCCAGGGAACACCACACCACTCCAGTTATGACTCCGTCTGTTCTAAATGTGATGGCATAAAATTAAATGTCCTCTGCCCAGGATGTGACCAGAGCTGCAGACTATGAAACTCAGAACCTGGTTTGAGCCTTGGCATCAACACCCTGAGATTCTGGACAAATCACTTACAGCCAGATTCATCATTGTCCCGTTTTGCGAGTCCTTAAGAGCGATTATTAAGGAATCGCTATTTGGGACTTGCAAAACGGGATTCATGTAGGAATCGCAAAATAAATTGCGATTCCTACAGCTTCCTTATTTTCGATTAGCAAATTGCTAATCGCAAATAAGGAATAACTCCCCATTCATTCCTAAAGGCCCATAGGAATGAATGGGGAGTTATTCCTTATTTGCGATTAGCAATTTCCTAATCGCAAATAAGATAGCGATTTAAAGGGTGCCAGGGGTGTCCAAAGGACACCCTGTAGCACCCCTTAAATGCAAATAGAAACAGGTGTTGGGCACACACATGTCCAAAGGACGTGTGTGTGTGTAACATACAACTTAGAAAAATGCACAAAAGTGCATTTTTCTCAGTTTTCGCTATTTACCACGAAGTCAGACTTCGCGGTAAATAGCGGCAAAAAATAGCGAATTCACAATTTTTCAAAGGTTCATGAATAGCATTTAAGGAATCTCAAATTGAGATTCCTTAAATGCGATTGCAATTTGAAAAATCGCAATTATTTGCGATTTTTCAAATTGCGAGTTCATGACCCATTGATCAATTCCAAATGCTATTTTTGCGGGCACAAACGGCCGAATTTAGCGATTCGCACCGTTTGCGCTCGCAAAAATGCTTGATGAATCTAGCTGTTAATCTCCACGTGCCCATAAACAACGCATGTGACCTCGTGCAATGTAACTGGTGCTCATGTAAATTGCTCCAATACCTTCAGTTCAAGTTCACAAAATATTTAAAACACTGCAGGAAAATGTACTAAGAGGTAAAAAACAAAGCCTTAACATAAGGGAAGACAAATAGATAAACATTTACTGGCTGATGTCTACAAAATAAAACCAGATAAAACCAGATTACCTATATAAATTGTGACTTACCCACTTAAATTATGTGATCTTAGGCAAATATTTTATTTTACCGAAACTCTTTTTCCTTCATTATCGCCACTGAAAGCACTTTCAAAATATGTGAGTTCAGACTACCAGCTGTATAAAACTATCCATTTTAATAAGTACTTCTCACAGCAGTGCTGTGTGCCCTATTAATGTCAAACCATCCACATGTAAAGAAATTCACCTTTTAGAACTTTGAAGAGACTTTATCATATTTTACATGACGTGTGTTGTATTATTTACATAGCAAGTATTTTCAGGGCTCGGCTCGCACAGGCTCTAAGATCCGAGCCAGACCCTTGGCTGGGCTCTCTGTTACATCTTGCTTATTTCTTGCTTTTCACTTTCATAGATTTTCCCCTTGCTTAGCCTCTGCATCTGGTAGAATGTATGATGACACCTTGGAAAGTTTGGTACCTGACTGCTCTATGTAGAGGCAGTTGATGGCAGGCAGGCTGAGCGAGAGAAGATCTGCTCCTGGTGGGGTTTTTATTATTACATCTATGGATCATTTTATTGTTAACTTAACTTGGATTAATCTACAATAAATCAAACCTATTTTTACTTACTGGATTCAAGAACATTATTTGCTACACTCTCCCTGTCCATTTGTTAGCTCGCTCACCTCTTCCCAATTCTGAAAATCGATCCATCGACACTGCAGTGCCCTTAGTGGAGTAGCGAGGGGGGCATAGGACAGAAGGCAAGCAAGGGAAATTGGCTTCCGATTGGGAAGTAAAATACTGTGCTTCCGTGAGACTCTCACACCCACAGGCCCGGGCATCACTGCCCCTGCTGCACCAATGACACCTACATTCCCAGCTCTGACAGCATGCCTCGGCTTCACGTCACGAACCAAGAGAGCTTGATAATAAAGTTTGTTCTTTCCTGGAGGGTGGAGGGCTCGTAATATCGAGGTTTTAATACTGACCAGCACGTCGGCTTGTACTGTAGTCAACTTAAGGTAAATATACATTTAATTCCGGTACCTGGTTAACTTGACATGCAAAGTTGATATTTGTGCGGTCAGTATTATCGACCTCGATGTCGTGACGTGCGACCTTCTGGGCCTGTCAGCCATGACACCTGCACCTGTTACAATTACCATTAAGTGCATCCCTTCTCGGTGTGTGCCTCGCGGCCCGGAAGGGGCGGGCGCGCGCAGCTGTAATGAGAGGGGCCCAGCTCTAATGACAGACCTGGTCCAGGAAGGGTCGGTGATGTGCAGCCATCAGGAGCTGCCGACGTCCCTTCCCCTTCTGACCAAGAGATGAAGTTTCAGTCGCTGGGCTCGTGACAAAGATCGCATCGTCCGTCTGCATAACAAAGCCCCCCTCGAAGAGAGGCCCGCTATCAGAGGACACCTGGCCGTGGGGGCCTCGCAGCCTGGAGGTACAGGGTCGCCCTGCGCTGCTTTGAAGCCAGGGTTACAGCGCGCCGATTAGCATCACAATATCACAGGTGGGGGACGCTTAACAAGTCAGGGGCCATGGCGGGGCCAGGCTTCCTTCTGTCTGGGCACGGGGTCAGAGGTCAGCTGCTCACTTGTGGGGAGAGGTTGGGGGAGGTTTCAAATGCGTGTGTTAACAGAGCCTCTGAAGGGTGCCACAAATACAGTTAGGGAGGAGAGTCGGGCCGTAGCTATAAATAGTGCAGCAGGTGCAGTGGCACCGGGGTTCGGGAGGCGTCAGAGGCTTTATGCACCCGAGTAATACCTGTATTTAATTTCCCAGCTGGTGGCGGGGTGGGGGCATTTTCCACTCTTGCATTAGGGTCGAAGATACCCCTGGTGCGCCACAGCGGAGTGCCACTCAAAATCCCAGCTTCACTTCACACTTTTCCCTCAGAGGGGTGACTCTGTCCCCCTGTCGTTACTCACCCAGACACTGACGGCTGATACTGCAAAGCGAAGAGCAGTTTTCTCTAAAAACATTTTACCGGCCTTTCCTTTGTACTGTGCTAGTTTTGCAACCGATACTAGTCTCTTACTTCTTACTGGCCGACTTTAAATATATTTAAAACAAGTAATTTCATAGCCCTTCACCCAGCACCACGTGCATTCAAAGCGGTGTAAATAACGGGTGTTGCTTTTGACCAAAGCAAGTGTATCGACCCCGGAAGGACGAAGGCTGGACTCGGCCTTGCGGGATTCAACTCGTGACATTCAGCTCACTGTATTTCTAAATGCTGAGTGTTTAACTCACTGAGCCATCTTGCCGGCGGTCCACGTTCCTTTGCCTATGTCCGGCTGTCTGCCTGTTTCACTGTCTAGGAATGGGCCTAACCGTCTCCTCTGACCCTGTCTGTGTCTGTCAATCTGTCTTTGCCTGGCTGTCTGTCTGCCTTAGTGTTCCTCATGTTCTGTCTTTCCGCCTGCCTCAGCTGCCTTGCCCTGTGGCTACTGCTGTCAATCTTCCAGTGAGTTTATTTCAGATTATCAGCTCTCCACTCCCCACCTGCCTGCCCATCCATCATCATCAGTACCCCTAACAAAGCGGCTATCTTCATTCAATCGAAGGCCTCACCTGGACACCTGTCCGTCCCTCTCGCACCCTCCACCCCGACTGCTCATCCATCACACTGGATGCTTTCCTGGGCCTGGCAGGATGGCTCCAGGCGGGTTTAAAGCATGGCAGAGTGGCATCTGCCTACTCACAACAGCCGGCAGAAATCGTTTAGAAAGATAAGGGCTTTTTTTCCTTCAAAAAAGAATACATTGTGTATCATTAATTCGGTAAATGGTCTCATCCATTAAGGTTGTCTTTTGAAGCATCCTTTCCAGTTGTCCCACATCTCTGACGTAGGCAAAGTATTGAGCTAGAAATATAGAGACTCGACGAGAGCGGTGGAGAATGAGAAAAGGAAAACACCTACAGTGAGAAAATCAAAGCAAGAGAAAGGGACAGAAAGAGAGTGACAGGTCTGTATGAGAGAGAAGGGGAGAGAGAGATGAGAGTTAATAGAGAATGAGGAAAAAGAAGAGACAAAGGGAATGCGTAATTCAGTCAATTTGTGCACACCGAGACCCAGTGGTAGCTAAACCAAGTTTGCCGCCCGGTGCCTCTCCCTCACCTACCTCACCCTTTTTTCTACCTTTTTGGACCTATTCCTGGCTCTCCCCACCTCACCTCTCTATACCTAATCTCTATCTCTTCCTCCCCATCTCCTCTCTCCCTTCGCTGGTCTTTTCACAACCCATTACCTGTCATCTTACTCTGCACAGCTAGGGAGCCGGAGAAGTATGCATAGAAAGAGGAGAGGAGGGCGAGGAAAGGGAAGAGCATGAAGGTGAAAAAGATCCACTTCACCTGATGGAATGGGAACAATCCTCAGAGCAGTGAGACTGTTTCAGAGTAAAGTGAAGTGGTGCAGAGTGCACTGGCATAGAGTAGAGTGTCAGAGTGCAGAGTAGATCAGAGTAGTTTAGAGTAGATGTGTGTAGAGTGCAGTGGTGTAGAGTGCACTGGCATAGAGTAGAGTGTCAGAGTGCAGAGTAGATCAGAGTGGTTTGGAGTAGATGTGTGTAGAGTGCAGCGGTGTAGAGCTCAGTGGCATAGAGTAGAGTGTCAGAGTGCAGAGTAGATCAGAGTGGTTTGGAGTAGATGTGTGTAGAGTGCAGCGGTGTAGAGCTCAGTGGCATAGAGTAGAGTGTCAGAGTGCAGAGTAGATCAGAGTGGTTTAGAGTAGATGTGTGTAGAGTGCAGTGGTGTAGAGTTCAGTGGCATAGAGTAGAGTGTCAGAGTGCAGAGTAGATCAGAGTGGTTTGGAGTAGATGTGTGTAGAGTGCAGTGGTGTAGAGTTCAGTGGCATAGAGTAGAGTGTCAGAGTGCAGAGTAGATCAGAGTGGTTTAGAGTAGATGTGTGTAGAGTGCAGTGGTGTAGAGTTCAGTGGCATAGAGTAGAGTGTCAGAGTGCAGAGTAGATCAGAGTGGTTTGGAGTAGATGTGTGTAGAGTGCAGTGGTGTAGAGTTCAGTGGCATAGAGTAGAGTGTCAGAGTGCAGAATAGATCAGAGTGGTTTAGAGTACATGGGTGTAGAGTGCAGTGGTGTAGAGTTCAGTGGCATAGAGTAGAGTGTCAGAGTGCAGAGTAGATCAGAGTGGTTTGGAGTAGATGTGTGTAGAGTGCAGTGGTGTAGAGTTCAGTGGCATAGAGTAGAGTGTCAGAGTGCAGAATAGATCAGAGTGGTTTAGAGTACATGGGTGTAGAGTGCAGTGGCGTAGAGCGGCAGATAATGGAGTGTTGCAGAGTATACTATCATAGATTGCAGTAGTGTGTAGCAGAATGATGTGGAGTGCATTGACATAGACGGCAGTGGTGCAGAATATAGTGGTGTAGAGAGCAGTGGTGTAGAGTACAGTGGGTGCAAAGTAAAATAAAGTGCCGTAGAGTGCAGTGATGCAGAGTAGAATAGAGTGGTGCAGAATGCAGTGGCAGAGTAGACTATAGTGACGTAGAGTACAATGGTGTAGAGTATAGTGGCACGGAGTGATTTGGTGCAGAGTGGATCGGTGTAGAGTGCATTGATTTTGAGTAAAGTGGTGTAGAATGCATTGGCGTAGAGTGCAGTCGCATAAAATGTAGTGTTGCAGAGTAGGGTGGAATAGAGTGTCATGGAGTGGTGTGGAGTGCAGTGTTGAAGAGTGCAGTGGTGCATAGTAGAGTAGTGTGAGGTACAGTGAATCTCACTGTGTGGAACTTACTAGAGGTAACAGGAGGGCTTGTTGGCCACTGAGGACCCTCAGCAACCAAAGGGACTTCACCCCCAACCAGTTGTGCGCTAGGAGGTGCGTTAGCAGCTTGGTGGTGAAAGGGGGCGGGCTGATCCAGGGCACCCGGTTACTTTATTTTGTGACCTTGCGGGGAGCCTCAAGGCCCCCATAGTCCTTACCAGCTCTCCGCCTCCCGGCATTGCTTTAACAGAAAGGGAGCTGCTAACACTCAACTCCCTCTCTGTCAAAGCAATTGTGCTCTTCTTCTGGCAAGCAAGAGCATTTTTATGCTCTCATTTGCTAGAAGCGGAGTACAGGTTGCTATGGCTTGTCTGGAGCAGTAAAGCTCCTACCAAGCCATAGACAACAGCAATGTCCCGGGGATGGGCACCCCGGGACATAGCAGGAGCCGGTCATGGGGGTGGCAGTCACTAGGGCACATGTATGGCTCCATGAGGGGGGCGGCCCCCTTCCTTTCTTGATTTAGGGCCTGCAGGGGGGAAGGTCCACTGGGCCGAGAATGGCCCGGGAGGAAGGCCAAGGGGCCCCCCTCCCATTTTAATAAAATTATTTTATTAGAGGGCCTCCAGGCCTCAGGGAGGTGTGGCCTCCAGGGCAGGGGGGTCCGCAAGGCCCCCAATTTCATTAGTATTAGCCCCGGGGAGGTGGCGGCTCCCAGGGCTGCAGGGGGGCGTATGGACCCCACATTATTTTACTATTGTTTGCCCCAAGGAGGTGGCAGTCCGGGGGCGCTGGTGGCCGCATGGGCACCCCTCATATAATTAAAAAACACTGTCCCTGGGATTTGGCCCACCTGGGGGCTTCCTGAAAAAGACTTGGGAGCCCGCGTGTGTTTTAAATTTTGTTTGCTGCGGATACACCCACAAACTTGCAGCAAAAGTGAATTTTAAAAATGCTTTTGACCCCCCTCACCGTATCTGGGGGGCCATGGTGTTCCTACTCTGTCCCCTTTTCTTTATTTTTAAATTGTTTTGTCGGACTCTGCTTCAAGCAGTCCCAAGATGGCTGCCAACATTTCCTGATTGAAGTGTTGCCATTCAATCAAATTTCTTCATGAGGACTGTTAATTGGCGAGTCCACTGCAAAGATCCGCATCCCCAGATATCTATTTTTTGTTAACCTTAAATATCTCTAAAACTAGTGAATGGATTTACACTAAATCACACAAAAAGCATACTTTCTGGACCAACAGCTAGCTTTCTGCCAAATTTGGTGTATTTCCGTTCAGGGGTTCGGGCTGTAGTTGTGTTCAAAATCCATATGGATAAATTAATGGGGAAAACTCGTTTTGGTACCCTCCTTTTTTCTTGTCCACGTCTGACAGATTACCCCGAAACTTTCAACACAGCAGCTGAACAAACTAAAGTAAAAGTTTTGAAAATTTCATGAAGATTCATCAAGCAGTGCCAACGTTATTTGCAAAACAAAATAATGCTCTTCTGGCGAATATATATATATATATACATATACATACAACTCACACTCGTCCCACACGGACCAGCGTACCCACCAGGTACCACCGGTCCAGAAACGAAAGTCGACCCAGGCTGAGGTGAATAAATATTTATTTAAATTTCGAGAATCCCCACCAGCATAACGTTTCGGCCTCCTCAGAGGCCTTGATCACATGACGTTAAGGGAGGGACACAAACTATTTAAAGTGCAATTGCAACTAATAGTGAAACATGATTGGTGGTTTCAAAATGCAGAGTAATAGACATAGTAAACAGGTTTAGTTTCAATGCAAGAGCAGTATTTACAATATATAAAAAACACCAACATTATATTAAGGGAATACTAGATTTCATAATTGTTAAAATCATTCATAAAAGCCCTTATAAATTTGGCGGAAACACTGATAGTAATTATAAGACAAAAAACAATACTGTACAATGTCACAGACTCTATAATAGAGTTTCGCCGTATTTCTGCTATTTGATGAATATCATGGTAGTGACTTTGTAAGAATAATCAGGATAAAACCCAAGTGGGTGAAATCGCATGCTCATATCTATTTTGTACTAGACACCGGACTATGAACTATTAGAGCTTTTGTAATAATCAAGGGGCTTAAATCCCCACTTTCCCACCAATTCATGTGAAACAAACTAAAACAAGAGAAGAAGGTGTGAGTGTAAAAAGTGCGAACACATAAACTTAGAGTGTTGTCATAAAAAACCTCTATGATGGTCAACCTGGGGTACACTTTCATGATTTAAAGAATTAATCTTAACAAACACGGGTCAATTGCATCAGTTAGCCAGCTGTAATTTTCAGTTAGTTAGAACGGCTTCACTATGCCTATGCTGATCATTAGGAGCCTTATGGACAAGGTCCTCTCATGGAACAACCACGGCTTTACAGCAGGATACAGTTAGAATGTACACTTGCCACTGGTAATTTGGCAAACTGATGGAGGGTACTTTAGGGCAAAATCGTGATTTATAGATGTGTATGAAAATCAACACTAGTGTTAAGACCCATAGGAGCCCTAGTATCCAGATTCAGGATATATTTTGTTTCTAGGGCCCGCAATCTTGCCTCCCGGTTACCACCTCTGCGTAGGGGTGGGATTGCGTCAATGGCAAAATATTTTAGAAGGTGACTTTGTTTGCCATGATGTTCCTTGAAATGACGCACCACTGGGTAAGAAGGGTCCTCGGTGTTAATTGCCCTGATGTGCTGGAGTATCCTTTTGTGCACCTGCAATTTGGAGCTACCCACATATTGCAGGGCACACGGACACTCCAGCACATAAACTGCATACTCCGTTTTGCACGTGAGTTGTTTAGAGATCAGACGGGGAATTTCAGAGAAAGGAGTCGGGTATTAGGTTTTGTTGATACCATGTTGATGGGCTTTGCAAGAGGAACATTTTTTAAAACCCTAAATTGCTTTGAACCAAGGGGTAACCGTAACCACCTCAGGGCTAGATTTAACCAATGCTTCTCTAAGTAAGAGATATTGGGTTTGGCTGGCATATGATATATATATATATATATATATATATATATATATATATATATGAGATCCAAACCTGACGTTTTGGCGGTACAACGCAGGCGCTGACTCCGTGGGGTCTAAATCAGGAAAAAGTTTTATTTTGCAAAAGAAAAGATTCGACGCGTTTCGACGGCTGTACCGCCTTGCTCACAACAGTGAATGCTAGTAAGGTAAGACCTTTTATACAAACAAGTTGCTGATTGGTTAGGGCGGTCGCATCTTAGAAACCATGGTAACCATTATATTCATGGCTAACAAGTTGTTGAACCGTTTCTGCACATCATTATTTATGTTTCACCAATGTGTGAATAACTTAATAAATGATAATTATTCTTTCTAATGCATGGCATGGGTAACAATTAAATCACATTGCTGTTTTCACAGAACCCGTTTCCTCCTTATTATTGGAGCTCATGCATATGTTTGGTGGCACCTGTATAGATCAAGCAAAGATTACATACTAAAATAGTATTTTAAGCACATGTATGACTTTGTAAAACTATAGATGTCAAATATCACATCGAATAATTGTATGCTGGCATAGTGCCTTACTTACACAGTTCAAGACAGGTACAGCCCATGTGGGCTATTTAGAGAACCGAAAACAACATTGAGTGATAAGGTTAGTTCATGACACTGCATCACTGCATAACTATCCGATTATTGTCATACATTGTTTCTATTTACATAGATAACAGGGTCCACCATATATATTTCTTAAACTAAATTATAAGTGCAACAACCACCTATTTACTCATTGTGTATGTTATGTGCATAAGAAATTACTTAAAAAGCCTATGTTTGCAGCTCAGTGTTTAGGCTAATGTTTCCAACTGTTTCGAAGGATGTGGGTTCGGGTCCGTAAGGGCAACTGAGTGACAGTAATAATTATTCTTCTTACAAATGTACACTAAGTGCTTCATCCGCGTTAAGGCCCTGGGGGGCCTTTGTATTTAAGAGGATGATGTAACGGGATTCAAGTCTCCTTAGGGCAAGTAATCTGTTCCCCCCTCTTATGCTCCTCTTTACATGATCCACGACAAAGTATCTTATATTGTCGGCATCACTTCCATGGACTTTATTAATGTGTCTGGCCACTGGATACATGGGGTCATCATTACTAATTGCTCTGAGGTGTTGTAGCACCCGTACATGGACAGGGTGGATAGTACTGCCCACGTATTGTTTTTTACAGCTACACTGCAAGACGTAGACTGCATAGTCCGTCTTGCACGAGTAATTCTCACGAATTTCCAGTGGCTGTTTCCTGTGAGGCACATCTAATTTGGTCGTGTTTAGGCCATATTGACACGCTTTGCACTTTATGCACTTAAAAAAACCATTGCTACTTTTTAGCCATGGTAGGTTTTTCTTCTTCAAGGATGGAGTATTTACAAAAATCTCATCTTTCATGCTTTTTGCCTTTCTGAAAGTGACTTGAGGGACTTTGTTGCACATACTGCCAATCACTGGGTCATTTCGTACTATTGGCCAGTGCCTATAGATGATCTTTCTTAGTTGTTTATGATAGGCATTGTACCCTGTGATCAAGCGAGGGGTGTTCGTGCTTTGTTTGGACATTGGTGCATTGGGTGCATGTTTGAATAGTAGATCTTTCCTATTTTTGGTGTCACTCTTTCTTGCTGCTATTTCAAGTGTCTGCTCAGTATACCCTCTGCTAGTCAGTCTGCTAAATAGGTTAGCCTTAGACTCCTCAACTTAAGCCACTGAGTCCAGTCCTGTTTTATCGGAGTTTCCAACTATGTCTATCTCCACCTCTCTAGATCTCCTTCTCAAGATCAAGTCACGCTCCCCTCTGGACCCTTGTCCTGCTACCTTTTTGGCCAGTACCGCCAAGATTTTGAACCCTTTAATAAACCCTGTTCTCAATCTATCTTTGGCGAGTGGCACCGTCCCCCCGGCCTGGAAACAGGCAATGGTTGTCCCACTTCTGAAAAAGCCTGGTCTTGACCCTGAGAAACATGAAAACTACAGGCCATTATCTCTTTTACTGGGTTTGGCAAAGATTGTGGAAAAGCACGTCCACTCTGTGCTGTCCACTTTCCTGGAAACTCATGGTCTGCTTCACCCCACCCAGTCAGGCTTCCGCTCCAATCTGAGCACGGAGACCGCTCTCTTGGAAGTAAACGAAGCCATCAAGGAAGTTCTTGACTCAGGTGGAAGAGCTATGCTGGTGATGTTAGATCTGTCGGCGGCCTTCGACACCGTCCCTCATGAGGGTCTCCTGAGCAGACTCTATGAGATCGGTCTTAGAGGGACGGTGTTGAGCTGGCTTAGATCTTATTTAGCGGGTCGTCGACAGGTGGTCTGGGCCCCCCCGTACTCCGCCGAAGTGCCGCCGCTGGAGGTCAGAGTTCCTCAAGGGTCGGTGCTTAGCCCAACCCTTTTTAACATCTTCATGACTCCATTGGCGGTACTGGCGGAGTCTTTTGGAGCCCAGATCATATCATACGCCGATGACACCCAGCTCCTCTTCACCTGTAAAAAGGGTGCTGAGTTCGACGGAGAGAGCATCCGTGGCTGCCTTGGGGCTGTCTTCGACTGGTTTCAGCGAAGCAGCCTCAAGTGCAACCCTGATAAATCAGAGGTGCTCTTCTTTGGATGTCAGGCAGACCCGCCTTGGCAGGAATGGTGGCCGGTGAATATGTTTCCTCCTTCATCTTCCTCCTCGGTGGCAAAAAATCTCGGGGTTAAAATTGATAATAATTTATCATTGAAGTCCCAGATAACAGGCCTTACGGGCACATGTTTCGGTCTCCTGAAAATGTTACGAAAGTTCCTCCCTCTGCTTCCTCTGGTTCATCGGAGGATAACGGGTCAGGCCTTAATTTGCTCCAGGCTTGATTACTCTAACGTTCTATATTTGGGTCTCCCGGACTACTTATTGCAAAAACTCCAAGTGGTCCAAAATTCAGCTGCGAGGGCCATTTTTGGCCTTCCCCGCCATGCTAGAACATCGGAGCTGTTATTCTCCCTTCACTGGCTTCCTGTCAGAAAACGAATTATTTTTAAGGCACTTACATTGACCCACAAGGCACTTCATGCTGTCGGGGCCAATTACATTCAGAAACGGCTTACTTTCTATAAGCCCACAAGATCCCTCAGATCTGAATCCCTTGGTCTGGCAACAGTTCCCATCATCAGGAAAGCTAGGATAGGGGGACGCTCGTTCAAACATCTTGCTCCTAAGCTGTGGAACTCCCTCCCCCTGGAACTCCGTTGTACCCCTAATTTGCTGGCCTTTAGAAAGGGTTTGAAAACTTGGCTTTATACTCAATGATCGGTTTGTTTCCTGTTTCTCATCTTCTTTGTTTTCAGCTATGGGTCAGAAAGCGCCGGGACACTCCTTGGAGTAGCCGAGCGCTATATAAGACACCCATAACATAACATAACTCCTCATATGTTTCTTCGGTGCTGCAATTGCGTCGCAGTCTCAAGCACTCTGCATATGGAATACTGTTTATCAAGCTTACAGGGTGAAAACTGGAGGCATGGAGGATCGTATTGCCTGATGTTGGTTTGCGGTATGTCTTAGATTGAATCTTCCCATCCAACACAAATAGTTCTAAATCTAAGAAATTAATCCTGCTTCTACTGGTGGAGCATGTGAATTTTAAATTCAAGCTGTTTTCATTCAGATGTTCAGCAAATTCTTTTGCGCTCTCCTCACTGCCTTTCCATATGGCAAAAATATCGTCGATATAGCGACTATAATGTGCTATATTTTCGGACATTTCTGTAGTATAGGTCTTCATGAGTACTTGCTCCTCCCACCAGCCCATATGCAAATTAGCATAGCTGGGGGCGAAGCAAGTACCCATGGCCGTCCCCTGTATCTGCTTGTACAACAATTTGTCAAAGGTGAATATATTATTCATCAAACACCATTCAGTCATTTGTATCAACATTTGAGTCTGTGCATACAAGTCAATAGTTCTGCTGCTTAGATCGTGCTTAATTGCATTAAGCCCATCACGATGCCTTATACTCGTGTATAGGCTTTGCACATCCAGTGTCCTAAATATAAAATCAGACTGCCATTTTATGTCATAGATTTTCTTCAAAAAGTCTCCAGTGTCTTTCGTATAGGAAGGCAATGATTGCACAAAAGGTTGTAAATAAAAGTCAATGAATCGGCTGGTACTCTCAAATAGGCCCCCAATAGCTGATATAATCGGCCTTCCAGGAGGACATGTCGCATTCTTGTGTACCTTAGGTATAAGGTACAGGTTAGGGGTGACCGGATAGTCTGTTTTCAAAAATTGGAATTCCTGTTTGGAGATGATGCCTGCGCTTTTCCAATCATACAGACTCCTGTTGTATCTGTCTTGTATGGTCGATATGTTCGTTGTACCTATTCTCTGATAACAATCTTTGTCTGACAGCTGCAGCTGTGCTTCTGTATTGTACATGTCCAAAGGCCAAAGCACCATATTCCCGCCTTTGTCTGACCAACGTATGACTATGTCACTCCTGTCTTTGATTTTCATCATGATGTTGTCATATGCCCGCCTCTCACTTTGGTTTGTTTTGGAAAAATCATTACTACTTTCCCATGAGAGTGCTTTCAAATCCTTAATAACTTTGTCAGAAAAAATGTCTATAGAGTCTTTCGGCATATTTGGACAGAACGTTGATCTTGGTTTAAATGGAGTTTTAATGGTGCCTGTTATAACTAGCCCGGCATGTTGGGCTGCTTCTTGTGTGCTTAATCCTCCCTCTCTCTCCTCTGTGTCCAAATAGGCCATTTCTCTTATAAATGTCATATCTTCACTCCGCCATCCATTGTTTGCTTCATTTAGTTTTTCATTTTCAGTAGCCATGTTTTCTCTGCTATTAAAGAAATGTTTGTTTAGCTTCAGTTTTCTTGTGAATTGATGTAAATCAATCCGTGTCTGTGTATAGTTGAAGTTCGTTCTCTTACAGAACGATAATCCCAATGAGAGAGTCTCTTCTTCTTTGTTTGTTAACGCCATGTTCGATAGATTGATGACTGTGTTTTTATTCTCTGAGGCCATATTTGTTATCGCCTGTTGTACCTTCTGTATGTTTGTTTTTTCATTGTGGGTTGCTGCACGTTTGCTCCATCGTCTGTTTTTGCGTTTCCTGCTTTTTGAAACAATGTCTTGTTTTTGCTGTAGTTTCCCTGAGGCTGCCGTGGCCTTAGGCTCCGTAATCTGTCCTCCCGTAAAAAAGCAAATTCATCCACAGGAGTTGGTATTGGTTGCACTTCAGCTACATTTAGTGAGGTACCGGGCTCTGATTCAGCTCCTGAGCTTATTTCTGATTCCTCAGGTGTTACACTTTCCTGCGCACTCGGAGTTGGTAATTTTCGTTGCCTTATACCGTCGTACTTTCTTGCAAACGTATAGATATATATATATATATATATATATATATATATATATATATATATGTCAGTCTTAGCACACAGATTATATTGGTTGCAATGTTGCCAGAGTATCAGCCATGCATATATCCTTCAGTCTTTATTAATTAAGAGCGGCCCTTTTTTGTAAATAGAATATGAATTTGTTCATAAGAATGTGTAAATATATGAATTGAAGTCAGTTGTATTTTTACCCATAACGAATTTGTAGTTTTAAATCAAATGTATTGAATATATTTATTAAGGTACCTTTTTGATTTTGATTACGGTTGTAAACCGAATATGGACTCCTTTCAGGACATATATTATAACCGACATGAAGGAGGCGAATCCTCAACTTTGTATAAATGTTTAAGGTGAAACATTCATGTTATTAACTAGCGGTATAAATGCAAGCCAATTTACTGACAGATACGATACGATAAGATGACGATGTCTGACAATGTTTGCAGCAGTTTGAAAGTTCCTGTCCACTTTCTATTACGATGCTGCTATGGTGGTTTTTGGCGCCACTGGGGGTTTTATATTGCACTGTTTTAGCTCCCGTTTGTCAAGTGAGCAAGGACACAGCCTCGTGTCTGAAACGCGTCTTGGAGGCATGCACCGTTCCACGCATTTGTGAAAAAATAAAGAAATGAAAATCTGATTTTGGCATATGGTTGAGTCCCTGTTCCTGCTTGAGTGCACCAAGGCACTGGGAAGTTGTGGAGTTGATATATATATATATATATATACACACATACATATTTGTTCCCATGTGACTAACAATGAAAAGGAACTAACTTTGAATAACTTCCAAACATTTATGATCCAATAGCAGAACACACAGAGCCTTTTAGGGAAAAGCAATTGTTTATCATGCCCACTTATAACATAGGAGTGCATTTCAATTTTCAAAGACCTCCTAATTATGAATCATACAATAAACTATTGCTTATAAAAACAACTTGCACATGATAGTCTTATACCATTTAGCGTTAGATCATACATTACACAATTAGGTGCAATTCGCATTTTTAAGTCCCTATATTATTTTGTTTCTCCTATCATTCAAGCCTCAATAAATATTCATGACAAGTTATTATTATGATCTCAGTAACTTTACAGGAGTCTAGTTAATCTTACCCTTACATGTTACATATAAATAACACGTCACCATTAGCTTTCATACCATGTATATGAAGCAGGTCTCTTTCTAAGTTGCAAAGAGTTATATATTGTACGTAACCAATGTAGGGTTTCAGATATACTTGCATCCCTAGAACACTTTGTTCGCATCTAGGTTCCAGAAAGACCATCATAAGCACAAATGGCCCCTTTGAAATGCACACTAACATACAATACACTGGAGACGGCCCAGAGTTCCCAACTCTGCAACTGTGAACCGCTGGGCAACAAACTAATGTTGCGGAATCATCTGGGACACTTTGCGGTGACATGACATACCACCCCACAGTAGTGTAGTGTGCATGTGGTCTACCAGCCCGTACTAATGTGAGAGTGGTGTACCGAGCTTCTATTGAGGAAGGCTCCCCACTTGAGTAGGTTGGCCACCGGGCAACTCCTACTGAGGAGGTTAGTCTGGAGCTGGTGCGAGGTTTACTGCCTCACCTACGATAGTTGCTTTAACTCGATACTAAATGCCTACCCTTTTTTGGTGTATCACCACAGGGGGTTACCACCGCACCCCCTCCATGGAACCCATTATGATTTCTAAATAGCACTACAAATTCTTAAAGCAAAATACTCTTTCACACTTGCTGTGGGTTAATAAATACCACCTTAAAGCAGTATCTGCATGAGTTGCTGTGCGGTGTTTGTACGCTATCAACGGTTCACCAATGAGTGTATTGAACCTCTTACTGTGATAACGTTAAGGTTGCATAATCATTCTCCTTGTACCTTCTGTTCAGAATTTTATTTCAGCGGGTGAAAATTAAACTTTGGTTAAGTCACCCATAAGTATACCAACTTTTTGTCCTTTCTGTGATAACAACACGCACACGTTACACATTGCCCATTCTGATCTAAACACATTCAACTTTAGGGTAAGGGTCGTACAGCTAGGGGCCAAAGTACTGCAGAAAACCACAGTCCATATGGGGCTTTACATTGGTGACTGAAACATGATGAGAAGGACATTTGAGGATCACTGACTTTCCTCAAATATCCCAGTCTCTTTACTGTTTTTTAATCTTACCATACGTTACAAGAATACAGTGTTCTAGTAGTAAATCTACAGATACATTTATTAATATCTAGTGTGTGCATCCAGGGGGTGCATTTCAGACACATAAGGAAAAGATCTTCCTTATAGAACTCCCAATGTTGGAGTCATCTAGAATACTGCCAGTAGAGTCTGGATGAGGAGCAAAGCCGATGTAGAAGCATGCCACTCAGGTGTGAGGTGAGGGGTAGGCATCATTGAAATAGGTTCACATAGGAGAAAAAGTGGAAAATCATAGTCCATTGAACAGAACCAAATACGACATTAAGTTCATTTTGAGATGCCTTCGGTCCGGAGTATATTATTTTTCAATGCTCGGACATGACCTGAAGATATTAGGCAAATTGATAGCTGACCGACTGTAGGATATCCTACCAAGTATAGTTCACCTGGACCAATCTGGATTTATACAAAACCTCAAATAATCTAAGATGTTCACAGCACAGTCCCATCAGTAGCATTATTTGACTCCATGCAATGGGACTGTATCTTTCGAGTAATAGAAAGACCGGACTTAGGGCTAGTTATGCTAGGTTAGATATACCATAATAGAGTCAAGACAAGACACATATTTTCAGAAACATGGAAGGTACCAAAAATGCCAGAGATGATACCAAAGTGGCCGGTAACTGGAGTTACTGGCTGAGGACAAATAACGCAGTCAAACCCCACTAGTAATATTTTAACTCCTGGCATTTCACCAGGTAAAACATGCTGAAATACGCCAGGTGTGAGAACATCCAGAAAATGAGGAGTATCATGCGAGAATCAGTGTAGAAACATCGGCAAACATAAAATACCACAGTATTAATGCACCACAGTGTTACTGATCTCACAGTGTTCTGGTGTGAGAATCCAATACACAATTAGGGCCATTGTAATGTATTGTACTATTAAAACATGAATGTAATGGACGAAGTGACAAAAAACTATGAGCTGGAATTTATCTAAGTGCATGGAAACCAATAAAATAGGTTGGCAACACTGTTTTAATTGTCCTTTTTAGGTCATGTTGCTTTTTGGGCAACATAAGGTGATGGAAAATAATCATTAAAAAAGAAACTTTGTTGGAAAACTTTATTTGGTTCCGGTGAGCCCAACCCCTTTTCAAGAAAAAATGGTGGAAAATAAATCTCAATCAGCACAGAAAACTCACCGCCTATCGATTTTCAAACAAATTCAGCATGTATACATAAACCAAGGATATATGCATGTGAGTGAGTTCTCAGTCTCAGATCTCTACCCATTAGGCTTAAATCTGTACAAAGTTGCGTATACCAGCTTGGTGAGTACCCTGGCCCGTTTCACTGCACTAGCAGCCATTGTTATGGCAGCAAAACTCATTGCTATTCACAAACTGCACTTCTAAAGGTACTACAGCCAAAAAGCACCCTAAACAGTAGTAAATGTACTCCATTGCACACCTGGAATAAGCCTGGCACCATACATGGAGAACCACTGGTACTGCTTCAAACGCCTATAGAAAACAATGGAGGCAGCGACCTAAAATAGAACTCCACAGAAAATAATGCTAAAATAAATAACACATTTGCCTTTTAAAAAGTATATATAAATTGAAATTAATTTTAAGACAATAATATATAACAAACATTAGATTATTGTATTTTAATAATATTTATACAATCTAATAATAAATGTAACATTTCTTTTTTTATAATTAAATGAATGTCAATTAATTCTATACTTAACTGTTTGTAATTTTTTTAATATGATAAAGAGATATAAACATTTAACTTTAGTTTTTTTTTAAATTAAAACTTAAAAAAAATATTTTTGTTTAAAGTAATAGAGTTAAAATAAATACTTAGTTCAAATTTAGGCTAATGATAATGCAGCATGTTTTTTATTTTGCTATAAATATGTAAAAACAATTTACATTAATATTTAGCATAACATTATTTGTACTTTTGTTTTAAAGTTTGATCAACTTTTTCAATTTTTCTATGCTTTCTCACATGGAGATCTCGGACCCAGTGGCAGAGAACTTCCCCTACATGTGATAAGTTACGACTAGTAACTTTACACACATAAATTTGGAATCACCCTTGTTTCCAGGGTTGGAACATGTAAATGTTCATTACAAGTGTAAAAGTAAATTTACACATATAAATGTAATAATGTGCAGATTAACATTTGCGAATAGGCCCCTATATTTTTTGGGCCTAGTGGGCCACTTATATTTCTGCGCCTCTGTGCCATTGCACCCAATGCAATATTGATAGCTGTGTCCCTGAATCTTCCTACTGTAGTGTGGTCAATCTCAACATATAGGTCGCGGCCTTTTCCTTTTACACCAAAATTCTGTATTGAAATACTTACTGGAGTTGGGAAAGATAGATCCTACCACTACAAACGTTTGGAAAACAGAAAATTGAAAAAGGGTGATAAAGCCAGTGATGCTAGTTCTAAAATTCGGAACTCTTCAATGAGCAATGGAATGGGTGAAACGCACAGCCATGCGCTGGCGTATTATGGTTTCTGGAAGCCCAAAAAAAGATAAATGTACCTCAACAGAAATAACTTACAATTAGTGGTCACCCAGAAAAGCTGATGGGATTGTGGCCATCGAGAAGAAGTAATCCCTAGTACTCCTCAATCCAGGGAGGCAGATAATGTTAAGGTATTAGAGATGTGGCCACTATAATAAGGGCAACAAACTCCAAACCACTGCTGCTCTTTCACTGACAGGGAGAAAAGTGCAGGAGGCCCAAGAGTGATGTAGCTATGGCATGGAAATAACAGCACTGCTGCGGCCGGGGAAAGAACGAGTTACTGAATCATGTTCGGCATATGAAATATTGTGCACCGCCTCATTTACTTCCATAAGCCGGTGCATTAAACTCGAGTTGAAGTATGTGCAGGGCAGACAGGCCAAAAATAGAAACAAGAGAAAAGGATGTGCATGTGGTCTAGGCTAGACATATTCGGAATAACCGCGTTTTTATTACTCCGTAAAAGTAGTTATGAATTCAAAAGATGCTGAATCATACAATGGAACACAATTAAAACAAGGTAACATTTTGATAAAGTGAAAATTAGCATTAAATATGTTTACCGCCTTGTTGTGCCACTGTAGTCTGACTCCACGTCAGGGGGAACGTGACAAAAGAGGGGGAAGAAGGACAGACAGAATCAGTGCATGGATGAGTGAAAAGAAGAATGTAAAGATAGATGAGTCAAAGAATGCATACATGAGTGAAAGGAAGGGTGGAGAGCTGGAAGAAAGGCTTGATGGATGAATGAGTGAAAAGTTGAATGGGTGGACAGATGAGTGACTGGGTGGATGGATGAGTATGTGAAAGCTTGGCTGGATGGGTGGAAGAGTGAATGGTTGGATATATGAGTGAATGGATGGATGGGTGGAGCCTGGATGGATGAGTGAAAGGATGGATGGGTGGAAGAGTAGATGGATGAGTGAAAGCATGGATTGTGTGAATGGGTGGATGGATGATGGATGAATGAGTGAAAGGGTGGATGGAGGGATGGATGAGTGAAATGATGGATGGAAGAATAGATGATAGATAGGTTTGCAAATGGTTGAAAAGGTTTGGATATGGATGGGCACACAGATGGAAGGACAGAATGAATGGCGAAAGACTGAATGATGGATGAAAAAATAGATGACAGAATGTAAATTTGAAATGGTGGATATCAGGGGTTTGATGGTAGGATGAATGGCTAGATCCTTGACAAGAGAGCTCTTCTGGGGAGGGTTGTGATGACTTACTTTGCTTTCTTGGTGCCATAAGAGCTTTAGTTCAAAGTAGGAGGTATTTAAATGTTCTGCCTACTCCCTTGCCTATGTGTTACTATTCTGTATTTGGTGTGCGCTTATGTGTGGGATCTATACATCATGCATATGACATTTTGAGTGACATGCAACTGCTACTCGAAAGTTACACTAGTAATGGTAAATGTTTGCATGCTTTGTTTTATGTGTAAGGTTTTAGGGAGGGCCTCATAGTGCCAGGAGCTATGTTGGAGATGTATATTGTGTTAGTAGAAATAGGCAAGGCTTCAAAAATAAACTATGCACTAGTGTATCAACAGTGCCTTCTTTAAGAAAGCTGCAGGGAAAAGCACCTTTGTGTCTTCCTTCAGCTAGTGCAACTCTCTGCGAAGCCCCCATAAGCAAAGTCAGATTCCATATTTTAAGTTCCACTTGCTGAAACACTCATAATGCGTTCCCTATAGTGGGCTCATCACAGCAATCCTCCCTTTAGTTTACCTATGCATGCCGATTTACATCTCACAATGGCACTCAGATATGAGATGCTAGTAACAAAGTCTATCCGAGCAGATCTTCCTGACCACTTCCCTCTCCAAACATGCCTGCTCAGGACCATGAGTTGTACACAAAATATCAGATTGGACAACCCAGTTCAGTAACCATATAAATAGATTATTATCATATGAAATACTACAGAAAGATCTGCACAGTTACTCTAAGCTGCATGCATACCTAAAAAAAAAAACGTGAAGTGCAGGATTGTCTTAACCTAATATAAACTTAATTTGACTTGTAATTAAGTGGTCGTCTATTTACTTACTTTTATACTATCGCGCAACTTCCTCTGATGGGTCTATAAAACGTACTTTTGTCCCGAAGTTTTGTCTTCAATTTTGACCTTCTGTCCTGAATGTTTGTCCTGAATTTTTACACTTACCGTCCTGAATTTGCACCCATGAAAGTTGGCCACCCTATATAGTAGGGGTGTGTATGTCTAATAACCGATGTACGCAAATATAATGTTTTTGAGATTACCGTGAAATGATTGTGGATTCTAAAATCTTCTTTGTACATAAATACAGGCCCAGACTTTGATTCTCAAGTCCTACTCCGGCGAGTCACAGGGTGGGTGCTTTTAGGGGGGAACGGAGTTAAAAGAGGAATGTGATTGGGTATTCTTGTCTTTGGTATTTCCCATCAGCCTCAAGGGGGTCACTCACATCCAGAATTTGGATTAAGGTCATTGGGCAGAGACAAGGAGACTATGGCAGTTCATCCTGTGGCCAGAAGGAGGAATATACCATCTGTAATACAAAGGAGAGCACACCCTACCCACATGCTGCAGGGGATGAATGGCACTCGATTGAGGCAATGCCCAGGGTAATGATGTCCGCTTCCCAAAAAAATGTGCCATTCAACGGATGTTTTGTATGGAGTAGTATAAAAGAGAGCTATTTCGCTTCAGCAATTGTCAAGGTGTGTCAGTGTACAAAGTGGTACCCCAGGACACTGAGGGGCCATGGACACCAGTAGCCACATGCATCATGGCTTTCTATTATAACTAGTGTCAAACTGCTGGATCTTTTCAGTGTTCGTTCAGCCAGATGTCCACCAGTGATGCCACCAACTCTATTGAACCATTGTCTTCCACTTCCAACCAGTATTAATTCGTCTACAGTCTATCTGCCATCTGTATTTCATTACATTAGTATAGTCACTCTAGCTGCAAATGCAAAGAGATACTAGAGAGAACTATAAGGGCTGAATATTTAGTGCTAGCAGAACATAATTTAGTTATTCATTTATTTAGGAATATTCTAGGGCACTGTGGAATCATTAAGATGTCGCTTCACATGTTTAGTGCAGGAATATCGGAGCTCGAATCGCGGATTCTGGCTGGTATTCCTGCACTAAAATATGGAGCTTGCAAGTTATTTTACCTGGAATGAGGAATAACACATAGGCTCAGGCATACAGTATCTCATTTTGTGTTTCTCCCCTATTCTGGGGAAAATAACTGCCCAAATCTGCTTTGGGACAAATCTGCTTTCAGAAGGTGGTAAATGGATGCAGAACGATGGGCTGGAATGCTACCACGATCGATTGCCAGTGGTTAGACAAATTGCAAGCATTCCTACCATCTCTTTTTGTGTGTCTGATGTACTGCACTAAGTGGCAAGGGTATCCCCAGACGTGTGTACCATGCTTACTGTGCCAATGGAACCAAGCTACATACGACTATAGAGCCCCAAGCAGGGCAAAGCTGCTATTGGGTTGCATGTGCTGTGGTTCAGGGAGGACTGGCCGGGTAGTTTGGGCTGGACCTTGCCTATTAAACAGGGTCAAGACTGATTTGTATTTGGGTGGGCCCAAAATGAGGTGGCATTGTGGGCAAACGAATTTATGACATAGAATACTACAATTGTAAGAAAAAATAATTGCCCCACTAGCCCTGGTATTGGAGTTCACTTCATTTTAAGCAACCTTCTGCCCTGCTCTGCATGCTGTGGTGGGAGGGAGTTAAATGTGAATGACAGCTGAACAGACCTGTAGATGAAGAGGGCCGGACAAAAGACCCTCTATGTATGCATATAAAAAAGAACAACTCCAGGAGCTGTAGGCTCTACTCGGCTTTTGCTGTGATTGATGTTATTCTTCAATCTACCATGAATGCGCGGAGCTCAGGGTTCAACGAGTTGATGATAAACCATGATCCACAAACCGTCCTCCCAACTGAGTGCCTGAAGGAGATTGCAAGGCCCCTGATACAAGATGCTCCTCCCCCTCCAAACTTGTTCTTCCCCCCTTTATTTAGAGCTGGGGTGCCAAGATTGTGAGGTGCCATCCAAACACCCTGTGGGCTACGCAAACTGGGAATCCAGAGGAATTATCCAGCACCATACATCTATCAGGCAACCAGAGTCCTAACGTTAATTCTACAAGTAGGAACATAAATAAATATTTTGTTATAACATAATAATTAGTTTTTTTGTATAAAAAAATGGTCCTGCAACAAACCCTTCATATATTCGCTGTGTGTATGAAGGTCCACAAAAGTGCCGCATAACAATTGTAAAGGCAAATGTTGCACATGGTTGAACAGATACTGTTACGTATGCAGAATAAGTCTTAAAGAAGACAGCTGATCCGAGGAGCCCTGACTCCTACCTGCCTCCCTGCCACTAATCCCCACTCGAGAGAGAGATAAGGTAGCACAGGATATATACAATGACAAGCAGGCCCCTCCATGAACGAGCACACACAAAGAGGAGGCTCATGGGCAGGAATGTGCAATATTAAAGGATGCCAATCTTGATGACCTTCCCTACTCCCACCAAGGAAGACCCATGTTCGTGAACACCAGAGGTCACGGCGCTGGGTGGGATCGGGCGCCTCAACATTTGAATCTTTTTAAACTTAAAAATCATATCTTTGACTACAGCTCATTTATTCGGAGAATATTATAAGACCAAGCAGTTTTAAAAGGTGGAAGACTTTACGACCTGAAACACATAACCAGCAAATAGATGGGAAATACTTCTAAACCAATCAAAAGAAGAGGAAAGCCTCACATGTGCAAGATCAATAATTATTTATTACCCAATCTAAAACTGCAGCCGGTGGTACCGGGTTCTCAAACAAGTGCAGTAAACCCAAGTGAAGAATGTGCAAATTAGGTGCAGTTCCTCGGTGAACAATGAACTTCAGACAGGACCACCCGGCATTGGCAAGGCCAATAGGTCTATACTTTTTTTAAATAACAGAAAGAATTTGTTAATTTAACTACAAGTGTGCTTGTGCGGAAGCGTCAAGGCAAAAATGAGACAGCAGGTGTACGAATGGATGAATGGGCGTGTGCACAGATGGATGAATGTGGGGATGGCGGCTTGATGGGGGGAGTGTGCCCACAAGGTGGGTGTATAAGTGGATGGGAGGATGGATAGATAGACGATTGTGTCACAACACAGCCCAGAGTGTGCTTTAGACCATCACTCAGTAGTCCTGAGTGCATATTCAGTATTTGAGAACAACTGGTGTCCTTTCTGAGGAATACCTCTACTCCTAGAGCTAGATTGCACCAGATTGTTAAACTTGTATGCATGATTTATTAATGCAAAATCTTTACTGTTAGGGAGGGCGCCCTAAAGATATGCTGTGAGCCAAAGTTGTATTACTGACAGTGGCTTGAAAACCTGTACATATCTTTACAAAATGTAATAATGAGGATAGTTATAACGCCCCCCCCCCCCCCCCCCCCAGAGCACTGCCTTCTTATATGCAAAACATGCATAAGTATGAAAGCTCGTTTTCAAGCTAACAAATGCACACAAAATTGAAACTTGTAAAAATAAGATTCGGCTAAAGGAATGTGCAACTTTAAATACCATTTCTGGGGGTATCATTAATAAAACGTGTTTCATGAATGCCAATATAACAAAAAATCAAAAATGGTGAATCAGTGTAAAACCATTACATGTAACATTGTAGGAAACATAAAAATAAGGGGCACGGTTCTTACAGAAAGTTACAAAAGTGCACCCACATGTGTAGGTCCTTGCATTGGCACATATGTAAGACTTTCACAAGAGTTGCAGTAGTACGCATGGGAGCAATACCCATAGCAAACTTTGTGAAATCTATTGTTGCATGAGCAAGTATAGACAAGAAAATCTGCTGAGTGATCAGCCCCTTTTACCCACTTCCTCCCTTTGTTAGACTTAAGTTTCCAACCTTTTCAAATGTGTGAAAAGATTGGAGAGGAGTTGGTGAAAGCCCAACACATTAGTTTGTGACTGCGCACATTCCAGCCCTGCAACTATGGCTTGCCGCCCACTTCCAGACCCTGTATGTAGATTTGAAGAATCCCAGCGCTGACATAACATAAGCCACAACATAATCAAAGAGTCTATTACCATATGTCTCATTTAATGAGAAGGCTGTCCTAATTTGTCACCTTACTACATGGTGTGCATTAAATATTATATATATATATATATATATATATATATATATATATATATATATATATATATATATATATATATATATATATATATATATATATATATATATAATATATAATATAGATATATATATTCACTGAAAAAACAAAGGTTACAGGGATGTTATAGTTAGGCTCAGATTTCACATCCATAAAAACAGAGAAATTCAGCAGTTCTAGTTAGCTGACCTATAACTCACCACCCCCGCAATGCACTGCTTATGACCTCACATTTTACATCGCTCATGACATGGTTGGTGACATCACTGATGACATCTCTAATGACATCACTGATGACATCACCCACAGAATCTCTGACATAGCCACTCACACCCCATGTAACCATTCATACACTCACTCTAAGTTTCAAACTACCATTCTCGAAACCATTGACACACCCTTACCAGTACATACATACCCACTCACTGAATCAGTTCTACACACACTCATCCACCCACTCACCCATACAGCAACTTATACACCCACTCACTCACTAATACAGCCACTGACATATCCACTCATACACCCACTCACACACTGTCAGACACTCATAGAGCTACTCACACACCTACCCACTCACCCATAGTAACTCACACTGCCACTTACTCACCTATACAGTTATACACACAGCAACTCACTTATTCATACAGATACTAACACATACTTACTCACCCATACAGTCACTGACACAAGCACAAACTCATCCATACAACCACTCTCACAATCACTCACTCACACATACAGTCACTTATATACTCCAACTCACATATACTGCCTTTCACATATGCAGTTACTCACCCATATACCACTGAGACATCCATTCACTCACCGACAATGCCATATGCACACTCACTCACCCCTACAGCCCCTCTCATATGCACCCATGAAACCATACAGCCAGTGACTCACTCACTCACTCATCCATGCAGGGAGTCACACACACCCTCACCCACCCACATAGACACTCATGCACCTATACAGGTACTCAGTCAACCAATCAATAACCCATATAGGGACTCATATACCTACTCACCAACCCATGCAGCCACTTACACACCAACCGACAGACTGATACACATTTTCAAAAAAATTAGTCACTCAGCCATACATTCACGGAGACACATATAATCACTCACTTATACAGTCAGTCACACACCCACTAAGTCATCCTTACAGGCACTCATACACCCACTGATTAATCAATACACATTGGTGTATAAATATTTTAACACTCAAACTTTTTAGAAACACTCACAGTCACCAGATGATGTAATCAGTGAAGTCACTGAACATGTAATGAGCAATGTAATATGTGAGGTCATAAGCAGTGCATTGTGTGGCGCGAGTTATAGTTAGCAAGTTATAGCTCAGCTAACTATAACTGCTGAGTTTCTCTGGTTTTATGGGAGTGAAACTTGAGCCTAACTATAACGTCTCTGTAACCTTTTGTTTTTTTCAGTGAATATATATATATATATATATATATATATATATATATATATATATATATATATGCGTACCAAAACTCCAGCACTTCAAAATGGCGAACTGAAGAAAACGGACCACCAGGAACTTTAAATGGCAGAATTCTTTATTTCTTTTCACCTCCTCATTCCATAACGCGTTTCGGGCATCAAGTGCCCTTGATCGCATACAGAGTAAGCAGTACGCCATGTTTTTTTATACGTTTTTTCTTTTTTCAAAGTTCAACACCATGTGACCTATAAACAGTGAAGAAACACTATGGGCCCGATGTAGGTGCCCCAATACCGGTCGGAAACGGCCGAATTCGGCCGTTTCCGACCGGTATTACGGTTTTCAGATGTAGGGTATGCATTTACAGAATCGGTATTTTACCGATTCTGTATTTACCGATTCGGTAAAATTACTGAATCGGTAAATACAGCCTCGGTAAAATACCGATTCTGTAAATGCAGATGTAGCTGGCACATGTCAGAGTGCCACAGGGCTTTAAGAATTGGTATTTTACCACCCAATCCAATTGGGTGGTAAAATACCGAATCCAGGTGTGCATGCACATCTGTGCATGCACACCTGTGCCATGTGACACACAGACATGCCCATAGGGCATGTCTGTGTGCCACATGGCACACAAGCCTGTAATTGGGGTGCTAGAGGGTGTCAAAGTGACACCCCCTGCACCCTTGCAAGAATAGGTAATTACCGAATCGGTAAAAACTGATTCGGTATACCACATTGATTCCTATGGGCTTCAAGGCCCATAGGAATCAATGGGGGATACCGATTCGGTATTTACAGAATCGGTAAATACCGAATCTGTAAGATTCGGTATTTACCGAATCAGAATTACCTACATTTCCCCCCCTCTAATTTACCACTTCTTAAATACCGAATCGGTATGATTCGGTATTTTAGAAGTGGTAAATTAGATTTACCTACATCGGGCCCTAAGTTGTTTAAATATGGATGTTTTTGCAATGCTCTAAAACGACATTTCACATTGTTACATATCTGTTTAGCACACTGATTTTGCGAGACATCATACATTTTCATATTGCCGAAAACATGAAAATGCTCGCTTATATGAAAATTGTGTGATTTTAAATAAATAAATAGAATAAATATATTCAATATTTAAAATTGCAATAAATATGTATAAATAATTTAAAATATACATATAGCCACACAATAATATATAATGATGTAAATATTAAAAACCAATGTGCAAATAACGCGATAATCATATTGCTGCTTGAATGCTTGTTAATCCTGTAACAATCAAATAAATTAATCTTCTGCAAAATACAGTACTAATTTTCTTTATAAAGTGCATAGTGCCCTTGTACACGTCATCTATGTATACATATATGTTTCATAAAGTGAACTGTGCCTAAATTTAAATATTTATATTTCATTTTGAAGTGCAAAGTGCAGGCGGCTTGCATATCCCTAAATAATATATGCAATGGTGATTTTTAAAAAAAAGTAATACCCAAAGTGTCTAACAACAAAAAGGCAGATTGTCTACACCCTAATACTTCCTGGTGGACAACGGACGAGCCTGAAAACATAAAAAATCTCAATCTGCCCAACAAGCCTGCTGGGCATATTAGTTATAATCATGGTAATACGGTTTGGGCAAGTCAAAAAATAATAATAGTAGATATTCAAACATGTGCAAAATGTGCAAAAAGTGCAAAAATATTATGTGTTCAAATATATCCCGGCTATCTCACCCTCACGGGGTTAAGATGTCCTACAGTAACACATACAAATATGGTAAAATACATAAAAGGCATGAATCTAAATCGTTATACATACGGTATAAAACTAGGCACCTATAGAAAAGTGTGCATGTCCTCTGTATTGTTAAGTCCATTCGGGAATTTCAAGTTCTAAAATTAGCCTTGTTTCTCTTTGTCTAATCAATTTTTCCCGATTGCCACCTCTACGAGGGGCTGGTACAGAGTCAATGACAAAGTATGTTAGACAGTTAACATCATTGTTATGTACTTCTTTGAAATGCCGAGCGACAGGGTAAGTCGGATCACTATTCACGATTGCACGTAGATGTTGCAGTATTCTCACGTGCACCTACAGCTTCGTACTTCCCACATACCTAAGCCCACAGGTGCACGTGAGAACATATACCGCATGATCCGTTCGGCAGTTGTAATTGCCTTTGATCTTAACCTCATTTTCTCTAAATGGAGTCTTGTACTCTGTTGTATTTACTCCAAATTTACACGCACGACAAGATGTGCATTTAAAGAAGCCTTGTCTGGGTTTGAGCCAAGTTTCCCTTACTGCTATCTCAGGACTAGTCTTAGTCAATATTGCCCCCACACTTTGTGTCTTTCTAAACGTGACAGTCGGTTTAGATGCGAGTCTACTGCTCAAAACATTGTCAGTAAGCACTATGGGCCAGTTTTTGTTAATTATGGACCGTATTTTTCTTTCTTGTTGACTATATGTTGTAATTAGTCGAGGTGTGTCATCAGTGGTGTCAAGAGAGTTGGCCTCACCTAGTTCTCTTTGTGGCAACAACGATTCCCTTGATTTTCCCTCAGATTTATTCACAGCATCAACCAGCATTTTATTGGTGTATCTCATCTCTTTCTTAGTCTGGCTAGGGTATCCTGTTTGCAATTTTCAAATTCCTCTTTTGTGTTGCAAATTCGTTTCAACCTTAAGATTTATACAAACGGGATACTGGCACTTAAATGCGTAGGATGGGCACTAGTAGCGTGCAATGTTGCATTCCCTGCAGTTGGCTTTCTATAGGCAGTTGTGGCAAGTCTACCTTTATGTATGAAAATGCTAACATCTAAAAATTCTATTCTGGTTTTACTCAAGTGTGATGTAGAGTGCAAATTCATACAATTACTATTAATAATTTTCACAAATTCTTTTGCACTATATATATATATATGTTGCCCAATATGGGTTACTTTCCAGGCGCGCTCAATGCAGGTGCTCGCAACGGGCTTCACCCAAAGACAAACGTGCTTTTTCTTTTCCAAAGAATTTGCGGCATTTCCCAAAATGGGATTTTATTTATTTATTTATTTATTTCAAACCAGCGCTATCACACCAACGTGTTTCAACCACACAGGGTCTTTTTCAAGGTGAGTTGGCTTTTTTTTGTGTTTACATTTTATACTCTCACCATCCTATGCACATAATGATGCATGATCGGAGTTGACGTTTCTGAAAAACATTTCATTATTAAACATCCTAATGTATTCCTAACTCTTGTAGAAGGCATGATATTTGCATAGGCATTTGTTACTATAAGGTAATTAATAGGAGATAATTGAGATGTGGCTCACTTAATCCGACAGGTTTGGTGTATGGAGATAATTGGTAAAAAATTAATTACTTAGGGTTCATGATTGATTACAATAAATTACAAAGTGTGCAGAGGGAACATTGGGTCTGCATTATATGTTGTCTCATTATGCAAGTTAAGTTCATTTTTGGAGTGCTTGCTTATATTATGTTATAGCGTTCACTTCACAAGATTGTACTCCTGGGTATAGTACCCTTTTGTATGCTAAACATGATCTAAGTAGATGTTCTTACAGCTGACCAATCAATTACTCGTTTAAGGTCAGTACAGTACATTACTTGCACCATAAATTGTTTGAACTTTACATGGCTAGTACCTATATATATATATATATATATACTAGCAGCCCGCCCCAGCGTTGCCTGGGGCAGCATTTGAGGCTTGCGTGCACTTCTGCCCCCGGCCCCTTCCCGCCCCCTCCCGCCCCGGCCCGGCCCCCTCCCGTCCCGGCCCCCTCCCGCCCGTGTCCCGGAGAGCCTGATCGTTACCTTAGCCGCCGGTCCCGCTCCAGGCGCCCCGCCCGCACAGGCCGCCACTCTCCAGGCGCCCCACCCGCACAGGCCGCCACTCTCCAGGTGCCCCGCCCGCACAGGCCGCCACTCTCCATGCGCCCCGCCCACACAGGCCGCCACTTCGCCCATCAGCAAGCAGTCCTCCCAGCAGGTTGCGATCTTCGGCGTCATTTCCGGAAGTGTTGACAGGGAGCGCAAACGCAAATGATGTCTTCACGCAGACGTCGCGGCCGGCGCTACTTGCAAGGGACTACTTTATTTTTATTTCGAAATTTTTTAAACAACGTATATTTTTAATTTTTAATAGCCTATGTCCTTCTGCTTGCCCTGAGGTTTTCAAAGATGTCTTGGGTGTTTTGGTTGGTGGTGTACTTTTTGAGTTTACCTGGCTCAAAGGGCACAGTTCTCTCTTTATAATAGTAGTATAGTTTTATATATATATATATATATATATATATATATATATATATATATATATATATATATATATATATATATATATATATATCCAACCAACAACCCTCTCCAGTAAGGAAAAAGAAATCCGGGCCACTTGAAAGTGCAAAAGCGTGATTTATTCAAGGCTTTCTCGACGCGTTTCGCAGTAGTTCTTGCTCGTGAAAAAGCAGAACTACTGCGAAACGCGTCGAGAAAGCCTTGAATAAATCACGCTTTTGCACTTTCAAGTGGCCCGGATTTCTTTTTCCTTACTGGAGAGGGTTGTTGGTTTGATGATATTGGGATTCGCTATCCCATCCGAGGCCCGCCTTTGGCAAGTGGCAAGGTTCTACAGCGACTCGTTTGGCTGGATATATATATATATATATATATCTGGGTGTAACAGAGCAATATGTTGCCATCAGACTGGTCTTTGGTGGCTGTGTTTAGCAATGAAGTTATTGAAGGTGGTGTTTGGGTGTTAGCAGAGTGATTGCTTTTGGCATGTGTAAGTGGAGGCCATGATCCTAAGTTTTTTTGTATGTGAAAATTGTAGGAGAAAAAGTTTGTTTTCATAAATATGGCGTGGTTCAACCAAGAGGAACGCACCACCAGCAAAGCGCACCACTGCTGCCCGCAAGTGAACCATGTGGTAGGACTCGTGCAAACGAACAGGGTTCAGCAGGTGTGCCCGAAGACTGGACTTCGGTATGGTGTCCGAGCAACCTTTCAAAGGAGGTATGCAATGGAGTCAGCTATGAAAGGAAAACGAAAAGAACGTTAAAGTGCAACACAAAACTACAAGTCCCAGCCTAACCTTTAAAATCGGAGCGCCATCGACGTCACAGGACTCATAAAACACTCGGTTTTCCAAGGAAGTGATTCCACATTGCACCATCGGAGGTAAATGGATTTAAACCAACGCCGGTCCTGTGAGCGAAGATGACGGATTGACCCACGGAGGCAGCCCATGAAACATAAAGGGCGGAACTTTTTAAAACCAGCAGGCTTGTGGAATTCTGCTGCACGCAATTAACAGGCGCAATCCTTTGAAAAAAGTCCATGGGGACTGAAACGCGTCAGGAATGCCTAAAATAAAATCATCCAAAAAGGAATGCCTAAAATAAAATCATCCAAAATAAATTCCTTCACTGTTGAGGTAGCGGCTCATTTCCCTTCTTTAAGGAGAAAAAGGTTGTTTTTATATATATATATATCTGGGTGTAACAGAGCAATATGTTGCCATCAGACTGGTCTTTGGTGGCTGTGTTTAGCAATGAAGTTATTGAAGGTGGTGTTTGGGTGTTAGCAGAGTGATTGCTTTTGGCATGTGTAAGTGGAGGCCATGATCCTAAGTTTTTTTGTATGTGAAAATTGTGCAGTGTGTGCTATGCTAATTAATCAGTGGTGATATAATTCAGTATCTTGACCGACATACTCCCTGACTTTACTGTTCAGTTGAAGTGAAACCTGGAAGGTTGTCCTAATGGAGCAGGTGAGGACAGAACAAAATTCTGCCCAGTGCTAGGGATCTGGGAGATCTTTCTTTAGCTGCTTCCTCTAGTTAAGCATTGCACAAGAAGGAAGTGTTTTTGTCGGAGCCAGACCTCCAAGGGTGTCGCAACTAGAAATTCAGGATATCAATGACAAGCCTTTATAAAAGCAAGAACTGCCTCCATGCAGGTCAACGGAATAAACAATACACAGGAAATATTAACCCAAACAAAGATCTGGGGTAAAATGACCCCACGAGTCCCAACTCGCCATGTAAAGGAAAACAAATAGTGCACAATGCAGAATAATGTACAGAAATGCTCTGGCACTGTGGGCTGAAAAGCAAGGAACGGTAACTGAGTATCAAACAGGAGTTTCTTAAATACTACAAAGATAAAACTGGTATTTGAAAAAGAAGGTGCATCATATGAGAAAAGTCTTCAATCTCTTTTATTTAAAAAATCATAAATGATAGAAAATTCAAGCATTTTACAAGTGATTTGTGCAGCTATTAAAAAAGAAATCTGAACTTTAACTGATGACATTTGGGTCAAATCCAAGCAAGGCTAACATGGATTTCACCCTATAAAAGTAATTAATTAACCTTAGTTGGTAATTTTAGCATCTGTTATTTACAGCGTGACAAAAATTAAAGTGAGGCAGAAAGCGATATTCAGCGAATACTATTATCATTTATTTTTATTTATTTATTTAAAGAGTTTTGTATAGCGCGAATAAGACCCTTGGGTATCAGAGCGCTTTACACTACATGAGGTAGATTAGAGACAAGTCTTGTATAGTATAATGATACACAGTGATATGACGTAGGTAAGTATACATCCATAAATGGTAAAATCAAAATAAACGGTTAACACAGTATATACAGTAGATTTGGGATATAACTATCTATATGGTGAACAGCAAAACACACAAGATGATGGACAGAATGTTGCACAATGGCAAAACATTCACCCCAGTCACAGATCTGGGTTTAATCCATCGTTATTTTGCTCACCAAGCCACCCCAGTTCAGACATGGCCATATGCAAATCAGTCTTGACTCTGTGCCTCATGATAACATTCGAGACCGAACTACCAAGCCATGTCTTCCCTGGACCGGAATCAAGCATCCTAGGACCGGTTTCTGGCTATCAGCCGTCTTCAGCCAGGATAGCTTGACTCCAGTGGCCTAGTGAGCACGGGACCCACGTCTGGGCATACCCTTCCTACACAGGGTGAACAGCAAAACACACAAGATGATGGACGGAATGTTGCACAATGGCAAAACATTCACCCCCAGTCACAGATCTGGGTTTAATCCATTGTTATTATTATGGCTGGGTTCAAACTGGAAAGGCATGGTGAGCAAAAAAACGATGGATTTAGGCCCAGATCACTGTACTGGGATGAATGTATGACATTGTTCTGCATTCTGTCCATCAACTGTTGTTTTTGCATTTATCTATATGGTGAACTGGGACTTCCTGATTGCAAAAAGTGTTTAAGTGTCTTTTCCTGTGCATTCTATCTTTTTCAATTCTGGGTCAAGGATTAGTATAGCACCGATCGAGGCTATACCTCATAAAGCTGTAAACCTATAAGTAACAGGTTAACAAAGTATATACTGTGATATGAGTTAGATTTGGGATAAACTTAAGTGCAAAAGATTTTTTAGTTGACTTTTCCTTCTGGCAAACCAGAGTCTTGCCTGTATCCCTCATATTCGCAGAGCAAGATCCGGCGGTCGCTCCTTCAGACGGCTGGCCCCTACTCTCTGGAACTCTCTCCCCCTTCACATCCGTAGCAATCCTGACCATCAGGCTTTCAGACGTCTCGTGAAGACGTGGCTCTTCTCCCAGGCCTGATCCTCCTCGTCCGTCCTGTTCCGGACCTGCCCCTAGAAGATTTCCTCTGTTCTACTCCCTGCTTGGTCTGGTTTCAGCGCTGGGACGCCTCTTTGCCGAGGCAGCCATGCGCTTTATAAATATTCTAATCTAATCTAATCTATTCCATATTCTCCAATCCTGGGTCAGGATTCGTGTAGTACCGCCTGCGAGTATCCCCAACACAGCTGGTGAATTTCTTTTCACTTCCCTTGTGGATATGTCTTGCTCAAAACTATGTCATGGTGCTAATGATGAACTGTCTTGTCTATGGGAGGAACTTGCTCATTAGAAATATCTTAGTTTCCCTCTTAAAGGTTGCTGTGTTTGAAATTTTTCTAATGTTTGGCGGAAGTGAGTTCCAGATTCTGGGGGCTGCTCCTGAGAAAGCTCTATCATAGGTTTTCTTCTTCCGGAAAATGGGTGGCCTCATTCCCAGCTCCTTGGCACTCCTAGCTGGTCTATTTCCTCCAGATACTGAAATTATTTGGGCACGGTATCTTGGGGCCAGATGTATGTAAATACCGATTCTAAAGTACCGTATTTTACCGATTCGGTATTTTAGAATCGGTAAATAATATGTAGCTAATGATTTGGTAAATTTTACCGAATAGGTAAAATTCGGTAAATACTGATTCGGTATTTACCGATTCGGTATTCCCCATTCATTCCTATGGGCCTGGAGGCCCATAGGAATGAATGAGAATTACTGATTCGGTAAATACCGAATCAGTAATAGGGGGTAGACTTACAAGGGTGGCAGGGTGGCACATTGACACCCTGTTGCACCCTGTATAGTGCATGGGTGCACATGTGGCACACATACATGCCCTAAGGGCATGTATGTCTGCCACATGGCACAGTTGAAAAAAGCACAAAATTGCTTTTTTTAAGGTTTTCGATATTTACCACCAACTATTAGTTGGTGGAAAATACCGAATCCTTAATACACATGAGCACTCTTACGAACATAAAAGACTTCCCAAACTAAATTATTGATCAGTCAGATGTCTTGATTGTAGTCAAATCAAATCCTTTATTATTACGCAGTTATCCTCCTTATTCTTATTTTTAAAAACACCACACAATTGCTTTGCCGCCAACGTGTTTCATCCCTCATGGGACTTCTTCAGGGCTAAAGGCAATTACAAAAACACTATTTACAATATATACACATTTAAAACTTTTTAAATAATTGGTGCTGGAACTTCTTAAAAAGCTCTGACCCTGTTTCGCGAAGACTGAAGTCCAGGATTTAAAGAGAAAATTGTCAGGCCATGAAATCGGCTGGATGCGGTTAAGCATGACATTTAATATCCAAATTCAATCTCAGTGACAGAAATAGTATTCCTAGAAATTCAAGCTACACGAAAAAATAACATCTGAGGAAAATATAGTGGTGTCTCGTGCCTTCTTCCTTTAAAGAGAGGTGCCCATAAGAATACTCAGTAGATAGCCTCTCATCTACAGTCATCTTTATCAGCAGCACTTCTGCGTCGTCAGGTACCCTAAATTGAAAAATGTAATTCATATTCATGGCAGACTCTGTACTAGATTCAGCTGCCTACCCCGTGATGGGGTTTTATGCCTTCCAACATTGTGACTAATGCACCTCATCTCCCACATTCATTCTTTCCAAGGAGACAGAGTCACTTTCCTTCTCTTGTTTCACTCAATTTTCATCTTCATGCTGGATGATCCATTTCCGTCTCCATCTTGGGTGTAGGATGACCACTGCCAGGCACTATTATTAATTGATGTGTACAATGTGGCAGTCGTGACTGTCCTGTGGCATCAAACCTTTTTCTCTAAGCCAGTACTGTATCAAAACATGTATGTCCGCAGCCCAGAGCGATGTTCCCTCTATAATGCGTACAGCTCCAGGGCCAGTCCAGCTATAGCAGAATACCCAATACCGGCAGCAGTTTGTGCTGCATCCCTTTCTTCCTGTCAGGGCAGCAAGACTTTTTTCCAGTAAAGGAGTGTTTCTTTCATTTGCTCTTAGACTTGTCATCTGTAGACTCCATCTATTACTATTGCTGGAGACCGCATCCTCTACGGCAGGTGGTAAGTTGAGGGCTGCACCAAATATAAATGGCCGGTGTGACTCAGCTCAAGCCAGAGCCATGACTCCACTGGTCCGCCTTCTCAAGGCAGGGAACTCAAAGGAGTGTGTGTGTCTTATTAGAACAAGCATTGGCAAAGCGTTGTAAATTTATGTTAGCCATGTTCAGAATCTAAAATGGGACAATCAGTCAACCCTGTGATGTCATGTGTACCTTGCGACTTGCACCAATAAATCGCATTGATGCACATCACCCACACAAAACCCAAGTTTGTTCTGGGAAGCCTGCCTGTAGGGGACCGAGTGCATCTAAATAAAGGCAGTATGCAAACAAATTCTTTTATATTTTCCTACTGAACACGTGCTGGTGAACAGAGGTGTCGCAGACCTGTAATGGGGAGGAGGTGCTGTGAAAATATATGCATTACTTTATAAAACAATCTTCTTGATAAAACGTGCCCATTTAGGAAATGTACCCCACATTACCTTTTCTAGCCACCTACGACTCTCATCAGCCTATAATGAGATTCTCAATGTAATTACCCCTTAAGATGGCAAGAAGGGATCTCTCCTGCTTTCCCTCCAGGGTAGCACAACTGCTTCAAAATGTCTAGTGTGTAAACCGCTGATGGATGCTACACCAGTCAATGTTACTGTCGTTTCCCTTCAATAACACTGTGCTGACTTCCAAATGCAGCACTTCAGACAACAAACATAGTAACAACAACAAACATCTGAGGGACCGTGGCAGCCATCTCTGCGATTCTGGGTCCAGTCATGGGTTATTGGTAAATCCCTTCAGCCGAAGCCCTCGGAGTGACTGCAGACTTCCTGCACTCTCTCTCTCTCCATTTTCTGGGAATGAGAGCTCCTCTCAGTACAATTACATATTTTTTCTGGCAGTGAGACCTCTGGAAGAAGTGATCAGCTTGGATTGCATCTGTGCGGGGGCGCGGGGAATTAATTGCAGCCATTAACTCCCCGGAGCTCCCTAATCAGCCAGGAAAGTGGTCGGGAGAACAAGGGCTCCCATTGTGGGGCGGCCCTGGATGCCACCAGGGGAGGGAGAGGTCGTGGGCTGTGCGCTTCTTATCAGCACAGTGCGCGCATCCCACAGCCTCACCCCTGCACCCCACAGAAGTAATCACCAGAAAATGACGCAGAGGCCGAGCCGCGCGCACCGGCCTTCAGGCACCATTCACCAAAGCACCCTGGATGCAGGGGCGGCTGGTAACATTTGAAAGTGGTGAGGAGTAAACTAATTTGCATATTGCACCACAGCGAGCGAGCCCGAACCACCTTGCATCCATCCATACATCATTCATGCATCCACCCATCCATCCACCCACCCACCCATCCTGCATCCATACATCATTCATTTATGCATCCACCCATCCATCCATCATGCATCCCCCCCATCATGCATGCATCCATCCATACATCCATCCATACATCATTCATGCATCCACCCATCCACCCACCCATCCTGCATCCATACATCATTCATTCATTCATGCATCCACCCATCCATCCATCATGCATCCACCCATCATGCATGCATCCATGCATCCATCCATACATCATCCATGCATCCACCCACCCACCCATCCTGCATCCATATATCATTCATTCATGCATCCACCCATCTATCCATCATGCATCTACCCATCATGCATGCATCCATGTATCCATCCATACATCATTCATGCATCCACCCATCCATCCATCCACCCACCCACCCATCCATCCACCCACCCACCCATCCTGCATCCATATATCATTCATTCATGCATCCACCCATCTATCCATCATGCATCCACCCATCATGCATGCATCCATGCATCCATACATCATTCATGCATCCACCCATCCATCCACCCACCCACCCACCCACCCTGCATCCATACATCATTCATTCATGCATCCACCCATCCATTCATCATGCATCCACCCATCATGCATGCATCCATGCATCCATCCATACATCATTCATGCATCCACCCATCCATCCATCCACCCACCCACCCATCCTGCATCCATACATCATTCATTCATCAGTTATGTGTCCTGCAGGTTACAGAAAGATCACTGCTGTAGGTACATTACTCCCTGATCTATCTAGCTGGAATTCAAACATGAGTCCTCCAATCCCGAATACACATTAGTACAGCTCAGACCTTATATTCTAGAGTGTCACAGTAATTTGTGTATTGTTCTAGATACTTTTAAATTTGTGACTATGTACAGGAACAACTATTGCCAGGGTGACTTTAAATACGCGGCAAGGGAGGACTAAATTATGTAGCAAGAAATGGCAAATTATGTGCCATAATGGATGTCATTTTGTGAAAGTATTAATGCATTACGTTGTCATTTCAACACTTGTTAACACAGTCCGGCGTAGGTTTCAACATTATTAGTACCAGTGTAACACAGAATGATGACAACAAGTCCGGGTCCGCACCTCCTCTTCTCCTCAACCCCTTGGCACCTTCACGTCGTCGAATGGCACTGGCAACCCCTTGCAGCCAATCCTGGCGCTGCAGGGGCACAGGTTACTCTACGCCCACAGCACGCCCATTAGGAGACCAAAGGACTCCTAATGGGCATGCGCAAAAAAGCACGAACACAAGTGCGCATGCGTGGGCACGGGTAAAAAAATTCACCCTCCGTCCCCACGCATGCGCACTCGTGTTGCTGCCTGCCTGGTGACAATCATGTCAATCAACATGACGCCTCCCGACGTCATGCTGACTGGCATGCATTGTCAGTTCTCCCTCGGTGTCTCCTTCGGGCGGCTGCGGGCGGGCGGGGGGCTACGCCCCCACGCCCCTATGGACGCACCGCGCCTGCCTGGCTGTGCCTCACACATGAGTGAGATGAAACTCACAGCCTTCGAGCTAATGCCAGGCTCCAGAGTACCAAGGGCGACAGACATCAAGTAAGACGCGGACCACCACAGTCCAGAAAATGTATGCTGGGGTGGAGGAGGGGGCAGAAGAAAGGGCACAGTGACATTTACAGTAAAACCCTGCATTATGCATTAGCAAGGGTTAAACTGGGTCAATGCGATGTTATGTCCCCGAGCGTACCCAGAAAATGGATCACGTGCTCCCAGAGCAGAGGGCCCAAAATGTAACCAGCAGCGCTCACACTCAAACCAGTGAAATTAAGGCTCGCATTCAAGGCAAAAATCATGGTGCACATAATAGTGAACAATCAGAGCCCTGTTCCACCTCAGGGGCGGCTCTAGGCTCATGGCGGCCCTGGGCAGGGAGCGTAGGTAGGGGTCCCCAGAAGAGGGGGTCCGGGCAGGGTGTTTGGAAGTGGAACAGAGCCAGAGGCCGCCAAATCCCTGCCAGGGGCCGCCACGCAAATATGTATCCATCCTCAGAGGATTATTATATTAAGGATATATATTGGCGTGGCGGCCCCTGGGGTTGGGCGCCCCTGTGCAGGTGCACCGTTTGCACATGCCTAAGGCCGCCCCTGTCCACCTATAACAAAGATGGCAACAGCGGAAGCTATAAGATTGCTCATACAGACAGCCCAGCGCAAGCCTCCTTTTTAATACGTGACCAGGGAAGGAGCAAGATTGAGAAAGTCAGACTTAACATATACTTTTGTCAGACAGGATGTGGCTGAAACAAACCTGCTTTTATTCTGTTGTGGCTGTAGGTTATCTGGGTCCATGTCTCTTTTACTGTGATGTGACCTATTAGATTCCTGGGGACATCAGGTAGAATGTAAGGTGACCCATAAAGATGGCTGTGCTGTTTATTTGGTGGATGCTGCATTAACCCCTTCGCTGCGGCAGCAATTCCGCCGCAGCGCTAGGGGGGTGGGGGGGCCGCGCGGCGCTCCCATGCTCGTGACGGAACTGCTCCGTCACGAGCCTCGGGTGCGCTGTGCTGATGACGGAGCGGTTCCGTCACGGCCCCGCCTGCTCAACAGAACGTCCAGCGCAGGCGCGGCAGGCGCTCCGAGCGGGCCAGGACGGAACTGCTCCATCATCAGCACAGCGCGTCCGTGGCTGGTGACGGAGCGGTTCCGTCACCAGCATGGGCGGGGTTAAAGAGAATTGAACAAATGTGTAGCGTTTGTCCTCTCTTAACATATTCCTCCTAGAAACACATTTTTTGTGACTAATTAAAATTGTATCACTCTTCAACAAAGGAAAACCCTAAATGACGCCAGCTAACAGGCAAACACACCTGCAAGAAGGAGCTTGAGCAGTTTCAGGATAAAACGTTGCATGTATTATCAATAACAAATAAACGTTATGAGGAAGAGGAACTAGTGGACTGAAGCTAGATAACAGAGGAGCGAAGGGCCGGTCTCACCAGAGAGAAAGAAGCCCATTTTGGTGAAAAAGGGATGACATCGACAGAAATAAATCCATTGTGGGCCACAAGTAAATACATTTTGGGAGAAACTGATGGCCATGTTGGATAGCATTGTGAGGCCAGGAGAAGAGTATTATGGAAGATAAACAAGAATATTGTGGCAGAGGAGAATTAAATAACCTTAGCTTATACTACAAATATGCTAGGAAAGGTATGGAACAGCTTCATACAAGAGATGGAATACAAGTTTAAGTATAAAGACTGTATTTTGGGAGAAAAGAGAAGGAATTTGGAGACAGAACATAGGGAAGGAATACAAAATAACGGGGGAAGAAAGTACTTTATATAGACAATAGGAAAATTATGCGGCTGGGGACTGACATCACCAGGGAGAAGTAACTAAATTATGAAGTGGAGGATTGCCATTAAATGAGAAACTAAAGGTACGCAGGAAAGGAATAATGGAATTTATGGCAATGAAACATGCATAAGTGGGATATCACCGCAAGAGTGACATTTATCTGATATGAACAAGAGAATATTATTTGTAACGGAGCATGGCTAGGTATGGTAGAGCCAGATAGAGAGGGAGACACAATGACAGCTGGGGACAATGAGCAGAGACTGGCAGAAATCCCACAGCCGCAAACAAATTGTGCTTAAAGGGTTTGGCTCGTCAGATGAAAAATTCGCTCAGAGATGCTGATGAGAGCCACAACATAGGCTCCTTCTCTCTACATTAGTGCGGGCTTTGTCCATCAGGAACTACAAGTCACTTTAGAAAGAACAATGGGGTTAAACGGATTGCTAAAAAAATTATATATTTTTGGGGGATTTCACAAAGGCAAGCTTGGCTCTAGAGATAATTTTTATTGTGGCTGAAGCATCTGAAACATGAATGGTGCGCATTGGAAACCAAATTACAGAAACAAAGAGATTGGAAGAACGGGGTTATTCATTACAAGACAGATATTTACACAGCAACACATATTTTCAATAGGAGGCACAAAGAAATAAAGTCAATTGTCCAGAGTCTCACAATTTTGGTCACATGCTAAACCCACGTCCCTAAGATGGAAAGCAAGTAAGCCAGTGAGGCAAATCTCAAAAAATTGAAAATATCCAAATAATAGAAAAACATTGACATGCTAGTCATCCTTTTGACTGTATACCTGCTGTTAAGTGTGATTAAGGAAGTCATAATTGTGACACTACTAAAAAAGGAATTAATAAAAGTACTGTGCAATTGTTTAAGGTAGCTGAGTTTGAGAAATTTGCAAACTAGTTACTCAAAAGAGACTTTACTACTTCATATCATTTGTGATTCAATATAAATGGTTGCCCACTATAGCCTTTGAAACTGGTGAGGCATTGACCACTTTGATGCAGGAACTGTCCTATGATGTCTGCAATGAACCTGCTGTGCTGCCCTGGAGATACAAAAGATGCTCATGTTGGAGACGCAAGGACGTCCAGTGCCATAACCGATGGGTGCCTCACGTTACCTGGAACTAATCCATGTCAAGTTGCAGTATGGAGCCAGGTACGGTGTGTCTCAAGGCCAGGGCCACCACTTCTGGCATCCAGAAGCAGAACACAGCTCTACCGAAGAAAATGGCGTCCTGCTCCAATACACAGGAATCCCATGAGAATTGTATGTTCTTTGTCGTGTGCATACAATGACAGGATCTAACACTTTGCACTGATGTGGACACTGGCGACCATACTATGATGAGCTCGGGACTGCATCTTTTAAATACCATGGAGACGGAGCGGCAGGTCATTCTGGAGCTCAGGCCCCATCATCTGCAAGGCTCTGCCACTGGATCACATTGGCTTAAACCAGAGTGTATTCAAGAGAAGAGAAGAGAAGCACTCAGCTGAAAAGAGCAGGTTGGCCAATATGAGGTTATCAACATATAGGTAATAGTGGGACCTGTCTGATGGAAGTCAAGCAGAGTATTTCAAGAAGAACTCTTTGTTTTATCGGCGGCCAATTCAGGTTTTGTCCCCACTGCGAAACACTCAGTTTCCTGAGAGCATTCACCGGCAAATTGCCATATCCTGCTGTCGCTGGAGCTTCGAAGCAGGCGATTCTGGAGGATAGCTTTGCCATAGTCCAGGGCGGCCATAACACAGGATCCCACCACCTTTTCTCAGAGTCTTTAACTGAAATTGTTGTAGGAAAGACAGATGTGGTTGAACAACACTCCTCGTTATGGGTGGGGAGGGCCGAGCTGAGGAGGCCGGTGATCCGCAGGAGTAAATTGACGGGTAGTTGAAAGGTAGCTCATCTTGCCAAGTGAGGGATTATCCAATTTGGTGTGGTCAGGGAGACAATCTGTTTTGTAGTATGACATTTAAAGATACTAGAGTGATAAGAGCCGATAGATAGTTTTTTCTGTATGAAACGTCCCATCTGCCGTATGAGAATTGTGCAGTATCCTCCGTTGTGATACGAATAAAACCTGTCCTATGCCGCATGACAATGCACAGCTACCGTGTGCTGTTTGAGGGTGGGTGAATAGCCTGTGGTGTCGCATGAGTGCTAAGAGCTTCCATGTGTCGTTGAAGGTTTAGGAGATACTGAGTTCTGTGTGAGACTGCACCCTCAGGGGCGGCCTTAGGTATGTGCAAGCTGAGGATGGATACATATTTGCGTGGTGGCCCCTGGCAGGGATTTGGCGGCCTCCCTCTTCACTGGCTTCCGCGCTCCACCCCGCCCGGACCCCCTCTTCCGGGGCCCCCTACGTACACTTCCTGCCCAGGGCCACCATGAGCCTAGAGCCGTCCCTGGCACCCTTGGTCTCCTGTGCAGGTTGAGAGTAACAGTGCAGGACTGAAAAGTCTGCCCTAAGGTTGAAAGTCAGTGTGTGGGTGGGTTTTGACACTGTTGCTTCCAGAATGTGGAGTCATGTCAAGTGAAGGTGCAGCAGGAGTATTACACACCGCGTACCCGGTTTCGTGGCATGGTTTTGGAACAGGCCTGTCCACTGGAACTGTGAGTTTAATGCATTTCCATGTTGATTTCTCTCATCTGACTCATGGGTCACAGCATGGGGCTCTTCTGACAGGCTCATCTGCTCCCTGGTGGCACAAAGAAATCATAACATCTGACATTCCTGGGTCAAACCGTAGGAGTTGGGGGTCGGCTGCCCTCTTCTGGATGAGTTTTGCACTGCGTGATGTTTGCCAGAAGGACGTTTACACTGTTATTTTGTTAGAGTTTTCACTAAATTGACCTGTGATTTTCATGGGGTTTCACTGACTTGCTGCGCTCATCTTGGCGTCAGTGTGGGGTAAGGGCAGGATGTACCCGCAGTTTTGGGGGCTTGACTCATGCTGAGTAGGGAGTGAATGCAAAGCCCTCTTCAGCAGGTTGTAATTAACATAAGAATAATTGTAGACAGTAGGATAAAGCGGAGTATTTCACAGTGTAATAGTTACCTATTACGGTGCATTACCTGCCCCTTTTGTCAGGTATCCGTAAATATTCACATAACCAATGTTATTGTAGTGTGGACAGCCAGTTGTCATTGTTTTCGGTTTAAGGGTTCAGTTCTGCGTGGAGGGGGGCGGTACCCCAGGATGTGCTACCGCTCGGCTAGATTACAAGAGACTCAGTGGTCAGCACCCAGAGGAGACCCAGGGAGCACAGAACAGCCCCCACCCGCCATCCCACAATCTCTCCAACCCCCAGACACCATCCCCACACCACCACCCCGTTTACTACAAGCTCAAAGCAGGATGTGACCTGGATAAGGGACTCCGCATCAGGATTTGGACCCAGCATTTCTGGGTCGCGTGTTATTCTGCATTCTGGGGACAAAAACGTAGACTATCTGAATTTAGGAACAGGGCTATGGCCCAGATCATTATTTCTGGGTGGATGGTATCCCGGCACCTAAACGATGGATGCAAATTAACTTTTAAAATGTATAAATTGTACCTTCATAGAGCCTATTACACCCGCGAACGGTTGTGGAAAGCTGGGTTGATTGAATCCCGGGAGTGCCTGCGCTGTGGAGCCGTGCCTGGATCCTTGTTGCATACCGTGTGGTCGTGTGCCCGATTGCCTGGCTTTTGGAGGGGTGTGTGGAACTGCCTGTCCGAGGTCCTGGGTTGGGATCTTCCCCGCACTCACCGATTGGGGTTGCTGCATGTTATGGAGGGCATAGGTGGGAACATCTATAAACGTCACCAGTTGCTCTTGGGGCTTGTTGTTTCCAAACGGGATCTGGCCCGGGCGTGGAAGGGAGAGAGGGCCCGCCCCTTGTCTGCATGGAAGGCAGGGTTGGACTACTATATGGGACTTGAGAAGCCGATCTTTGAGGCAAGGGGTTGCCCCCGCAAACACTACAAAATTTGGAAGCGGTGGGCCGACTACAGAGGACTGTCGCTGGATCCCCCAGCGGAACGAGAAGAGGACATATGATTGTGCTAAAGTTGTTGGCCCGATCCTGTGGCACACCCGTCACACTACACCTAAACCTTTACTTGCTGCTATTTGTACATGTGCGTAGGGAGGGGGGGGGAGGGGGGGGTGGTCCTGGGGAATAGGGAGTTCTGGGAGTTGACGGGGTAGGGCGGGTTGTGGGTTTATTAATATTTGAGCCTATTTTCGAAACCTAATTGACCATTACTACATGTCTTACAAACTGTGTCCTAACTGTTGGTGGTGATCTCCGATTTGTGGGGTGCCACGATTTTATTGCCTGCTTTGCTCAATAAAAATGGTTGTGAAAAAAAATGTATAAATTGTGAATTTGCACTTGTCAAGTGAACCGCCGAGGTGTGCGATCACAGCATGGTGTAATACTGCCCCTGAGAAAATCTTATTTACGGGGTGAGGTGTGAGCCTTCCACGGCTACCGTTCAAAATATTGAACACCAACTTCTGCACAAATGTATTACTATTCACAAACTTGCCCATGATCCATTCCCATGGTAGAAAAATCCAGAAATATATTCCTGTCCAGAGTATAAGTAAACCCGTTCCCCGAGTGTAAATAGGAAGGGAACAACGCCAAAACTGGTGGAAAAATAATTTACTCATGAGCAATTTAAAATAAAAGTACAAGTGACATAATTCGCTATCTTTCTTCCCATTCACAACTGTACACGATTGAGAATTTACCAACGTTTTCTGGGAGTGCTCCATGAGCCATCTGACTGTTGTAGGTTTCCAGGTGTAATCCCGAAAGCCTTTGTGTGTTCTACAAATTCACAGAAATCCGTCCTCAAACATGGTTGTAAACACAGCAGCGAAGTAACATGCTACAGAAGGGACAGCCAAAACCGCCTGCTCCTACTCGTACCAATACACAAAATCGAAAGGTCTGTTATGTTGGGCAACACCTGAGACACGAGGAACTGAAGAAGGACTTCAGAGTGCACTGCGGTAAGCATCCTCCTCTCATGTCCTCACATGGACCAGGCGCGCTCTGATTGTCTGAATCCTGTTCTCGTTTCTGCTTTGCAGACTTGCAGTTTCTCAAAGCACACATCAAGTGTTAAGAATAGCTAACACAAATACATAAAAGTCATGCTAACTACTTATCTCTCACTTCCAAGAATACTATGCCACTGGGGTGGCAATTATGCATCCTACAAGGGATGGAGGGGTGGAGACAGTTGACCAATCCTATGCCTGACTTGAAAATAATCCTTTAGGAATCACAGAAAAAAAAGAGTTCCTCAATACTTGTGCAAATGAAACCCAAGTTGAAGAGCAGGAAGCAGGTGGTTAAACGGATTAGTCGCTGACCTGTGACCTCTGTGACCTCTGTGACCTCGCGTGATCCTCACCTCTTGCCCATGGTATTGGATTCTTGCAGTTGGCGCGCTCTAGAGGGTCCTTCCAGCTGGGAACCAGTGGCATCCAGTGAGGAGTGGAGGCCACGGGAGGGAGCAGCCTCTTCCAGGCGGGAGGCCAGGGCTCATCTGTTCCCCGTCAGCCATGTCTGCAGCTGACTGTCTTGGGGCGGTTCTGAGGAGCAGAGATGGCGCGACCTAACCGGTGAGGCTGCGCTCCGCAGGAACGCGATACGCCTGGAAACCTGGCTTGGATTAGGCCGCGGTATTGAAATACGTTCTTGGATCTCACTCCATTGCTAGCGTTGACTCCTCTTGGCCATGCTTGAAGCACACCTGGGAATCACATCCCTGCACCTGTTCCGCACTAGAAAAACCGCGGTCTATGAGCAGTTCCGCGAGCAATGCATGAACTAGATGATACTGCGTTTGGGGTAAAGTGGCTTCAATGGGAGAGTTCAGGATAACGTGTCCAATTACTATCAATATATCTCTAAAGCCACATAGGCTAGTGTTTAAGAAGATTTGTGTCATCAATGCGACAAAATAGCTGTGACTTCATAAGAAGGATTGCACTCTGTGCTCAGTATTGCAGAAAAGAGACCTATTTCAGCAGTGAAGAGTGGTTTGCCACATTAAATGTACTAGCTCCGCCTGTGTTAACAAGAAAGTTTTTAGGGCTGCAACTCCTTGATTAAACGATGTACAAATCACATTTGAGAGTATTGGAAGGGAAACACCTAAATAAAAAAAATTGTAATATTCTAGATCATGAGTCTTGGTGCTTCAAAGGTAATGTTTTCTTTTCGATGTTTTGTTTTCCATCAGCATTCGTTTGGTCGAGTTTGATGAGTTGTTGTTTTACTGATTGTTTTTATTCCCACAGTGCGTATTAAGTAGCGTACACAGAAAAAGCAAAATGCATTTCAGAAACAAAAATCATTTGAAATATCAACCTGGTTTTATTTGCAGCAATCTCCATATTAAGCCACGAGGCTAACAACATTTTACCAACTACTTATGAAAAACCGGCCCGGGGGTGGCATAATATAAGCTGCCATGGAATGGATAAAAGGTGGGCCTTTTACTTTTGACTTGTTCTCCATAAAGTTTAAACGTTCCTAGCTTTGGGCTTCTAGACACCACGCTATCTAGTGCTCCAACTTCAACTTCTACAGAATATGGCGGCACAGGCCATTGTTCAAATCGGCAGAGGGACTTCCAGTTCAATAACCAATCGGATTTAAGTTCTTGTGACATACCAAAGGCTTCAGCTCTGAATTGTACTCTAGCAAACCAAGTCAACAACTTCCATCCTACAATGTAGCTCTACTCCAAGCCATCAGGACTTCAGAAACAGAGATACCGTGCCTGATATTTCTCGTTTGAAGCGGCCATCTTGGAATGGTCTCCCTCTGGTTCCCAGGCCCACAGGCGGCCATTTTGCCATGTGGTCCTGATTAAGGACTGTCTTGTTTCACGTCTAAGTTCGTCAGAGTTGTGCAACTGGATTGCAGTACTGAGCGTCAGGAGACCACTGGGTGGCAGCGAGCTCTACAAATCAAAATAACACAACACACACACACTTGTAAAACGGACTGCTGTCCCAGTTCACCAGGGAAAGCTGCTGGCTTGGAGTCATCCGGTTCTGAGGGGCGCAGACCATTGCAGAGTTCTGACTCTGCCGTCCCACCCCGGTTCCTCTCTTCCTAAGGCCGCCCGCGGTAGAGTTCTTCAGCCCCAACAAAGCCTCTCGCGATGCATGCTCAGGATAACTGACAGGCCCCGGAGGGGAGGAAACAGGAGCTTCAATGGAAGAGGAGACAGATTCCAGAACAAGGCAGAAGACATTTGAAGGAGGTAATTGTTTTATTGCATTAATTTTGTTTTTGCCTGAAGGGCTAGCTGGAGCGGTTCCAGTAGCTGCCACGGACCCACCAGAGAGCGGCTCAATGGCGTCCTGAAAATGAAGCAGCGGCGAGTATAATGGGCCTTCCCGGAAATGACGACCCACCTGTGGCCTTCAGAGAATCTCTGTCTGCTCATGGGCAGAGCGGTAAAACTAAAACAGGCTTGAGTGGTACCTCCATAGTTTACACATATCACTTCTTTTTCCAAGTACAGATGTGTATAGAGGCAGGGGAGGAGGTGTCATCCACTGGCATGCGGGCCACCGACAGTCATTCTGACCTAACGTTCGCATCCGTACCTGTTCTCCACATAAAACAAAAGCAAAAGTACCTGTTTTTTAAACAGATTTAGTTAAACCAAAATGGACAGAGTGTTGAACATTGCAAGCACTCACCCCCAGTCAACTGATCTGGGTTTAATCCATCATCATTCTTTAGCTCACTCCACCACCCCAGTTCAGACATGGCCATAAGCAAATCAGTCTGACCCTGTGCTTCATGGGAACAGTCCAGCCCGAACTGCCAAGCCATGTCTTCCCTGGACCCAAAACAAGCATCCTAGGATGATGATGGATTAAACCCAGATCAGTTGACTGGGGTGAGAGCTTGCAATGTTCAACACTCCGTCCATCATCCCCTTTGGTTTTGCTATGTTGGCCCTAAGTTGGCAGGGTATGCCACGCGTGGGTCCCTTGCTCACTTTGCCACTGGATTCAAGCTAGCCTGGCTGATGACGGCAGATTAGCCAGAAAATGGTCCCAGGATGCTTGTTTCCGGTCCAGGGAAGACATGGCTTGGCAGTTCGGGCTGGACTGTTCCCATGAGGCACAGGGTCAGACTGATTTGCATATGGCCATGTAATGAACTGGGTTGCAGAGTGAGCTAAAGAATGATGATGGATTAAACCCAGATCAGTTGACTGGGGGTGAGTGCTTGCAATGTTTAACACTCTGTCCATCATCCCCTTTGGTTTTGCTTTGTTCGCCCTAAGTTGGTAGGGTATGCCCAGACGTGGGTCCCTTGCTCACTTTGCCACTGGATTCAAGCTAGCCTGGCTGATGACGGCTGATTAGCCAGAAAATGGTCCCAGTATGCTTGTTTCCGGTCAAGGGAAGACATGGCTTGGCAGTTCGGGCTGGACTGTTCCCATGAGGCACAGGGTCAGACTGATTTGCATATGGGATGATGATATGCATGTCTGAACTGGGGTGGCAGAGAGAGCTAAAGAATGATGATGGATTAAACCCAGATCAGTTGTCTGGGGTCAGTGCTTGCAATGTTCAACACTCTGTCCATCATCCTCTTTGGTTTTGCTTTAACCAGATTTAGTTCTCATGCACGCTTCATTTGGAACCTGTGAGAACTGCACTAGCCTCAAATGTAGTGCTTAATTTGTAAAAACATAAGTGCCGGGCTCTCGTTGGGAGGCCACTGCAGCTTCTACCAAAAATTGCCCCTGCCATGCTGCCAATGATAGCAAAAACCCATCCACTAACCACCACACGCCTACAAGTGTGACATTCTGGACTATTTCAGGACCCCCAAAGCTATAACAATGGCATGGGCAGCAGGTAATATTAATTTTTAATGTATAATAAATTAATAATTAAGGATCGTTGAAGCTAAATTATAGACTGTGACAAGCGGCGGGGTTGACAATTAAGTGCCGGTGCAGAGCGCAAGAAACCACTGACTCAAATTAAGCACTCAAATGGCAGGAGAACAGCTCTTCTGCAAGCACCAGTGCCTCCACGTCATGGTGTCTCACCTGAAATGGTTATGCCATTCACATGACACACTGGGCCTCATTGCAAGTTGCTCGGAGCAGTAACTCCACCCACCAGATAGGAAAAACTGCACCAGACCACTACAATTGGCCCATGTTTCCAGACCTTGTAATTCTGGGCCTGATACCCTGCACCCTGTTTTACTGGTGCAAATCCCCACTTGGTGAAACAGGCTAGCGACACCCATTGGGCTCCCAGGGTTTCAGCCCCCCCCGTCGTGTGTGTCAGCCCGGGATGAGACAGCTTTTTTCACCGATTAGTGACCATATGTTGGCTTTAGTGTTAATCTTCCTTGCGGCCTACGAATTGGCTAACTCAGGCCAAGCATCACTTCCATCTCTTTCTGTGGAGCATGGACTAAGTACAGGTAGATTCAGCTCAATTAGTGTCCGTCCAGTGCTCGTGCGGCCACTGAGATACTATTTTTATTGATTTCATGTTGCTTCTTCCCTCCCAACCCTTCTGTATCCGTGTTTGTGAACAATAGCTGCGCTGCTGTACCCGCTTTCTTTGTTGTTCACTCACCAAACACCATCTCTTATGAAATCCTGCCACATGGTGGCACATTTTGTTCCATTGTAAAGGAGCACAACAGCTGTTAATAAAATATACATTAAAATCACTGACACCTCCACCTAAAGCAATAAGAATAGATTGTGTGGCATGTATTAGTCATTTTAATGTATATTTAAAGTAAGAATTGTTAGACTTGTATGAGGATGAGGGCGGGTACTGATAGTACTGCCATTGGCAGTACTAGTGGGAGAAATGAGTTGTTCCGGGCTACAGTGGCCTCCTGACCAGGGTCCTGGCACTTCTTTTTTTTAATTTTATTTTTTTACAAATCAAGCACTGGATTAAATGTCAAAATATTATTTTATTTCCATATAAAACCTTGCAAAATAGTAGGGGAATGTGTTGAGTTTTTTTTTATCAAAAACAAAAAAGTATCTTCTTCATGAATGTCCCTTCCACGAAACAGGGAAATTGAACACTTCAATTTGGTGGTCAGTTTCTCATGATGGTGTCTGAGAGTAAAGGAACACTCAAGAGAAGTCAATGGGAAAGTAACATAAGCATTCTTTCAGTGGAAGCCCACAACGTATGTCCAATCAAATGCTGTACTCATATCTCCCAAAATGTAGGCGGTGCCAAAGGTCCTCTCTGTAGTATTCCAGAAAACTTTTTTTACGTTAATCACATCAAGGACAGGTGCAAATGTTAACTTAGGAAGTGAAATACTAGAGAATCTAACAGAATGCAAAAAAGAAATCGAATTTAGGTATCATTTTACTTTTTGCTGAAGAACACACATGGTATACTGTATACACTGTTGGTTTTGGGTGTCTCATTTTCTTCTATCGTCCCCTTCTCCTCCTTCTTCTTTTTTTCTCTAATTTTCTAAAGATCAACAAACACGCTACCTCCTCATGATTAATGTACTTCTTGTAAATATTGTTGCTTTCTTATATTTCACTTCCTAAGTTAAAATTTGCACCTGCCCTTGAGCTTTCAGTATAACTAATATCACCACTAAAACAGAACATACTTTGTTCTGCTGGCTCTACCCTTCAATCACTTCCCTTGCACCTTTCGGGCTTTTCACCTACACTTAACCCACTTTTGGTTGGGGTCACCATTCTTAACTATTACCTTTCACCTAAACACATAATTTTTATCTTGACAGCCTTGAGAAAGCCCTGGCGCAAATCGCCACAGAGGGCGAAACATGTGTCGGCTGTCAATGTTCAATAAAATTCTAATTATTTCTAAAACTGGACCGACCCTACTTTTTGAGTGGAAATTTGATTCAATGATTACAGGATTCAACCTTAAAACAATACGTATATAAAACTGGAAAACATACCCTCCTTTTTCTAAAACTGTTCAATTTCAAAACTCTAAAAGGTCCAGAGTTTTTGAGTATGTTTCCTCCATCTTCATAAAAAACTTCTGTGAAAACAGATATAGTTCTGGAATCCTTGGACCTTCCCTCCTCAGCTGCTATGAACTCCCTAAGTAGTACCTCTTCCAGTTCATTGATATAGATGATTGTAAATAGGAAGGGGGTGAGTATGCACCCTTGCCGTACTCCTCTGATCACATAATGTCTGGGGACCGCTGTGCTGTAAAGCCCGACCTAGGAAGGTTACGGAGAAGTAAAACCAGTGCTTAAATTGAGCTGGTGGTTTATGGTGCTCAGCACCGGCATTTATTTGCAGGCACCAGCTGCAGTGACAGTCCACCACATGGTGGCGTTATCTATCTGCTTTTGAGATTGGCACAGCAACAGTGTTAATAAAAAAGAACATTAAAAAAGAACAGTACCTGGCACTTAAGCCATTAAGATAGCTTTGGGTGGCCTACAATTTTCTGAATTGTCACAGCTGTAGGAGTGCGATGGTTATTAATTGTGTTGGTTGGTACGGTCATGGGAAAAGTTAACACTGTGTCCTCTGACATACCCATCGGATAAATACTCTTCACTCAGACAACACACCCATCACTCTGACCCAGTTCTAATTGAAAAAGCAGGTTTAAAAATGTCTGCAATCGATTAAACTATGCTAGTATATTATGAGTATTTCTGTGTATTGTTGGACCAGATAAAGTTATATGTCAAAATGATGTGCAATTATTTTATGTTTTTAATCAAAGATTTTCTTAATATATACCGTCAGAGAGTTATACTGTATGTCTTGATAAAGATGTTCTAATAAGAAAAAAACATTGAAACGCATCGAGGCGCTAGCTACATAATCCGTGCAGCGGGCTCTGAATACCAGGCTTCAGCCTCAACGCCATATGAACACAAATATGGCTTTTTAATGACAAAGTGTACTCTCTTGATACTCTCTTTTTATCATTTCCTTTTTTTCTTTCCTTTTTATCTTTGTATTTATTGTGCAATTATTTGCTATATGGATAGATGAATTGTATATGACTAAATGTCTTGGTGTTTTTAACTGGTGACAGGTTTTAAGGATTTTAATAAAGTAATATATAAAAATGTCACTATCATTTGTGTGTGGGCATACTGCTTTTTCAATTAGAACTGCGTCAGAGTGATGGGTGTGTTGTCTGAGTAAAGAGTATTTATCAGATTGGTATGTCAAAGGACACACTGTTTTTTCGGGCTTAACCCCTTGCATGCTGATGACGGCCCCCAGCCGTCATGCACTACAGTGCTCGTGTGCTGATGACAGCTGGGGGCCGTCATGACCGCACCCGCGATCCGAATGTGCCGCACAGCGCAGAATCGCGGCAGCATGCAAGGGGTTAAAGGAGCACCAGATGGAGCTGGAATCGCCATGAAGACCTGCAAAATGGCCTCAGTGAGGGCTGCTTCTGGGGTTGAAGACCGCCTAGTAAATTTGGGGTGTGCCAGGACAAACTGTTGGGTCAGATTCGTAAGACATCAGAGGTGTAAGTCCCTGTCTTGTCCCCGTCGGGCCCTCTCCCTAGTCTTCGAGTGTAGAGAAGGGGTCGAGTTCCGCATGGTTCTCGAAACTCGCTTCTGGTGGGCCGGATCCATGCCAGATTTTTTGTATATCCACATTTAGATAAATGTAGTTATCTTAAAAATCTGGCATGGATCCAGCCCTTCAGGACAGACTTTGGAGAACTGTTTTCTAGGGGCCAGGTGGAACCAGAGAGGTAACTGGAGTTGCTCCGTTGTTCATTGTTACACTATTGCAGGCTATCTTGGGTTAGTTTTGAAAGTAACATCTTTCTGGGTGCATGGTGCTAACCTCGTCTATCACAGACATATTGCTTAGCTCACCTATGTTAAAATGATAAAAGTGCTTAAAAAAGGAAATTTGACATTTCCAGGCATTGTACTAGTAAGGTCATGTGATATTTTTGCATTTTGGTATTCACAGTACACGTTTGCATCGGGAGAAGCCTGTGTCTATGTGCATTAGCATATTTTTTCATTTTTATTCTCTTTCCACAGGGACAATATTTTTTTTCCAAGGAGAAACCCTTTCCTCTGCACCCCCACGATCTCTGTGGGTGTTCCGTTCCGCCTGCCACCCTGGAAGGGGATTTACTCCAACCCTGTGCGGTTGCCAATCTTCGACCAATCCCAGGGCGGGAAAAAAAGCCAGTGTTAGGACTGAAGGATGGTTAAGGGACGCAGAAATAGTTTTAAATAAATGAAAACAAGTTGTTTGGCGATTACCTAAGCCTCTTGGTTTTAAGAAGATGAGAACGTGGGGAAGCAGTAACCCGGAAATGAAGGGACTCCCAACACATTTAGTAGGCCTGATTTTTAAATCGACACATTGGTATTTCCCAAAACAGGGGAGACAGAGCGAGCAGAAGACATCGCGGGCAATGATTAAAATGTCATTCAAGCCCCGAGCAGATATGAGCTACTTAGGAAAAATCCTTTGAAGAGAGAGAATTCCTGCCGGAGCGCGCGGGGGATAATGATATTCCGCCCCATCTATTGCTTTCTGTCTACAATGCAGATGTCAAATTTTTCATGGTTTTTTTCTCTCCTTCAGAAGAAGTGTCAAGGGAACAAAGCCGCCATTCAGCCTGTTTTAGCCCAAAATGAATTCGGAAAAAAAATGGTACAGAAAGGCCAAGCCGCGTGACAGACCAAAAGAAAAGCCACTGACCTAAAGAGGCTGTAAAATCCTATTGATATGTGCTTGGGAAAGTAGGGGTGGGTGGGGATGGTGTCGCCTTCAACCTCAACACAGATATTTTTCTACCATTTTTTCAGGAAGTTGGACAGGCAACTTCAAAACTCTACCTTTCCTGTTTTGATAAATACAATTTAATCAGCGTATTTACAAATAATCCTTTTAGGGCGATTCACTTCCTCTTGGCATTACTTTTCTCTCCGCGTATTGTTGGTACATGCTTGATATGATGCATAACAAATGTATAATGTGCTGAATGTACTTAAAGAGAAAACTTTCAATAAAAAGATGTTTAAAAAAATAACTGTTCTCTGTGCACCTTCTCTGAAAAAATCAGGAAATGTGAGGTCTTTGGGCTCCATTTCATCAGTGCTAAATAGCATCTTTATTTCAATGATGTGACATTTCAGGAAAATGATGCCAAGTTTTGCATAAATTGTGCAAAATTGAACTTCGGATTTCCTGAATAAAAACTGAATAGGAAGGCATACGTCGCATTCAAAAATCACTTGCAATTACAGGAAAGGAACTGATCTGAGAAGAAAATGTCTCTGCAAAATATTGTTTGCAAGAACCAGTCTTCTGTGAGACATTTTCTGCTTGAACTAGCGCTTGAGTGCTTGTGTAATTTCTGTAATGTTGTGCCATGCTAATTGCGCAAATTACAGGAGCCTCATGAAAGCTTTGCTAGTGGATACTTGTAATAAGAAGGCTTCCAGTTGCCCAGTTTTCAAGGAAAAACTCATAACTGCTGCTTCGATGGTTTTGTCCCAGTTTCACACGATGATTAACAGAGACACAAGAGGACAGTGCGATGAGACAGAGGTGGACAGTCTGATTAGGATAGGATCACATAACTGGGTGCTTGGGGGGAAGGTACCTGAGCCCAAGAGTCCTTGTCCCAAAGCTGGGAATTGAGTTACTGGACCACATCTACTTGCACTTCTATAATGGATCTGGGTTGGGTACAATTGGCTTGGGTCACGCTCCCACAAAATGCAACAAGACGTTGACTCGATTACTTGGCAACAAAAAAATTGAAATGATCCAGGATTGTAACAGGACAGCTCAGCATTACTATTTAAAACTGCAAAGAGCTGAACTCATCTGCCTGCTCCTGCAAGGTCAGCCTGCCACTCTCCCGTGTTCTGCAACAAGTTGTCTTCTTCAACGACAAAATTAGAGCAGCTATGAAGCCGCTGTCACGGTCACCAGCAGGATCATTCCACGCAGACGGATTCTCTTATGAGCCAAGGTCAAGCTTCGACTTGAGTTAACTTCATGCTGCCTGGGATTTAGCACTGACCAATCACACTTCAGAAGCAACAAGATGACCTAAGACCTCAGATCATTTATGGCTTGATTAATATATCTTTATTTATTTAGAACATGTATTTAGACATCACCCAGAGCGCAACAAAGCTGGATTACAACATGTTTCGAGGCTAGTTCGAGGGTTACAGGGAAAAGAAGACATGCCAAGGGGCAGACATGAAGGAAAAACAAAAGCTATCCAAGTTCAAAGGTAGAGCACAACAGGTGAATTTTCAGAGCTCTTCTGCACTTCAGGTGTCCAAACTCCAGGCCAAGGACAGGTAGAAGGGAGCACCAGAGTGTGTGTGTGTGTGTGTGTTTGTGGGTTGGGGGGGGGGGGGGGGGGAGACAGCTCCTTTGACAGAAAGGGAGCAGGTTTGGGAAATAAAATGTAAGAGTATGGCATTTAGTAGCACTGGCTTATTCCAGAAGTTATCCTAAATAAAACTACATTAGACCTGGAAACATTCACACGCTACTGGCCATCCTATACTATGAGACTGAAATGATGGATAAATGGGCTAATATAACTCTCTTCCCACCTACTAGCGCCTTTAGTAAGGACGGATCGCTGTTAATTTACATTTAGGTTATTGAACTATAGAGGCTTCCGAGACTTGGTTATTACACGTACACAGTACGCTCCAAACACCTGGTTCTCTCTTAAACAATCTGCAACCTAGGGAGGGAAGTGTGAATCTATGATTCTGCCAACATGTCCCTTTAATGTCCCTCCATGGATACCCTCATGCATGTCTCTGCTTCCCTGGGTGGACTGTGTAAACTACATAGCAGGTCAATAGGGGTGTCAGTTCTATATTTGAAGACCCAGCATGGATCATCATGTCCATTCCCATATGCTACAAATATAAATAAATGTACTGCTTATTTCTACCACAATCATCACGACTGTGTACGTTTACACAAAAAAAAGGAACAACTGTTTGTGTTCCTGCTGGAGCCTGATTTAAATAAGAAACACAGGACACCGTAACTGCAGCCTGCAAGACCTGTGTCGGTTGGTAAAATAGCAGATGCAACAAACTGTGTGAACCGCGTCAAACGGACAGGTCATTGAAAATGCCACTTTAAGGAGTAATTTATTGACTGCTGAGATCTGCATTATCATAGCAGCAGTCTTGCCCTGGGCAGGAAAGGAACAGTAGACTTGTCATAGTTGTTTTACCCATGTGAAAACTGGAGCTGCGGGCTTTCAAATAACAAAATCTTAAATGTTAGCTTCTTATCTCATTGGAAAAGAAACAGCCTGTTTGTACTATTATGGGTGAAGGACAATAAAAGCAAGGCACCTTCAATGTACATGATATAACATCCTTGAGAATATCAATGGTTTTAATTCAGTAATTGGTCCTGAAGTCCTGAAGAAGGTGGGATAAAGGTCAAGAAGCGACCGAAAGGCTGTGTCGACACAATAACTTTTTTAGTACTTTGATTGTATACAGTTGTGTTCTTTCTTTTTTTTAAAAACTTTTTTATTCATTATAGAGGCAATTGAATACATATAAGGCTGTAGGTCATTATCAATGCAACATTCAAAACATAATCGCTTGTGTGACCAATACTTAGCCATACAGAAGCACTTCAAAGTGATTTGCGTAACAGAATGTCTCTCCATGATACGGAGCAAGCAGGCATAACCATATCCCACAGTAGTGGGCCCAACAGCAATCACAGATGCAATAACAGTCAAGAAATGCTCCAACAACATCAAATTTAAAAAAACCATCTTTCAATATCCTCATCAGGCACTGATGGAGCGTAGGTAAGCACGAAATGGCTCCCAAAAGTCTTTAGGCCGTGAAGAACTGGGCAAAGTTGTGGAGTACATTTCTGATCATTCCTCGCACAATGTCATTCATGTCTTTAAGCCAGTACTTAAAGCGAGCAGACTGAAGTTCCCCCATACCATAGCTACTCGTTGTTTGCCACAAACAATTGCAGTTGAAATGAGCTTGAGGAAAGCCTTGGGAAAGTGTTACACATTTCCCAGCAACACAATGTCCTCTGATAGCTGGGTCCCAATGAGAGTTATGAATTCCACCTCCTGTAGGAGTTGGGATCAAAATTCAGCTATACTTGCCCAATTCCACGCAAGATGTAAAAAGTCTGCATCCTAAACTTCACCTCGTTTACAGCAGGTGTCATCAGATGGATTATATTTAGCTAATGTCTTTGTGGTAAGATACACATGTAGGAGGAACTTGTAGGGTATTAAGCGGGATCTACCATTAGGAGACACTTGCCCAGTTTGTTGACAGCAATAATGCCACATTTCTTCCGTGATATTAATGCCCAAGTCCTCTGCCCACAGCAGCCGAGCATGGGTGGAACCACATCTAGGGAGGCCACAGCAACTCAGTACAGACTTGAGTTAGCTTAAGGGGATGAGTAGATGCTAAAAAAAGCGGCAGTACAGGCCAACCCGGAGGCTCTTTTAGGAACATTGGATGAAGTCTCCGAAAAGCATAGTAGAGAGTACAAGATGTAATGGTGTCCAGAAGCGTGGGTTCTGCAGCCCCAGATATTCTTCATTCTTTTTAAAATCATGGTTTTGGAACAGATCGCCTACAGTAATGTGTTTGCTATGTAGATGGGATACAGTTGTTTTCTATGTTATTTTTTGACCAAATGTTTTAATGGTGTATCTAGTCCAATTGATGATAAACTATATTAACAAATGTCACTAGTATTTTATGTGTATTTAATCAAATATTTATGAGATCTAAATATTGTGGTGGAGCATAATTGGTTATTTTTTTACATCAAAGTTATATCTGTTGTTCTTAGGTCGATAATCAAGCAGCCACATAGCGAAAGTTTGGATTTTAACAAGTAGTCTAGGGGGAAAATATTGTGTATACGTTTCCACAACTCCATCATTACTGTGAAAATGAGCACGTAGTGATGAGATTAGAGGTCAATTACTGACCCCTCCAGAATAGATACTGATTCTCTGACAATGTCCTCTTAGCCCCCTTGGATACATTGTCAGAAAAAGAGTAACCTCAAATAAATTCTTATGAAGTTATCACACATGATCCACCATTAAGGGAAGGCATCACTCCAGGATACCTTTTCATTCCACCGAAAGGTGTCTTTCCCACAGTTTTGTGTTGATTCTGCTTTAGATTTTAGTCTGTTCTCCCTGTGCCGCTCATGCTGCATAAATCAGGTGGAATTTTCCTTTCTTCACAGAAGTAATGCCTTCATTTCCCAAAGGATTTTTTGGCTTCAGCCAATGCAATCCTCTCCTCGTTTGTGAGTACCCTTTGGGAGACTACTTTATGCAGTGACTTCCGATCCTCCATAGATATTCTTTTTTTCCAGAATGTCTTCAAGTTTCCATAGCAGAACTTCATACACAGCTCCACGAGTACCTATTTCCATCAATGTCAACAGGTAATGGTGATTACTTCATTACCAGCATTGAGCTTCCAGTATACCTATTTCTTGTCAGAATAAATCCCTCAATGCCAAATATAAAAGGTTCAAGGAACTACCAATATGAAAAAAAGAAAAGTCCAAAAATCATGGGCCAAGCAGAACAAAATCGTAGGTCAGCTTCCAAGCTCCATATGATGTCAGGCCAGTTGGTTCTATGGAATGATGCACTTGTCTGACACCTGCATAGATATATGATGCATCCTGGGGATCTAGCGTTAGTCGAACAGAAATGGGTAGAAAATATGCAACCACCCCTTCCCCCAAATCCTATTAAATTTGAGCTCATCATGAACCATGTAGTACAGTAGTATTCATAAGGACAAGTGTCACAGTAATACCAGATCCCTCTGAGGAACTTGGCAGAGCTGGCCCTATGCAGAAGGCTTGCCTCCTTCAAAGTGTTGCCTTTTTTTCGCCCTCATTCCTTTGTCAATGCTGTGACCACAGTGTGCACTGGTCCCATACTGAGTGTGTGTTCTTGTGAGTACTGTAGACTCCATTATCGGGGGTCTCAACAATCCGGGGTTTCCCCCCTGGATCGCTCAAACAACGCTGGTGACGTTCACAATATTTAGCACTGGTCTTGTAGTAGTGTCAGAGTTCTAGAGTATTCACTCTTATAAACATTTGGTCCTGAAGAATTGCAGAGTGACCCGTTAGGGACAGTTGGCAAGAAACATGTCGAACATACTCACACACTAGACCCTGGGGGATCATTGTTATTCCAAACAGGGCTCACACATTTTAATTAGGTTAGCACACCCTGTGAATAAAAATTGTTCCTTTAGGGCAGTACTAAACCTATTTTAATCCACCACTCTCACTACCTTGACGACTCGCCCTCGCGCACCAAACAGCTGTCTCTAAAAGATCTCTGGCAAAGAGACCCTTCGCGGGAGCCCGTCGGGCATTGCAGCGCCGGCCAAACGATGAGCACAGCCCAATGATAAAGCATGACACCCTTCTGGGTGTGTGAGGGCAATCTATAAGAGACCTGTTCTCTCCCCCCACTTTTAGGAACTGCACATTCTTTTGATGTGCATGTTACCAGTCAGTCACAAACTGCATCCTGTACGGAGGAATAGTGTCATGTGCATTTATAGTGTTACAAGGCCCCAGCCTGCAACTGAAAGCACTATGAATATGCAAGTAATTATTTCCAAACTATGATAAACTAGAGGTGGGTGATCCTCAGAAGGCCCCTTTTTTCTTCATAACTGCATGTGGGACCACTTTGAAATACATGAGTTCAGGGTGTGTGCTGTACAGAAAATTATTTTTTTGATTTAATACACTATAATGTTGCTGCATATATAATATGTATACAGGCCAGATTTAGGGTGCACATCATCAGGCTGGTGCGACATCAATTTTCATAGTTTCCTGTTTAACAACTAGGCTGCTACATTCAAAAACCATTTACAGGTAGAGTGGGCTTTGTTTTATTTTTCACCGCTTCTTGTGCCTCGTGGGGTCAGGCTACCGCTACTTAATTCCCCCACCTGCAAAGTGCCCATAAAAGATACGGAACCGATTGGGAACCGTGTAGAGTGGATTTCCCGCATGGAAATCCATTTAACACAATTATAAGAGGTCCAGTGCGCATTCACACGGATTTACTGGGTGTGAAAACAGTGAACCAGTTGTCACCACCCGGAAAATAGAGCAGGTAAAATCTCTGTGCGAAAAACCTGCTTTGCTGGCCAGACCCCTTCTATGAACGCCCTTCCCAAACCTCTACAAAGCATGAGGGAACATTGCATGCTACCACCTGCCAGACAACATCCTCTACTCCTCCTTCAACCCCCTTACCCCCTTACCCCTTCCCATCAACCATCCCTTACAGCACACTTTTCGCACCGCCCCTTCCACAGTCTTACCACCTCCTCTGAGCAGGTGCTAAATGTGTGTATTAAACCCGCCCGAAAAGAGAATGTGGATGGTAAATCCGTCTGCACAGTAAGTCCATATCCCTTAGGATTTAACTTGCAATTGCAGAGTACTAGTGAGGTGCTACCACACAGTAAAGGTAATTTCCGGAGTGGAGTTTGCAGTCCACCAGCACTGTGCAACTTGTAATCAGGGCCAGCATGGGCCACTTTAAATTGCTTAGGGATAGATAAATAGGGATGGAGGTCCCGGGAATCGCTTCCCAACAAATCTACAAAGCCTTCTTTTCACTCCCTGCTACTTGAAAGCTTGTGTTGGTAATGCTATCTTCATTTCTAGATCGAGTTATGCCAATGCTTGCCACGTTCGTCTTCCTGAATCAGCTATTTACAAGCTTAACCTCATAGGAGCGTCGAACGTTCAGCGCCCAGGTGCTGAACGTTCAAAGAACGAATGCTGGCCCGTAGGCCAACGGTCGTGCGCAGCACTGGCAAGGTAGTGCTCGCAACGACCGTTGGCCGACAGCAGCACTTAAGGGGTTAAAGGTGTTCAGAATATGGCAGCGTGACTTGTCATGAGCTTCAGGTAATTTCATAGGTTCCGAGGCTCGCCATAAGCTGCACTGGTTGCCAGTTTGTAGAAGGATGCCTTTTAAGGCACTCTACTTTGCCCACAGGGCCGGTTATGAAAAATGGCCCATGCTGCTTATGTGTTTGCTTCCAAATCTAAGCGATCACTTCATTTGGCATCTTCTGACATGGTGGAAATGTAGAAAGGGATGTTCCTTCTCGTTTGTTGCTTCCTCTATTTGGAATGCTGGAGTGCTCTCTTCTTGGCTTGCACAAAATACAGACCCATTTTATGTTTAGAAAGACTCTAAACTTCTTCTATTTTAAGGATTATCTTGAAATGTTTTCTGATGTTTAGTTAGTTTAGCTTAGAGCATTTGTTGCACATTATAAGTAAGGCTCCCTGTTTTCCATTTTTACTGTTTTTTACATATAAATACAGGCAGAAAACCATTGATTTTCCTGCTGTATTTATTTTTAAATGTGGATAAAAATGGAAATTGGTTGTTTTTTAGTGATTCTAAATGCTGTCAATCATGACTTCCAGGTCATTAGCTGTGCGGATTGACAGGCAAGGGGATTTAAAAAATGTAAGGATTTTAGTAAAGTGCCGTAAACAGCAGTGAAGGTGCACAATTGTGATAAGATAATGTACATATTTTCTTATAAGTGCGTATTTTACCATCTCAGTGTGTATATATCATTGAAACCTGTCAGGCGTTCAGGCACAAGTGTACATTAACTGGTTAAAAAAATGCAGAAATATTCACATTTCAGCTTATTTTTTTCCCAAAACCTAAAATAAATATGGATAAATACAGGTAAAATTAGCAAAAAATAAGTATGGATAAAGACAGATGGAAATGACAAAAATATAAATACCATAAAACCGGGAGCCCTGATTATAAGTAACAATTTGAATCACATTGTGACTGTATAGGTATTCAATATATTTAGTGGGTGCCCTCAAGCACTAAACGCAGGGCCGGTAGCAATTTTGGAAGAACCCGAGCAGAAATGATGGTGATGGAGTATTATTACCTGAGGGAAAGCTTGGGTGTGTGGCACCTGACATGTTAGTAGGCTGAGAGGTAGCTCAGCTATGTGATGCCTGGAAATATAATTTACGTCAAAGTAAAGGCACACTTTTGCTGCCTAAAGCAAACACCTCTATGATCAGTTTCTCAGATTAGATTAGATTAGATTTGGATTTATAGAGCGCATGGCTGCCCTGGAGCGTCCCAGCGCTGATCCTAACCTGAACCTAGTGAACTCAAGCGAGGGACGGAATTAAGGGATGGTAGGGAAGAGAAAGGTTTTAAGTGCTCTTCTAAATTTAAGGTGAACCGGTTCCATCCGGAGCTCTCTAGGAAGGGCATTCCATTTGTTTGACGCATTCAGCGAGAACCGGCGGCCTCCTGTGCGTGCCTTCCTCACTCTTGGGATGATGGCCAGATTTTCCCTATCTGAGCGGAGGGCCCTGATCGACTTGTAGGGGCGAATCAGTCCTCTCAAGGCTGGAGGGCCTTTGCCCTGCAGAGTTTTATGGGCGATACAGAGTGACTTAAAAGTAATCCGCTCTTGGATGGGGAGCCAGTGCAGGGCCTTTAGCAATGGTTTGGCTGATGCCCGTCTCGGCGCCCCCATCAGCAGTCTGGCTGCAGCGTTCTGGGTTCGCTGGAGAGTATTGATAGTAGCACGGGGGCAGCGAGGAAAAGGGCGTTGCCATAATCCAGTTTGGACAGGATCAGACCCTGGATTAGCAGCTTTCTGGATTGAAACGGAAGGAGGGGGAGAACCTTCCGGGCTGCTCGTAACAGGCCGAAGCAACCTCCTGCAACCTTCTGCGCATGGGTCTTGAAGGTTAGTTGGGGTTCGAACCAGATCCCCAGGCTTTTAATTTGTTCCTTGGGGGGAGGAAGGTCTCCCATACAGGGGGGCCACAGCTCAGGGGGTAGAGAGGTGAGTTGATTGCCTAAGAACATGATCTCGGTCTTAGTTCCATTCAGCTTGAGTTTTGAGCTAGACATCCAGGAGGAAATGGCTGTGAGACAATCCGGGAGGTCGACCGGGCGGCCCCCTTGTTGTGACAGCGAGACGACGAGCTGGGTGTCGTCTGCGTAGCTGATGGATTTAATCCCAATTGGGGCTACTACCTTCTCTAACGGGGCCATGTAGACATTAAACAGTGTGGGGCTGAGGGAGGAGCCCTGCGGCACCCCACACTGGAGAGGGGTGGCCTTAGACATGGACCCATTTTCCCAAATCCTGAAAGATCTCTCATCCAGGTAGGACTGCAACCATTTAAGGGCTGAACCTGTAATGCCCAGCATGGCCAGGCGTTGGGCCAGAACTGCATGATCTACGGTATCGAATGCAGCGCTTAGATCCAGAAGGATCAGAGCTACCGATCCCCCTGAATCCAAGATGCATCTTACCTCTTCAGTCACCGCCAAAAGGGCGGTGTCTGTGCCCTGACCCGGGCGAAAGCCGGTTTGAGAGTCACTGAGGAGGTGATTAGACTCCAGGTACTCTGAAATCTGCCTATTCACCACTTTTTCGGCCACTTTGCTCAATCCAGGTAGAAGAGAGATTGGGCGAAAGTTGGCCAGATCGGAGGTGTCTAATCCCGGTTTCTTTAGGAGCGTTTTGACTCTGGCCTGCTTCCAGCTCGGGGGCACTATGCCCATGGATAATGACGTATTAAGTAGCTCAGTCGCTACAGGGGCAATGGTATTCAAGGTTTGTTTTAGGATGTGCATCGGGATTGGGTCTGAGGGGGAGCCACTTTTTATATTGGATAGGATGTTACAGAAGTCTTCCTTGGATATAAGGCTGAATGCCTCAAATTGAGGACGAGCAGGGTCAGGAGAAGGGGTCTCGATGGGTCCAATGGCGGAGGATTGAGGGAGGCTGTCCAGGATTTTCCGTATTTTAGTATCGAAAAATTCTGCTAACTGGTTGCATTTCAATACAGGGTCATTATGAACCAGTGTGGGAGCCGGGACTTTAAGGAGCTGGTTAACAATTTTAAATGTTTCTCTGGCAGAATTGGCTGAAAGACTAATTTTTTCTTCAAAAAAGGCAGCTTTGGATCTTTGACGTGCCGATTTATAGAGTTTTAGGGCAGCTTTATATGCAGATTTATTAATAGGTGCCCAGTCTTTCCGCCACACGCGCTCCGCTCTTTTACAGTCTTTTCTGAGTTCTCTTAGTTCGGGCGAGAACCAGGGGGATTTGAAAGTATTGCTCTTTTTAGTGCTAAGTTTAAGGGGCAGAACCGAATCCAGGGACTTAGTAAGCCAGTCTTGAAAATTTATATCTGCTTGTAGGACGTCGGATTCTGCGGGAGGTGTCGATTGTTCGAGAGCAATTGTCAAATTCTGTACTGACAGCCTTGGCCATGGTCTTTGAAGTATGCGGGGACAGGAGGCCTTAGTTTTTTCATTGTAGAATTCCCACGAAAAAGGTACTACGAAATGGTCTGACCATAGCAGGGGCAGTGGGGGTTTGGCTACGAGCTGGGGGATGCATAGACTGCATAGTAAGACAGATGTTGGCTTTTGAAACCTTATTCTGCTGTCAAACTAAGCCTTGGTCTGTCAAAAGCAGCATACCGTCACAGTTGTGTATATTCGTTTAATAATGCAGAAGCATTATACAGTGAAAACACTACTCTGTGCACTACTCTCCCAGTGTTACAATGACAAACCTGCAACCACATTGTCTGCCTGGAGTCTCTCATGTGCCCCATTGGAGATTGTCTCTTTCTCTACCCAGGTCGGGCCATTTGCTATAATTAGAATAGTCGTTTAGAAGAATACTGTCATTCTTCTCAAAGGAATTTTGCAGAAATGTGTAACAAGTGTGGCTTTTCACAAAGCACATTGCCCCTGCAGGAGTTTAAAACAACATTGACAATTTATGTCCATTTGACACGTTATGTCCTGTAGGCTTCAGAACAGATTTACAAGCATGGTTGTTGTTTTTATAACATATGCCATTTAGAGGCATGGTTTCTGCTGGAGGGACCTTTTTGCAGGGCATTGCCCATCAATCACATATTCTATGTGTTCTGGAGCTTGAAGGACTACTTGCATTCTTTGCATGCTGGAACACCATTTTTTGCAAACTTTTTATCAAGGCAACCACATTTGTGCCTGTTCTTTAGGACTGTGAAGTCGCTCCATCATCTCATATGATACCTGTTAAACATGGGGTTATAATAACAACTAATGTATTTTCATTTAGAATAGCACAGTTTATGAGCAGAGTAATTAACAAGTGTTAATATTGCCATCTGATTGGCACTTATTCAATCTCAGGAATAATGGAAGATGCATTTGGAATCAGACCTGAGACTTGCCAGTCACACAGGGACGTTAACCCCCTATGATCAATACTTGGAGACGAGTATATGGCCTCAAAAAAGCATATGTTGCAATGTACATATGAGAAGATTGAAAGTGAACACCTTTTGTCAACAGTCAGGCAGGAAAGTATTTCTGAAGATGGAATTTAACCCTTTCTGTGCTGGTGACGGAACCACTCCGTCACCAGCCAAGGACGCGCTGTGCTGGTGACGGAATGGTTCCGTCACGGCCCGGCCGCCGCGCCTGAGCGGCATCAATTCCGCGCCTGCGCGGCGCGTTCTATTGAGTGGGCGGGGCCGTGACGGAACCACTCTGTCACAAGCACAGCGCGCCCGGTGGCTCGTGACGGAGTGGTTCCGTCACGAGCATTGCGGCGCCGCGCGGCCCCACTCCCCCCCAGCGCCGCAGCGGCCAAGGGGTTAAGTATTTCATGAGCTCATTGTCATTTCACAGAAAGAAGTTTTCAGAGACTTGGCAAAAAGGGTATTGGTGTAAACTGCAGTACTCTGTATTGAAATCCGTGGATGCTGCTTTTTAGCTGTCAAATCACGCATTGCCCTCTGTAATGATGTCTGTCAGTCACCTAAAACATTGTTAAATCCACTAACACATGTTTATTGTTATCCTATCAAGTTTAATCAGTATCTTTAAAAGGCACAACTTATGATTCTGTTTTCTTGGATTGGCTCCAAAGATAGCCATGCCCCGCTGTTTGAAGTGTAAGCCCCGAATCCAATGGCTGACCTGTTAGCCCCACAAAGTTCGGGTCTAGTAGTGTCCCTGATCCCGTGTCCCGCAGCGAAGGCCGGCAGAGTGCTGCACAGGTGCATGGCCTTTCCTGCCACTGTCCTTTAACAGTAGCGGCCAGCAGGATCGGGGGTGGCGGGATGGGTCGGGGAGTGGGGAGGAAGGGGATGTAAAAAAAATTTAAAACACCGTACCACCTCGCCGCTCAACTGCTCTCTCTCGATTCGTCGTAGTCTCTCCGGGGTCAGAACAGGAAGAGGCCAGGCTCCATCCCCTAAGCCAATTACAACGCAGCAATACAGCATTGTGATTGGTCTGAGCGCCGTGGATCAGCGCTCAGCCAGGGAATGGGTTGCCTGGGCCTGGTCTTCATGCTTCCTGTTATGCAGCCTACATGGAGAACATGCGAAGTGAGCATGACTATTGGCCAGTCATTGCGCACTTGGATGGGCCAACCACTCCTCCCCTGCTCTGAGAGCAGAGAAGCCCCGCCCGCCCCGCAAAGCTGCACAGCAGGAACAAATACAATGATACAAACCTCGAGTTATTGTCATTCTATTTGTTTTCTTTCACTGCTTTGCGACAGTGGGGCGATGTTCCTCTGCCTCAACGGAGGTGCCGACACTGTCCTTTAGGAACGTCACTGGGTATGCTTGGGGCCAGGGCGAATAGGTAAAGAGGACAGGCATTGGGACACACCAGGGCTCTTTGGCTGGGGCTTGGGCCGCAATGAGTAAAAAGAGTGCCAGCACAAATTAAGCACTGAGCATAACTTGAGCTCACTTGGAAGAAATGCATTAGATGCGTCTCTCTTGGGAGCTAAATATGTGTCTCTCACTTTATTTTTGTACCGGTTTTAAGAAAAATAACTTGCCACTAGGGACTAGGATTATGTACAGAACAGAGCCCTTCTTGGCAGGCGCCATTACAGGCAAGTACGGAGCGATCGGAGGGACAAAGCAGGTTGCTAAGGAGTCAAGCACTGCCTTCCCCGCGGAGCGGACGGCTGCAGCTGGGAGGGCAAGGGTCGCGGCACTGTAGACATCCTCGGCCCCACAAATTCCCATAAAGGCCCTGTGCCGGGCCCGGCTGTCCCCTCCAGAGATCGGGCGTGAGTGATAGGGCCCGGGAAGAAGGCCCCCTTTCTTCGTCTCCGCCCCGCACTAATGTAATAAAACCAATTGGGATAATTAGGCTCCACTTCGGACCCGCAATGCCGAGGAACAGGACATGCTTGTCAGGGACATCTGCGTGATTTCAGCCCTTTGCCAGGACATGTCGCATTCCAGCGTTTATTTCATTAAATCTGGCGGGATTGCCCCCCCGGGCATGGAGAGGGGGTGCCAGCAGCCCCAGGCCTCTGCTCCGAATATCTTAAAAGAGTCCAAGACAGTTTTAGTTTTTTTCTTGGATGGGGTTTCCTTTCTTATTCTTCCTTTCAAAGTGCACGCTGTATAGACTATTTGTAGCGCATTGCCGCCTTCGGGTTATAGCGCTCAACAAAAGAATATTGGGTTTTATTGAGCTGCTGAAATAGAGCGAGCAGTTAAACACACAGCCCTCATTTAAATTCAGTGGTAACTTAAAAATCGGGCAGAAACAGTGCTAGCGCCCAGTTTAAATTAGATTCTATCTAGTCAATTTTTCAAATAAAAAAGAAACGTTTCTGTTTCATTTTTTTTTTAAAGAGTAGGCAGTGGCCCCTGGGACAATCGCCTGCTCGTAAAAAATATTTTTGCATCCATTCACAAAGGGGAAAGAGGGGCCTGGGGACCCCTTCCCGTTTGCGAGTGGCTTACCACCCACTTGAATTAGGTGGTGAAGTGTAGTGTTTTGCGACTGCAAATGTGGTTGCAAAACAATCATACTCGCTATTAAAAGGAAGGGATGCTATTGGCATGCCCCTTCCTGATAGGGAGTCGCAAACCATATTTTACGATCCGGTAATAGGTTACCGACTGTCAAAATATGATTTGTGCATGGGGCATACCATTTTTTTGGTGTCAAACTGGCCGAATTCCCGTTTGCGAACGCAAAAAAAGTCGTACATCTGCCCCTAGGAATCTGGGGCGCGACTCACCTCAGAGAAGGCAACGGATAATTCCGCCCAGGTCAGAATGACCCTGTTAGAACTGAGATCCTGGTGCAATCCATGGGCCACAGGCTCAACGCCTAGAAGAGAAAAGTAACCTCATCTCTTCAGGACTAGTTAACTGGTACCAGTGAGCTCAGTATTAACAACACCTGATGTTTGCAGCGCAACAAACCAGCCCCCGAGCTACCAAGCGCTATGTAAAGACCCCTTAATATTAATATCCCAATGCATTCCTGGTTAAAAGCGAGGCCCTCGCCATGCCAGTTATGACTGCAGGGTTCATTCCTGCAGCCCGACTCTGCTGCCTCAAGCGACTACTATAAGCGTACACATGGGGCCAGTGTCTGAGGCCTTGAGAGGCTGTCTCCTGACCATAGTAGCTCATGGTGAAACATAAAACAAAAGCACCTTTTCAGGATTTGTTGCGGGACCCCTAAAACTACACAGACACATGTATTTATTTGTCAGGTCTATGTGCTGCTGGATGTCTCCTTTTGGTAACTTCAGAGCGCTGAATGTCTTTCAAGGAGCGAGTCGCCTTTGAGAGGCCACCAGAGTCTAACAGGAACTTAGAACCTTGACCCTTGTGTAAAATGCTTTTACCCACAGACAGTGAATGGGTAAAACCCTTTGATACATTATGCCCATTGTATGATGCTCTGCGGCAACAACTCCTTCGATGTATAGCAAGCCCAGATAGTCCAGTTTGAACAGTTCTGTCCTCATAGCTTGAAAAAAAAACAAATTTAGATGAGCTTGCCTCTTAGGTTTTGATAAAGAAATTTCCATTGTCTGGGTCCTGGACTTCGAAGGTTCGCTCTCTTTATTTCCGCCTTTTGAAGGATCATTGGGTGATGAGGCGCGCAGTTATGGAAAGAAGGTTCCTGGGCGCTGGATAACAGAGTGGCTAAAAAGCACCCAATCGCAAATATTCCGGGCCCCTCTTAGGGTTTACGGACCATTCCAAGGACATTAAACGTCATCCTTGCGTCCAGAGGGAGCCAGTGAAGCGCCCCCTGTGCTTCTTCGAGAGAATGCCGTTTGCGAGGTTTAAGGCGCATTCCGAAAGCTGGACTTCGCAGTCTTTGCAATATACAAAGGCCTAAGGGCCGGCTGTGGCCCCTGAGGCATGGCAGTCTGCCTCCAGCAGTGCTCAAGCTCGATGTCTACAGCTCTCCAATGACCGCTCTCTTTCCACCCTGTAATGCCCATTCCCACTAGGGACGCAAAGTATTGCTTGGATCCTAAACTTCGTTCAACAATTGAATGAATATGAAATAATCCATTGGCTTCCTTTCGTACCCTCCGTCAGTGACTCTTTGGGATAGGGCTCACAGGCAGCAACATTCGCTCTACCTATTCTTGTTCAAGCGTGGATGCGGCAGTGTGGACTGAGCCATGTAAGGTCAGTGCTGGTCAGGGAAGAGACAGGACCGAAAGAGGTTCAGGAAGCTTTGCCTTCAGATGCCAAAGAGCAGGATCCTCATGGTGTGAGTTAACAGGTCAAGTAGCGGACGAGGAACCGCAATTCCAACCTGCTATTTGCCTTGCACCTCAATGGGCTTGTGATACAAACTGGACAAGCAGGTCAACAGGATTTACAATTGTGACTAGATTTCAAAGTTCTATTGCAACCTTTTGTAAAGTGAGTTAACATGGAGTCTGACCTGCAAATACCAATATCGAACTCCTGTTGATGGGCGCTCCGCTGCCAGGGAAACCAAAGGACCTTCTGAATCCCCCAAAAAACGGTCAAAATTCGTAGTCGTTCATTAGGTATTTAAATGGGCCAGATGAGGCCAACATTTTGCTCCTCTCAATTTTCTCACCGAGACGTTCCCAGCCCATGATTCAGGCAGTGAGGAGAGAAAGAGAAACTGGCGGAAGCCAAGCCACAAGGAAGGAATGGCACAGCCACTCTATCAGGAAAGGGAAAAGTGGCCATCTCCCACGAGGACTGCAACTTTCTTTCCATGCCTCTCCCGGTCTCGGTGGAAGCACAATTTTGTTATTAGTTCATCGTGTGCACCGTGCACCATACACTTCTACAAACCAGGACGCGTGGCAGACGTATCTACATTAGTGCTGTTTTCAAACAGTCAGGAGGGATTTCCTCATTCCTCAGCTAAATCCATCCATGGTGGGCCAATAGTACTACTTTGACTGTTATCTGTGTATTCTTATACAGTCCAAAGAAGTCTGACTGCACTTCGTCAACAGGTTATAAATAAGGCTCCCTGTTTTCCATTTTTACAGATTTTTACAGATAAATACAGACAGAAACCCATTTATTTTCCTGTCTGTATTTATTTTTAAATGTGGCTAAAAACAGAAATTGGATTGTTTTTTTGAGTGATTCTAAATGCTGCCAGTCACGGCTGCTAAGCGTATAGCTGTGCGGCTTGACAGGCAAGGGTGTTAAAAAAGAAAGGAATTTTAGTAAAGTTGCTTAAACAGCAGTAGATTTGCACAAGACTGATACTGATATGCACATGTTTTCATAAGTGCATTGATTTATTGTCTCTGGCTTTTCATATAATTGAAATCTCTCAGGCATTTAAGCATGAGCGAGCATTTATCGGTTACATACATTTGGAAATATACCAGTTTCAGTCCCATTTTTTTTTAACAAAACCCAAAATAAATATGGATAAATACAGATAAAAATAGCAAAAAATTAATCTGGATAAATACAGACGGAAAAGTTAAAAAAAACAACAACAAAAACATAAAACTGGGAGCCCTAGTTATAAATAAATCTACTTCTGAACAGTGTTCCCTCCATTCCCGATCGATGGGCTGCTATAGAGTACAAACAATTGGTGATTAAACATGGAACCTCACCTGGTGTTGCTGATCACTGCCCTTGGGTTTGTACCCATCACCAGGGCACAAGTCCTAAATAAAGAAGTGGGGGGACGCTCACAGACAGGAAGTGACGTCACGACCGGAAGTGACGTCACGAAAGGCAAAACCCTAGAAGTGGGGGGACGCTCAAATACGTGAAGTGACGTCACGACCGGAAGTGACGTCACGAAAAGGAAAAAACCTGTTAAAATAGGTATGTGTTTAATAGTTGGTGTAGCGCTTTTATAATTTAAAATCAACAACCTAAATTCCATTGCCAGAGCGGATTGGCAAACTCCGATGGCAGTGTACGGGCAAGTGGAAAGTTTGTTGAGGACCTTGGCAAGAGAGCATACACTGGGAGGGGGCACGAACAGGAAGCCCTTGGGGCACAACGGACATTGAAAATGGTGCGGTGCAGTGCGCTGAGGATTTGGGATGGAGCAAAATGTGCCGTGGGTGTTGGACAAGGCAATCATACACAGGAACTGGGCAGACAGTGTATGTGTAGGGAACTTGGGGCGAGTTATTTGCAGTACGAGAAACTTCCGATTTAAAAATGGTGGACGGCGTTTTGATTGTGCAGGGTGGACGGCGTCCACCCTGGAAAACCCTCGAAAATAAGTGGGGGGATGCCGTCCACCCGCGTGGTACCCCGACTCGTGCCCTGCCCATCACTACCTCCAGGTTATGACACAAGGAGCTCCAGCAGAGTTTACCTACGAGTGGCAAATAGAATATCTATATATGGAGGAAATTCGAATCACTAAGTCGCGAGACCAGGTGTGACTATTCTCAAAACTTCTGTCTCAGCCGGCCAATTCCAGAAGCGAGCAGTGCACTGAATACAGGATGAGAAGTGCGGATTGTTGTTGTTTGCAAGTGAAACATAGTGTTTTACAAACATCTGAGAGGAAAGTCAACACAAAGATCTGATTCCAAAGGCAGTCCCGCGAGATCTGCTCTAGAAGGCATCAAAGTTAGGGAATTCTAAAAGAGCTGTCAATCAGAAGCTGTCAGAAGACAGAGAGCTAAGTGCCAGAGTGCCAAGGGACCACTTGCCATGTCCTTGAAGGGAACAGCCTGACAACCTTAAAAGCATTTTCAGCTACTTGGTGGCGCTGCACGCCTGTCGCTCTCGCGTCTCTTTTGTCAGCAGTCAGCGATACACCCGGGGGAGCCGACTGCAGCTGTAGCAAGGTCCTCCCCTTTAGAAATTTGTCTCATTTAGAAAAAGTCTAAAAAGTTGAGAATCCTAACACCAGGCATGAGACTATAAGCGGGTCCTCATACTCTGCTCAGCAGGTGTGGCTACAGAAGAAAACAAAAGCTAGCTGACTCAAAATAAAGTAAAATGAAAAGAAATGGATAAAAAAAGAGCAGGTCAATTTCCCTGTCTCTGCCAGTAGAAGGGCCAGAAGATGTATTTTTGCATTTATTTACTCAGTTGAGGATTTCTAATAAAACTGCTATGTACAGGGCATACATTTGATAGCTGTATAGGAAACCGACTAGTAGTAATCTGCTGGGAGGAACTATACAAGGGAAGCGAGCCACATCCGCCTCTGACGTGTGGTCTAAGGATTGGCCTAGGGTCCTTAGGATGGTGGAGGCTCTACCGCGTCAAGGCTGGATTCACGAACCAGAGAGTGATGTCATGATGCACTGGAATGGTGAGACTAAGTGACCTTGGGAAATATGAGTCAAGATCAGTAGGTCTTTCAAGGCAGTCTTGAAGGAGATGAAGGAGGTTTCGCCCTCAAGTGTATGATGTGTGCTTTCCAGTGAAGAAGTGGCGGGAAGAGATGAACACTGAAAAAGACTTGAATCTGTTCCTTACAGAGCAAGCGGGCTGCACAGTATTTTGTTTTGTTCTAATAGTTCTTACTTGAATTTAAAACCAGTATGTGCAGGATTTATCCCAATAGCATATTACAGTATGACCATGGATCCCCTTGTTCCCAAGATGTCTCGATACTGGGTATGTACCAAATGTATTTACCCCCAAGTATTCTGTCCCTTGCATAAACGAGTAGTGGGGCGGGGGCGAAAAAAATAGCACTTGTGTACTGCCGCCACCACTCCTCCATCCTCTTTACTTCTGACTCCTGGAAGCAGGAAGCACACAGGCTCTCCTAAGCCAATCACGGCTGCTGTCACCAGCATGACAGTAGCGTTGTGATTGGTCTGAGCAGCTGTGTTCGGCGCTCAGACAGAAAGCAGGAGCCTATGCATGTTCTCCACCCAGCTGTTCAACACAGCAGGGGGAAAAGATGCTAAGGGCTCATGACTATTTGGCCAGCGCAAGACGGCCGGCCAGCCGTCATGCGCACTTAGAGAGTGCTCACCACTCCTCCCCCTGCTCTGGCCAGTCCAGCCCCGCCCGCACTTAAGCCGGTACAGAAAAATAAAATGATATTAACATTGCATTATTATCATTTGTTTTTCCTTTCTGAACTGCTGTGAGAGCAGTGGGACAACGCTTCTCCGCCTTAACGGAAGAGCTGCTGCTGAAATGCTCTAACGGTGTCTGTGTTCTAAAGATCTCCATCTCCCAAAACACCATCATGAGGCCACAAATCGAAGCGGCTTTGAGGTAGTGAAAAAGGGCACTGATTGGGACCGGCTGGTCATAGTGTGCATCTTTGGCTGCTTCCTTTCTATACAACAACCAGCGATGTCGTGATGGCTTCAGCAAGAGGGAAGTAGTCTCCAATGGCCTTTGGGTTTAAGCGATCGCACCACGGGTGAGTGGTCACTCACCATTCACTCACTCTTCGCTGGCAATCGACAGCTATCCACCATTGCACTTCAGCAGTCCAGGATTATAGTTTCTGATCTGGAGCACAGTATCACCCTGTGTTGTTCGTCCTTCCATATGAGTGAAAGGTGTTTGTGTGTCATCTTCCCTTTTACAGATCTGCTGAACTGTCCTTACCCAGTGCTACTGTCTTATAAACATCTAGAGCAGCTCATCTGAGGTGCCAGGAGAGACTCTTGGAAGTTCTTCAGCTGTGTCCAGTCAGCTATCACCTTCCGAAGCGGACTCCTGACTCCGCGGACTCTAGCACCGCCTTGTAGGATGTATCTGTTGGCAGTCTGTCAGGCTGCTGTCCTACTCTTTCGAATGCTGCCTCAATTTCGATGCATCCCTGCAACAATATGGGTCTCCCTGGCCAGCCAGGCGTGATCCTCCTTCTTTTCCTGGGGCGCCGTTCTGCTGCCATACCTCGTTCTGCAGACTTTTATTCACCCATTCGGAGGCTTCCCTTGGCTCTTCGAAGTACAAGGACTCACCATCATGTAATAACTTCAAGTGCACTGGCAACTGCACTCTACTCTGCACCACTTTACTTAATGCCACTGCACTCTACACCACACTACTCTATGCAACTGCACTCTGCGACACACAACTCTGCACCACTCTACTGTATGCCCCTGCACTCCACGCCACTGCACTCTCTTCTAGGCCACTGTGCTCTACACCACACCACACATCTGCACTTTACAGCAGTGTACAACATTCTTCTCTGCACCAATCTAATCTATGCCACTGTCCTCACTCCATGCCACTGCACTTTACGCCACACCACTCCACTTCACTCTCGGCCACTGCACTCTACACCACTCTACTCTGCATCACTCTACTCTATGCCACTGCACTCTTTGTCACTCTACTCTATGCCACTGCACTCTTCGTCACTCTACTCTATGCCACTGCACTCTACACCAAAGCTACTCTGTGCCACTGCACTCTACGACACTCTTACTCTGCACCACTCTACTCCTCTCCGCTGCACTCTACTCCAGGCCACTGCAGTCTACACCACACCACTCCACTGCACTTTACAGCACTGCACTCTACAACATTCCTCTCTGCAACACTCTAATCTATGTCAAGTCAAGTCAAAAACCACTTTATTCGATTAGTTAAAATCATAAAAGTATTCTACATATATATCAGACAATTCAGACACGTTAAAATCAATTAATACAGTATTAAACATGAAGTAGATTTAAAAAACAGTTTAAAAAAGTTTAAAAAAGAATATTTACACCCAATTCATTTCAAATTGCGCTCAACAGTACAGTAGACAGGAATTAATTATGTATCCTCAATTGTAAATCCAATCTTGACCTTAATCTCTTGCTTCTGACAGATGCAGCCAGAAAACTAGCAATGCAATACATAATTACAGGAGAATTCATCATCTGTAAAAATAACAATGCAGGCTTGTACTGCGTGAAACCCGTCTCCTTCAAGATTGGTTTTAGATATCGAATACGAGGTTCACAATAAAAAGAGCAAAAAAACACAAAATGCGCATTATCCTGGGTGGAAAAACCGTCACATTTGCATGGGGACGACTCCTCAAGCTTACACCAGTCTTTCTCGTCCCACAGGACCGTATAAATTTGATTGAAGCGGAACTTGGTCAGTAACCACCTATGAAAGAAATTAGTAACCACTGCCAGGTAAGGAGCCAGCTCAAAAGATGAGGTTATCATTACATGTGCCCTCACGGAGGGTTTGCATAGCTCATCCGCTTCTCGCTCGGCAGCACGTAACCTGATAAAGTTAGTCTTCACCCACATTAGATCAGCTTTACACAGGGATTCTGGACTATTGAAGATCTCAGGGCGTCCCAGCTTCGCGGCCAAGGACTCAACATAGGACAACCAATGGATATCCCTCCTGTGGTCTAAATTAAGACAGTCTTTAATGATCCTGTGGTTAAGGCTAAGGTTCGAATTTAGCCAGAGCTTGATCCACATCAGGAGCGGAGCTAGATTTATTGTGTCTAAAATATAGCCCAGGCCTAGCTCAAGGTGTAGGGAATGAGTAGAAGTTGACTGAGGTAGTCCCAGCAAGGAACAAAGAAATTTATTTTCCTCTGTCTGGATACATTTAGAATTAGCATATCCCCAGACTGCAGCCCCGTATCTGGCAATCGCGGTCGTCTTGGCTTTGTAAATGGCCAAGATAGCCTCGATTGGTTTTCCCCCTAGTCTCTTTGCGAACCCCAGGATTGCAGAGGATGAACTTCTCACCGCGTTTGCTTTTGATGTTAACTGTGGTGACCAAGTACCCCTTTGATCAAAAATGACCCCCAAATAGGTAAAAACTTTAACACTTGTGATAACCTCGCCGTCACAGAAGAAGGTTTTTTCTTTAAATTTGCTACAACCAGCTGACATAGTGTGGGATTTGCTCTTATTAACCACCAAGTCAAGACTAGACATGAAGTTTCCAAATGAATCAAGTAACTTTTGCAGGGCAATTGGGGTCCTGGCTATTAGCACCGCATCATCGGCATAGAGGAGCACCGGGATTGGTGCGCCCCCCATGCTCAGGATGCCCTGCGTGGCTGCCGTTAAGTCATCCTCCAAAGAGTTCACGTATAACATGAATAACATTGGGGCCAAAATACAGCCCTGACGGACCCCTCTAGTTGATCTGAAACTTGCCGTACATTTCCCATCTGTTGTCATTCTAATGCAGGCTCTCAGATCTTTATGGAGCTCCGCCAGGAAATGTACCAAGGAGCTATCGAGGCCCAACTTCAGGAGCATTGCCCACAGCCTAGATCTATTAACAAGATCAAAGGCCGTGGACAAGTCCATGAAGCCTAGGAATATCATTCCCCCTTTTGCCCTTGTATATTTGGAAATTATCAGGTGGAGATTGAGGCATTGATCCTCTGTACTCCTCCCTGACCTGAATCCGTATTGTGCCTCGGACAGAATATCATTCCCCCTTTTGCCCTTGTATATTTGGAAATTATCAGGTGGAGATTGAGGCATTGATCCTCTGTACTCCTCCCTGACCTGAATCCGTATTGTGCCTCGGACAGAATATTATTCCCTTTGGCCCAAGAAGCTATTCTCACCAGAACAACCTTCCCTAGAATTTTAACCGAGGAGTCCAGCAGAGATATAGGTCTATAGCATCTAGGTTCTCCTCTCTGCCCTTTTTTAAATATTGGGACTATCGTAGCTAAGGACCAGGTATAAGGGAATCCCACTACTGCAGAAGCATTAAAAACTTTCGTTAAGATATTGGCCCAAAACAGCGGATTTGCCTTAAACATATCCGCTGGTACTCCATCGGGACCCGGGGCCTTTCGTCCAGCAGTGTCCTCTATTGCTCTGCGCACCTCAATTATGTCAAAACTCACAGGCTCCAAGGGGGTATCAGAAGTAGGGACTACAAAGGGTTCAAGCTCCCTGTTGCTATCATAGATTTTTTCGAAATGGCTAAGCCAATCTGCCTCAGATATATTAAGTTCCATCACAGAGTTTTGGTCACCTGAAAATAAAGGAGTGTTGATAATTGACCAGAACTTTGCACTGTTTTTTAGAGTGGCTTTGTCCATAAGTTCTGCCCAGGCATCGCTCTTTAGTTCGTTTTTACGCATTTTAATTGCCATGGAAAAATCCTTTCTTAGTTGTGTAACTAGGGCTTTGTCCCTTGGACGAGTATTGAGTGCGGTTTTTAAGGCGGTTATGAGCTTTACTGCAGTTGTTATCGAACCAGCCCTTCACCGGTTATCAACTGCATATAATCCAGACATTAATAAGTATTGTCACCCCTCCAAGTATATTAATAATCTGTGCTGTGCTCTCAGAAAATAATTGTTATGTCTACACAAGTTCTGCATGCATGAAAATTACAGGAGAAAATCGCTTACTATGAAACATTCCTTTTTGTCCCTCCCCTAAAAGCTCTCTCTGCGCATCAGGAGATTATTAATATACTTGGAGGGGTGACGATACTTATTAATGTCTGGATTATATGCAGTTGATAATTGTGTTTTATATGATCTTTCACAGCGACCCCCGAAGAAGGGCGTTGAGCCCGAAATGCATTGGGTCATCTTTCATTGAATAAAATGCTGCCTGAAAGGAATCTCAGCTTCAGTCATGTTCTTATGGAAGGTCCGGATGGACACACTAGGAACAGTAGAAATGTGAAAATCAGCTATGTGTACTTAAACGTGTGGACTCGCTTCAGTGTTGAAAAATGGGACAGAACAAAAGTGATTATTAGGATAACATGGAGTAAATATGAACAGGTTCGATCAAGATATATGCAGGCCTAATTGGCACAATAAGCTGTGCATTTGCCTGGGACGTGACCACACCCCATTTGAGTGATTCTTATATGGAGTCTCAGCAGGGCTTTAAGAGGGATGACAAAACGGAGGGGTCTCTCAAAGGGGCGAGGCCAATATAATTAAGGGCGTGGCTTAAAAACAAATAAGCTAAACATCTGTGCTTAGCATAGTGTGCCGTCGGACTTGTATTTTGCTGTTTCCTGTTTTTGCATCCAGATATATGATACAACAAGTAACATCACACCTACCACAAGTCAGGGCTCTTGGCTTTGTCAATGGTTGTTAGTTACATAAGATAAATTAGCAGCAACTGTGGCTTGTATATAATATTGAAAAAGTTTCCACTTAAAGCCCTGGTGACACAACTATGATGTTGCTCCTCCTGAGTTTGAAAAAGAGAAGGGAAATTCAGAGAGAAAATGACTCTCTTTAAAGGATTTCCTTCCCCTACAACGCTCACCTGGCATGACGTCATGCCTAACTTCTCCACTAGTGAGAAGTGAGCAGTGTGAGCACGCGCACATCGATGTGCCTGCGTCACTGCAGTCCGGGGAAAAACCCACCGCCTGTGCCAGAGCACGAAACAGAGCCCGAAAGAGACCCGTTTTGAGGCCTCCTTCAAAAAACTGCCGGTGCTCAGCAATGGGGTGACCCGTCCCACTTAAAGCTTGAGTCTCAGTATCTTTACTGAGCCTCACTCCGGCCTCACACTTGAAAGTGGATGGCGATGTTCGAAGCGCTCCAGTGCGCATGGGTGAATGCTCGTAATTCCTGTTTATTTTAGGATTTTTATTTTGCAAGGTCACGCAGTCTTTACTGAACGCAGCAAAGAGTTTATTATTATAAGAGGGATACATTGTTTTATGTGGAAGTTTGACATATGCTTTCTAACATTAGATCCTTAACCACAGAAGAGAAACAGCAAGCGTTGGATGCACTATTATAGTTTGTTTACATTGTGCCATTAACTTAACATTTATTAAATATTAAAGTGTGCTTGCAACTACCGCACAATTTACAAAGTGAAAATTACTTTACTACTATCCTTTAGGCCTGGCATCCAACTGACTCAGTCCCTGCCCTGCTGACCTTTCAGAGTCAAGCCTGCTATGCGACTGTGACAGTCACAGCCTATACACCAGGCACTGGAAATGATGAAAAGTCACTGACTCTGCCCCAGGCCCCTCGTGACGTCTCTGGCCAGTCCACCTCTAGCTATTAATAAAAGCATTAACAACTACAAACCCAAACAGCCCCACTCTGGGGCGAATGCTTCACATGGAGTCGCTGTATCTTCACCGTGCCTCCATTCTTGGGGCCTCACACTTTAAAGTGAATGGGGCGGGGATATATTGTTCATATTCTGCTCTCTCTCCCATCCACAAAACTCTCCCTTTAAAAAAAAAGTTTTATATAGCGTGAATCTGCCCAAAGGTATCGGAGCGCTTTAGAGGCACACCTGTTACATTACATAAGGACACAGTTATGTTTTAGTAGGCATGGGGAGAATAAGGGACAGATGTATCAAGCCTTTTGCGACTCGCAAAGGCCGAAATTCGCAAAAGGTCTTTTTGCATGTTTTGGCATGCATCAAAAATTCGCAAAATAAGAAATAGCAAAAATTTGCGATTCCTTATTTTGCCATAGCATTTAAGGAATCGCAATTTTGCGATTCCTTAAATGCTATGTATGTAGCATTTTTGAATTGCGATTTTTGTTTAAGAATTCGCAAATTACCACCAAGTTGTAGTTGATGGTAATTTGCGAAGTCTTTAAAAAATGCACAATTTAGCATTTTTGATGGTGGCATGTGACGCACACACATGCCCATAGGGCATGTATGTGCGCCATATGCACACACATGTACATTTCAGGGGTGCAGCAGGGTGTCTTTGAGACACCCCTGCACCCTTGAAATAATTCTCAAATTGCGATTAGCAAATTGCGAATTCGCAATTTGAGAATTACTTCACAATCATTCCTATGGGCCTCCTGGCCCATAGGAATGCATGGGAAATTATTCCTTATTTGCGAATTCGCAAAATGCGAATTCGCAAATAAGGAAGATTAAGGAATCGCAAAAAAAACGATTTTTTTCATACATTCCATTTTGCAAATTCTAAATAGCGATTCCTTAAAAATCGCTATTTAGGAATCGCAAAATGGAATCTTGATACATCTGCCCCCTAAGTCTTTACTACTATCCTTTGGGTCTGCAGGCTCGCACCGGCATTCCACTGACTCTGCCCCTGCACCACAGGCCTTTCATAGTTGAGCCTGCTATGCGACTGTCGCAGCCACAGCCTACACGCCAGACACTGGAAAAGCTGAAATGTCACTGATTCTGCCCCAGACCCCTCGCGACGTCTCCGGCCAGCCCACCTCTAGCTGTTAATATACGCATTAACAAATGCCGGTCACATACAAGGGCAGGATATATCATTAATATACTGAACGGGTAACCTCTGCATCCCCACACCCTGTTTTAATCTGGCCTCGTAACCTGACAAATCACTGTATAAAGCTAGGCGGAGCACTTATGTCGCCGTGTCGGGGGCCTTGGCCTGGCCTTAGTCTTAGTTGATCTTATATCGAACCTCCTGCTCAAAGCATACATTCCAATCAAGGTTAAGTCAGACACGTGCTTGACTCGTGCCCAGCCCTACAGGCCTATTTGACCCAGCCATAACACACGGCTGTCAGGAAAATCTGACACTGATACAGCCCTCTCGCCTGCAGATGTACCACTGGCTGTTCCCATCAAGGGCAAGTCAGACATATGATTGACTCTTGCCCAGCCCTACAGGCATTAATAACCCAACAATATCACGTGGCTGTCTGGCAAATCCGTTCCATGCAGTTGACTGTGATGCTGCCCTACGTGTCTGCAGATATACCACTATCTGTACTCTGCTCATTCTGGCCTTTTAGGAGCAAGCTAACGCATATGACTGACATTTCCCCAGCCCGAGCGGCTTTTGACCAGACTGACAGTTAACCAATTGCTACAGCCCTACATAACACTCATCTACAGCTCAACTTGAAAATTACTCTAATAATACCTGCCATGCCACTGATATTTGTTGTAATGTAAGTTATATGGATTTATAAGTAACCTACTATGTCCCAACCCTATCTGCCCACCACCTCAGCATCAGCAGAGCACCATCTGAGCACAACCACAGCAACACCTCAGCATCAACACAGCACCATCAGCACAACACCACCTCCTCATCAGTAAACATCGACCACTACAACACCAACTCTGCATCAGCACTACACCACCTCAGCACCAGCGCAGCACAACCTCAGCACCAGCGCAGCACAACCTCAACTTCAGCACAGCACCATCTCACCAGCAAAATAGCACCACCTCTGCATCACTGTACCACCACCAACCTAGCCCCACCTCAGCACTAGTACAGCCCCACCTCAGCACCAGTGCAACACCACCTCAGCATCAGTGCAACCCCACCTCAGCAGCAATTCAGCACCAATGCAGCACCACTTCAGCATCAGTGCAGCACCACCTCAACATCAGGGCAGCATCCCCTCAGCATAGCACCAACTCAGCATAACTCAGCACCATGTAAGCACCAGCTCAGCACCCACCTTAGCACCAGCGCAGCACCCCCCCACCTCAACATCACTCAGCACCACCTCAGCTTACCTCAGCATAACTAAGCACCACTTCAACATCACTCAGCACCACCCGAGTATCATTCAGCATAACGTCCACACCAGCACATCACCATCTTAGCACCTCCCTCAACATCACTAAACACCACCTCACTCTGTCCTCGTAATATAGCATCTATTCATTCTCCCTTACTGTCCGTCTGCTGCTCGCATTATAATTTAGGAACTATTTCTCCAAATCCATCCTCCCATTATTTACGTCCTCCTATAACAAAATAAAACTATAACAAACAAGCATTACAACAGGCATAAAGAAGTTGCCACTATTGCAAGGACAACAAATATAGAAAACATTTTTTTATAAAAAAAACTTTTTTTAATAAGGTCGTTCAGTTCTACACAATTTCTTCTTTGTGATATATATAAAGTAACAAAAATGTTTATAATTTTTTTATTACAACTTATCAACACGCTGCACAGCAGCAACAATACTCTACTACATAGCTTACAAACATTAGCAAAACCAATAGCTCTGGCTAAATACTTATAAGGTCCCAGAGGCGAGACCTACTGGTTGTGCCAATGCTTGTTCCCTTAATAATCAGAAAAAGACTTAGGGATAATACACTTATGCATAATACCTTGCTGATATATTATTTTGAAACAGACATTTACCACAAGAAAGTACAAATACTAAAAGCACAAAGAAATGGGGGGTGTGGCTAGCAGCCACCGAGAATGGCCGCTGCCTAGGTCTATCCTGTGCCATCCAGACGAAAAAAGTAGCTGTGGCGGTGCGAGACTGCACTCCTTACTTGTGGGGTTGATGCTGGTGAATTCTAGAGTCGACGAGTGGAGATCTGTGACCCCTTTCCCTGTGACGCTGCTGCAGCGGGAATGGCAGCCCTCTGAAGCGGAGGATGGAGGCTTTGAAGCAGCGGCAGCGAGGCAGTCCCGGAGTGTCGAGCGGAGGTCTGGAGGTGGCGTGGCATAAGCGGAGGCTCGATGGCCGCGGTACAGTGAGTTGATCCGGGCCGCAAGTGGAGCTGGGGCCTGGGAGGTGTGAGCCCGGCGACGGACGCTCCTAATTGAGGTCCCGGCTTGAGGGCCTATCGAAACTATCATCTGGGGGCCGGGCGGAGACCGGACCCGGGAGACAAGAAGACCCAAGTCTGATGCCCCAGGGGACGACTAGACACCGTAAGAAGAGGAGCGATGCACGATAGAGAGCTGCCTCACAGTGGTGAGGAGGACGGCGTACGGGGCGGGCGTCGTCGGGGGGCCTGGCGCGAGTGAGGCAGTGAGCCTCATTACCCGAGGCTCCGGTAACGTGACTCGCTAGGCCCCACGTCTTTGGAGGGCGGTCTGTAGATCGGGACCATTTACGGGGTGGGGGGGCCGACACTCTGTATTGCATCATGGCCTATATACAGGAGACTACCTGCGATAACTGTGGCCCCTGCACTCGGTGGGAAGTGGCACATTTGGCAGCTGGAGGCGGTGTCGCGCTAAACAGCACGCGGTATATGTGACCCTTCGCAGTGGGATTCAGTGTCCTTCAGGCGGTGGTGGGCGCTGCCTGCACAACTCAAAGTTGGCACCTTTGCCCACAGGTGCAGTGGACAGGATTTGTGTCCCTAAGGATAGGGGGGGCCCTCATTAAAAGCCCTGGAGGACGTGTTGGTACTGCCAGGGTGAAGGCAGCAACCACTGGATTGGGCTTGGCGTGAACGTGAGGAAAAGGACTGGTTTACGGCCCTCACTGGGACTAGGGGTGCTTTCGCGGAGGAGGTAGTTGCCCCTGGGTGCCATTCTGAACTGATAAGTGCTGGAACCTCGGGCACAGTGGCGAGACCTGGCTGTCTCTGAGGTCAGAACCAGAACCGGAGTGAGTTACGGCTTGATTTGCCCCATACCCCCACAGTGGTAGTGCTCCAGAGTGAGCGGACATTCTCACCTGGGACACTTGCAAATACGAAGGTGGCGAAGGCAAGGGCCTTGGAGAATCGGCCGAGGCGGATGAGGGGGCCTCCATACCTGACGACGTAGACGACAGGCACTATCCGATATCGCCCTGGGGTCCCCTCGGGCCCTCGGGTAGTCGTTTTGCAAACATGGCGACGGGTGGCAGGTGTCCTAGAGCAAACGCCCAGAAACAACTGGCCAAATTTGCCTGGTCTAAGGCTGGAAACAAAGGGGAGCCACAGCAAATGGAGAAGGAAGGAGGGCCAGATGGCCCAAAACAGGGACCGGAGCTGAAGAACCGGGTTTTAGACCTCAGCGGCGCCAGGGGCACGCCCAATGTCTTCGGGTTCACCTGTCTTAGAATACAGAGACACAGGATACTTCTCGGTGACGTCAAAGACCAAATTTATTGGCTGCAACCAGGTACAGAGGTCTACGAAGCACAACACGGGTGGTTCGTCAGAGACTGTACAATTTTAGTATTGCGAGACATCGTCTTTTATGCCAAAAATCACATTCCTGACTAGCATCAATTACTTACGAACTGTCCAATCACACAGTGACATTTCAAAAGATATCGCATAACGACAAGCCCACTTTCAGTTGTCCAGCCCACCATAAATGACAAGGCAAAATCCAACATTCTTGCTTGGACAGGTCGGACAAAACCCAAAATAAAAGGACCTCAACCCAAACCATAAATAGGCCATAAAAAAAGGAACAGAAACAGATGAGAAACATGATAGAAGGGTGTGTGCATGTACCATAAACTCAGCAATGCCCTGCTCTTTGATCTCTATCTGACCAGCTGCCTAACAAGGAACTGGTTCAACAAGATCAGCTTCGGGCAATGGATCAGTTCGTTCAGGTTACACAGAAGTCAGCTAAAGGTGTACGTGTCCCAAAGACTCGCTCGGCCGTAGTCATCGGCCTATGTGGGGGCAACCACAAAATGGCTGCCAAGCACAAAATGGAACCCGGAGGTTCGAACGAAATCCCTGAATATGCAGTGTATCCATCAATCGAACATGACGAAAACACTCGTACATGCCGCACTCGTTATTTGCGGTCCGCTGATACCAAAATCGTCTTGATACGGCGACCTTTATTGAACGGGTTCAGAATCACGGAACCTCAGAGCCGACGCTGCATGATGTAATGTCGGCGATTAATGGAATGCGCACCTCTCTGGATTCGGTTACGGTGGAGGTCTCTCTCATCAGGGCAGACTTTAGGAAGATGGACGAAAGGGTAAAAGAACTCAAAATAGTTACTACTGGTTTGCAAAAGGATACGTCAGAGCTCCAAACGCAAGTGGTCGAGCTGCAAAAGAAACAGGAGCGAATGGCACAACAGATAGATGATTATGAAGGCCGCGCCCGGCGTAACAATATACGCATTTTGGGGGTTCCAGAACGAACAGTGGAGCCTGCTGCGGACCTCTATGTAGAGGACCTAATCACCAACCACCTCAAACCTAAGACACTGTCCAGCTACTTCTCAATTGAAAGGGCTCACAGGGTGCCGGGAGGTAGGCCAAAACCGGGAGCCCCCCCCCCCCGAGGCCCCTGATAGCCAGAGTATTTAACTATCAAGACTGAGATATTATTCTACAGATGGCGAGATCTGGTGCCCCTCTGAAAGTGGACAATTATGAAGTCGCTTCTTTCCGGACTTCATGGTCAAGGTTCAGGCCCAACGTCGCAGTTTTCAGGCAGTGAAAAAGGAACTTTGCGACCGTGAAGTGAAGTTTGCAATGTTATTTCCGGCGAGGCTGAGTGTGGAATCGGACGGCAAAATGTGGTTCTTTGAGTCCCCGGAGGAAGCGTGGGACTGAATGGAAAGATGGAGCAAAGCTTGAAGCCAGAGAAGGAATCGTGCTGGCAGATCTAGCCAGCAAAGATAATGGCTCGGCGGAAAGAGGAGGGCCGGCTATGGAGCAAGAATAGGACGCCCATTTAGAACATTTGACGGACTTGAAACACTGCTGGCAGAGCAAGTATGGTGGGGAGAGATCTGGGTTCCAGCTACGACCTCATGTAGGACACTGGGGTTGGACGCTGGTGATTTGGTAAAGTATTGCAGACTTACCTGGGGTGGTCCACCCAAGACTTAAGTGATCGTGTGTTGTGGATGGCAAGACTCCTAAATCGTGATATGTGTATGCGGGGAATGGGACTGACTGAACCAGTGCATTTTCAGCATGTTGGAGAGGGGGAGAGGCACTCTGCCATGTTTGGGAGTGGGTAGTTTTAAATCCACGGGCAGGGAGGGGGTGGACTGGGAGGGAGGGGGGGTGTTTTTGCGATAAGTTGAACTGTAAATGCAAGGTTTTGTTTAGTGGTGATCCTCATGTTGGCTTTGGAAGTGACAGACACAGGTGTAGAAGAGCTGTTCTTGTTCACATGATGCGCCATGACGTGCCTGCCTTAGTATTGACCTATCATGCTGTAGACTGCCAAACTTGGTACCAATGAGCAGTGCTCTCGGAAGGAAATCATAACTGTAAAGCAAGAGCTTGATCTCGAAATAACACAAGAACAAGTTGCTAAGCTAATTAAAAAACAGAAAGATGGAGCACCAGGGCCAATTGGTATACCCTTTGCCCTATAGAAAGAGGATCCGGATGCATGGGCAGAACATCTTGTAAAGGTCTTCAAAAAAGTAGTCAGGAAAGGGGAGATACCGGAAAGCTGGAGAGGTTCTTTAATATCCCCCATATACAAAAAGGGAGATTGGGCGCTGCCGGAAAATTATCGGTTAATAACACTTCAGGACACTGATGCAAAATTATTTGTAGGGAAACTGCTAATAACTTTATCTGATTGGGTAAAGAACAATAACATTCTTCCACCTAACCAAACTGGCTTCATTAAAGGTCTAGGAACAACTACCAACATCCTAGCCCTATCTGTTTTAATCGACAAAGCAATTGCAAATAGTCAATCCTTATGCTTTGTTGATTTTAAATCAGCTTTTGACTGTGTAGACAGAGAACGCCTTTGGGGAAAGCTACATGCACAAGGGATTCCACCATTCTTAATACACCTGATTCGTCTTCTGCATACAAAAACCTGGGCAAGAGTACGTATAGGTAATGGTCACTCAATAACTAAGGAAATACCAATCCTAGGTGGAGTGAAGCAAGGGTGTGTACTGGCCCCTTTATTATTTAACTTGTTTTTAGCTGATTTGACTGAGGCCTTTAACAACGTAAATTCACATCCACCTAAGCTTGCCAACAAACATATATCGAATCTATTATATGCTGATGACGTCATTCTTTTAAGTAACACAAAGGTGGGCTTGCAACGGTTAATAACACGTATACAGGATTATACGATAGAAAACAAAATGGTAATACATGAATCAAAATCTAAAGTTATGGTTGTCGCAAAAATGTAAGAAGGAACTAATATTCAAAATGGTTCTTGGGAAAGGAAAATTTGGAGCAAGTCAAAACCTATAGATACCTGGGAGTTATATTTAACGATAATGGTAACTTTAACCCTCAGAAATTGGATATCACGAGGAAAGCAAATGCACTAATAGGTGCATTTGGGATAATTAAAAAGTCTACTAGCAACTTAACATACGAACCGCTTCTAAAGGTGATATCGGCGAAATTGCTGCCTTCCTAAACCTATGGCAGTGAGGCGCTAAATGGAAAAGATGCAATATTTATCAATAAAGCTATCTCAAAAACCTTTCGATCTCTCTTTCTTTTACCTAAAAATGCCTCCCAAGCCCAAGTTAGACTAGAATTCGGCTTGAACAACCAACTGTATGCACGAAAGGGTCATACAATCAAAGTATGGAACAGAGTGAAAAATGATAAGGAGAACTTTTTTCGCAACTTTTATGGAAAGAAATTCAGGGCAATAACAAATCACCGGCCTGGAAATATCTGGACAAGGCTCTGGATGAATTTGGGGTTAGGGGGATTTGGACTACTACCATAACGCAGGAATCTTTCAAAAAAGTGGTGAATAAAACAACAGATCACCTATCATTGATAAGCGATAAAGAGACCTTTGTTAAAAGGAAACACGCTTGGTCCATAATAAACGGCTACATAAAAAAGAGGCCCCAGCAGTATCTGGTCACAGCATGGTCGTGGAGAAATAAAAACATATTCATGAAAGCACGATTCGGAATATTGCCAGGAGAATCACATACACTACCTTGGAAAAAATCTGAAAACAATAGATCATGCCGGTTGTGCGAAGCTGGAGAGGAAAACATTATACATCTTCTGTGCCTATGTCCAGAACTAAAAAAATGAAAGACTAACTTTATTAAAAAGGCTATTTAATGAAAGAGCGATAAGGACTTGTAGACAAGCATTGCTTCAGTGTCTTTGCCCAGAAGATGTACTTATTAATTCTGCTTTCACAACATTTTTAACTATTGCACAGAAAAAATTAGAATGAAACAATATTAATTGTCATACTGCCTAAATTCTCCGCTAATCTTTTAAACATATGAACTTGATTTATTCAAACAGTTTTTACTATGCATGTGTATTATTTTAAGATTTACTGCTATTTAAAAACTATTTTTAAGAGGTATTGTAATCGAAATGTCCATAATTGTGTTTTACTCCTTGTAAAGATTTTAAATAATGAATCAATAAAATTACTACTCATGCTGTAGATACTATCAAGTTATGGGATGGGGGTTGACAGGGAACTAGTGCTCTCTGTCCTGTCTTGGAACATCAACGGAATGGGTGACAAAATAAAGAGGGGTATTGTCCAACAATATCTAAAAAAACATTCCCCGGACCTTGTGCTGCTGCAGGAAACGCACCTGGTGGGCAATAAAAGCAAACCTCTTAATGGGTGGGGATATAAGCTTTGGGTCCATGCTGATTATACCACAGGTTCTAGATGTACGTGTTCCCTGGTTAAGAAAGGCACCCCCCTGATTGTACACAAGACTTGGGCGGACCCGGGGGGACGATTTGCGGTGGCCGAAGCCCAATGGGAGGGAAGAGCTCTTAATGTTGTATCTGTTTACCTGCCACCAGCACTGGGTAAGATGGCATTGACGGGTCTTGGTAACATATTGACCGGACTCCCTGATGGTACCTTGCTGATGGGCGGGGATTATAATATGACTATGATTGATACAATAGACAGGTACCCACAATGACAGGGGGCCAGATCAAATGACCTTATGGCAGAATTCACCGCAACACTGGGACTCTCAGATGTGGGGCGGGAGTTGCAAACAGCGGATTCCAGCTACACATACTTCTCTAGTTTTCACAGCAGTCTTTCCTGTATTGACTAGTTCCTAACATACACAGGCTCAATAGGGAGTTTTAAGCGCCCTCAGACGTTTCCCAGAGGTATCTCGACTACTTCCCCGTTGGGATTGAATTCACCCACGGGGAACAGCAGTCACGTTCCACTATACTTATTAACCCATGGCTGTTGAAAATACCTGACATTAAAGAAGAATTATGTGTGCAAACTGGGAATTACTTGCAGGAAAATATTGAATCAGTAGATTCGGCACCAACTATATGGGAGGCTTATAAGGTGGTTTTAAAGGGGCATGAACTTTCATTGAAAACGAGATATATAGCGAAGAGACCCCAAATATTGGTTCAGTTGGAAGAGGATCTCCAGGGGTTGGAGGCAGAGCACGCAAATAATCCCTCAGGCACTACACAGCAAAGATTGACCCTGAAACAAGATGAATACAGACTCAAGACGCAGAAACACATGATGGCTACACATAGTGCCACCCAACTTAGGATGTACGAACTGGGAGATAGGGCGGGGAAAACCCTGGCATGTCTGGAAAGAAGGGAGCAGGATACAAGGTGGGTGCAGAGATTAACGTTACCTAGCAGGGAGGTCCTTCGTCATCCCAAAGATATCGCGGAGGCATTTGCAGATCACCTCGAAAGAGTATATTCTCCCTCCACCACATACACAGCAGAGGACTCGCGACAGCTTCTGGCAGATAGTGATGTGCCAACTCTCTTGGAGCCTGATAGAGACACACTAGATGAATACTTGACAAATGAAGAAATCCAGAAAGCCATTGGTCAAATCAAGTCAGGGAAAGCAATGGGACCAAATGGAACCCCTATCGAGTTTCTTAAGGTCATGGCCTCTCAGGTTGTCCGGCACTTACGGGCGATGTACGAGGAAAGCTACGAGAGGGGCACTTGCCAGCAGACCAATGTTTAGCTAGTATTGTGATGATCCACAAGACCGGGAAACCTGTAGACGAATGTGGCTCATACAGGCCCATCTCGCTGATAAATGTGGAGGTGAAGATCTTGGCGAAAGTCCTTGCCACGCGACTTGGGACAGTGATTTCCTTCCTGTTACACCCAGATCAGTCTGGGTTTATGCTGGGAAGAAATACGGCCCTTAATGTATGTCGATTACATAATGTGATGGCGCAAAGGGAATTTTTGAGGGAGGACGCAATCATATTGTCCTTAGATGCCTCCATGGCATTTGATTCCATTGAATGGCCATATTTATTTGAGGTACTAGCGAGGGTTGGACTGGCCCTAAATTAATAGAATGGGTGAAATTGTTGTACACGGAAATACAGGGGCAGGTGAGGGTCAACAATTATACGTCCAGGGCATTCACGATGAGAAGAGGCACCAGACAGGGGTGTCCACTGTCCCCGCTGCTGTTCTCCCTTATATTGGAACCCCTGGCGGACTGGATCCGCCGAGATGTAATGGTGCAGGGGCTGCGATGGACATTGGAATGTGAGGATGGAATATCCCTGTATGCCGATGACATACTCTTATATCTTGCCTCCCCGTACAAGTCCATACCGTTCTTAATATTTTTACTAACTTTGGGAAATACTCAGGATATGCAATCAATTGGGGTAAGTCTGTGCTGTTTGTACTGTGGGGACAGACCCCCCGTCTCCCCAAAGACTGCCCATTGGTAGTTGCTGTGGAAGGATTTTAATATCTAGGAATCTTTATTACTTCGCACCCGGCTCTCTTTTACAGTCATAATTTAGCAGCCCCGTTGACCAGACTGCGAGCAGACATTAAACACTGGAGGTCGCTGCCCTTATCTCTGGTTGGCTGTGCTGCCATTTTTAAAATGTTGGCGCTCCCGCGATTTCTATATGTTCTCCAGAATTGCCCGCACCGAATCTCAGATGCGTACTTTATAGCGGTTGAAGGGGAGGTACGAACGCTGTTGTGGGATGGTAGGGCCCCTAGAGTGGCGTTTCAGAAACTAACAAAAGAATGGTAGACGGGGGATAGCGTTGCCACACCTCAGGCTGGACTACTGGGCCTCTCAACTGGTGGCTGTGAATCATTGGATGTACATCCCACCGACTGACCAGGCTTACGCCCTGGATAGATACCAGATGGATCGCTCGGGCTATCTGGGGGCCCTTTACTCTCACACTAAGAGACAGAGATATATTGGCCCAACACAGCACATGGTACAAATTTGGCGTCTGGAAAACTTGCGGCTGGGATGGGACAACGTTCTTACTAAGGTCACACCATTATGGTACACGCAGAAACTAGGCATGCTATGCTATCAACCAGGATTTGATAGATTGGATATGATAGGAATCTCTGCAGTGAAGGACTTAGGTAAAAAGGGTGCCATACTTAAATTTGAAGATCTTCGAAGGATCTACCAGATGGCTTCAGGGGAGGTATTTAGATACCTGCAAATAAGACATGCTTTACAGGCGGCTTTGCCGAGCTGCGAAGATATACCGGACTCATCTCTCCTGGAGGACCGCTTGCTAGATGGACTGCACTCTAAAGCAATATTCTTAACTTACAAAAAACGTAGTATTAATTTACCAGACAATTTTGGTAAGCTTAAGGAGCAGTGGGAGAGGGACCAGGGACCGATTGAGGAGGAAGGTTGGCGGCTGGCCCTTATATCACCCAGAGAGGCGGCCATCACGCTTAGGTTTAGACTGATACTCTCGCAAAAATAGGTGCAAGACAAGATGACCTCTGCTGAAAGGGTTGCAAACAGCAGGCTACCTTTTATCATGCACTGTGGGAGTGCCCGCTGGTGCACTGCATTGTATTGTATTGTATTTATTATTTGTAATGCGCAACTGTCACCCTACGGGTATCCTGGCGCCCAAACAGGAAGTAATCAGATGGTAATCAGATGGTAAACAATACACTAGCTGTCATGACATATAGACCAGCCGCCAGAGCTATTAAATAGAGTCAGGGGGATTATACTTTGGCGAACAGCCAGGTTTTCAGGCTCTTTCTGAAACCCAGTTGTGAGAAGTTGGCCTGATATGTAGTGTTTCCAATTCTGGAACCACTGGGTATCAGTCCAAACAAACCCCAAAGATGTCAGGTTGTAAGTCAACCTTGTAGACAAGCTATCCTAGTGGTAGCATGGACTAAGCAGCCTTAAAGGCTTAACTTAAGAGGTCGTGTTAAGCGAGCTGTTTTACCACATACAATCCTGTAATCAAATGAAAGGACACCACACAAGTATATATTATAAAAATATATGTATTTATTTCTAAATTACTCCCCAGTACTCTTTATGAGGAAAGGGGCACAAGCGTTAAATCAAAAGCACTGTTTAAACATATAAAGTTGCACAATTATGGATGAGGGCGGGTGGCCACTCAAACCATATACTAAAAAAATGGTATAAGTAACACTTATCGAACAATGGTTAGGCCTAGGGCCTAGAGATTCGCTGGGAGCAGTCAGGACTAGCAATGATGAAGTCGGGAGTAGCCCACAGGAGACGGGTGCAGCACGGAAAGTGCGGCGCGCACCAATGCACTGTCAATGGTGCGTAAAAGTCAATTAAAGTGAATTAAAAGATACTTCCGCTGAACCTAGGAACACAAAACTTTAGACACAGACCCTAGAGGTGTGTACCAGTGTATGGGCACCGGCGTTGCAATGTTACCTCACCCACAGGCCGTGGGTGCACAGGGTCGAAGTGGCGTCGGGTTCTGACACGCAGGTTCTTGGTGCTTGAAGCTGTTGCAGCTGCAGGCGATGTGAAGCAGAAGTGTCCGGTGCGATCCAAGGGTGGATCGAAGTAGAAAAGTACCTGAAAGCAGAGGGGACAGAGTCTGGGTCACTCAGCAGTGACCAGGGTGGAACCAGGACGGAACCAGGCAATGTCGGGCGCAATCAGGCGGTTGTCGATAGGCTTCTCTCCGCTGTCACGTGGGCTCTGGGGCATCTGCGACGTCCAGGAGCAGGTCACGATCTGTCCCACGTAGGCTCTCGCCGTCAGCACCGTCGGCTTCAAGATTGCAGCAAACAGCACTTGGCAAAAGCAATCCACGCGGAACCGGGAGATTGCTTATCACTCGAACCAGGAAGGTCAGAGTGGGGGCTCCTTTTCACAGGAGCTGGTGCAAAACTGGAGCAACCAGAAAAGCGAGTCGTATTTCAAGTTTCGTCGGCACAGGGGCCACAAGCCAGCTGGCAAGTGACTGGGCCAACGCGTCGAGCGCACACAAGCAGAAGGGCCCCACGCAGCACTCGTCGAGTGTGGAGGGGTGAGCTTTGGTGCAAGTGGAGCTCGGGGCTGGGGCTTCTCAAACCCCGGTGTACAGCTTCGAGGGTCACTCGTGGGCTGCACGGTCAGCGTCTCGTGGCCTTTTCAAGATGGCGTGCCCCACGCTTCCGGTCGCCTCCACGGGTCTCAGCTCTGCAGGGACTGTGGATCGGGCAGGAAGAAGGCAGGCAAGCTTGATCTCGTCGATCTCTGTCGCTCGAGTTCCGGCGGGAACTGCAACAAAGCAAGGGTCGAGGGCTGGATGGTACCTGTTTGCACAGGGTGGTCACTCCTTGACCACAAGGGAGATTCTTCAGTCTTCTCACGTCGTGTAGAAAGTCGAAGGGTCCAGAATTCGTTTCTTATGTTTCTTCAGGATGATCTGAGGTCCGTTGGGACTGCTCCCCCTCTTATTCGAATCTAGGGGGTTGGACATCCTGCTAGGTCCCCTCCTATGGGTGGGACCCAGGAAGGGGGTGGTTACACCCCTCTCCTTTGATCCTGGCTGCGCTGGGACAGGGGCTGGGAGGCCCCAGAACCGGTTTGGCCGGATCCTGCAAGGGGCAGCCTTGTGCTCCCCAGGCAGTGTCTGGTTTCTTTGAAACCTCCCTACTCCAATCCACTATCTCCTGTCTGGGGTGGTTTGACACCGCCCTGTGACAGGAAACTCTTTGTCCAGGCCTCCTCTGCCGAGTTTCGGTCAGCAGCAGGAGGCCAGACCCGTGTCTGTGGCAGGGGCATCCATTTTGTGGATCTGAGGCTCATTTTAAATCAACCGCGTTTCAGTAAAGTAACATGTCTTCTCCCTCTAGAAGGGTGGAATGCTACCCCCGTCGCCAGAACTGGCGAGGGGGTAGTATTTCAATTCGTATGACACCTTACACGACATGTTTTGATAAAGCCAAACCAAAGTTGCTATATAACCGCGAGGATTATAAGGCGCTTAAGAGTATATGGTATGGCATTATCCCGGATCAGCTTAGGAAGTTGTTCCCGACAGCTGCAGACAGGCTCAGCTCATGCCAGAGCACCATCTCACATAAAACCCCGCACTCTGCCTCCAGGATTGATGAGGCCTTCCATAGGAGTGGCTTACAGGCTATACATGTGTCCAGATATAGGTTTAGATATAGGTATACTATATCTAAGCAAGGGGTGATTACACCCACTTGCCCCAGCTGAGTGATCAGCCAGTTGTGTCAATTTAGATAGCCAGCCAGGGGTGGCAAAAGATATGCTGCAGCCCCTGGTAGGCCTTGGATGCACCTATGCCCTGGGCACCTATAGTGCTCTGTACAGGGGCTGATAAGGTGACCCAAGCCAATCTAGTTATGCACCTAGGGTACATGGAATCCATTTTACAGAGAGAGCAGATAGCCTGGGGCCCTGATTAGCAGGGAACCAGGCCAACTAAGTCGAAAACCAGCTAAACACAGGGCAAAAAATCTGGGGTAACCATAGTCAGGTAGCCACCTTCCTACACCAGTAGGGTGTCGATTTGTCTGATGTTCTGGGGAAGCTCATTCCACAGCCTAGAGGCAGAGGTACAGAACGCTCTGCCTCCCATCCTCGATCTCCTGATCCTGGTAGTAGCTGCCAGACTCTGGCTAGCAGAGCGCAGGGACCTGGAAGGACTATACCAGGAGAGCCTTTCCTGTAGAGGGATAGGTCCTGTGTTGTGCAGGGCTCTGTACACGATACATAGGGACTTGAAGGAAACTCTACTCCCGATTGGCAACCAGTGTAGATCTCTTAGCGCCAATGTGGTGGAAGAACTGCGAGGTCTTTTAAGTGCCAGCTTGGCCGCTATAGACTGGACCCTCTGGAGCCCCTGTAGGATATATAGGGGGGCCCCTAGATATAAAGAGTTACAATAGTCCAGTCTGGCCAGAATCACACTCCTAACTACTAGTGGTCTAGATTCGTCAGGCAGGAGGGGCAGAATCTGTCTGAGTGCCTTCATCAATCCATAACAGACACTGATGGTTTTATTGGTCCGAGAGGTCATTTGGAGATCCGCATCAAACAGTACCCCTAGATTGCGCACGGTCTTAACTGGGATGCAAGGTTCTGCTCCCGGCGCGAGCCTGATCTCATGGGAGGGTTGTTGACTCAGCTTGGCTGACGAACAGTAGACAACCTCTGTCTTCCCCTCATTAAATTGAAGGGACTTTATTGTCAACCACCTGGACACCTTGTTCATGCAGTTCTGGAAGGTCTCCATGGTCACCGCCTGTCTTCCTTCTAAGGAGAACACCAATTGTGTGTCATCGGCGTAGTTTATCAGATCTATATCAAAGGATTTGATCATGGGGATCAGGGGCTGCAGATAAAGATTATAAAAAGAATAGGGCTGATCGAGGAGCCCTGAGGTACTCCATGACTGACCAGGGACTTGGGCGATGAAAAGGGTGCTAGGGTTACCACCTGTTGTCTACCTGTCATGTAGGATTGTATCCACCTCAGGGCTTTGCCCTTCACGCCCAGTTTTTCCAGCCTGCTTAGCAGAACTGCATGGCTGACCGTATCGAATGCGGCCGACATGTCCAACAGCACCAAGACTGAGGAGTTGCCATTGTCGGCTCGCATTCGAAGGGTGTCCAACATGGTTGCCAATGCAGTTTCTGTTCCGTGGCCTGGGCGGAAGCCAAATTGGTCCTTATCCAAAAGGCAGTTGTCTTCCAGATAACCTGACAAGGATCTACTGACCTCCTTCTCCAAAATTTTTATCGGGTAGGGCAGGAGGGAGATGGGCCTAAAATGCGCCGGGATAGTAGGGTCCAGCGAAGGCTTCTTAAGCAGGGGGGTAACCACTGCCTGTTTCCATGCTTCCGGCACTATGCCTTCTTCAAGAGATTGGCGACAGATCTGATGCATCCAGGGGAACAACTCTGGCCCATATTCTTTCCAGATCCTGTGCGGAAGGGGGTCTAGAGGGGACTCAGATGATACATTCTGGGCCAGTCTAAGAAAGAGCTCTTCTGTAAGAGGGGTGAAGTTTTCCAGTGATGACAATATAGGTAAGGGTTCCTCTTCTTCTGTCTGTGCCTCTGCATCTTTGCAGCTATCCCTTTCCTCCTTCAGCCCCTCCACAATGTTAGCGATCTTTTCCTGAAAATAGATCGCAGTCTCATCACAAAGTTCTTGTGTAACAACCACCTTATTACTCGTACAGGTGGGATGTGAGAGATCCCTTATTATGTTAAAAAGGGTTTTAGTACTGTTAGGGGACTGAAGAATAGTAGTGGCATAGAAGAGTGCCTTAGCTTTGGCGATGGCTCCTTTATATTTAGCCTGTTCCACTTTCAGCAGTTTTTTATCCATCTCTGAATAATGTCTACGCCATTTCTTTTCTGCCTGTCGGCGTGCGTTGCGTAGGGATTTCAGCTCCTCATTAAACCAGGGGGCAGATGGTTTCATCTTATTTTTTATAATTTTCAGAGGGGCAAGTCTATCCAGGGTCTTTATGATGTAATTATAGTATTTTTGATAGTTCAGGTCTACCGATTCCTCTGGATCATAGGAAACATTGTTCATAAAAATAGGCTTTGTTTTATCCTTCGGTAATTTAGACCAGTTCCGTCCCTTCTTATAGGTTACCGGTCGCTCACTTCTGTTCCCCTCTGGGAGAGAGCCACAAATCATATGCAGTCTGCGTTGGGAAAGTCGGTGGTCCTGACATCCTGACTAGGCTTGCTTAACATATGGGCAGATACACTGACATGACTGAAATTGAACAGCAGCTGGTGACGTTGGGATACATGTTGGTAAAAAGAGAACTAGCAAGGGGGTGGAGTGGAGTGGCACCGCCCTCCATGTCGGGTTGGCTTAAAGAACTAGATGGATGTATGATTGCAGAGAAAGAGGTGTTTATAACCAGGGGGTGCCCGAAGAAATGGGACAAAAAATTGACAAAATAGAACGTTTACAGGGGAGATATCTGTGTGTGTCAACCATGGTGGAGTTAGAAATGCGTAGGAATGTGGACAGAGATTTAACTTCTTAAAGTATTTGTTTTAGCGACCTCTGCAAAATGTATCATGATAAATGTAGACAGCTATCAACATCTGTTAATAATATTTGCTTGTCTGTCACAAAGCTTTCTTAAAAAAACAAATAAAAAAAAAACACAAAGAAATTAAATTAACATCACAATATCAGAAGACATATACATTCAAAAGTGTCCATTCTATACTTCATATTATCAAACAAAAAAGTGTCCAACAAACATTGATCTTTTTCAATCAAAATATCAAATTCCCTTCATCATTAGTTTTAAGGAGCTCATGCCAAGGGACGGGTGTTGTGCAATCAGTCTTATCCCATCTTTAAATTTGCGACCGGTCCCCCTCACTCCCGCTTCATGACATTGACTCATTTCGACCTGCTTAGGGGGTCGTCTTTTGCTGAAGGTCTTCCTCAGGGCTCGGAAATTTGATGTATGACACTCATTTCAGTCCTTGTACAAGTTCATAGATGTCTATGTGGTGGAGGTCGCAGTGTTAATCCAGGTAAGCGGATGTCTTAATCATCTAGTTGCAGTCATGTGGTCTTCGAGGGCCTTTTGAATCCTCTTTTAACAAATCAGGGCCATCTCGGTGATCTCCGCTCCTACTTCTCTTCACTGGTCTTTTTTCTTCTTGCAGCGCAGAATATTGCTTGCTCCTGCTTTGTTTCTCAGTTGGGTGCCTGTGAATCTCCTCCTGGTTTTCTCAATTTAATGCGTAGGTGTTTCTCTACTCTAGATTGTTGGATCAGCTGACTCCTGCATAGTTGGACAGGTGTTGATGCCTGGGGGGAGTCTGTCTGTTCACTCTATCCCCAGGAGTCAAACACACTTATCTTGGTGGGTTAACCCCTCTTTGGCGCCTCTCTGGCTTCCATTGGTCCACCGCCAGTCCTCTGTCGCTCTTCCCTGTGCCGTCGGCCAGTCTGCTCACCTCCTAGAGCCTGAAGAGCTCCGCTGTTGAGGCATTGACACAGTATTAACACAACTTGATGAATCTGCATAGAAATGACCCACACACACTACTTAGCAGGTTGCAGGTGTGGTCCAACGGCACTCATTTTTTGGGAGTGTGACTTATTTTTCATCACTAGACTTAGTCCTAGAACTATGAGAGAAAAGGAAAGAGAAAGAGAAAGACATAAAACCCTGTTATTCACTTACAAGTTAAGCACTACCCACAGAGAAGTCAAACATGTGGACTATTTTAATTTATGTGGCACTATTGGGAAGGTGAAGAGGAGAAGCTGGTAGTCTTTGGGATGTCGAGGAAATGCTATGGGAAACACTGACTTCTACTAACTGACTTGTCTTGGAAGCCTCGGAATTCCTGCCAACAGCACCCTTCTTCAGTACTAACTTTCTCTCATACTATCTGTTATGATCTATAAATTGTGTCAATATGATTACAAGTTACATTTTTCCTGCACTGTATCTATACCTGAAAAAATTGGAAATGAAGTTTACAAAAACAGACTGCGCTGCCTATGGTTAGTGATGTGAAATAGATATTTTGTCTTTTAGTTGAGCACATTGCAGAAGAGGGACACCCAGTATCTAATTTAGAAGCATTTAGATGTGTAGCTAAATCAGGAGGCAAAGATTTATGGCAGCATTTAAATGAATACAGCGATTGTATTTTGCATTGCAGATGTCACGATAAACTGCAACTATCCTTCCTGGGCTTCTGTGGCTAGTGTTACCGAAGGACACAAAAAGAAACATGTCTGCACCAGTCTTTTTTCTGTGTATGCGCAAATCTTTCTTCTAATCAACCAAGTGACGGGAAGAACTGGCAGTGGCTCCCAAGGGGTGCCATTAATAGGCTGAAGTACAGTGGAAGAACAGTTATCAGCTCAGGTAGGATTAGCACCGAGGGATACACAGGGGAACACATGGGCAGTGAGAGAGAGGAGTCCGAGAGGCTAAAGATGTCACATGACAGAACTGTAACTTCTATGTAGGTCAGAGGAGTAGCGGCTCCTTTGCAATGGTGGCGGAGTGTCGCCCCACTGCCTGTGGTGGAGCCAGCGAATGAAAAATGAAACAATATTGTAGCATCGATTTTATTTTTCACTTGTCAGCTCTGAGCCAGCTTGAGCAGGAAGGGGCGGGGCATGGGAGAGGTGAGTGCTTGTGCACTTCCTAAGTGGGCATATGTGTTTGGCCGGCCATCTCAGGCCGACCAAAACACGCATGCGCACTTAGGTTTCTCAAGCCCGGCTGTATTCAGCAGCCGGGCTGGAGAAACCCCACAGACTCCATGACCTGAGTGGAGCTTCCTTCCTGCCCTCTCAGGCCAATCCCTGCGATGCTCTGCAGCACTGGGATTGGATGGGAGTCTGTCCCAAGGGCTGCTGGGACCAGGAAGAAGCCAGCAGGAGCGGAGCGACACAGGAGGCGGCCGGCAGCATCAGGTAAGTTTTTTAAATTAACATTAACCCCTCCCCCCGGAACACGCCCTGCCTGTGCTCGCTCTCACCCCCCATGCGCTCCCCCTACCAGCCCCACCACCCTTTGTTAGTGGCGGCTGCTACTGATACATCGAGTTTTAAACTTCATGGAACCAAAATATCGTAGCCAGTTTAACGACTACCAAAATATCATGAAGGCAAAATAGGCAAATGCATATTTACAATTCTTTACTCCACATATATATATATCCTGACAAGGTACGCAGATGTAAAATCAAGAATAGCAAATCCATACTTGCTTATTATAAACCTACCTCTTGGTATTTTGAAAGGTGGTAGTTTGGTAGTTCAATATTCGATATTTTTGTGCTCAACATTCTTTCATAAAACCCACAACTGCATTCCAAGCAACCTGAATGATATCTATATTGTGGCGCTTTCCCCATCAACACAAGTGTGTGTGTGTGTGGAGGCCAGGCACATGTTTGGACATGCCTTGGGCAGTGCCCCTGCGGGCTCCCTCAGTTAGAGTGCCCTGTAAACTGAGAGGTACATTGATCTGTTCCACTTCTTTGCTATTATTAGTGACTCTTGACACAAATGACAGATTTTTTGGCTGTTAGTCACTATCGTATGCAGGTGCTCATCAGCTCATGGACAGCTGGATCAAGGCGCGTCTGGTTGCCAGTCTAGCGGGCTGGCTTACTAAGACAGCATTGTATGGGCTTCCCTGAACTCAAGACGAAGGCCAGCACTACAGAGCTGTGTTTGGCATTCTGACTAGGCAATCTGAAGCCCTGCTGGCTCAACTCTCGCTGGCCACCTGAGCTGAGGGGTGCACCCATACCTTTCTCCAAAATTAAATAACTGGGCTTGTTCTTGAAAAACAAATCCAGGTCAATGTGATGTCCTCAGCCGGATTCACAGCCAGCTGGAGTGGAGTGGTTGGGGCAACTAAGTGCCCATGAAGGTTTGGCCGGCTGACTTGGGCCGGCCTAACCGTCATGCACACGTTGCATGTTCTCCACCAGCTGTATTGTGCAGCCTGGGTGGTGAACATATATAGGCACTAGCTGTTTTGTACAGCATGGGTGGAGAACATATATAGGCTCCCACTGCCTGGTGACAGCAGGATCATGATTGGCTTAGGGGAGTCTGTGTGTGCTTCCTGTTTCAAGCAAGAACAGAAGAGGACGGAGGCGAGGCGGCAGCCGGCACAAAGGTAAGTAACATTTGAATGTATTTTTCTATCCCTGCCCCACCCGTAGTACTTGGTGGCAGCCGCCACTGCAAATACTCATTGGAAGCATCACAGCATTAGCTCACAGCAGTGGTGGGTTGGCAACTGGGTGGGCTGCTCAGAGGAGCGCAGTTGATGCCATCGATCAAGTGGCCGAAGGAGACTCGGAGGACGACTGGATGTGTGAGGAAACAACTAGGGAGGGTCTGCCATTTTTGACCAGTGAGCATTTTGCGTCATAAGTGAGCATGTTACGAGTACGGACTGAGCACATAGCTATAGTGCTCAACCCCCTCAGAGGGGTGGCCACAGAGGAAGTATCTCCCTGGACTGCCTGGGTACCCACGCTATGGACACGCGCAGTTTGAACTGTCGTTCCTGGTAAAGGCTCCCTCAACAACAATGACATCCCTGCTGGGTACCAACTGCATGGAGTGAACAGATCCGTTATACTCTCTACCATTCCCATGTGACTCTTAGAGTATATCCACTCGTATCCCTTCCTTATGTATATAGAGATAACTCTAATCACTAGAATATGCAATATGCCTTTGTACTCTCTACCATTCCTATGTGACTGTTAGAATATATCCATTTGTATCCCTTCCTTATGTATATAGAGATAACTCTAATCACTAGTATATGCAGTAGACCTCTGTACTCTCTACCATTCCTATGTGACTCTTAGAGTATATCCACTCGTATCCCTTCCTTATGTATATAGAGATAACTCTAATCACTAGAATATGCAATAGACCTTTGTACTCTCTACCATTCCTATGTGACTGTTAGAATATATCCATTCGTATCCCTTCCTTATGTATATAGAGATAACTCTAATCACTAGTATATGCAGTAGACCTCTGTACTTTCTACCATTCCTATGTGACTCTTAGAGTATATCCATTCGTATCCCTTCCTTATGTATATAGAGATAACTCTAATCACTAGAATATGCAATAGACCTTTGTACTCTCTACCATTCCTATGTGACTGTTAGAATATATCCATTCGTATCCCTTCCTTATGTATATAGAGATAACTCTAATCACTAGTATATGCAGTAGACCTTTGTACTCTTCCATTCCTATGTGACTCTTACAGCCTGATTCATCAAGCCGAAATCGGCTCGCAAAGGGCCAGATTCTCAGAATCTGGCCCTTTGCGAGTGCGATTTTTGCATTTGGGATTCATCATCCCAAATGCAAAAATCGCTATTTAGAAACTCGCAAATTTGCGAGGAATAGCATTTAAGGAATCTCTATTAGAGATTCCTTAAATGCTATTCTTGAAACATTTTAAAATTGCGAAATCGCAAATTTCGGCCGCTATTTACCGCGAGGTCAAACCTCGTGGTAAATAGCGAAAACTTAGAAAAATGCTTTTAAAAGCATTTTTCTAAGTTGCATGTTACGCACACACATGTCCTTAGGACATGTGTGTGCGCAACACCTGTTGAAATGTGCATTTAAGGGGTGCTACAGGGTGTCCTTTGGACACCCCTGGCACCCTTCAAATCGCTATCTTATTAGCAATTGGCCCATAGGAATGAATGGGGAGTATTCCTTATTTGCGATTAGCAATTTGCTAATCGCAAATAAGGAATCTGTAGGAATCGCATTTAATTTTGCGATTCCTACATGAATCCCGTTTTGCGAGTCTGTAATAGCGATTCCTTATGAATCGCTATTTCAGACTCGCAAAACGGGTCTTTCATGAATCTGGCCGTTAGAGTATATCCATTTGTATCTCTTCCTTGAGTGACTTTACTTTTTGTACATTTGCAATTTTTCTTTCTGTTTGTATCTCTTCCTTGAGTGACTTTACATCTTGTACATTTGCAATTGTTTCTGTTTGTATCTTTTATGTAACGCATGTAATCCTAAATCCTTATGTTCTGCAACTGGTTCTTATGTAGAGCCCTCTGACACCTTCGGGTAATGATTTGCGCTATATAAAATCGCATTCAATAAAAAAAAATAAAAAAATAAAACCTGTTCTTATGTGAAGAGCTCTGCCACCTACTGGGTATTGTTGAATGATTAATAAACAAAATAAATACCCATTTCAGCTCCAATGTCCAATCTGACACTGTTGTTGTAATCTCCTGCTAATGTCTCTGGCCCTCAGTCACCGGTTTTAGTAGCAGTGGGTTTGTGATCTACGGCAAATATCTCAATCCCTCAGTTCTAGTGACGCTGGTGTTGTGATCTGCTGTCCCTGTCTCAGGCTCTCGGTTTTCATGACCCTGAGTCCTCGTTCTGCTGCCTCCGCTCAGCCCTCGGTTGGATCGCAGTGGGGCTCTGTCTGCTGTCACCGTCTCCGGTCAACAGTTCCTAGTTTTAATAAGAGACCCGGGGCCATATGTATCAACACATTTCCCCATGGACACAGAATGGGCAAAATCCTTTGATACATCTGGCCCCCGTATCTGCTGTCGCCTCGTATCTCTGCCCTCCACCCTCGCTTCTAATTATAGCGCTTTCTGCCAGGGTGGGCGGGTGAGGCCTAATTGTTATGAATGAAAGTGGGCTGCTGGCCTGTGCCTAGTGCCTGGTGCTCGCGTGAGGCGCTGCATCACAGGGGCTTCACGCGCGTGTGTATCACCGGGCAGCATACTTCTTCATTCCATTTCAACTACAGAAACACGACGGTAGAAAAGCAGGATTTTCCTGGACATGTCACCCGACACCGGTCGAAGAGCGCACTTCCGCCGCACACACTGACAGAACTCGGGAGGGAGTGCGCCTCTGGGACGTGTATAACCCTTGGCGGTGCCGGGGGCGGCTTCCATGTGCCGGCCCCTCCCAGGGTAGATGGCCCCGGGACAGGTGCACGCGAGGCCGGAGAGGAAACTTAGGTTTCACGCATATGCGCCGCCGTCCTGGGCCTGTCAGCCTCATTATCCATCCGGCCCAGAAGGATGTGTCCAAGTGTTGGCGCCCCAGGCCGCCGAGGCGTCATCAATCACGGCTCCCAGGGCCTACCGGGGCCGGCAGGGGCGGATTGAATCTCCTTTAACGAGCTTTCCATCCTTCCCGCTAGATCTGCTCCCCGCTGAGGGTCCAATCCGGTCTCCGAACCCTCAGTCCCTCGGGAGATGCCTCCTGGGCATATATATGTGTCCTATACTTAAGACAGCCCAGTGATGAACAGTGTGCGGGGGAGAGGACGCTGCAAACACCAGAAGACAAAATCGGGGTCCCAATTACTTCTTTGGAGATCCTATAACTGTTCTCACATACATGTTTTTGCTCATACCGCCAGGCTTTCCTGGCAGCAGTGGGGAAGCTACACAAACCATTTGTGCACCCACGTTTAAAAGGAGTGAAAAGGTGTTATCTAACAGCAGCACACATGATAAATTCACAAACTAAGTACCTGGGGACAGTTACACCCGCAGATGGAATTTACAACATAAAATCTGCCGCTCGGCCAGATTTTCAGCAGCAGAAAGTATAGAAAAGGGGTGGGGACAAGGGACGACGAGTAGAGAGGCCACAGGAAAATTAAAACTCCCACCATCCTGGAATTACTTTTAAGGTATATGCAGACATTCCACACCCATTTTCTCCACACGTAATGCAGACGTAAAGCTTCGAGTACACGCGCATCCTTGATTGGAAAGGCGGCCTAGAAACCATCATCTTTTTCAGTGGTAAATAGAAAGGGGGTTCTACAAAGGAAAATGTTTTTTCCAGTGTAGAAAACAAGGAATAAGATACCTCAAACTTGCAGACAACACACTGGTTTAGGGTTAAAGGTAAGAGGGACAGCCGTGGCAATCCACAACTGCCTTAGATCTATGGGCAAAACCTAGCACGTTTTGTGAAATCAAAAAACAAGTAAACTTGTAGACTTGCAGGGCTAATGCAAAGTTTAAAGGGCTGGCCACAAAACTGCTGGCGCATAATGGGCACTGCCTTTTCCACCGCAGCCCACTTGTTTGAGAATGCAGCTGGGACGTGCGGTGGTCTGGCAGACCAGGCACAATTTAAAAATACATTTCAAAGACCAACCCTCAAAGAGGGAGTTGGTTTTTGAGAAATGAAGAATTCAGGTCTCTTAAATGCTGGGGGTCTTCAGCTGGTGGATGAGGGAAAGGGAGCACTTTTCCTGCCTGGGTCTGCGATGCCCGATATGTTGGTCTCGGGCAAGAAAAAGCACGCTTGGTATGGCTTTGCAACGGCTAATATAAAGAGGGTGAGCCTGGCAAGCCATGAGAGCCGGCGGTTGAATGGTCCAATGCTAGGCCTAGCTGCAGCTCTACTGTCAAAACCCAGTGATTCCCCCGCCTGTAAATGAGGCAGAGGAACCGAGAGGTTGGCTAATGGGGCATTTAGCAGGTGCTGGTGGGTGCCCTGTTGCCACCAATTTTTAGATGACCACTATCATTGTTTAAAAGTCATGCCCAGCGTTCCTAGGAAAAAGATTCAAATTTCAATACCCATTGGCAAAGACAATGGGTATCGCCTATGCGAGAGCTATTGGCTTTGTCAATGATTGTTTTACATGTTGGAACTTGCTATGCAACATCGCTTAAATTAATAACAACAAAAAGCGCTATAAAGCGGCCAGCGTTGACCTTTGCATACCACTTTTTCCCAGTTCAATCAAATCAATCAATCATGATTTGTAGAGCGCGGCTGCTTCGCCCTGAGGCGCTGTGGAATCGTACGGTGGGATGATGTTGTCTGTTCCTAATTGTTGAACATTCAGGTCTTGAGGTCCTTCCTGAACTACTGGAGCGACGGTGAGGCTCTGCGGTGCAAGGGTAGGGAGTTCCAGGTCTTAGCCGCCAGGTGGTAGAAAGAGCAGCCTCGCTGTTTGCCCGCCGGATGCGTTGGGCAGCTGCTAGGTAGAGGGATCTGGAATGGAGTTCCCTGGTTGGTTGGTGGTAATTCACTAGTTCATTGGGATTCGCCGGTCCTTCGTTGTGTAGTGCCTTGTAAGCGTGAATGAGCTGCTTGAACTGGCATCTCTTTACGACAAGTAGCCAACAGTTTCCTCCTATGGGTGATGTGTGTTTGTCTGGGAAGGATGAGTCTGGCGGCTGTGCTTTGGATGGTCTGGAGTTTCCTCCGGAGTTGGGCGGTGATTCCTACGTAGGAGGGGTTGCCATAGTCGAGTCTGCAGGAAGGTGCACCTTCCTGCACAAAAACATTCCTTAGAGGCATTTCCCTCTTTCTATGTCTGCAGCAGACTGCGGCACAGATGGAAAAAGGAAGCAACGAGGAGAAAAATATATTTCTCCTCGTCACTACCATCTTTGAGAGGTGTATCTTTTTGGCGTATTCCCAGCTTCACCAGGCTTGGTCCATCTGGGAATGCACCAAAAACCATGGGAGTTGCGTGGGAACCCCCAATGCAACGCCCGTGAACCCCCCCTCCCCCTTGTGCGGAGTAATGCAACACAGCGATTTGCGCCGCGTTGCATTACTCTATATTTTTTAAGCCCTTCAAAGCCATGGAAAGTGGCTTTGCGTGGCTTTAAAAATATGACATCGAGGTTTGGGTCACGTATGTAACACATTGGTTGGTGCAAGCATGACGCCAAGCTCTCATAAATGTTCCCCTGTGTTTTGTGGAAATCTGACAATTAACACAACAGAAAGGTGAAGCATAATATGAAAGATAGTCCGGTAAAGAAACGTTTTGGAAAATGTGGTATTGGTGAAAAAAGTGGAGGGTTTAGGCTTACTGAAGCGGAAGTGGTGGTGATTATACATAGAGGTGCCATTTTTGAATGGTTTGGCAGTGCTATTTCTTTATTACACACAATATATATACATAAAACGATAAAACCAAACAACTTCACTGATCCAATTCTCTTTATATAAGATATGAGTGACAAGGGTGCCAAAAATACCAAAGAGGGAACAATAGTTCTCTTTCATTCTCTTCTTCCTATGTCAGATAATCTCAAGTAATCTTATAAAAACAGAAAATGATGATAATGCAAGAGAGAAATAACTGAAGCTGCTGCCAACAACTACCTTCAATGTGCGTCTTTGTTCTTAAGTAGGAGGTGACACCCAGCATTAGGCCACGACCCGGATACTGTGCAGGTGGCAAAGCAAGGAAGGCAACCCGACTCCGAGAGCTCCATCATACAGATGCATCTGCTGTTTTCATTGGTGCTGAGCGCTCCAATGATTGCCTCACAGAGTTGTTTTGGGGGAAATATGCCCTGTGTTGACCAGCACTGGTGTGACATCACTAACAGAGAGTGACGTAAGCACAAAAATAAGAACAGTAACTTTTTAGCGTAGCTCTTCATACCACACTTCTGCTGTTTGTAAGCACTGTATATCACTGATGTTACTAGGACACTATTGTATGGCAATCATTTTAACACCTTGGAGGGATGGAAGACTAAGTCTGCCCTGCCAGTGTTATCATGACTTGCAGCTCACTGCTTGTTTCAGCGGTGAATGTTCAAGTCACTGAGACACCTTTTTACTGGCTATATATTTAGTATAACGCATGGGCTATGGCCCCTCTCTGCATTTCATCAAATTGAGTTTATGTACCTAGAGCTGCAACCCAATAATCTGGCACCAACATATCCACATACAAAAGTTAACTCGCAGATAAATAAATATAAAGCATTGGCAATGCCAATAGGTCTCGCCTATGCAAGAGCTATTGGCTTTGCCAATGTGTTTGAGCCATGTTGTTCACCAGCACGGCTGCTGCTCAACATGTCTTAAAGTTAGAGGCTTGGACAGGAACTGAGAGTCATAGAGTGAGGTTGAGTGGGGTATAGTGGAGTGGAGTACAGTGGAGTGGTGTAGAGTAGAGTGGCATAGAATGGAGTGTTGTGAAGAAAGTAGAGTGCCATAGCATGACATACAGTGGAGGGGCACAGAGTGGAGGGGCGTACGGTGGAGGGGGTAGAATGGAGTAGTGTGTCTTCGAGTGGAATAGGGTGCACCTGAGGGGGTTGGAGTGGCAAGAAGTGTCATATATTCAGCAGCGGCCTGTCGGTACGGGATGAGGCACCCTGCCCCCACTTTTTTCCAGGTAAGAAGAATGTTTCTTCGACTTAACAAATGTCAGCCTGACAGACACTCTTTTGGTTCAGGTCAGGCAGCCAGGAGCTAAACAAGTGCTAAATACTCCTGGCTGCCTGAGTGGAACTTTGCTGGGCTGAGGTTTTCAGAGCCCTGTGGGCGTGACCTCTTCAGCCTGGCAAAGTGTCTCGAGGCCCACCCGTCCCCATTGCCTCAGACCTAGGAGCTTCAGTTTTAAGCCCTAAAGTGCCCAGGGCCGAGTGTTAATCAATGGCGAGATTGGAACTGCTGCCTTCCCTCATAGGCTGACCGAACTTGGCTGACCGTAGGTCAGCCAACGAGGGAAGGCAGCAGTCCCACCCTCCTGGGACCACCAATGCTTGCCTGTCAGAGAGCTGCTGTTGAGGTAAGTTTTATGTTTTTTTAAAATGTTTAGTATGTTCGTGAATGTATGCATGTCTGTGTTAGTGAGTACTGTGAATGGGGGTGTGTGTGCATGTGTGAACAAATGGGTGTGAGTGAGGTATATGTGTGCGTGTGTGGCCCGCCCCCCTCCCTGGTAAAATTACTAGCCACCACTGCATATGTTGGAGTGGTATAGAGTGTCGTGGAGTAAAGTGGAGGGGCATAGAGTGGAGTAAAGTGGCGTAGGGGAAGATGCATAGAGTGGAGCTGAGTAGAGTGGAGTAGACTGTGATAGAATGGAGTGGCGTAGAGTGGAGTAGAGTGTCGTGGAGGGAGTACAGTATTGTATAGCGGAGTAGAGTGGTGGGGCATTGAGTGGAGTAGAGTTCTGTGGAGTGGCACAGAGTGTCATGGAGTGCTGTGGCATAGAATGTCGTAGAGTAGTGTGGCATAGTGTGGAATAAAGTGGCGTGGAGTGGCAGAGAGGGTTGAGTGGAGTAGTGTCATAGAATGTTGTCGTAGAGTGGAGTGAAGTGTCGTAGAGGGGAGTGGCATAGAATAGAGTAAAGTGGGGTAAAAGAGTTGAGTAGAGTGTTGTGGAGCTGCATAGAGCGGAGTAGAATGTCAGAGTGGAGTGGCACCAAGTGTCATAGAGCAAAGCAGTGAAGAGTAGAGTGGAGTAGAGTGGAGTAAATTGGAGTGGCTTAGAGGGGATTGCGTAGATGAAGAGAGTGTTGAAGAGTAGAGCACAGTGTCAGAGTGGAGTGGAATAGAATGGAATGGACTGTTGTAGAGAGGAGGAGTGTAGAATGGAGTGTCGTAGAGTAGAGTTTTGTGCCGGACCATGGAGTGAAGTCGACTGGGGTGCCGTAGCATAGAGTGGAGTAAAGTGCTGTAGAGTGGAGTAAAGTGTCAAAGTGGAGTGTCATTTAGTAGAGTAGAGTGTTGTGTTGTAGAGTGGAGGGGAGTAGAGTGGCTTGTCGTACAGTGAAGGGGTGTATAGTCGAATAGCGTGGTGTGTCGTAGAGATGAATGGCAGTGTTGTATATTGTCGTAAAGTGGAGTGCCATAGAGTTGAGTTCCATAGAGTGGAGTGGAGTTGCGAGTCGTAGAGTGGATGGGGGTGAAGAATTGAGAGGTGCAGAGTGAAGTGGCATAGATTCGAGTTGTGTAGAGTGGAGTGGCATAGAGAGCAGTGAAGTGGCCTAGAGTGGAATGTAGTGTCAGAGAGTAGAGTGGAGTGTGGTGTTATTGAGTGGAGTGAAGTGGTGTGTTGTAGAGTGGAGTGGCATGTTTTAGAATGGAGTGTCGTACAGTGCAGTGGAGTAGTTCAATTGGAATGGCGTGTCAGAGTGGAGTGCCATGGGGAGGCCTAGAGTAAAGAAGAATGTAGTAGAATGTCATAGAGTGGTGCAGAGTGGCGTGGAGTGTCTTAGATTGGAGTGTTGTAGAGTGGCGCAGAGTGGAGAGGAGTGTTGCAGAGTGGCATAGGGTGGAGCAGAATGGCATAGAGGAGAGGAGAGTGCCATAGAGTAAAGGGGAAAGGGGCGCAGAGTGGAATAGACGTAGTAGAGTGGTGTAGATTGGAGAGGCATAATGTGGAGTGTGCTTGGCGTGGTAATGCATTGCCATTACTGACAACATATTTTCAATTGAAATGACCATTACATTTGCACATACATACAGATTTACTGACAAAACTATACAGGGCACAAATGTTAATGTGTGGAAATGGCATCACCTAGTTTATTTATATGTCTTTGATCGCTTTCAAATAGTTGTTTCCACCACACCAGAATTACCCAAAAATGTACTTAATTTGTGCTGTCCTAATTCTGATTTAATCTGAAATATTTGCACAGTTAATTTACATGCATTTACATGTTGTGTGTGCTAGAAAAAGCCTTTCCTTGCACAACCCCAGTAGCCAGCAAGACTGTCACATAAATCCTCTCACTTTGAAGTCAGAGAAAGAAAAGTAAACATCAAGCTCACTTAGAAAACAGAGCCTGATGTTTGAACTCTGTCTTTGAATGCACAGAAAATGTGATGGGATAAAAACAAAACTTAAAGGTTTGTTTATCGAAAGTGAGCACTTATGGAAGAATACAAAGACACGTGGTAAACAGGCTATGCACAACGGGAGGGCCAAATATATACTGGACAGCCTAAAACAAATAAAGCCAACAAATAGAAAGCAAGCAAATCTGAGTTACAAAACACAAAGCCAATGGTAAGCAATGGACATTCCCAGGGAAGCTTTCAGAGTGTCCCCATGAAGTCTTTAGCAAACCAGACAGCTGTGCTGTCTGGTTGGCTTCGACCTAGAAAGCTATTCTTGCTCTCTGACTCAATCGCTCACAATCGATTCTTTATCGCGCACTTCAATGCAAGTGATTCTGTCTCATATCCCTTGCCTTCATGCAATTCTTGCCCCGCATTCTTCCTGCACATTCGCCCAGCACACTCACCTGCAAGCAATTCTTCAACTTTGTCTCCCACCCCCACCTGCAAGCGATTTGGTATTCTACCCTCCCCTGCAAGTAATTCTTTCCCCCTCTGTCTCACACCCTCGCTGTGCAAGCAATTTCTTACCCCTGTCTCGCACTGTTGCTTGCAAGTGATTCTCAGTCTCGAACCCTTGCCGCCAAGCGATTCTCTGTGTCGCACCCCTGCTTGCAGGCAGTTCTTTCCTTCTTTCTTGCACCATTGAATGCAAGTGATTCTCTGCCTCAGACCCTCCCTTCCAAGCAATTTTCTGTCTCACACCCCCACCTGCAAGCAATTGTTCACTTCTTTCGCACACTCTCGCCTGCAAGCGATTAACTGTCTTGCACCCTTGCGTGCATCGTTTCAAGAGTCATTGCTGGTGAACTTCAATTGTTAACCTCCATGAGATAAGGTGAACATTCTCCTGGGACTGTGGTTAACAAACTTTAAACCTTATGTACTAGTGAGTTCAGGTGAGATTTGTCATCTGTTTACCAGGAAAACCTGTCCTTCAACCCAGAACCTTCTAAAAAGCCTTGTGGCAAACTAATGGGACTAGGTTGAACAGTTCTTTATTCTAATAAATCCACCTATAGGATGAAACAGGCCGAACAAAGATGGCTTGCGGTCAACATTTAATCTGAGAGTTGTGTGGGGAGTATGTACATACAGCACATGATAAAACACTGCACTAGAACATTAATGAATACAAGGGATAAACCGAGTTCATGAGAATAAAGAGATTTACACTATACTGACCAAACAATATAGAGAAATAAGATGAAGGCAAAGCAAAGAAAGTTAGTTTAATGGTTTCAGTGGGAAGGTAATGATAGCAACAGTTGGGCTCCTGTGGAACTTAATATAAGTCCATCAGAAAAACTAAAAGTAATTAAGTATATGATCATACTAAAAAAAAAGACATGGTTGGGCCGAAGAGGTGAATGAATCACACCAGATAAAGCTATTGTTGCTTTTTTTCCCTCCTATAACGTTTTTGTGTACACTGATAAGTCTCTTGGCACTAAAATAACAGATGCTGAGACTAAAGGTGAAGTTGTGTAGGCATAGGAAGTAGTTAATAGAAATGTTTTCAGTGGTTTCCAATTTTTTTAATGACATCCAGATTTTGACAGATAACGCACAGTGTTGGCCAACCACAGTCCACTAAACATTTATCAAATAAAAGAGGTTGTATCTCCTCAATCTTCAAACCGCTGGTCATGCACATTGCGGACACCTTTCACACATTACGAGAAGGATGGGAGGTAGATGAGGAAGCCCTCGCGGAAGAAGAAGGGGTCTTCACCCTGATGGTATCCATAGAATTGTCAAGGTGCACCAGATACTGGCTAATTTAATTTCAATATTGAAGAGGACAAATCGAACCTCTATGGAAAATAGATGATACTTCCAACCCCACATGTCTCGGATGTCACAGTGAAACTGGAGTTTCCTTCATACAGTGTGGTACTACACGGTCATTCAAATCTACTGGCAAACTCTTTAATATACTACATAGGGTTGACAAAAACACCACCATGTATTCCTGTTGCCTTCAATTTTAATGCTTCTTTTCACATGAATATCACAATGAGCACAGATATATTGAATCATCAAATATTTATATAGTTTTTATATTAACATGCATGCTATGTTTCATGGTTCTTGTGGGCCTAGAAGCCATTTTATTGAAGTAGTACACTTCCTGCATCTCGCAGCCTATCCTCACTTTTAATCACGGCAAACAGAGGTGTGATTTTAGGAAAATAGTGAACTCAGAAATATGTTTATGTATATTTATCTTAATTTCCAGGACAACTCGCATTCTTTCTGGGAGAAGATCCTACCTCCTGCTCAATTTTGTTGAAATCACAGTTTCTACCAATTGTTTTTACACCATAGACTTGTAATGAGGGCAAAGTGTATAAGAACCGTCCAAAATTGTATGCATTTTTGCATTCATGCTTCAACTGGCTTTTAGAGGGAGAGCTTTAGTTATGCTATGTATATTTGTAAAGCGCTCTATCATTTGCGAGGGTATCCTGGCACTGAGCAGGTGTGTGTGCTTATCCATACCTAAGGTAAGTTGGTTAAATTAAAAAGTCAGGTCTTCAGCTTCTTCTGCACTTCGAGAAGAGAGCAGGAGGCTCTGATGAGGAGAGGGAGGTAGTTCCATGCTTTAGGAGCGATGTTAAAACTGCTCATCTTCCTAATCTGGTTCAGTGTATGTGTGGGACCACAGACTTGTGGAGTGCCTTGAATGGGTGTGTGAGGATTTTGAATTCAGCACACTTGTATATTGGAAGCCAGTGTAGTTCCTGAAGTGTGGTGTTATGCATGTTCTGCGTGGGAGGTTGAGTCTGGATGCCGAGTTCTGGATGGTTTGTAGTTTTCTAGTGAGGTGCTTGGTGATTTCGGTGTAGGTGGCGTAGCCACAGTCCAACTTTCTGGTAACTAGGGCATGTTTGACAATTTTTCTTGTTTTGTTTGGGTGCCATTTGAAGATCTTCCTCAGCATCTTCAGGGTATGGAAGTAGGATACAGTGACGGCGCTGGCTTGTGTAGTCATGTCCAGGTTGCTGTCGATAATTATTCCAAGGTTCCTGGCGTGGGTGTGAGTTCGAGTTCAGCAGGCCACCAGTTGGAGTCTCTTGGTGAGGTGTTCTTGCCGAAGATCACTACTTTTGTCTGGTCCGTGTTGAGCTTGAGACAGTCGGCTTTCATACAGTTAGCGATTTGGTCATGTAGGTGGTGAACTTGTTTCTTGTTTTGGGGGGCTTGCCCAAGAGGGAGAGTATGACTTGCAATTTGCCTGCGTAGGAGAGGAAATTGATGTTTTGTGCACAGATGACATTGGCCTAAGGGATCATGTATGCGTTAAAGAGGGTAGGGCTTAGCGATGAACTTTGAGGGACTCCGCACATGAGTTTGTAGGCTTCTGAGGAGTAAGGTGCGAGGTTGACAGTTTGTGTTGCATCAGTTAAGAAGGTGGAGAACCTGTGGAGAGCAGGTCTTTGAATTCCAATGCCATGCAGGCGCCTGATGTGGATGGAGTCTGAGACTGTGTCAATTGCTCCAGTGGTCCCGGAGAATAAGGGCTGCCAGCTCTCCTCTGTCAAGGATCTTGTGGAGGTCATCTGTGGCAGCAATGAGTGCTGTTTCTGTACTGTGGTTGAGCCTGAATCCAGACTATAAGGCGTCAAGGAGCTGGTGGTTGCTGAGGTAGTCGGTGAGGCATTGGTTGATTAGTTTCTCTAAAACCTTTACTCGGTATGGTAGGAGGGAGGGGTCTCTCATTGGAAAGCGTGGCTGGGTCTTAAGATGGTTTCTTAAGTAGGGTCATGACGGTGGAATGTTTCCAGGTATTTGGCAAGGAGTCGAATAATGTATTGAGGATGAGTGTTAGTGCTTCACCGATCAGTAGGAGTCCTTAAGTAAACGCAAATGGTAGCAGCGATTTTGACAGTGGTGATGGCAGGCCCTGAGGTCAAAATTTGTTCATCGGCCTTGATGGGACATTGAATTGCAATGGTAACAGGGTCCTGTTGGGGGTTGAAGTTGCTGTATGTGGAGATGAGTTTGTTACAGAAGAATTCAGAGAGCTTGCTACAAAGGTCTTGTGAGGGGGTGATGTTGCTGGAGGCAGCAGGAGGCGTGGTGAAATCTATGATGAATGTGAACATTTTCTTGCTGCTGTTATTGATGGCGTCAATGCAATCTGCAACAGCTGTGCACTTGGTATTGCATATCTGCTGGTGGTACCGTCTTATGGCTGATTTGAAGATGTCTTTAGCGGTGTCTTGACTTGTTCTCCATTTGCGCTCTAGTTGCTTGCAGCGTCGTTTCATCAGCCTGAGTTCCTCTATGTACCAGCTGGCCTGTGGTCAGGCTCTTGCCTTTCGGTTGTGTTTAAGGGGAGCCAAGGTGTCAGTGCATGCGGTGATCCAGCTGTTGAGGTTTTTGATGGCTTTTAGCAAGTCGCTGGTGTGCTCGGGCCAATGCTCAGAGAGGGTGGAAGCCCACTCCCCTTCTGAGATGCTTTTCTTGCTCTGACTTGCGTGAACTGTGGAGGTAAGTCTGTGATGGAGCGGAATGGGTATACTGAAACTGATGAGGGCGAGATCTGTCCAGGTTATAGTTGCTGGCTTGTCAAATGTGATGTTGCTGATTGAGAAGAAAATTGAGTCCAATAGGTGTCCGGCGGAGTCAGTGGGTTCGGTAACGTGCTGGTTGAGGCCAAGGTTTGCAAAGTTTTCTAGAAGTGCTGAAGAGTTTGGGTTGGTGCAGTCTTTTAAGTGAAAGTTAAGGTCTCCAAGGAGAATGAAGGCGCTGGATTTAATGATGAGGGGTGGAACACTGTCACTGGTGAAATTGGTGCGTGGTTTATGTGGTCTGTATATGAGGGTTCTGCCAAGGGAGAATCTGGCTGTGACAAATATCTTGAACAGAAGGTGTTCCATGTAGCTGGTGGGTGTGTCTGTGTAGTTGGTGAAGCTGATGTTACCTTTGAATGTGATAGTGACTCCACCTCAGAGCTTGTGCTGACGGTTTTGCCTAACGATCTTGTAGCCAATGGGGATGGTGGTAGCAATGTCCGTGCTGAGGCAGTAGACATCTTCGTGGAATCCAGGCGAGGTCAGCCACCCATGTTATTGAGGTCAGTATCTCTGTGGAGACTTAACTGGACAGGTGAGTTACTCAGCCTCAGGGCATGGGCGTCGGGTGCAGAGTGGGCAGTCTTCGCGGTTCCAGCTGGATCCGGAGTCCTTGGAAAGGGTTTCTTGTGAACAGGGCTGCTGTCCTCAGGATGGTCTTTGCTGTAGAGCAAGCAGTCTTCCTCTGGTTTCTGGAAGTCGCTGGCTGCTGGACAGGCCTTGTCTCCTTTGTAGAGTCTTTAAGCCAGTAGGGATGAGGCCAAATCAGTAGTCGTCTTCAGGCTTGGCTGCACAGCGTCCCCTTCATCCTTCTTCTTAGGTTGCAGGAAACTGAGGATCAAGGTTCAGGGGTGCCCCTAAATACTGAATTTAGGGGTGTTACTAGCACTGGCAGGTAGTAGCCAATGGGTTACTTACCTTTAGGGTGACTACACCCTCACTAAGTCTCCTCCCTTTTGGGAGGTGGCATCCCCTAATCCTATTGGCTAAAATCCTTCCATCCAACATAGAGGATTTTCTAAGGAGGGGGTCACCAGCTCCGTAAACCTTAGGGGTGGTCCTGGCTAAGAGGGGACACACCTCTCCTGACTACTCATTTTCCCACCAAACTTGCCGCCAAAAGTGGGGCTTGGTCAGGGCGGCGGGCATCTTCACTAGCTAGAGAGGCCCTGGCCAGCAAAACAAAGGGCAAGAAGCCTTTGAGGCTCACCGCCCTGAGTGCTGTTCCTGCTTGTGGGTAGGTGAGAAGCACTTCCACCTCAAGCAGGCTTTGTTAGGAGCACAAGGGCTCCCGCCTCTAGGGGTCAGAAACGTGTCTCAGTGTAGCAGGCTGGTGCCGACCTATCAGCTGTACACCAGGGAGTTAGTCGTTTTTTCAGCAGGCAGCTCTACGATGCCCTCAGAGTGCATTTTGTAATAAATCCAGCATTGGCATCAGTGTGGGTTTATTATGCTGAGAGGTTTGATACCAAGCTTCCTTTGCATTCAGTAAAGGCATCATGAGCTGTGGAGTTTGCAATGACAAACTCCCAGCCCATGTACTCAATATGGCTTCACTGCACTTACAATGTATAACAATGGATTTAGACACTGTAGGGGCATATTGCTCATGCTGCTATGCCCTCATCTGTGGTATGGTGAAGCCTACCTTCAGTATGTGAGGCCTGCTAGAGGGGTGTCTTGCCTGTGCCACAGGTAGTGTTTGTAGGCATAGCACGCATACGTGCCATGTCGCCTCTTAAGTTTTGTCTGCACCAAAACAGACGGTCTGCTACGGCAGTGTGTTTGGTGAGTGATCTCTGTGGGCGGCACAATACATGCTGCAGCCCTTAGAGGCCCACACTGGTCACAAGACCCTTAGTAACAGGGGTACCTTTTATAAGGGACTTGTATGTGGGCCAGAGGTGTGCCAATTGTGAAGACAAACATACCGTTTTGGGAAAGAAAGCAGGCCCTGGGAAATTGATTAGCAGGGACCCAGTGCACATTCAGTCAAAGTACATCAGACATCAGGCAAAAAGTGGGGGTAGCCATGCAAAAAGGGGCACCTTCCCACAACGTATCACTGCTTTCAAGAACATTTTGATTCGTATGAGCTACAATTGGCTTTTTTGTAATTAAAATCCACAAATTATGCAGCAGATGATGAATTATTAGGCAAACGCGGCAAATCCATAATCAAACGAAAACACTGCAACAGCAGAATCACATAATTCTAGTGCCTCTGATTACAACTCATCTTATATATAAATTATTGTTTATGTATGTGAGGCGCAGGTGATTGGCGGCTAATCGCATAATCTTGGTTTTTACACGCATGTTTTGCTGACAATATCAATAAAAAGATATCCTAAATAAAGCCTTTAAGTAGATATGCTGTCAAGCAGCATCACGGGGTCCAGTCTGGTCTGTGAGGGCCAGGACACGCTTATATCGTAAGTGCACAAACACAGCCACGCGGCTTAAGCCAATAGACGGTCTGAACTCTACCCGAAAGGCAGGCCATAAGAATGGAGGTCCGCCCGGACCAGCCCTCGAAGGGAGAGAACAGAGCAGTGTACTACCACTGTATTTATTTTTGAGTTTTGTGCTACCAAAATATCAAACCCAGAAAATCGACTGGCAAAATATTGTGAAGGCAAGTTTAAGTAGATTAGTATAGACTTATGTATGATACTTAACACCAATCATATATACCTTGATGACACAAATAAATCATCAAGGTGCCTAGATGTGGAGGTAAGAATTGTAAACCTATATTTTCCTATGAACACCTTCACAATATTTTGGTAGTCGATAGGGTAGGAACAACAAATGCATAAGAAGCCAAACTAGCAAATACTATTAAGTGACTGACATAATAAGGTAAAAGCAATGAAAGAGGGGCAACCTGTTAATTAACCGCATGCGTGCTAGCGGGTTTTCCCGCTGCGCGCTGAAATTTGAAAATCGCGGGTAACGTGACAAAGCCAGCTCGTCATGCGCGCAGCGCAGGTAACGCCCATGACGAGCTGGCTTTGTCATCCGCATCAAAGGGGTTAAAGAGAGGAGAAAGCCACAGAAAATGTAATACAAATATGTGTGTAGTAACAGTGATAGGAAAGGAACAACGTGGACAGATGAAAACTGCTGGCTGAAAATTGTTCTAAAGAAAGGCAAGAAACAAGCACTGGCCAAGATGTCTGGCTTTGGCATGCTGCGCAATGTTTAATTTTTTCTTATATTTTTATTGCAAGCTTATGCTAACAAAAAATTCAACAAAAAAACAGCCACCTAAACAAGGCCTTCATATGCCTGCATTAAAAAATATTACATTTGAGAAAACTCTCATTTATGGTACTGTTTTACTGCTGATGTTTTTTTAAATAACAAGCCTTTCACTTCTATCAGTCACTTTATTATTTGGGTAGGAGGTAAGGGTAAGTCCCCACCTAACTAAGCATTCGAATCGCAGGCGGCAACACTGTTACTTAAACACTTCATAACTTGAAAAGGGGGTCAGAAATGGAAACACTATCTAACCGGGCACCCAAAGTGCAGGCAAAATAAATAGTATTTAAAGTTAATCTGTTAATGTACACATAAATTAAATAACAGGCTTTACCACTGAAGAGAAAGGAACTATTTGAACAACTCGGACAGGCTTTGTGTAGTCACACAAAGTGAAGGGAGCCAGTGGGTAAAGTGGAATGACCCATGGCTCCATGCTGTAGGGGGCGAAAGCAAAATGTGAATGACACAGTTTAATAGACCAATGAATAAAACCATCTGCCCAAAAGCCCTTCTATTTGTGTATACTATGAAATGAATGAAATACCAGCATTTGTAAAGAGCACAGCTACCTCCGGAGAGGTGTCCCGGCGCTGGGGGCAGTCAGGAAGATTAGGCGAGCTATTGCCCAGAGTTACATGGTGCTGGGCTAACCTGCCGGCGGGGATCGAACCGTGAACCCCATGGTCCGGAGGCAGGCATCCTGGCCGCTGCGCCACACCTCTTAAACTACTATGTATGATTTTTGTGAGAAAACAGTAGTCCTGGAAACAAGTAATGCTGCCTCAAAGGCCAGACTTAAAAAGGCACAAGCTGAACCTGCGCATCCTGTGCAAAAAAACGATGTGTGATCCCCTTATGAAACAGGACTACATCTTAGAAACTATGGCTAGCCAGGGGGTGCACTTCCAAATAAGGTTGTTTGTAGGCCTGGGCAGAGTTGGCGAAGTTCCGCTATGCAGAACTCAGCAAAGTGACCAAAAACTCCGCCGCGCTATGCGGAGTGCGTTAGGTTGCGAAGTGTCGGAGTGCGTTAGGTTGGGCAGTTTGCACTGATTTTTTAGTGCCGGGTGTTTGTTCTGCACTGGTAAATCAGCGCAAACTGAACCAAGCGCAGCGCAAGAGGGCGCTGCTTCTTTCTGCTGCTCGAGTAGATTTTCTACTCAGGAGGCAGCTTCCTCAACGCGAAAGCATGGTTTCTCAGCGTAATCGGTCACAACCATCCACTACCGCCCACGTTGAGAAATCTCGCAGGGATGTGGTCTACCGTTGGATTTTCCTCACTCGCCAACATGCGAGCGCGAGCGAGGTAAAAACTCCACTCCGTGAAATGCAGAGTGCGACAAACTCTGCAAACGTAGCAGAGTTCACTGCCACTCAACTTGACCATTAGTTTGGGATCTTGCCCTCAAAGCAGCATCAAAGTTCTTCAGCCGTAACTACTGCATCAAAATGGCTGCTGAACTCGGCCTCTCCACACAGCCCCCTCATTTCTCACCCCTGCCAAGCTTGGAATACTTAAAACAAGAAACTAAACACAGCCTGTCTGGTCCATGGGTAAACCCAACCGCTTAGAAAACACAAACAAGAAAACATCACCCAAGGAAAGCAAATACATGTGGGAAAAAGAAACTGTGAGAACGAGCAGGGTGCAGAGGCCCGGTGCCTAGAGACAGGTGGGGCAGGCACTGTCCCCTCCACGGGGGGCAGGATCGGAGGCAGGGGCGCACAGAAGGGGCTGCTTGGGCCTGTCCCGGACGGTCAGGCTAGAGAGGGCGCAGGCTGCGAGGCCCACAACAGAGGGACAAAGGGCAGGCTTTGTCCGGGAGAAAACCCTCACAGTGCTAGACGCTCCTGTCCGGCTATGGACTGACCCCACCGCTCCCGCTGCCGGCTTTTCTTTTGTGAATCTCGGTTATGATTTTTAAAATAAAGAAAATATCAGAAACACCAAAAACTAGTGGAGAAATAACACAACCAGCCGCGCAGTGAAAATATGATCGTGGAGTATCCTGATTTCGATGAGTTTTAAAGATTGTGTGTACTTATAGCGCTAACAGGACACCCGATTGTCACTTCCAAGCACTATTGCACACTAAACGCCTCTAGAAGTAATAAAAAAGCCGGGACGGCCTACTTACAATCTGTACGTTGTTAACTATACGATGTTCATAAAAATGCTACGTGACACTGGTTAATCCCACGTGGATGAATTTTACCTACTGTACAGCTGCAGGCGTAAAGTACCCCTACAGCTCGGGGTGTAAGGAACCCCTACAGCTCCGGATGTAAAGTACCCCTACAGCTCCGGGTGTAGGGAAACCATACGGCTCTGGGTGTAAGGAACCCCTATAGATCCGGGTGTAAGGAACCCCTACAGCTCCAAGTGTAAAGTACCCCTACAGCTCGGGGTGTAAGGAACCCCTACAGCTCCGGGTGTAAAGTACCCCTACAGCTCCGGGTGTAAAGTACCCCTACAGCTCCGGGTGTAAGGAACCCCTACAGCTCCGGGTGTAAAGTACCCCTACAGCTCGGGGTGTAAGGAACCCCTACAGCTCCGGGTGTAAGGAACCCCTACAGCTCCGGGTGTAAGGAACCCCTACAGCTCCAAGTCTAAAGTACCCCTACAGCTCCGGGTGTAAAGTACCCCTACAGCTCGGGGTGTAAGGAACCCCTACAGCTCCGGGTGTAAAGAACCCCTACAGCTCCGGGTGTAAAGTACCCCTACAGCTCCGGGTGTAAAGTACCCCTACAGCTCGGGGTGTAAGGAACCCCTACAGCTCCAGGTGTAAAGTACCTCTACAGCTCCGGGTGTAGGGAACCCCTACGGCCCCGGGTGTAAAGTACCCCTACTGCTCCGGGTGTAAAGTACCCCAACAGCTCCAGGTGTAAGGAACCCCTACAGCTCTGGGTGTAAAGTACCCCTACAGCTCAGGGTGTAAAGTACCCCTAGCACCCCAACAGCTCCGGGTGTAAGGAACCCTTACAGTTCTGGGTGTATATTACCCCTACAGCTTCCGGGTGTAAAGTACCCCTACAGCTCCGGGTGTAAAGTACCCCTACAGCTCCGGGTGTAAAGAACCCCACTGCTCCAGAGAGCAGCACCTCTGTGCGCAGCTACACTGACATCCAACCACGTGAGGACCAACCCCAGTCAAGCACCACCTCGGTTAAAATGAGAACCCAGCCAGGGAATACCAGAGTACCCTAAATATCTAACGCCATGCAGATATCTGGAGGTGTCCAGCTGGACCCTGTATACCAGACACCGCTGTATTCCCGGGCCTTACAGAGGCCTTTCAAGATTCATAAGGCTTGGGCTCTCCTGTTTCAGGGAAGAGGGCCTATCCACCCACCACCAGTTCTGTAAACATCCCTGCTACTTCAGGGGGAGAGTTTATCCGTCCACCAGCAGTTCTGTAAACATCTCTACTGCTTCAGGGGGAGGGTTTATCCATCCACCAGCAGTTCTGTAAACATCTCTACTGCTTCAGGGGGAGGTTCTATCCATCCACCACCAGTTCTGTAAACATCTCTACTATTTCAGGGGGAGGCTCTATCAACCCACCACCGGTTCTGTAAGCATCTCTACTGTTTCAGGGGGGAGGCTCTATACACCCACCACCATTTCTGTAAACATCTCTACTGTTTCAGGGGGGATGCTCTATCCATCCACCACCATATCTGTAAACATCTCTACTGTTTCAGCTGAGAGGCTCTATCGGTCCATCACCAGTCCTGTACACATCTCTACTGCTTCAGGGGGGGAAGGGGGGGAAGATCCTGTCCACCCATCACCAGTTCTGTAAACATCCCTGCTGCTTCAGGGGGAGAGTTTATCCATCCACCACCATTTCTGTAAACATCTCTACTGCTTCAGGGGGAGGGTTTATCCATCCACTAGCAGTTCTGTAAACATCTCTACTGTTTCAGGGGGGAGGTTCTATCCATCCACCACCAGTTCTGTAAACATCTCTACTGCTTCAGGGGGAGGTTCTATCCATCCATCACCAGTTCTGTAAACATCTCTACTGCTTCAGGGGGAGGGTTTATCCATCCACCAGCAGTTCTGTAAACATCTCTACTGCTTCAGGGGGGAGATTCTATCCATCCACCACCAGTTCTGTAAACATCTCCACTATTTTAGGGGGAGGCTCTATCAACCCACCACCGGTTCTGTAAACATCTCTACTGTTTCAGGGGGGATGCTCTATCCACCCACCACCATTTCTGTAAACATCTCTACTGTTTCAGGGGGGATGCTCTATCCATCCACCATTTCTGTAAAGATCTCTACTGTTTCAGCTGAGAGGTTCTATCCGTCAATCATCAGTCCTGTAAACATCTCTACTGCTTCAGGGGGGGGGGTCCTGTCCACCCATCACCAGTTCTGCAAACATCTCTACTGCTTCAGGGGGGAATGTCCCGTCCATCCACCACCAGTTTGCAAACATCTCTACTGCTTCAGGGGGAGGTTCTATCCACCAATCACCAGTTCTGTAAATATCTCTACTGCTTCAAGGGAGAGGTTCTGTACATCCACCACCAGTTCTGTAAATATTTCTACTGCTGCTCCTGTGTCCTCCCTCAGGCTCCTTGCCTGACTTCCAGTAGTAAGAGCCCAGGTATACCTCTGAGACCTGGGTGCCTCCTTGGCCCTCATTCCAAGACACCCAGTAATTTACGGGAAAGATACCACGGCTGTTCTCATGTGACCCTACAGCGGCCTTGCACAATCCATTCAGGCTTTTCTCCACTACTTCTGCTAGAAGGGGGTTCCTAACCATCTATCACTGGGCGTTCTCTACTGCTGCTCCGTGGCATCTCTATTTGTACTTCCACACCCCGCTTTTATGCCCCACCACAACAGCTGCTAAACACACCAGGGGGTGACAAAAAACAGATGCTGCACCTTGGCACACAAGGGATTACTGATGTGGCTTTTTCTCTGTCGTCATCCCGCAGTGACCGACACACTCTTCGAGGTTACCATATCTTATTTACTGCCGGCATGTTCGATTTCTATAGTGTTTAGCCTTGAGAAAGTCGGGGTACGGACTCTGTACCGACGAAACACGTGTTGGCTGGTTCTTTCTTTGACATTTGAGAATAAAAAGAAAATCATATACAAACAGATCTCGGCTTGACCATCCTGTCACAAGAAGAATTTTGTTGACGAATTATGCATATATTATGACTGTATTGTAGAAGAAATTGTCATAACCAATAGACCATTTTTTGACACTGCTATCAGGATAGTGCTGAACTGACCCTTTTGTGCATTTCAGCTTTAGTCACCGTTGGTAGTGAGTGACGGCGGTCTCCCTAGCACTCCGACTGTATTACCAGTAATTGTGATAATTATATGCCCTAAGGAATAAGTATCTTATTTTGATTTGAATGAGCGGTTACTCCCTTTTAGGGAACACCACTACCAACTGCTATTTTCACATGAATAGAGAACAGTGTAGATTTGGACGGATTGGCACAGAGTCCAGAGGTCTCCCCAAAGACTTGTAGAATTTGGAGGACACGGGGCCCGGAGGCCCAAGGGTCTGACATGAAGAACAGGACGTTATCGGCGTAAAGCGCAATCCTATCTGAGTACTCCGGGCGTCCAGTCCAATCCCCTGAGTTCAGAGTCCAGGCGCACCCACACAGCTAAGTGCTCGATCGCTGAGGAGAGGGGATAGGGGGCACCCCTGTCTCATGCCCCTGTGGATCGGAAATGGGGCCGAGCAGCATCCGGCCACATGAACCGAGGCGGTGAGATCCGCATACAGTAGTTTCACATATGCCAGGAACCTGGGTTCCAAGTTAATGGCTTCTAGTAGTTAAAAAGGTAGGTCCCACTCAGAGAGTCAAACGCCTTGTCGATGTCTGCCAATAAAATCGCAGAGGGACGACCCAGACGAGGGGCCTCCGCGACAGCGTTGTGAACCCGCCTAATATTGTTTTGCTTGTGGAGCGCTGTGGCATGAAGCCTGACTGATCCGGATTCACCAGATCTTGAATGCAGATGCGGAGGCGGTCGCCCAGGACCTAACCCAAATGTTGGGCTCAAAATTTAACAAGGAGATGGGGCGATACGAGCCCGGATCTTCCGGGGGTGACCGGGTTAAGAAAAAACAAGATTTCGGCGTGCCGCCAGTCCGGAGGCAGAATATGCTGCTCCAAGGCTTCGTGTAGTGCCCCATGCATGTGATGCCCCAGGGTCGCCACATGTGGGCGCAATAACGCACAGGGGAACCCGTTCGGGCCTGGAGCATGGCCCGGGTGTATATTGGACAACGCCGCCTGCACTTCGTCTAGAGTGATTGGTTTATCCAATTCATCGCATACATCATTGGGCAAACGGCGAGGGGAAATATCCGAGAAAAAGTAGTCGATAAGGGACTCGGCTATTACCTCACGCTCCGTATATAGAGCTGCATAGAAGCAGCCAAACACTTGGACAATGGCCTCGGGAGAAGTACACAGAGAGCTATCTGGGGACTTCAGGAGGAGAACCTGCATCTGGGACATCCGGACCTGACATGGCCTATGGAGCATTTGACTGGACTTGTCGCTCCATTGAAAGGCACAGCTATTTACCTTGCCAAGAGGGCATCACTTCATTATATAAAGACAAGTTTATTGGCTTTTACTTGGGATCATCACATCGTTTTATAAAACAATCCTATTTGGTTTCTTAATGGCTAACCACATAATTACACTAAGCAAGGCAATGGGCTTTGCCAATGGATCACCACATCAATACCCATTGCCTCTTTCAACAACAATAAATACTGTCAGAGATTTTCTTTTACACTCTTGAGGCCACATAACACACCAAAGTAAGAACCACAAGAGAGACCTACAATCCTCGTGTGAAGATTGAAAGGTTAAGGAAAGATTAAAAACATTATCAATTTTACGTCGGGGCACCTTCTATAGACCCCAGGAAACATATGGTTGCTTTTTTTTAAAAAAAATCGGGGGGCTGCTGCACTACCTGTAGCCCTCCATTACATATTTTTAACATGTTGATGGTGCCACGGGCCAGAATGGGGCATCACAAAGCATGAACAAAATATGCAAATTGCCCAATGAATGGCATTATGAGGTTGTCTTTGCCATGAGCAATGAATAATACATGAGCAGCTCCAGCTAATTGTTTATTATTCTTTTTTCTCCGTTTTTTCCAAGGGTGGGCAGGGACCATCGCTCATTCTCACCTATGGGGCCCTAGGACAGCATTGCATCGGGCCCGAGGGGTGGGGTCCCAGGGCCAAAACATGGCTCAGAGGGCAGGCCCCTGGCACTTTCCTTCTAAAACTGCACCAGGCCTCGGTGGATGGAGTCTCTGGGGCTGAAACTGGTTTGTGGAGGGGTCCCACGCACAGGACCGGACTGGCCTTAGCGGGCACCTGGCATTTCCCTGGTAGACTGAAGAGTGGGGTCTGGTTTTCAAGCAGTGGGGGCTGGTTTTGTTACGGGGGGCAAGTTTTGTATTACTGCTGCAATATCGGCCCCTGTAATAAAAGTGGCAGCAGTGGTGCTAAAGCGGCTGGCATCAGTGCTAAAGTGGCAGCACTGCTTCTTACTAGAACCCCCCTCCCCTGAGCCGGTCCAGCTCAATTGCCAGGACTGGTTTGTCTTCCCAGTCCAGTCCTGCCACGCTCGCCCCACTCCCCATAATGGAAAATAACAAATGTTGTTTAACCCCTTGGTCTAGGCTCACACTGGGGTTCATTTATAAGAAACACAAAGATGACAGTCATTTTGTTTTTTTACCACGATTGGGCAGGAAAACCTTGGGATTGTGGGGAAAAGAAGCATTTTTGGGGTTCTGTTTTAACGTGTGGTTCTGGGGGCCTGGTCCTCTACACAAGGGCTAGGAGGGCAGAGTATCCATACCCTGCCCCCTTATTGCCTTTCTAAAAGACTTTTTCAGGAGAGGTGACTCAGTCTCCCAGTCCTGTCATGGCTGCCAGAATATTTCTTTTATTGTTGCAGCCAGCCAATCAGATCGCTCAGTCTGCAAAAGCCTGCTCAGCCAATCGGAAGGCTCACATTTTTTAATGTAGCCCAACGGTTGCGATATACAAATGTTAAGAACTTTACTTCCTATAAAACTACTGAATGGAATTGGACCAATTCACAAAAGGAACAGTTTCTGGGTAAAGATCTAACGTTCTGCTAAATGTGATGCAATTCCATTCAGCTGTTTAGCTGTAGCACTGTTCAAAAAGCCCTATGGAAATTTCATGAGAAAATTGTGTGTTTGGGGCTCCCCTTTTGAAGGATCGTCCCGACACTTTCAAGGAAGGAGCTGAGGTGGATAAACGTTTTGTTTGGAAAGTTTTGTGACGAATCGTAAAACTGTGTCACAGTTATTAGCAAAGCAAAAAAATGCTCATCCTATGGTAATTGTGTCCTAACTATAGCTACACTTTAACTAATATACATATTACATATAACCTTTGTAGGTGGCCTCATCCGATTTATCTGTGACACAATGTGTGCCCCCTACTCTAAAATTCACTTCTACAGACGCCACTGCAGCAGCTCCAGTTTCTTCCCCAGCTCCAAGTCCGACCACCTGTTCCAAGAGACCGATCCTAAGAGATATGGATTACCTCGGTGGCTCTCATTCCAAGATGTCAGGTAATTAGATGGGGTGATACCAAGGTCGGGGGTTTATGATCTGGGCTTCATCTTCCTACCAGTAACTTCCATCATGAGTTTTTGGCCCCTGACTTTGGAATAACACTCCGGACCCAAAAATATGGGGTCCATCTTCAGATGTTGTTTCCAATTTTGGGGCTTTTCCCACCAGCTCCAGTAGTTGGAAAATGTCAGCAAAAAGCTTTTTGTTTTACTGAGTGAGGTTTCACAGCAGGTAAAACTCAGGATCTGATAGTGAGGGTATCCCCGGGAGATACCGCTCTGCTCAACCCGTAAAGAACACTCGGTGGCTATGGATATCTAAACAGATAAATATGGACTTTGATGAGAGGTTGAGAGACCGACGGCCAGAGAAGTCCATTCAAAAGATGCAACACATCATTAGGCTCTTGAAGATACCAAACAACACCAAGAAGCTGTGCAAAGTGACATTACATGTTTTTCAGAACACATCATCAATTTTACTGTCAGTTTGGGACAGCAACCCAATGGCAGATCTTTGTATCATTTATAAACGATAAACATTGTTTACAATGATATTTACACATCGCATGCCATTATAACGCGTTCATTACAACAACCGCGTTGTTACATCGCATGCCATTACAATGCAAGCCGGTACAACGACTTGCAGTAGGGGTCAGAAGGTGTTGGATTTTAAATCCAACACCTTCCCTACTGTTGGACAGACTGGAGTTGGAATAATACATTATAATGTTCCAACATCCAGCGCCCTCTACAGCAAGTCTGTGTAATGACTTGTGTTAGAATAGTCTGCGATGTAACAACACAGACGTTGTAATGACCGCATTGTAATGGCATGCGTTCTAACGCATGCCTTGTAACGTGGCCTATTCTCAACAAACATACACCCATTGCCCTGCAGCTCCTCAGCAAGGCTAGCTTTGACTGCACCGAAGGGCATGGGTCGAGAGCTGACCCATTAGGTACATGAGTTCCTTCCTCTTCATCACTATCTGGTGCTGAGTTCACCGTCCTGCCCCCTAAACCCCAACAATATCCCCGATCTATGCAATGAAATAAACGAAGTCCACTTACCGCTCCAAACATGAGTCTGAAAATGAGCCACCGAAATCCCCAGACGACGATACGTGATGGCGGGGTATGTTCGGGCAGTGGTGACAGCGTCCAGAGTGGGCACAAGAAGATTCCCAAGAACCCCGTTTCCAGAAGCAGAGTATCTGACCCTAGAAAAGGAAGAAGAGCAACAATGACCGAAGACGTATGATGAGTGTTGCATTGCGTATCTTACCCAAACTTTCTATATTGCTCTATTCAATTGCATTTATGCTTAACAACCCAAGGAAGGAAGGGGCTGAAGCACCTTGAGTGATGGGTACCACATCCCACGGAAGAAGAATGGTGCATTGTTGTGTGGCCTACGTGGAGACCACAATGCATTGACTGTGATGCTCTCATCCTGACTTTGGTTACTACGACTATGCTCATGGAGGAGGGAAGAGGAGAAAGGGATACAACAGAGGCTCTTCAACGTTGCTGTGTCTAGTCGAAAGGATATGGGTCATGACTGTAGCTTATGTGAGAAGTGTTATGGGATCACACGCGATGAGTACGGGCATACAGTCATGTCGTTGCGATTCTGTAGAGGAACAAAGTAGTTTGGGGCCAGGTGGACCTGCCTACAAACCAAGATTGGACCAACATTCGGTTCTTGGTTGAGTTTGAGCAACAGAGGTGCAACCCACAGGAATGCACTGCATTACAGGCAGCCTCAGGAAACTAACTTTGGAATCCACCCAGAAGTGAAAGGGGGTCAACCACGGTCCTTACTGTATTACACACGGCAGAATGCAGCACCTGAAAAAATACCTGATCATGATGCACTTGGTGCAGTCCACCTGTGACACCACGAATTACCAGTCCTAAGAAATGCCTTGTTACACACAAATGGGTTATGATGTGACCCTCCTGGCTCAGGAAAAAGGGATGTATGTTCCCAACCCCAATAAAACTATAATATTTTAAAAAAAAGCCATCACATATAGTTTTAATAGAGTAGTATGAATGTTTCCTAGTTGGCAGGTGTATCTATAGGAATTTTTTATTATTTTTATCTAATGCATGTAACATGAAAATATGATGCTTATTGGTGCAAAGAAAATATGACTGGCTTTGAATCATTGTAACAAAAAGACAAAAATTAAACGGACAAGAATGACAAAAAAATAAACAAGGATAAAAAATAGATAGAGGAAACATAGGCAAAGTAACTTATTAGGCCACCAACCCTGGTGCTGAAGTGCTCTTCTGTTTAGGTGATGTGCATGTAATCGGGCAAAATACCATCACTTACAGTGGAAGAAGCCAATGGTGAAGCGGGCTGACCTTGCGGCAGCTTAACAGACCAAAGATGAAGACAGCTGAGCCAAAGCCCTCCAAGGAGTCTATACTTGTATGCAGTGTCAGACTGGGACAGAAAATAGGCCCGGACACCAAAATAGAAGCGACCCCCATTCGTGCATCAGCTAGCAGAAAAAGTGGCCCACTTTGCAAATGGGGCAGTTTTGAACTTGGAAAGACACGTTGTATAGGTATTTTGCAAGCTATGTATGCATTTGTGTTGGCCGTCAGCAATTTTTGTGGGAAAATCAGGGAAATCAACAGTAAAAATTGGTTCACCAGACCATAAAACAGGCGCGCAACCTCCACCGTCTTATCAGATCAGCCCCATGGCACTGCCTAATTGCCCTATAGGCCAGTCCGACCCTGCATGTATGTATTTTTTTGTTTGGGACTTTTCTTTTGATTACCTGGGACTATCAAGGCAGTGAAAGTTGACTCTACCCCAAGAACTAAAAAAAACACACTTAAGTAAACTGAAATAACTCAAACTGTCACTAAGATTATTTATGGGGGCCTGCGCGGTATAATGTTGAGAACTGTGACGGAGGAAGTAAGCAGGTGAAATCAAAAGAAAGTATATGACCTGAGATTGGGTTCAAGCTCAAGCACTCGAGGTTGCTCGGTAAAATCAAAATGCAGACTCCGGTCTTTGAGCTGCTGCAGCCAAAACAATAAAACAAGACTACAGCAGCTGTCTTACCACCTATTACAGAAGACAGCAGCCAACAAAGAAACGCTGCAGTAGGAAACACCTTAATTAAGCAATTTAAAAAAATGTCAGGCATGAGGAACTCTGCCAAAGTTTGAGTGGAAAAAACTGTAGTTTGGAAATATCTTTCTATAGTACCTTATAGTGACGTCGCACAGTGGTGGACCATTCACCCAGAAGAATGTATCTCACAGATATTCATTGACCTTGCGCAGAAAGTGGCCCACTTGAAGGACTGGGGCCCCCTGGAGAGTTGGGTGCCCACTGCCCCGCAAGGACCCCTGCTACTATATACCCTGTGCCTGTGTTTCTATTGAATGAGTTTCTGTTTCCTGGTGGGGTCATCTTCATACCCACAAACACCAGTAAGTCAAGTTGAGACACTATAACCGATCACATTGTTAGGCTGGTTTTCCCATATCTAAATTTTATTAAAGTTAAACGTCATGAGTCTTGAAAGTTTGTGGTGTTGTTTTTAATTCGTTAGTGGCCAGTGGCCTTCAGGCTTTACAAGAATTTCACAGTAAATGGCAGAGCAGAACAGAATGCAGTTTGAGCATCAGTGAACACTGACTCTTGAATACATTTAAATGGGCTAATTGGACCGGACAGGAACAGGCCTGAGCTGTGACCAAGTGAAATTAAAGTAGTGTCTACTGGGTCTTCTTATGCACACAGTTTCGATCCGTTCCTCTACCATGCAGCACATTCATTCACGGATGTGGGGGCTGCTTGTAGCTGGAGAAGGATGGGAAAGCAAAATAGAACAACGTCTGCCATTGGCTTTAAGTTCCAGAGTTTTGTATCACGTAAAAATAAGGAAACTGAGTTTCTAACCTCATACTTTGACCTTTACATGGCATTCTATTTAGGAGAAAGCGATGAGATCCATTTTGTGCAAGCCACGCCACCCTGGGGTCCTGGGTCTCTCATTTTCAGAATGACCTGCCGTTTGTAGGGCTCCCTGGATGCCACCCAAGCGTGACCCCACAAACTGCAACCAATGCCCCTGCAAACTGGCAGGAAACCAAGGATTTGTTAGGACACTTTTTAAGAAGGTCAGGGCATTCTGGGTAAGAAAAGACAGGGCTCCACAAGTCTGGATCCCCCCCCCCCCCGGTCTCTCATAGCCCATAGTAGATGCTAAACGACCCTGGGCTCAAACAAATGTTGCTCTTGCTTTACTTGGATTCCTCAATGGGTCACATCTTTCTTTGGTTTCTTTTGCAGGCAGATTCAGGCTACAAGTTTCTCAGTCCCTCTACTTTCCCAGGGAAGTGGGCATCTCATCCTTGCTAATGTTGGGATGGTCTGGGTACTGTACTGGAGGCGGAAAAGAAAGATGGAACAAATGGAGAAAGCAGGAGCCCGTAAGAGAGATGAAGAGGCAGGGTGCGTCTAGTAGGGGATTGGCATGAGGTGGATTCAAGGCTTTGCATTCAGTGCCCCGACATTTAATTGCACCGGCAGTGGGCTTCTGAGTTGATTTGGGTACCAGCACTCATTCTTTTACAAAGGGAGCACTTACAAGTAATAACAGTTGTTGATGTGGTTCTACTGCACAAGTACTTTTGAAAGCATTTCTGTGGCCCTTCCCTCCTGTTTGCAGAACAGCAAGCGAAAGTTTCCTCTGGGGAACACAGGGCCAAACTTTACTACATAGCAGGAGTATTGGCTTGGCAACCTCCAACAATCAATTTCACTTAAAGCCCAATCCACGAAGGGACTTACAACTCGTAAAGTTAAGAGTGCAGAGACTTTGCACTCGGGGCAGAATCTCCACACTCAGGACAAAATCTCCGCACTGAGCACTGCAGCGTGGAGATTCCACCCGAGTGCGGAGACTCCACACTTGTAACTTTACGAGTCGTAACTCCCTTTGTGAATCTAGCCAACAGAGTTCTCTGGATATGGACCTTGGTAGTTGGGCTTTCCAATATAGGCAAGGCCTTGTTTGGATAGTAGCATTGAGAATATTTCCTGGTATTCCGATATAGGGGCAACTGGAACTGTGTTCAATAGCCAATGGGTTTATCCTAAACTGGCAATGGGTGGATATTAATATAGACGTTTTCTGGAAGAACGCGACTTTCATCTGCATGCTTTAAGGCACCAACACATGAACAGGGCAACAAGCAGACAAAAATGGAAATATAACCCCAATAAAGACCAGCAAATGTGCACACAATTTGCTGGCCCCATAATTGGAATAACAACCTCCAGAGATGTCATATCTTAGTTTCGGACACTATTATGAACATGGGTTGTTCCTCAGTCTTGTCACAAACAATATAGGGATCTAATGCAGTGCTTAATTTGAGCCAGTGGTTGCTGGTGGGCCCCACAGGCACTCATTTTTGGGGACCGGCACTTATTATTCCTTAATAGACTTTGATCCAGGAAAGAGAGAGAAAAACACAAAAGAGGCGGGGAGGAGGACTAGAAATACAGAAAACAGTGACAAAGGAAGAAAGCGGAAATGAAAAGAGCAGGCAAGAGTGAGAGCAAGAGGCAGGGTCTTGAGGTGGATTAAAGAGGCCTGAGGTGGAATCAAGACAACGCAGTTTTAGTATTTCACGCTCCAACCTTCGATAGTGGCAGCCGCGGGCTTCTGAGCAAACTGTTGCCCCAGCACTATTCTTTTACAAATTAAGCACTGATAATGTACACAGAGACCATAACAATGAGCTGGCATGATTCAGGTTAAGAGGGTTCTTCATCTATGCCTGGATGGAGCAGGAACCTCCAGGACATAGCGCCTAGCGGAGGTGCCTGCAAAAAAGAACGTAGAGTGACGCAGTCCGAGGTTATTATTTTCCTGGCAGGCCATTAGCCTGCTATGCAAATTGCAGGTTTGCATTCTATTATCCCGTCAATATTTACCTTCCAAATATTGAAACGAGTCTCCAGCGGGGCAGCAGCTATGTTTTGACAGGCAAAGTGAGGGCGTTATTATTATACACGGAAACACATACAGTGAACAAACAGCAGAAAGGTGGGCAGAGGCAGTTAGGGGTAAATATATTATCGTCCCGCTGTCCACCCAGCACATGTCGTTTTCTGGCGCACATTAGATCCACACACAACTTCCGGTCTGATTAAGAAGCGGTATTGTTCTTAAATGTTTCATTGGGGAGAAGGCTGGGCTCGCCTACTACCCCGGAAGTACAGCACCACACCAGGTCATCCCAGTCACAAAGGGCCGTGCATCGCATCACAGCTCAGCTATCCTCCAAATATGCAGAACACCCATGCAACACTGCACTCTAATACGGCAGGGGCAACGCCGAACCTCTTCAGCACCAGTTTAAAATCTGAAAACTGCAATCAGAAGCTGAAAGGTGCCCAGTAAACCTTGGCAAAGGATCTTTGACTCAGTGGGGCCGTGTGCGCACCGTTTATTTTTATAACTTTTTAACTATTTGATCTAGAAGCACATTTTTGTGTGAAATCTGCACATTATGCAGCAGGTGATAGACTATGTGTCATTTTTTTTGTTTTTTGCAGATTTGCATAGCGCAAACTCGACCCGAAGGTAACTATTGGAGCGCTTTACACGAGCACCAGTTACGTTACACAAGGACACATTCATATGTGGCAAATCCATAATTACGTGGATTTACACGAGTGTCCGTGGAATGGAATACTTCCAGTGGCCTTGGCTATATGTGAATTCCTTAGCTAACAGAGCTATACTGTATTGAGCAAATACTGTGAACAAATGAATGAATATTAGTCTTATACAGCGCAAACTATGCCCAAAGGCATCAAGGCGCTGCGGATTGAGCCAGGGCTCGTAGGAAGTACAGAAGAGAACCTGGCAGTTAAATAGTTAAGAACCATGTTTTTAGGGCCCTACGGAAAAGAAGGTGAGAGTCTTGTCCAGAGATCGATAGCGGGAGAGAATTCCAAAGCTCTTCCCCCCACCTGGCTCTCTAGGAACCTGGGGACTACCATCCAGTTTCTGCTGGCAGACACAGTTGTTCGGTAAGGACATGCCGTTAAAAGAGCCTTTTAATGCCTTCAGAACCTGAATTATGAAGAGCCTTGTGGACAAGGCAATGGGCCTTAAACAAAATTCTCTGGCCTAGAGGAAACCAGTGCAGCTTCCAAATAGATGTGAAACAGGGTGGAATTTAGGAAGATCCATCACAACTCTGGCCGCTGCATTCTGTACATGCTGCAGTTTGTGGATAGATTCCTTATTGTTGTCCAGATAGAGGGCGTTACAAGAATCCAATCTGGACACGACCAGGGCAACAGCTGCCTGCATTCGAGAGGAAAAGGAAAGACATGGAAAGATCTTCCTCAAAACCCTGAAGATACCAAAACATGTGGAAACCGTTCTGTTGTTCTGGGGGTTAAAAGAGAGAGAGCTATCGACTATGACACCAAGATTCTTTGCTGCTGGAGCTGGATAAGGGCATAGGCCGAGCATTTCAGCCCACCAAGAGTGGGACCATATAGATTGTTGACTACCAAAAACCAAGACTTCTGCCTTGTTGCCATTGAGTCGAAGGTAGTAGTCTACCATCCAGAAGGGCACCGCCGGCAGGCAGCTTTTAAAAGTTGCTGCGGACGCTTCAATGCTGTTGGGGATTGACACAATAATTTGTGTGTCATCCGCATAGGACAGAGACTCCAGCCCATAAGATCTGATAACCTTGGCCAAAGGGGTGACATAGATGTTAAACAAGGTTGGGCTCACTGAGGAACCCTGTCGGACTGTCATTTTAAATTGCCCTGTCCACTCCCCCTGTGAGGTCTATATATTGTGCAGAAGAGTTATTACTGACTTAACGAAGTACACAATAAAGAGTATAATCTGACTAAAGCACTTGAATATTATTTACTTATTGCATATGCGTTCTAACACCGAAATACTGACGTAATAAAAATGGCATAATTGGTTGGATAACTTCTTAGAGGCAACGAATGATGCCAATGTGCTGCCACCCTGTTATGGCTCCTCTGGGACCTCTGCCTGAGAGTCCTGCTCTCTTCTCATGTCAAGCACTGTGGGCAGGTTGGGCATAGACGCACACCTAGCTTCTGCAGCCCACTCGTGCTCGGCCCACTTACATAGGAGGTCACAGGCACCGCCGTTATCGGAGGATGCATTAAGACCAATGTCCTTTGCAGAGTTTGGAAGCGCTCTGGCATCTTGGTTAGTCTGTGTTTTTTTAGGATACCCCATGTGCTATCCCTCTAGAAAACACAATAATAATGCAAGTCACCTGGAGATGGTCCACATTTTTAGTTTGCTGCTCATAGGCCCCCCAAAGTGAACCCCTATTCTGTATGAGGATGGCTTCTGTGCCCTCTGACCAGGCTGTGCAGTGAATATGGAGGTGGCAGCAAACTGCCACCCAGGCACCATGGGGGTTTTGTGGAGATGCCTATTGGCCCACCCAGGTAAAAGGCCATCCAGGGCCCATAACTAGAGTTGCTAGCCTTCATCATGTGTAGGACATGCACTGGGGCTCAGTTTACGTGGTTTAAGGATATTGAGTAATTGCTTGAGTGCATTTGGAGGACTCCTTGTGTGTGTCGCAGAGGATTATGGCTCTTCTTTTGGAAGACCCGCTTTGGTTAACATGGACATACCAGCTTTCATGCACTCTTACCCATGGCCACTCCCAGAAATCTTTGCACTGAGTGTGTGGGGAAGAGTGGCAGCCATTCCCTTCGTTAGAGGTGTCTTATCCCTGCTTAAGTGACAATCACACTCCTGTTTCCTAAATTCCTGCAGATCTTCAAGGCAACACAATCAGAAGTGGGGCTCTTATTGACCACAAATTCAGTAACAATCTACGGATCGGTCAAACCTGGCATGATGTGCTATTTTTGGCTTCAAAGCTCTGGAAAACTAGACGGCAAAATGAAAAGATGCATTTCTCGATAACTGAAGGAGGGTTTAAACTTATCAATATAGGAGGCATTTTATTGGCTCTTGCCTCCCGCCTTGGCCAGCAGCGGATGATAAACACCCGTTCCCGTGCACCAGTACTACACAAACCAACTGGTCGCTACGAAGGCCCTGCACTAGATTGGGTACATGTCTCACTGGGAGTGGAACCTCTTCTAAGGTGCTACACTTATCCCAGATAGGGATTTTTGGGAATCCGGTGTGACGGTTTCTGCTGCTTCTTGGGGAAACCCATTACGAGTTGCTGTTATTTTTTAGGGCAACATCTCAGATTCCTATTGGTGTCCCTGCACCAAATAATGGGTACTCCAAGTTATTTCTCCTCCAATGGGGAACAACACATGGACCTGGATGTGTCCTTTCCGGCAGGAAATTCCACCTGCCAGGCTTTTCTCAGCTGCCACTTAACACCTGCAGACATAGCTGGAAAATGGCAGCAGGGTTATGCCGCAGGCTACCCGCAAGAAGCTTTTAAGGGAATTCAGCCGTTCCTTTGCCTGCCATTTGGCTCTGTTCAGAAGTGCTTGGTCGCAGAGCTGGAAAGGCCCCCTATCCTAGCTACTGCATGGTCAACTCCCACTTCATATGACCTTTGGCTGTGGCCAGGCTCTGCTCCCAACCTCCACACTTCCAAAATCCCCTGCGTTGCATAATGGATGTGTATGCATTTAGCAATTTGTAGTACATGTGTTGCATAACCGGGCACTACAAGCTTTGAATTACCACTATGCACCGGTATGCTAGACAGAAGGGTGTAATATTGTAGTATATCTCATGGTTTATCTGAGCACATCAACATGTTTTGAGCACCTTTGCGGTTCTAGATTTGGACAGATACTTTGTGGAGTGGGAAAGTATAAAGAAATTGATAAACGGAATAATGTAATGGTAATTATTGTTTTGATATGACCAATGGAACTAAAATTAACTTTATATCACACTTAGAGCACAAAACCAATGCCAAGATGGAGAAAATTTGAAGTGTGGATGCTGAAGGAGTTGGCACTAAAGGAATCTAATCCCCGAAAAGTGTGTTGGCCATTTCTAGAAGTCCCTAAATCATGACCTGTAGGAGGCTGGCTAAATATATGGTGCTCACTTATGTAGCACCTTGCACTAATCCAGAGAACCGTTATGGTTATTTTAGTGGTCTTAGACAACCATAGAAAGCTCCCTAAGTGGTAGGTGTGGAGAGCAGCCTTCAGGCTTTGTCCAGAAGGAGTGTAAAGTAGCTTGTTTTGCAAGTACTTAATCTTATGGTATAGGTTAAGTGAAAAAGAACCACAAAGTGTAGTTATAAAAATATGTATTCATTATAAACACCCACTAACACATTGCAGTACTGTGAGAAAGTGGCTCTATATATATACTGGACCAAAGTAAGGTACAGTGTGTATAGAGTCCACAATCCCCAGAGGTATAACAGAGGTTAAAGCCAGGTGTGACCTTACTCTCTAAAGTGGTAGCTTGGCCGAGCAGTAAGGCAGTACCAGAGGACAGTGTAAAGCATTTGTTGTGCACACTCAGTCAGCAAAAGGTTTCACACACTCAAGGACTGAACTCCAGGCCAATTGTTTTTATATCAAAATATATAGTTGTTTTATTTTTAGAACAAACAGGTATCAAAATATACTTTTCTCAATATGAGTGATCTCAGATGAATACTTTCAGAAAGGCAATAGACTTTGTAAACACAATAGGTATAGGGGTTGCAGTAGGCAACACAATTCTAAGCACAATTTAACATTGAGCTCAATGGGTTTTTCTACATAAATGCAGTTGATTACTGTATAGATTACTTTTGTAATCCCAGGACTGGAGCCTAGATTCAGTCTTGGGGTCTAAGCTGAAAACAGTTTAGTAAAAACGTTCTGGTTATTGCAATGATTTTTAAGGAATAAAAAGGTATTTTAAAAGTTGACACTTAGAAACTTTTCAATGAAAAACTGGCAATGTTATCCTATGGCACAAAATTCAAGTCACAGGTAAAGTACGTTCTTGTTACTTTTGTAATCCAGTACTGGGCTCCTAGGTCCAGCACTGGGAACTCTATAAGACAGGTAAGCAATTACGTTTCAGTAGTTGGTACGATTTTTAAGGAATATTTGTAACTTTCAAAAGTAGACACAGAAGAATTTTCAGAGTAAAACAGTCAATGGTTTCCTATGGAAGAAAATTCAGTTATGGGTAAGCATGGGCGGAAAATCCGTTACGCTCGCGGATTTTCGGTAAATTCGCGATCCGCAAACGCTCGCGAATTTACCGAAAATCCGCAAATTCGCAAGCAGCGGATTTTTTTTTCTTGGTGATACAATTTTGCGGCGTGCGGCGTAAGTTCGCAATTGCGAACATGTAGGTGCGGCGGGCAGCAACAATCTCGCACTCGCGAAATTACAAAATTTGCAATTCTGCACAAGAAATCCACTAGCAAGCAGCATAGACCTTCTGAAAATGATGATTTTTATCAGAATAACTCCTCAGGTTGACATTTGCCTGCCCTTTTTTGGATTTGAGGCCTTTTGACTTTCTTTGGATCCCTTTTGGATTAGAAATCAACTTTCACAAGTAAGTTTGTTTGGGGCATTACATTTGCTGTTCTGCAGAAAAACGAGTTTTGCTAAACCGAAAGGACTCAGCAGGTGCAAAAGTTCAAATTCATCATTAGTAACCATTCCCTGTAGTGCTTCCTGACTGGGGCCCCTCCAGAGTTCAGTTGCTAGTTGCAACAATTGTATGACCCTGCTCTGACCCTCACAGCCAGATCATAGAATAGCTACAAGTAGGCCACAAAGGTCCTGGAAAAAAAAATTGCACTGCAACAGAAAGCAAATTACAGATAAGCAGGTGCCAGACTGGAATTTTAAAACAATGACACATTAATAAATCAACCCCAAATTAATTCATGTCAGTTGAAGCAGGGCAGGTGTGCTTGCTTTTCCCCCCCATAATCTACAGTGATGATGATGAACCAGAGGGTGGCATTGATGTACCAGAGGGTGGCATGGGTGAAACAGAGGGTGGCAGTGTTGAAACAGAGGGTGTTGTGAACCTGTGATGATGAACCAGACGTAGAAACAACACAGTCGCGACCGTTGCGTGCCGACAAGTAAGTTCGCAATCGCGAACTGGTACAAAATCCTCGCGAACTGGCAGAAACCCTTGCGAACACTATAAAAACAAAAAAATCTGCAAATTCGCGAGAATTCGCGGATTTTGCAGATTGCGAGTTCGCAAATACGCAAATTCGCGAACGCCAGATTCGCAAAATTTGCCCATGCTTAGTTATGGGTAAGTCTGGTTAAAATTACTTTTGCAGGTCAGTACTGGGCTGAAAGGTACAGTACTAGCTCCTCTCCTGATTCCAGGTGAGTATTTCAAAATTCGTTACTCGGCTGAATTTATAGGAATATTTTAGAGTTTCAAAACTTCACACTTAGAAGATTTTTCGAGTCAAACCAGTCAATGTTATCCTATGGCAGGAAGGTGAGTTATCGTTTTTCAGATGAGTACTCGACTGGTGAAGTTAAGGTTCTGGGCATAGACTCAGGGGTCCCCCAGGGTCAGGTAGGTACAGTTGGTACACCCGCAGCGGAACAGGGGCGGCTGGGTACAAGGTAGTTAGGCCCAATGCTATCCAATGAGAGGCAGGGGGCCATCGGTTGGTCGCTGCTGGCTAGCAGGCCACGCAGCTGTGGGAGCTAGGCTCCTGATCACTTGCTCAGAGCAAATGGGGAAGTAGGATAGGGTACAGGTTGCACTGTCAGGGGCACTCGGGCGGCAGGGTGAGGGGGCTTTTGAGCCATCGGGCGCTCAATGGTATTCAATGATGATCTTGAAAAGGGAACAAAGGCTGCAGGCTCGGGGACGGAGGACCTCTGGAGCGACCAACACTTCGAGGGGTAAGTTGGGATATTGGAGGATAAGTAGGCACCCAGGAGTTGGGCACAGGGGACCGCGGGGAGCCGGGTGCAGGGGTGTCTTTTGAGGTCGGGAAATCCTACCCCCTGCTGGTCGCGGTCGGAGGGGAGGGTCTTTGGGCACTGGACTTCAGGACCCAGTCGCCGGGGGGGCGTCCTTGTGGTCTTGGATCAATAGGGCACGGGCCGGGCTTGGCGGGTGCGGAGTGGGTTGGTCGGGAGCTTCCTGGCTGGCACCAGGGGTATGATTGTTGAGCAGAGCCTCTGCTTAAGGGAGTCCCAGTCTTTAAGAGGGTCAAGGCAGGTCCTCCGAGTGTCCCAAGGTTGCTGTCCGCAGGAGTCGCCGGGACTAGGCAGGGGCAGGTTCCAGGATCGACAGGCCGGTAGGGCTGGGGCCAAGTCAGTTGGTGTCGTCCTGTTGTTAGCAGCTGCACGGCGGGTCGTCTTCTTCTTGATCTTCTTTCTTCTTTTCTTATCGAGATCTGAGGAAGGAAGCTTCAGGGAGCCCCTAAATTCTGAATTTAGGGGCGTTACAGGTAGGGCTAGGGCAGGGACCAATAGATTCCTGTCCTGGGGTGGGTACACACCCTAGCCTGCTCCTCTCCTGTGGGAGGGGGGCAGGAGCCTAGCTGTGATTTGGCAGGGCTCCCCATCTTCAAGTTGGCCGGAGCCCGGGGTCGTGCTTCACCTCGCCTCTCCCACCCGAGGGGTGGGGTTGGCACAGGCTGGCACACTCCCCTTCCTGGCGTAGGTTTTCCTGCCAGTCTTCCCGCCAGAGAGAGGTCAGAACTGGTGGGGGCCAGTTTCTGGGTACAGCAAAAGGTCTGGGGAAGCTCACGGAGGCGGCAGGCCTTTGAAGCTTCCCCCTGCCCATCCTAGGGGAGAAGACCTAGCACCTCGCCCTGGATGTGCATTGTTGCAGGCCCAGGAGAGCGGGGGGCTCTCCACCCAGGGGTCCAGCAACATGTCTGCTGTGTGGCAGCCTCTCAGTCCAGATGTGGATTGCAGGTTTAGGTTTCAGGAGGCATCTCTAAGATGCCCTCTGGTGCATTTTACATTAAATCTCACACTGGCATCAGTGCAGGTTTAATATGCTGACAAGTTTGATATCAAACTTCTCAGTCTTCAGTGCAGCCCTTACGGTGTTGTGGAGTTCGTAATGACAACCTTCCCGCACCATATACTCTTAATGGCAGCACTGTACTTACAGTGCCCAGGAATGGCCCTGGGTACTGTAGGGGCACAGGGCTCATGCACCCGTGCCCACACCACTGGCATAGGGCACCCAGCTAGAGGAGTGACTGAGGTATGCCAGGGCAGTGGATTTGTGGGCATGGCACAGAGGGATGTGGGCCATGTCGACTCTCTGTTTAGTTCTGCACTTAGACACTATGCAAAGACAGTGTGTGGGTGTCAGGGTACCGGGCCCCTAAGGGTGGCACAATAAGTGCTGCAGCCCTTAGGGGTCTTCTCTGGTCACCATGCCCTGGATAAGTAGTGTACCATTTACTAGGAGCTGATAGGTGGCCAGAGATGCCAATTGGGTTTTAGTTTCAATACAGTTTTAGGGAAGGAACACAGGCCCTGGGCACCTGGTTGGCAGGAGCCCAGGGCACACTCAGTCAAAGCACATCAGCAGTTCAGAAAAAAGTGGGGGCATACCAATGCAAGAAAGATGGCACTTTCTCATAAGTATCTCCTACCCGGAGATATAACACAATACACACAATACTTTGTACACAGAATACGTAAATAGTACAGAATACACAGTGGTCTCCAGGGGGAGACCAAACCATATACTAAAATAGGGGACTGTGAACCACAACTCAAGTCAAGACGGGACCCAGAAGACATAGAATAGTTGAGGACCCAAGAAACCACCCAAGGTAAGTATCTAGGAACCCCACAGAGGCAGTGTGCAGAGTGGAAACACGACCGTATACTCAATGGAAATATATGGGTAAGTCACAGTTGCAATTTTAAAGAAGAAAGACCCTTCCCAGCAGACCCTGAAGAAACCCTGTGAAAGATAGAAGGTTGAAGAGTGACCCCACCTGCGAATACCACATGGAACTAGGATACCTACACCAAGCAAGCTGGTGCATAGGTGCGAAGTCACATTGGAAACCACTGTAGACCACAGTGGAGGACTTCAGGAAGATGTCGCTGGCAAGGATGGTGAAAGTGTGCGGTCAAACCCAAAGGTCGATTCAGGATGACAGGTACCTGCAAGCAGAGGGGAAAGAGTCTATGCCACTCAGGAGTGACCAGGAGGCACGGAAGATGAATGCCCAATGGTGTTGGGAATGCAGGAGAGATGAAGGTGCCCTTAAAGTTGCAGCTGTACGCACCAGGCGACGCTGAGGAAGCCCAGGAGATGTTCACAAGCTGTCCCAAGTCGGATGTTGAGAGCCCAGGCCCCAGTGTCCGGCAGGGGCCTTATGTAAGTTAGAGCAGGCCTGAACAAGCAGGGGAGCCCACTGGAGTCGAAGAAGACCCTCGAGTGGACCCACAAGCCAGAGGCACAGGAGTCGCAAGAGGACCTCGAGCAGTTCACCAAAGGATGAAGGCCCGAAGTGCAGCGGATGCGGGGCAGGTGAAGATCTTGGCTGCAGGAGATGCTTGAGGCTGGAGCTTCTTGGAACCTGAAGATCTCTGGAGGAGACAGTCAACAACCCTTGGCAGCTGTAAGGTGATGTGGTGCACAGGGGTACTGCTCCAGCGGTTCCGACGATGGACACTGGCCTCCAACTTGCTAGAAAAACAGTGCAGGCCTCGAGGGAGTTGCAGGGCAGCCACCTGCGTAGCTGAACCTTTCAGAGTCCGTAGGAGCTCAGAAGCAGCAGACCGGCCAGCTTCATTGCGGTGCCTGCAGATACAGGGAAGTGACTCCTTCACTCCAAGGGAGATTCCTTGGGGTATCTGAGATGCCCGCAGGCCTTGTGAAGAACCTGTATGGAGCACAGGCACAGAGGTTGCAATAGACTTGTAGGACGACGAGACCAGGAGCAGCAGGAGTCTTCCCAGTTGCAGTCTTGGTTCCCAAAAGCGAAGTCCAGCGATGTCCAGAGTGCCCAGAGGGTTGAAGTTGAAGTGGTGTTGGATCTGAATCTTGTCCCATGACAAATCTATGGATCCACCCACAGGTAAGGCCTTAAGTACCCTAAGGAAAGGGTTGGAACAATTCAGGGGTCCCTCCCAGAGGAGGGGCTGGACAGTGGGGAGGATACTCTCATGTCCTTTGTCCAGTTTCACACCAGAGCGGGAGCCAACAGCTCCCTGAACTGGAGTATAAAAGGAGGGCACCGAATGTGCCCTTCAAGCATTCTGAGTGGCGCTGGCAAGCACCCCCACTCTGTCCCAATACACTAAGTCTTGTCTAGGAGGTGGTCACACCTCCCTGTGACATGATACCTACGGTCCTGCCTTCCTCTGCTCAAACTTGGCTCAGCAGCAGGAGGGCAGATTCGGGTCTCTGGTCGCAAGCAGTCATAGTTTGCTGTCCGCGTCTAGAAGGCTGGTACCGGAAGCAATGAGGGCCTCCCGGAGGAGCTTTACAGTGCATGGAAGCATACCTCCCACACCATTTACGGTTTATAATTCCAACATGTTTGATACCAAACACGACAGGGTTCGTTACAGCTAGTTTAGGGATGGTCATCGCGTAATGACGCATGGCCACCACTCTATATATCTCAATGGCTGATGCACTTACAACTCGGGAGAATGGACTACGTGAATTGTAGGGGTGTCCTGTTCATGCAGGGGCACCCTCGCAGTTAGAACCGAGCACCTGCCTTCAGGATTGAAAGGCCTGCCTTAGGGGTGACTTATAGGGTTTATGTGCAGTGACCTCAGATATAAGCAAACTTATATCTGTCGTAAGTGGTGCTAGCACCAGCTTACTCAGGCTGCAATGTCAGGCCTCTAGTCACAATTTGAGTGGTATCTCATGGGTGGCATAATACATGCTTTGTTGTACCTATGCCCTGGGTACCTTAGTACCATATACTAGGACTTACAAGGGTACACCAGTAGCCAATCTGGAGTGTACCGAAGTCTAATTTAGGGGAGAAGCACAGAGACTGGGGTCCTGATTAGCAGGATCCCAATCAGACTAGTCAGTAAAACATAATGACACCATTAACAAGCATTTACAATGCAATGGTTTTGCCTTTGTTAAAGTTAGAGCTATTGGCATTGCTCTTGACATTATTTTTATTTATGTTTTTTTAACATAAATAATGGCATTGTCATTTACAATGCCACTAGCTTTATCTCTCGCAAATGACACACACAAACACACACAGAGCCCCCCCCACACACACACCCACACAGATCCCCCCACACACACAGCCACACAGAGCCCCCCACACACACAGCCACACAAAGTCCCCCACACACACAGCCACACAAAGCTTCCTACACACACAGCCACACAGAGCCCTCCACACACACCCACACAGCACAAGCAGGCAACAGGGGCACATGGAGGCACAAGCAGGCAACAGGGGCACACAGGGGCACACGGAGGCACAAGCAGGCAACAGGGGCACACGGAGGCACAAGCAGGCAACAGGGGCACACGGAGGCACAAGCAGGCAACAGGGGCACACGGAGGCACAAGCAGGCAACGGGGGCACACGGAGGCACAAGCAGGCAACGGGGGCACACGGAGGCACAAGCAGGCAACAGGCGCACACGGAGGCACAAGCAGGCAACAGGGGCACACGGAGGCACAAGCAGGCAACAGGGGCACGAAAACGGAGGCACAAGCAGGCAACAGGGGCACACGGAGGCACAAGCAGGCAACAGGGGCACACGGAGGCACAAGCAGGCAACAGGGGCACACAGAGGCACAAGCAGGCAACAGGGGCACACAGAGGCACAAGCAGGCAACAGGGGCACACAGAGGCACAAGCAGGCAACAGGGGCACACGGAGGCACAAGCAGGCAACAGGGGCACACGGAGGCACAAGCATGCAACAGGGGCACACAGAGGCACAAGCAGGCAACAGGGGCACGAAAACTGAGGCACAAGCAGGCGACAGGGGCACACGGAGGCACAAGCAGGCAACAGGGGCACACTGAGGCACAAGCAGGCAACAGGGGCACACGGAGGCACAAGCAGGCAACAGGGGCACACGGAGGCACAAGCAGGCAACAGGGGCACACGGAGGCACAAGCAGGCAACAGGGTCATGAAAACAAGCACAAGCAGGCAAAAGGGTCACAAGCATGAATTGTAATTTAGACGGGGCTGAAGTGGAGAACGGTCAGTTTGGGAAGTAGTGCGGCTGGTGCAGTGGTACCAGGCCGAAAGGTGAGAGGGGCTGTCTGCACCCCAGTTTGGACAGTTTCCACTACCTAACAGGGATTGGTGGGAGGGGGGCGTACTTCTTGCTTGCTTTAGGGCTGTTACTTCGGGGACGCAGTGCACGCTGCTGCCTGCTGCCGCCGGGACACGACAACAGGCAGGGAGAGGACAGGCTAGGAGAGAGCAGGGAGGGGACAGGCTGGGAGAGGGCAGGGAGGGGACAGGCTGGGAGAGGGCAGGCTGGGAGAGGGCAGGGAGGGGACAGTCTGGGAGAGGGCAGGTTGGGAGAGGGCAGGTTGGGAGAGGGCAGGCTGGAAGTGGACAGGCTGGAAGTTTAAAGGCTGGGAAAGGACAGGCTGGGAAAGGACAGGCTGGAAGTGGACAGGCTGGGAGAGGACAGGCTGGGAAAGGGCAGGGACCATAAAATACATAGATATAAAATCATTTAAGATCCCCCGTCTTGTAACCATGTAACAGACAGACATAGAAAGTAAAAAAATATAAAACATTTATTAATCTTCGTAGTCCCGCTCCTCTCAGAATTCATTATCTACAATAGAATAAAATACACTCCTTCGAGTAATACAGTAATTCATACGAAAATGAGCACACCACTAGGGTCCAGAACAAGGAAAATAACAACAAAAATGAGAATACAGCCTGCATGCCTCATCTTCCAACACACTGCTAGGCGCTGCATTCCATAACACGTTTTTTGAGGGGGCCGTTTTATATAGCACAAACTCCACCTGAGGGTATTCGAGGCTTTACACGAGCACCAGTTATGTTACACAAGGATACATTCATTTTTGTTAGGCACGGGGAGAATAAGTGATTTGCCCAGAATCACAGGATGTTGAGCCAGCGCTGAGACTCGAACCTGGTTCCCTGGCTCCAAAGTCAGCAGCTCTGGCAGTTATGCCACATCCTCTCCCACATTAACTGCAGCTCGGTGGTCTCCATACACAACATGGACATTGGAAACACTAACCACAGCGGATCACAACTGTTGTAAAGCAGCCTCTGAAATTTTAAATAAAGTAAATCAATCTTCATTATTTCAAGTCGATGCACCTCAGGAACGCATTGGGCCGAACCATGGGACGGACAAAAAGGGGAGGGGGGGGGGTCAATGAAGGAAGGAAGGAAAAGAGAAAATAAACAGGGTTAAAGGGGGCAAAGTTATGAGTTGGACAAAATCCTCCCAACCACACAACCTGCACCGTGTAGCATGCGACCCATGAGGGAAGCGTTTCAGCGCCCCATATAAGCGCTATATAAATGCTGCAATACAATATGAGTCAACCGCCTGACCTGAGTGTGAAACACAGCAGCCACTGCCCACGTGTGAACGGACACTAGTGACAACGCCGAGATAAGGAAAGCAGAGTCAACCACACGAACAAGACCGGCAAAACCCCGCAGTGAGCAGAGTGCAGTGACTGAACTTAACAGTGAGTGTCAGTGGAAAACACACGCAGCTTTGGGTGTGAACGAACAGCAGTGACAACCCTGAGTGTGAGGGGACCGTAGAGGCAGCCGGTGACAGCCCTGGGGTGGAAAGAAAGTAAAAAGATGTCATGGGTGTAAGTAGAAAGAAGGCAATTTCCATTGTGTGGGCAGAACAGTGACTGTGGTGAGAGCCGAGTCAGAGTAGACACCCTTGAAAGAACTGAGACGGCACCAAGCAGTGATGGCACCTGTGGGCAGACAAACAGCAGTGACGGCCCATGGGTGAGCACGTCAAGTACCAAGATTCAGCATAGAGAAAACACACAAGCTCTAGTGACAGCAGAGACTGGTGCCAGCTCAAGCAGTGACATCCCTGATTGACAGAGTTGTGACGACCCCTGTGATATGACCGTCAGGGAGACCACCTCACTCTACGTCATCACGGACACGGTTTCCAGTCATGAACTTTTCACCCTCAAATACCAGGCATCAGTTCTGAACAACTCATTTCTTCAATTGAAGCAAATCTGGACTGTAACTCCCAGAATACATTACGATGTCATGACAGCAGATGAATGTAAACAGTGACTGCCATGACATGGAATGAGGCGGACACCCTATGACAGTAGCGCCTACAGTGACTGAGCAGAGGAGCGACAGCCCCGGGGTTGGATAGGCAGAGGCGTAGATATTGATGGTGCAGCAGGTGCAGTGACACCAGGGCCAGAGTCGCGAGGGGCCACTGAACCCTGATTATTTATATTTTACTACCCAAACAGCAGGGTCTCCTGTTCCTTCCGGTGGGCATCCGGGCAGCAGAGACGATATTAAGTGAGCAGGGGGTCGCCAAACTGGCGTTGCTATCACTGAGAGCAGCAGGTGCAGTGACACCGAGGCCCATGGGCGTGACTGCCCCACTTAATCCCAATTAAAGTGTTTTTTATAACTACCAAACCAGAGGACGGGACCCCATCCCCCCTTACTTGCTTTAGGGTCCCTGGCACCCTAGGTGCGCCCCTGAATGAGTGCCCCCCCCCCCCCTGGAGTGAGAGCACACAGTAGACAAACTCACGCTGTTGTTGGGCCAGGCACACGCAGAGGGCCAGCTGGAAGGCCAGGGCGCGCCCCAGGATGCACTTCATGGTGAGAGGTGCAAGTGCCAACACTTCTCTCTTTTCTTCCCTCTTCTCGCAGCTGTGTTACGGCCGCTTCTCTTCCTCTGACGTCCCTGCTGTCAGGGATAGAAGAGGGAAAGGTTTGCATTTTATAACCCCATTACCCAGACCAATCCACGGCGGGTCGAAGTAACATAAGCAAGAAAGGCATCTTCTCCTCGGCTTAGCTGCAGCTCAGAAGGCAAATGCTTTGAAGGCTAAGCAACCCATACGTGAAACAGGCTCCAGTGACCAACGGTAACAAAGGCCAGCGGAGGTTTAGAAAAGGACTCTTAATCCATCTTTGATTCCACGACACTCGCATGCACTTATAAAGGAGCTTAAAGTAACACCGCGAGTAAAACTGTGCATCTAAAAAAAACATACGATTTTGTCAGCAATATGGCCCAGCCTATTGAAACAGGCAGCTGCACCAATTGTGGAATTGCTGTCCCCAAGTAAAGCAGGCTCGTACTACATCAGTTTTTAACGTGAAACCGAAACAAGTGCGCCCACTACCTCACGAGCTCTGCAGTAACTGTCATATTCCAGACACGCCCTGACGAAAGACAGGCCTCCAAAGTAGTAAAATGCCAAAGAATGCTAAGTAGCCGGTTGCGCGTATTAAGATTCAGACGTCGGTGGGGTACCCGCAAAAGGTATACTGCCGCCCCACTCTCCTGCACCCGGCAGTCAGACTAAATAGTCCAACTGCAAATAAACCTAAACAAAACGCCCACTTAACCTTCTAAAAAGGCCAGCATAGTTCCCATTAACAGAGACGAACCTAAGGGCCAAAAGACCAATCGCACTTGGGTGTTTTCATGCCGCCTGCAGCGCGTGATAACTCGTTCCACTAGCAACCAGGTCTGGTCAGAAGAGAAAAGGGGTAGAGCTGCAGGCATTGGTTTAAACTGCAGTTTTAGAGAATCATTTACATGCTGAGAATCTCACATTGGAGTGAAAAGATTGTAGGGCGTCAGATCTTGAAAGATCTTTGGCGTAGGTGTAGAGATGGTAAAACGCGAGGCCATGCATGTTAAAATAAACTTTGATTTAAAAACACTGCAGAATGTGAGGAGTGAACAACCCTGTCCCACTGCCATTGATCCACCCACCACCATTAAGACTACTACTACAGTAGTCACAAACCGTGTCACCCGACCGGGGCCCGCCTACCCATTTGTATCAATTTCAGTGGCCCCGGCAGGGACCCCGCACGCACCATTCATCATCCTCAGGTAGGCTGCAGTGCCAGTGGCTCAACAACACTTCAAGGACAAGAGGTAGAGAGCCGAGCCTCACGGGCGGCTGGCCCCGGCCGGGGCCCCGCACCATTCCTGCAAATAATCTATCCAGACCAGGCAGGCATCCAGTCTCACACTCTGGGCCCGGCTGGGGCCCCGCACCATTCGTGCTCAGACACTGACTGAGGCAGAGAGCAGAGCCCGCCCGCCGCTAAGCCTCTGCCAGCCTCACGTCAGGCCCCCCCCCCCCCCCCGCCCGCACCATTCATTTCCTGCAGCCAGTGAGTGCAGTGCTGTAGATGCTGCTGCCAGCCACGGCCCACCATTCCTGACCTCACCTGCAGTGCTGCCAGTCAGTGTCCGCCACTCACGGGCCCCGGCCGGGGCCCCGCACCATTCCTGCAGCAGTAGTGCTGCCAGTCAGTGGCAGTGCCAGCCAGCCTCACTCACGGGCCCCGGCCAGGGCCCTGCCCGCACCATTCCTACAGTGCTGTGCTCCAGCTGCTGCTGCCAGTGCCACCTGCCTCACTCACGGGCCCCGGCCGGGGCCCCTCAGTGTGCTAGCCACCCCACCACGCCCGGCCAGGGCCCCAGCCCGTACCATTCATTTCCTGCAGCCAGCCTCCTGACCTGCAGTGCTGCCAGTCAGTGCACGCCACTCACGGGCCCCGCACCATTCCTGCATCAGTAACTAGTGCTGCCAGCACTCACGGGCCCCGGCCGGAGCCCCGCTCGCACCATTCCTGCAGCAGTAACTAGTGCTGCCAGCACTCACGAGCCCCGGCCGGGGCCCCGCCCGCACCATTCCTGCAGTGCTGTGCTGCAGCAGTGTTCGGGTCACGGGGTCAGGCCTATCCCATCTCATTATAGGTCTTCCCCCATCGTGGGGGTTCTCCACAGGCCGGGTCTCCTCATAATTCCCGCCTCACACCCAGGCCTGGTCCGTCTCGAGAGAGAGACTCGGCCCCATCCTCGTCCCGGCATCTTCTCTCGGCCCGGCCCGGCCCCGCTCCGGGCCCTTCTCCCGGGCCATGCTTGTCACTCAGCTGAACCGGGAGTGCCTCCTGCACGTGTTCTCCTTCCTGGACAAGGACAGCCGGCGGAGCCTGGCGCGCACCTGCCGGGACCTCCTGGACGTCTTCTCGAACCCTGCCCTGTGGCCGCTGCTGAATTTCAACTCCCCGGCGGAGCTGCAGAGGAACAATTTCGTGCTGGGGCCGGCTCTGAGGCACTTGTAGAGCGGATGGCCCCCCTGGTCTACAGGACCCACTCGGGGGGGAACCACCGACCTCAGGGCTATCCAGGGGGAGGGAAGGCCCAAGGACCCAGCGCCGCCTCAGTCACGCGGGCGGGGGCTTCGTTTGCAGCCTGCTGGACCCGACCGCTAAAGGATTCCAGCGGGAGGGGCTGGAGCGCTCTCGCAGCGCGGAGCTGCAGGCAGGCAGAGAGACACAGAGCGGTGCGAGTCAGCGGGAAGGGGCGGCTCGCACCGCGGGGGATATCAACAATACCTTGGCACTTGCAGGCAGGCTGGCAACCCCAAAACCAAGGGGGGAAACAAACGTTGCGGGCCCCGAGCCCGATGATAGTCTCGGTGGCGGCTTTTCTCCGGGGACAGATGCGACACGGGGCAGGAGAGACGTAGAAGTGCCGGCAATGCCGGACCAGACACGGGGGCGTTCCCGGCGTCGCGTGACGTCGGCAAAAGCCAAAGAATGTCGGGAACGCCCCCGTGTCTGGTCCGGCATTGACGGACAGGCCCCTCGTCCAATGGCAAGGCTCCGTTTACGGAGCCAGCCAATCAACGACGAGGGCCGAACCAAAGCACCCTACGGTTCTCAACAGGATTTCGCCTGCGCGGAAAAGCTGCGCAGAGCGCAGCTTCCGCTAGGCAAAACCTAAAAAGTGGGGGTGACCATGAAAGCAGATCATACACGACCCAACAACTTTGCAAGAGACAAATGATAACCTGCCAGTTGAGGGTTTCAAGGGATGGCTGGTGACGTGAGAGAGACTAGTATGTCTGAGGCTGTCTGAATGGTATTTATGTGAGGTTTTCAAAATGTTAGGGGCTTGTAATTAATTAACTGTATAATGGCAACATGCATTTTCTGGTATGTTTTGTTTACTATGCATTGAATTTGTTTTTTAAATGTTTTATTACAAATGAAAATTTTATATTTAGTTTTTAAATAAATAAATCACAGTTCTTTGATAAAATAGATGGTCATGGGGCATTTACCATTTCTTTTTTTTTTTTTTAATTTTTGGGGAACCTTTATTATTACTTCAAGCAAATACAAGCATGGGCCTACAACCACCCCGGCCGGCCGCTAATCAAGTCGCAAGTACAGCACATCAATGTGGGAGAATATAGCAGCCCGATAGCCGGGGTCTAACAAGTGTCCAGGATATGACTTGTATTCAAGTGTACTGGCCGAAATTCAGGATTCATGAAGGTTCATTTTACAATAAAGAAAAAACTAAGAATCAATGCCGTACAGTCATACATGGTCCTACAATAACAAGCTTGAATCAGGAAATCCGCCAATAGTGCAAATACAATTGAAGTATTGGGGGTAGGGTATACGAGGCAGGATAAATGTGAACACAAACCCGTTCCGTAGCAAAGCTGCACCCCACCCCTCAAAACGAAACATACTGTAGGAAACATGAAAAACGACGACGCCAAAAAAGGAAGAAAGACAAAAGGGACATAGAAACAAATAACGGACAAATTAACAAACCCCATCCCCCTACCCCCCACCCTGCACCCCTGCAGAAAGCCACGGCCTCCCCCCCCCCCCAGCAGCGTGCCTGTCGCCCTAAATAAGAGACCCGAAATATAGAAAAAGAGGAGAAAGAAGAAAGAAGAAAAAGGTGGAGAAGGGCCCTCGATCTTGCCACCCGGCCCCCCCCCCCACCCCGCGCCCAGTAAACATCCTAAAAGCAAGATCAGAATAGTCATGGAAAACATTAATCACCAATAGCACCGTCACTAAATTCCCGCCGAGTGTCCCCCAAATCACCGTCAGCCATCAATAAGTCCACTAGATCCTAGACGGTATCACCCCTGGCCTTTTCTATCAGTAGTACCAACATACGTCCACTTATCAATCGGCATACAGAGCGGCGTGGAGGGTCCAAGTGATCCGGGCGGACCGGGCCGTGTTATTATTCCATGGGACTTCAGCAACCAAAACCCAGCCAAGTATGTATTACGGAAATCCGTCTGTATCGGTATCGACCCCGGAAACATCCTCAAGTCCGAACACAGTCTCACCATCCAAGGAGAGAGAGTCTCACCATCCAGCGAGCGCTGAGACGTCGCCGGGGCAACCCAAGACATAGATCGGCGGTGTTTCCCCAGCCGCTGATTAGATATGTGCCCCGACGAGTCACTCACATGTACTACAGATCTGTCCAAGGCGATCTCATGAGCCGGGTCTTCCAGCGTCTCCACGAACCTAGGCATAGCTGGAGCACCCTTCACTGACATAGAGGCAGGCACGTCGGCACTTCCTTGAGATCCAACTGTGCCCGCGTGGAACGGCGGGACAACAATGGCGGCCATCCTTCTTCCCAGGTCCCAGGCGTTGCGAATCAGGGTCGCATGCAGGGTCGAGAGAGCAGCCAATATATCTTTGGACGTGGGCTCTTTCTCTTGCCACCAGACCCCTGAACCCTCCCGCACGCCAGCTTTTCTATCCGGACGTTGTCCGCGTAGGAGGGTGCCAGCTGCCATCTTGGCTGATCCGGCCTCGTCCTTCTTCACTTCACCTCGGGACCGGGCCCCACACCAGGGCGCAACAGGATTCACAGCGAGGACCCAGAAAGTCAAGGCAGGCCTCCCAGAGAAGAGCCACCAAAGGGCTAAACAAAATCTATGCTGCTCCCTGGGAGCCGCCCGCAGATACCGGGGGGAGTCCTCAGTTATGCCCGGAGACAACACTGGAAAGGGGGCCAAATATCATGCACTCCCCTCGATCCTGCTTTGCCACGCATCCCCACGGGGCACTCCGCTAGATGGACTGGGTCGTCACTGTCGCCATCGGCCCATCAAACCTTCGGCGCCCTCCGGCCGACTCCACACCACCACCAATAGCCGCTGTTGTCACATTCGCGCCCGGCTGTTCTTCCCACTCGACACCCCGGTTCCAGCTCCGTGAAGGCCGCAAAGCAGTCGGAGACATTTCTTTGGGTCTGCCGCACGTAGAAGCCTCAGGAGCAAACGGTCAGTGAAAGTTTTCCTTCGCCTACTTAAATATGCCGTTACGGCTCAGGATAATTGCCAGGATGTATGCGCTGGGTGAGAGGCTCACGGAGCCGAGCGTCTATGCGGCCATCTCGGTCGCTAGCTTGGCTCCTCCTCCCATTTTCCATTTCTAAATGAATTTATTATAGCAGAAATACATGTTAAGCTTTCAAATGTATGTGACATATTGTAGACCATGGACGTGTGTGCATTGGACACCAGGGGCTGGTGCAAGGTCTGGCCATAGGAAGGTTTTACCGACCGTGGAAGATTAAGAGCAGTGCCTGGCCTTTTGCCCAGTCCTTTGGCCAACCTCATGAGCATACATTACATTTGAAGTCCTTGTTCAGGGCTTGCTTCCTGCAGAAGGGGTTGCCTACAAGGGCAGGGACTGATGGTAGGCCAGCTGCTATGTTCATCTGGCAATGTGGTCTGCTGAAGACCATGGAGAAGGTCAGACCCTGCACCCAACTACTGCACGTCTTCATCCTTTGGCCTTCGGAGGACTGAGCCCTGCAGTCAATCCATGCTTCGAGTTGAACCACTCAGAAAGGTTTGGGTACGTGACAGGACAGTCACCTGCAGTTTTTTCCTTATTTGGGAACCTCTTGCTATTGACAGCAGTGCCATCTTTCTAGTTTGTCGGGCTATTTGCCATCAACCTTGTTGAAGAATCATACCAAATGCTACAAATATAAATATTAAAGATTCATGCCTGAGACCAACAAGCCATACCTCACATTCACTTAGACTTTACAAATGAGGTCTTTGTTATTGGTTCTTGAGTATTGGATCCATGTCAGATCTTCAGGATGTCCACATGAAATAACTTTACATATTGAGAATCGAATAGGAAGCATTTACATAGTCAGCGGTTATCTTTGAAACCTTTCATGGTTGTGGCCCTCTATGATCAGCACGAGACAACCCTACTTTACATCTGCCCCTCAGGTTTGCATACATGTTTCCATCTGGTGCTTTAAGAACTACAGCTACGCATGCAAATGGATATAGAAACCAGAAAACCTCTGTGCGCTTTGCAGCCAGACCCGATAAGAGCGTTAGGGTATGACTGCGGTGATTATAGAATAGCAAATTAGAATCCAATGTTGAGCTAAGATTAGACTATGTTTTATTGTACAGGTTTTATATTGGCTTATTTAATCCGGCCAAAAGGTTAACTGAGGTGGATATTTCAATTTATCTTGAAGGACAATTGACTTGAGAGGAAAGATGGGCAAAAAAAGCTGGCAAGAGAGGAAGAGCGAGCAGCAGGAATGGGGAATAAGGCAGACAGAAAGATCGAAAGACAAGGAAACAGAGAACGCGTTATCAGAAAGAACAAGCACTGGCAAAGCCAATATGTGAGAAGCTCGCACTCACATGCTGACAAATGCAATTACAAATGTCTAATGCAGTGCAAAATATTTTAAATAAAGACTTGTTATGTGTATTCAATGAAGAGATGAGATAACAAATGAATGGCATGATAACATTGAGGTACTTTTCAGACATAAAATAGTCCCAATCATGCTCATGGAGGAGGAAAGATACACCCAAACAGCCAATAGAAAAAATAAGAAACTAACACCTGTGGGCTGATCCAAGATGTGACAGACAATGTCTCAAGCCACAGGCTGAAGGTTTCTGAATAAAAGAAGTTAATGGCTGAAGCTGAGCTCATAAGACTATGTTCAGAATACAGTGGGCCCTATTCAGAAAGGTAAGTTCCGACTTTACCTTTTATATTCCTGCCAGAAATCAACAAGATGGTTTCTAGGCACACATTAGTTTAATGGACCAGACTATACATGTCTTATTGACATATTTTGCAGATTTCCTAGTTTCATGCTGAGGTGGACATACATTCACAGCCCCCATGCGATTTACTAATGTACATTCCACGTGATAAGTGAACGAGATCATGTAAGGCGAGACTGCATATCGCGCAGACGTTCTCATCTGTAAATAAGGAACTGGGATGATGCCGGGCGGGAAGAGAGTACCATGCAACTGTTTACTAGCATAGTACACCTGTAGAGGCGTGTACGTCCACACATGTTTTGTAACCATGCTTCTGCTATGCACCTCAGCTATATGTACTTTTTTACAATATTGATCCGTATATATATGTATGTTATTTCGTACGACCTCTGACTGGTACAAAATTCAAAAATGCCATAAAGATATTTAAACAAAAACAAGATGGTTTCTAGGCACGTGCAAATGCATTTACTAGATCAGATTTAAATGCCACAAATGTGAAATAATTGACTACAATAAATCCAACTGAAGGGGCGGGAAGTGGGAGTTTCAAGACCTAGTTTGCCTTGGAGGTTTGGGAAAGCCAACTAACATGTAGGTTTGCATGTATTCCCAAACTCCACTAAGGTCCCTTTTCTACCGTGAGATGATTGGAGATTTACTCCAGACAAGGGCTGAAGAAACTGCCCTTCCAGTAATGAGAGGGGAACAGATTGGGGGAAGGCATTTCTCTGTGGCGCAAAATGTAATGCCCATGGAGGAAAAAATATATACAATAACGACTGGTCTCTTCTCCATTCCCCCTGCATGGAGCTATCCGCATGGCAAGGAGAGCTCTGCACAGGGGGAAGAGGAGCCTTTAGGAAGAGTCACAAGAAATTCCATGACTACGCGTGGAAACAAGTGTCTGATCTGGGAATGTCTGCAAACAGACAAAAAACTCCTGAAAGTATGATTGGGTGGCGACAGAAATATCAACATGTAGTTTTACGGATTTTTATGTGAATAGGGTCCAATATGTTCCCTATTATACAGTGATACAAACACCTAAGGAAACAAGTGAGACACACACAAACGCGCACACTACGATTGAGACCAGAATTTAAAACATTGCAAAGTAGCAGCAAGAGAGACACAGAAAACAAAGAAAATAGCCCACAACCTCCTTAAAGAAGCCTTCATGTTACCTCCTGCAGTGTCTGATTTTTCGTTCCCTTTAGGTGCAATTAAAAAACTCACTTTCAACTCCAGCCCAGATTCACCACCAAATCCGAGCTCATCAATTTCTCATATCTGATATGATCAAGGACCCAATACAACAATGCGTTGTGACAGTGACAATAATGCAAATATAACATTGAGGAACAACTTGGGAGATACTGCCTGTTGAACAAATAAAGGAAACACCCAACACATGGACTAAAATGTATTTTAAGAGGAAGTTCCTCTCCCTCACCAACGACCCGGCCAACGCCAGAGCCAGCCTACACGAGGGAATGAAGGACGTCGCCGAATGGATGAAGAACAGCTGCCTGAAGCTGAACTCGGACAAGACAGAAGTCCTCATCCTGGGATCATCCCCCTCCGCCTGGGACGACTCATGGTGGCCCCCTGCACTGGGCACCACCCCCAAGCTACCGGACCACACACGAAACCTGGGCTTCATCCTGGACTCCGCCCTCGCAATGACCAGACAAGTCAACGCCGTATCGTCATCCTGCTTCAACACCCTGCGCATGCTCCGTAAGATCTTCCGATGGATCCCCACCAAAACCAGGAAGACGGTCACCAAGGCACTCGTCACCAGCCGAATGGACTACGGGAACACCCTCTACGCGGGAAACAATGCCAAACTACAGAAAAGACTTCAACGCATACAGAACGCCTCCGCACGACTCGTCCTGGACATCCCCCGCCACAACCACATCTCCGCCCACCTGAGAGACCTGCACTGGCTCCCCGTCAGCAAGAGGATCACGTTCAGACTCCTCACCCACCCACACAAAGCTCTCCACGACCTGGGCCCCAAATACCTCAACAACCGCCTCACTTTCCACACGCCCACCCGCCAGCTGCGATCGACCAGCCTCGCCCTCGCCACCGTACCACGCATCCGCAGAGCCACTTCCTACATGGAACTCCCTCCCCATCCACCTACGGCTGACCCAGGACCATCTCTCCTTCAGGAAGCAACTCAAGACCAGGCTTTTCGAGCAGTAACGGACCCCTTCCCCAAGCGCCTTGAGACCCTTCCAGGTGAGTAGCGCGCTTTACAAATTGTTCTGATTGATTGATTGATCCAAAACTTTTAAGGCACTGAATGGCTAATAATATAAAATCCCACTATCATCCAGCCATTTTATTTTTTCCAAAGTGGTAGCGAACGCACAACCCTGGAGAATGACAAAGGGACTTTGAAACAGAACAGACTAATGTCTGGGTCTACAATACTTCATGCAGGCTCATGTTTCAATAAATAAATCACCAATAATGTGCACAAGATCCTTGGGAGCTCCCCAATTTAATCTTTTTCTCCATAATCTAGCTCTCTCTACCTTGTTGAATCCAGAGGAGAAGACAACAAATGGACTCTCTGTTAATAGCCTTTGAGGAACTTCGTGTATAACTTCCAAAACGGGCTAAGGATAGACGATAATCAATAATTTTCCGGCCACTGTATGTTACTCTTTATGTGACTTGAACCTGTTCTGGGCCCCTGTCCAATAAAGGGAACATATCCTGCCTCAATAATTGTGGGGGGAAAACCAGCAACAAAATGGGAAGCTTACTGTCAGTTGTGTCCTTCAGTGCTATTGCTAACCACTTAGGGTTCTAAAGGTTTTGCTGTAGGGTTAAAGCTCTACAGTTCATGGCTCTGAGGTCTTCAAATAAGGGGGCATACAATGCTTCCATTTGGCAGATTCAGTATAGATATCCTGCAAATCATCGACAAGGACATAACTCTAGCCACTCCCGCCAAACAACTATATCAACTCCTAGCTTCAAGCACTCATTTCAAAAACAGTTCCCACACTTGAAAATTGTTAACATATGCTGCCAACTGTAAATGTAATAAAGTTCTTCCTTTTTTCTATGATTGGTCTAGTTAATGTCACTTTCCTTTACATCACCGAGTCACTTAATGTATAGGTTTAAGGCCCTTACATGACCGTGTAAGGCATACACTCAAACAACATGTAACCTCCAGGTTTTGGATGTTGTAAGTGTCTAGTTTAAGGCCGACAGACCAATACCACTCGCAGTTCAAGTAGGTGTCACGGTTCAGTCCTATCTTGGATATAAAATAAAGAATGGGAGACACAGAGGGAAGTCTATTTTAAAATAAAGCATTTTCAGGAGTCCACATCCAAATCAATCACAAATGGAAATACCAAGGACACCACAATGTTGGGAAGACTTGACCCTGGCCAACCTTGAAAGCTAAGCTTTAAGATACTTTTTTATAAGTCAGTGTCTCGACTCTTTTCAAGCTATTGGGTGATCCTTTCGGTGAGAACGATGAGGACACCCATAAATTCTTGTGTATATTTTATTGAATGTTTTTAATGACACTAACAAACAAATAGAATAAACATACGTGCATACTTGTTTCTACTTTGCAGGCCTGGATTGGGAATAGAAGGGATATATATGAATATTAATTGCAGGTAAGCTGGCAAGGGTGCCACACTGGGTCGACAGTAGTCTTAAATGTAATACTCGGTAGGCTTCATTAAGCCTTTATTTTATTTATGTATTTATTTGTTAGATTTATAATGCGCATGGCTGCCCCAGCGACAGGGCGTCCCAGCGCAGACCATCAACTCCCAGACGAGAAACCGAAGCAGAAAGCATTAAGCCGGAAAGAGCCAGGTCTTAATGGTCTTCCGGAACGCAAGATGATTTTGAATTGCTCTGATGGACCCAGGGAGCAAAGTCCAAAGTTGCGCAGCCAGGTAGCGAAAAGAAAGGCCACCAGCTCTGGCTTTCCACACACGTGGGGTGCATACGAGCGCTAAGGTGGCAGATCTTAAAGGACGACGGGATGCATAGAACTGCAGCAGTCCCTTCAAACCAGCCGGTGCCTGTGGTGATAAGATCTTATGCGCCAAACAAAGCGTCCTAAATTGGATACGCTTTTCTATCGGCAACCAGTGAAGCTTCTGCGGTACATGAGACATGGGATACAGAACAAGTGTACGGGAGGGCCAACAGCATGCAGGCAGCAGCATTCTGTGCCCTTTGCAGACGCTTGACGCTAGCCTTATTTGCGCCTAGATATAGGCAGTTCCCATAGTCCAGTCTAGAAAGAATAGTCGCCTGGAAGATGATTTTGCGGACTTTCGGGGGTAAAAAAACCCAACAACGGTTTCAAGCCCCTCAGAACACCAAAACAAGTCCCAGCCACAGCTTTAGATTGGGCTTCAAATGTTAGATCACTGTCGAACCAAATGCCAAGATTTTTCACTGTCTCCTTGGGCAAGGGGGAAGGTTTCAGCCGGTCGGGCCTTTAAGATTAACTGTCTCGTCTGATGCCCATGGCATGTTGCTGGGTGTCAAGAATAACAAGTCTGCTTGTTTATTTACCCACATGACAAGTAGGCTGCAATACTTACAGCACAAACCCTTTGGTTACCAGTTTACAACATCACACTGTAGTTGTAAGAAAGAGGGGTATCTGCAGCTAAGGCAAGACAAGCATCCACATGAATGTTCTGAGCAGAATATATGGTTCATTAATGCAAAGTTTTGAGCACTCTAAGGAAATACAGTGAGCTGGAAACTCAGCTTGAATTAACAACAGTCGCTCAATTTAAAAATGTATACACGTTTGCAAAATTTCAATAAGATTCGACAAAGCTAATGGGTCTGGTGTTAGCTACCGGCCTTTTGGCTTTGGCAATGTTTGTTTTGTCATCATTTATAAAAAACAATTTAAAACTGGAGGATCTGCTAAGACCTCTACAGCATAAAAACATTGGCTAAAAGTTAAAATATAATATTGGTCTCAAAAAGTACTAATTTGTAAAGTAGTCCCTGGATGTGTTGTCTTGCTCCTTGCGAAATGGCAGAATGCTGTCACTCATGTTAAAGTTAGCGGAAGTGGGCAGTCCCACTGCCCCATGCTCAGTGCTATAGTGGGTGGAAGAAAATGTGAATGACACAACAACAGACCAATGAGTAAAAAGGGGTGGCTGAAACGCCCTATAACTATATAATAGATTAAGGTATTTTTGTGTCTTTTGAATCCAAAATAAAAAAGATTTGAAATAAATAAAAATAAAAAGTTCGTTGAATCAAAACGGCTAGCCCATATCTTCAAATTGTGGCTACTTACAATGCCCCAAGAATGCTCTTTCAGTCTAAGTAAATACATGCAGAAGGATGGAAGCAAGACTGCTACCTTTATTTTGAAAATAAACAATGAACCTAAAACAAATTTACAAATTGAAAATAAATTGAGGAAGGCTGTCAAAAGAGTTGATAAACGATTATGTAATTTGTTGTTTTCTAAATGAAATGTACCCCAAAAATATTTCAACTTGAGAAAAATGGAAATAAGTTACAGTTTTACTAAACCATAGTGCAATTTTAATGGCAATTATTTCAAATAGCATTTCTCTAAAGCATCATTTAATGTGATGCATGTCAATAATTAAAAATCATCATAACGGAAAATCAGTGTAACACCAATATGCGTGGTCATTTTTAAAAACAGTCATGAACGTTCACCCACAGGTTCATGACCTTACACTGCTGCAGATTTACGACTTGTCAGGAGGTAATTTCTGATCTTTTCCAGGGAGGGGAGCAGTTGGTGAAACCCCTTAACAGCTAAATTTGTAGGTGTGCACAAAGCCATGGGTTATTTCAGCCCCGGAATAAATACTTTCCACCTACTTCAAGCAAATGTGCTCACACGGAGATGTTGGTCTGATTATTGTCTGCATAGGACAGGGTTTGAAAGTCAAAAGAGTGGAGATGATTCGCCAGAGGAACAAATACCCGCTAAAGAGAATAATGCTGAGGAAGGACGGACCACAGAGGGACACCACAGATACAGTAGGTTAGAGAAGAAATAAGGATTGGGTTCTGGAAGAAAGAAATTAGCTAATCTATTAGAGTGAATGTTCTGCGTAGCATGTGGAACTAGTTACTAGTTGTGCATGCTTTTGGGATTCAAGCTTGTATCCATTCACCATCAATGAGATTGGTCCTGCAACCCCCATCCCTTAGCTGTTTGGCTTTTAATTGTGCTTTGGGTGTCCCTTCTGACATTTGCACGTACCGTTGTGTAATCAATTTCTCATGCACATTCGCCTCAACCATATTCCTCAGTGTTTCGGAGATCATCGATGCATCCGGAACCCCTCCCAGCTGTCGCTACCAATCCTCGTAACTCTGCCATACTGTAAGACTTATGCGTCTATTACCCCAAATATTTCCTGTGCTTCTGCAAATGTTGGAAATGTACCATGTGCTCAGAGGGCGCACGTGAGATTCGTTCCAAACCCCCACCATGCGTTAAACTTCATACCTTCCTAGTGCTCTGCTAAACGTTTGCATTTCCCATAAGGGTGCTTCTGTGACATATGCCTGTGTTGCATGGTCCAGTCTGCAGTGCTGTGCCCACTGTTTCCTTGCCACTATGACAATGTAAGAACAGTGCCTGTTCTGTAAATTTTACTCAAACAGCATGCCTGAAGTTGTGAAGTTCTAATTCATACCTTTCAGCAGACACTTATGTAGCTACCAACCCCACATCGGTGAACCATGCAAACAAATACGGTAGCTGAGTGGCAAGACCACTCCTCGCCCTGTAATGCAGCTACAGACCTCCCCCCTCCTCCAGGGGCTTCCAAATCTGCTCTATTCTCTTGCTTCCCCACAAAAAGCATCTCACCATTTTAGTTAACCTTCGCACACCTGCTTCTGGCATTCATGCTTTGCTTGCACATATGTCAGAAGTAGTTAATTTCCCCAGTGTAAGAATAATATATGAGCACTTCAGAGTCTGAGATTACCAACGGCAGTGCCCCCTGTTCAGGGGTATCACTTGGTCCCATAAGGGTTCTTTTGGTGTTTAGCTCAGGTCTTAAGGGTGAAGTGCAAATACGTTTTAGCCCTGGCGTTATCCAATATATTTTTGATTTAACTAAAAAAAAAATATATATATATATATACATATATATATATATATATATTCACTGAAAAAAACAAAGGTTTCACACATGTTATAGTTAGCTTGACATTTCACTCATACAAAACCATTGAAATTCCCCCGTTATAGTTAGTTCAGCTAACTATAACTTGCGCGCCCGCAATGCACTGCTGATGACGTCACATATTACATCCCTCATGACATGGTCAGTGACATCAATGATGACAACCCTCATGACATCTCAAATGACAACAGTGCATTGCGGGCGCGTGAGTTCTAGTTAGCTGAACTAACTATAACGGGGGAATTTCAATGGTTTTGTATGAGTGAAATGTCCAGCTAACTAGAACATGTGTGAAACCTACGTGTTTTTCAGTGAATTTCTAAGGTTTTTTAAATGCTAATTCCTAACTATAACATGGCTGAAACCTATGGTTTTTTTCAGTGAATTTCTAGGGTTTTTTAAATGCTAATTCCTAACTATAACGTGGCTGAAATCTATGATTTTTTCAGTGAATTTCAAAGGTTTTGTAAATGATAATTTTTTAATGTATTAATTGTTATATTTTTTTAAAGTATTTTTTTTTAGATATTTTATTTTTTAAATTACATTACATATTTTTAATATAAATTGGAAAAAAATATTGAAATTGTAATTTTTTTAAACTTTTATATTTTTTTAATTTATACATATTTTATATAGAAGGCAATGATATCCTATGGAAAGAAATTCAAGTTACTGGTAAGTTCAGTTAAATTTACTTTTCAGGAATAGTAGTGAGCTGAAAGATGCAGCACTGAGGTCTCTCCAGATAACAGGTGAGTAAATCGGAATTCGTAGTTCGCTGATTTTTGAGGAATTTTTTTAAGTTTCAAAACTCCACACTTAGAAAAATTTCCAAGTGAAACCAGTCAATGTTAGCCTATGGAAGGAAATTCAAGTTACTGTAAGTATGGTTAGAATTACTTTTCAGGATCAGTAGTGGGCTGAAAGATGCAGCACTGAGGTCTCTCTTGATAACAGGTGAGTAAATCGGAATTAGTAGTTCGGCTGATTTTAGAGGATTATTTTGCTCAATAGTGAAGGAAGGGGGCGGGGCCTGAAGTGACATGTGTGCAACCACGACCTGTGGCGCGTTTTAGTTTGGGGAATTAATTCCTCTTCAATCCTGAGGTCCCCTGTGATCCAACTAGCCTACCAGGTACCTCCAGTATGCGCCAGGGAGCTGCGTTGCTGAGAGGTGTTCAAAGGGCACGTCCCCTTTTTACAACACTCTGCAACGCAGCTCCGTGGCGCTTACTGGAGGTACCTGTTGGACTAGTTGGCCCCTAGGGGACCTCTGGATTGAAGAGGAATTAATTCCCCAACTTCTACCGAGGCACAAGATGGCTGCCAACACTTCCTGGTTTGGAGTGTTGACAGCCAATTAGCATGAAGCTCGTGCTCGGGAAGGTACAGAGTACAGTACAGAGTACGGTACTTCATCTATAGATATATCTATGATTTTACTTTTGATTTTCTGAGGAACTACTGAATGGATTTACACCATTTAAAAAAAGGGTAATCTGCGAACCGAACTCTACCTTTTTGCCAAATTTGGTGTAATTCCGTTCAGCCGTTCGGGCTGTAGCCCTGGCTAAAGGTCCCTATGGAAAATTGCATGGGGAAAAATCGTTTTGGTACCCCCCTTTTTTCTCAGCCCCCTCGCCTTATCTAGGTCATCCTTTTCTAGGAGAGCTATTAGGGAAGGAATGGTAGGGCCTCTGCCCTTTTTTAGCCCCCTGGCTGTGCACAAGGCACTCAGGTCTTTGTGGCTAAGGTTGTCATATCTGGATGTTGTCCCTATAGGATCAACTATTACAGGAGCAGAGCCTGAAGCTCTACCTGTATCAGACATGACTGCTAGTGAGGTGTAAGTGGTGCACTTACCTACACTAAGTGGTTTCCTACTGTACCTTGCTAGTGAGTTGTAGTCAGGGTGTGCTAATCCCTTTAATCTACAACTACTAAGTTCAGTAGAACTTAATATGCTAAGCTTTTGATTTATATGTACCTAGAGGTACTTGATGTGATCTTTCAATTTGATAAAGATTGTAATGGTAAAACAAACAGCAAGCTCAAATCCCACCGCTGCCACCAATGTGAGAAGTTGGCCTGATAGGTAGTGTTTCCAATTCTGGAACCACTGGTTATCAGTCCAAGCAAACCCCAAAGATGTCAGGTTGTAAGTCAACCTTGTAGACAAGCTATCCTAGTGGTAGCATGGACTAAGCAGCCTTAAAGGCTTAACTTAAGAGGTCGTGTTAAGCGAGCTTGTTTTACCACATACAATCCTGTAATCAAATGAAAGGACACCACACAAGTATATATTATAAAAATATATGTATTTATTACTAAATTACTCCCCAGTACTCTTTATGAGGAAAGGGGCACAAGCGTTAAATCAAAAGCACTGTTACACATATAAAGTTGGCACAATTATGGCTGAGGGCGGGGGGCCACTCAGACCATATATCAAAAAAGTGGTATAAGTAACACTTTACGAACAATGGTTAGGCCTAGGGCCTAGAGATTCGCTGGGAGCAGTCAGGACAAGCAATGAAGAAGTCGGGAGTAGCCCACAGGAGACGGATGCAGCACGGAAAGTGCAGCGCGCACCAATGCACTGTCAATGGTGCGTAAAAGTCAATTAAAGTGAATAAAAAGATACTTCCGCTGAACCTAGGAACACAAAACTTTAGACACAGACCCTAGAGGTGTGTACCAGTGTAAAGACACCGGCGTTGCAAAGTTACCTCACCCACAGGCCGTGGGTGCACAGGGTCGAAGTGGCGTCGGGTTCTGTCACGCGGGTTCTGGGTGCTTGGAGCTGTTGCAGCTGCAGGCGCTGTGAAGCAGAAGTGTCCGGTGCGATCCAAGGGTGGATCGATGTAGAAAAGTACCTGAAAGCAGAGGGGACAGAGTCTGGGTCACTCAGCAGTGACCAGGGTGGAACCAGGACGGAACCAGGCAATGTCGGGCGCAATCAGGCAGTTGTCGATAGGCTTCTCTCCGCTGTCACGTGGGCTCTGGGGCATCTGCGACGTCCAGGAGCAGGTCACGATCTGTCCCACGTAGGCTCTCGCCGTCAGCACCGTCGGCTTGAAGATTGTAGCAAACAGCACTTGGCAAAAGCAATCCACGCGGAACCGGGAGATTGCTTATCACTCGAACCAGGAGGGTCAGAGTGGGTGCTCCTTTTCACAGGAGCTGGTGCAGATCTGGAGCAACCAGAAAAGCAAGTCGTATTTCGAAGTTCGTCGGCACAGGGGCCACAAGCCAGCTGGCAAGTGACCGGGCCAACGCGTCGAGCGCACACAAGCAGAAGGGCCCCACGCAGCACTCAGCGAGTGTGGAGGGGTGAGCTTTGGTGCAAGTGGAGCTCGGGGCTGGGGCTTCTCAAACCCCGGTGTACAGCTTCGAGGGTCACTCGTGGGCCGCACGGTCAGCGTCTCGTGGCCTTTTCAAGATGGCGTGCCCCACGCTTCCGGTCGCCTCCACGGGTCTCAGCTCTGCAGGGACTGTGGATCGGGCAGGTAGAAGGCAGGCAAACTTGATCTCGTCGATCTCTGTCGCTCGAGTTCCGGCGGGAACTGCAACAAAGCAAGGGTCGAGGGCTGGATGGTGCCTGTTTGCACAGGGTGGTCACTCCTTGACCACAAGGGAGATTCTTCAGTCTTCTCACGTCGTGTAGAAAGTCGAAGGGTCCAGATTTCGTTTCTTATGTTTCTTCAGGATGATCTGAGGTCCGTTGGGACTGCTCCCCCTCTTATTCGAATCTAGGGGGTTGGACATCCTGCTAGGTCCCCTCCTATGGGTGGGACCCAGGAAGGGGGTGGTTACACCCCTCTCCTTTGATCCTGGCCGCGCTGGGACAGGGGCTGGGAGGCCCCAGAACCGGTTTGGCCGGATCCTGCAAGGGGCAGCCTTGTGCTCCCCAGGCAGTGTCTGGTTTCATTGAAACCTCCCTACTCCAATCCACTATCTCCTGTCTGGGGTGGTTTGACACCGCCCTGTGACAGGAAACTCTTTGTCCAGGCCTCCTCTGCCGGGTTTCGGTCAGCAGCAGGAGGTCAGACCCGTGTCTGTGGCAGGGGCATCCATTTTGTGGATCTGAGGCTCATTTTAAATCAACCGCGTTTCAGTAAAGTAACATGTCTTCTCCCTCTAGAAGGGTGGAATGCTATCCCCGTCGCCAGAACTGGCGAGGGGATAGTATTCCAATTCGTATGACACCTTACACGACATGTTTTGATAAAGCCAAACCAAAGTTGCTATATAACCGCGAGGATTATAATGCGCTTAAGAGTATATGGTATGGCATTATCCCGGATCAGCTTAGGGAGTTGTTCCCGACAGCTGCAGACAGGCTCAGCTCATGCCAGAGCACCATCTCACATAAAACCACGCACTCTGCCTCCAGGATTGATGAGGCCTTCCATAGGAGTGGCTTACAGGCTATATATGTGTCCAGATATAGGTTTAGATATAGGTATACTATATCTAAGCAAGGGGTGATTACACCCACTTGCCCCAGCTGAGTGATCAGCCAGTTGTGTCAATTTAAGAACCAGCCAGGGGTGGCAAAAGCTATGCTTCAGCCCCTGGTAGGCCTTGGTGGCACCTATGCCCTGGGCACCTATAGTGCATGGTACAGGGGCTGACAAGGAGTCCATTTCCAATTGTGGTATGTACCTATAGCACATGTATTATAAATTTAGAGAGAGAACAGCAGGCTGGGGGTCTGATTAGCAGGCCCACAGCCTCAGTAAGTCGAAAACCAGTGAAGCAAAAAGCAAAAATTGGGGTGACCATAGGATAGCAGACCCTACTCTCCTACATAACCCCCCCCCAAACGCAGGGACATTAAACTTAACCTTGACCAGATAAGTCTTCATGTTCTAAGTGGAAGTACCTGGAGAGACCATCTGCATTACCATGGTCAGTCCCTGGGCGGTGCTCCACTGTAAAGTCCATCCCCTGTAGGGAAATGGACCACCTGAGCAGTTTGGGATTTTCACCCTTCATCTGATTTAGCCACAAGAGGGGCTTATGGTCTGTCTGAATTAGGAAGTGAGTACCAAACAAGTATGGCCTCAACTTCTTCAGGGCCCAAACCACAGCAAAGGCCTCCCTCTCAATAGCTGACCAACGTTTCTCCCTGGGGGTCAGCCTTCTGCTAATAAAAGCAATGGGCTGGTCTTGACCATCTTGATTAAGTTGTGAAAGCACAGCTCCCACCCCCAACTCAGAAGCATCTGTCTGTACAATGAACTGTTTGGAGTAGTCAGGACTCTTCAGGATAGGTGCAGAGCACATGGCCTTCTTCAGGTCATCAAATGCCTTTTGACAGCTAACTGTCCACTGAACCTTTTTGGGCATCTTCTTGGATGTCAAGTCATTCAATGGTGTCACAATGGACCCATAGTTCTTTACAAATTTTCTGTAATACCCAGTCAGGCCCAAGAAGGCTCTGACTTGTGTCTGGGTAGTTGGAGGAGTCCAGTCCTGTATGGTCTGGATCTTGCTCTCCAGTGGTTGAACTTGACCCCCACCTACTAGGTGGCCCAAGTACACAACCTTGCTCTGCCCTATCTGGCACTTAGTAGCCTTGATAGTCAGGCCTGCCTTTTGCAGGGCCTCCAGAACCTTCTTCAGGTGGATCAGGTGATCCTCCCAGGTGGAGCTAAAGACAGCAATATCATCTAGATATGCTGCACAAAAGTCATCCAGCCCAGCAAGGACTTGGTTCACCAACCTTTGGAAAGTGGCAGGTGCATTCTTCAAACCAAAGGGCATTACCACAAACTGATAATGCCCACTAGGGGTAGAGAATGCTGTTTTGGCTTTTGACTCCTCAGCTAGTCTGATTTGCCAGTAGCCAGCTGTCAAATCAAATGTGCTCAGAAACTTGGCAGAAGCCAATTTATCAATGAGCTCATCTGCTCTTGGAATGGGATGAGCATCTGTCCTAGTGACAGCATTGAGACCTCTGTAGTCCACACAAAACCTCATTTCTCTCTTTCCATCTTTGGTATGAGGTTTTGGCACAAGGACCACTGGGCTAGCCCATGGGCTCTCTGATGGCTCAATCACTCCAAGCTCCAACATCTTTTGCACCTCAGCCTTTATACAATCCCTGACATGGTCAGGTTGCCTGTAGATTTTATTCTTCACAGGCAGATTGTCACCAGTATCCACCTCATGGGTGCACCAGCTAGTCTGACTGGGTGTGAGTGAAAACAAGTGTCTGTGGGCCTGCAACACCTGTCTGCAGTCCACCTGTTGCTGCTCAGTGAGGCTGCCTGCCAAGGCTACTCCATCAACTGAACCATCATCAGGGTTCTGGGAAAGCAGGTCTGGGAGAGGGTCACTCTCTTCCTCCTGTTCCCCATCTGTGGCCATGAGGAGACTCATGTCCTCCCTGTCAACAAATGCTTTCAAACGATTGACATGGAGCACCCTGTGGGGGCTCCTAGGGGTGCCAAAGTCAACCAGGTAGGTGACTTCTCCCTTCTTTTCAATGATAGGGTAGGGTCCAGTCCATTGGTCCTGGAGAGCTGCTGGCCCCACTGGGTCCAACACCCACACCTTCTGCCCTGGCTGGTACTCAACCAGAACAGCCTTTTGGTCATGCCAGGCTTTCTGTAATTCCTGACTGGCCTCAAGGTTTTTGGATGCTCTCTCCATGTATTCAGCCATCCTGGAGCGGAGACCAAGTACATAATCCACAATGTCTAGTTTAGGCTTTTTGAGAGGTAACTCCCATCCTTCCTTCACCAAACTCAATGGACCTCTTACAGGGTGGCCAAACAAAAGTTCAAAAGGGCTGTAGCCAACCCCCTTCTGTGGGACCTCTCTGTAAGCAAAGAGCAAGCAGGGTAAAAGGATGTCCCATTTCCGCCTAAGCTTCTCTGGTAAACCTTTTATCATTCCCTTTAGGGTCTTGTTGAACCTTTCCACAAGCCCATTGCACTGTGGATGGTAGGGTGTGGTAAACTTATAGTTTACTCCACACTCTTTCCACATTGCTTTTAAGTATCCAGACATGAAGTTGGTACCTCTGTCTGAAAGAACCTCCTTTGGAAAGCCCACTCTTGAGAAAACTGCAATGAGGGCTTTTGCCACCACAGGAGCTGTGGTGGTCCTCAGGGGAATTGCTTCTGGGTACCTGGTGGCATGATCCACTACCACCAGTATAAATCTGTGCCCAGATGCTGTTTGAGGATCCATGGGACCCACAATGTCTATTCCAACTCTTTCAAAGGGTACCCCCACCACAGGTAGTGGTATCAGGGGGGCCTTTGTTGTGCCACCTGACTTACCACTGGCTTGGCAAGTGACACAGGAGCGACAAAACTCCTTGACATTTTCTGACATGTGAGGCCAGTGAAAGTGTGGAACAAGCCTGTCCCAAGTCTTATTCTGGCCTAAGTGTCCTGCAAGGGGAATATCATGGGCCAAGGTAAGAAGGAAGCCCCTAAACTTCAAAGGTATAACCAACCTCCTGGTTGTGCCAGGCTTGGGGTCTCTAGCCTCTGAATAAAGGAGTCCTTCATCCCAATACACTTTATGGGTACCTTGAGCATTCCCTGCAGCCTCAGCAGCAGCTTGCTGTCTGAGGGGTTCAAGTGAAGGGCAATCTAATTGGGCCTGCCCCAGGTCTGCCCTTGAGGGTCCCCCTGTCCCCAGAAACTCAACCTGATCAGGTTCAAGCTCCTCAGAGACAGTCTCCTCTTGGACTGCAGAATCAGTTTCCTGTGAAACCTGATCCTCAACCTGGGGCAAGTGGGAAGGCACAGCCTTAACCCTCTTGCTCCTTCTCTTGGGTTGTGGTTGGTCTATTGTTTCAAGATCCACCACTGGTTCAGGAAGGCACTTCTTAGCCTGAGACCTTGTCACTGCAAGGACATGAGCTGAAATCCCTAGCATTTCTGCATGAGTCCTGTACTCCACTTCTGACCAAACTGAGCTTTCAAGATCATTGCCTAACAGACAGTCTACTGGGAGGTCTGCACTCACAACAACTTTCTTTAGGCCATCTACCCCTCCCCAGGAGAAGTTCACAACAGCCACACTATGGGAAGTAGTGGAGTTGCTTGCATTGGTCACTAGGTAACTTTCACCTAGTACAATTTGTCCAGGGTCCACAAAGCCAGGTGCCACCATTGTGACACTGGCACAAGTGTCCCTGTAGGCCTGAGCCAGTTTCTCATTAATTAAGGGAGTCTGCCTATATTTGCCCAGGTTACTGGGGCTTACTGCAGTGGGCAAAGATATGTCCACATCATATAGGAGAACTGCCTGTGTGGGGATTCTGACTAGGCCAGATTCCACCTCAGTACCCAGGGTCAACCCTACTAAACCCTTTGGCTGTGTACCACCACTGCTGACTGTACTAGGGGGTGCAGTTGCTTTAGGAGCTGCAGTGGTGGGGACTGGATTTTTCTTAGTGCATTCACTGCCCCAGTGTGAAACTGATTTGCAGGTATTACACCAAGGTTTCTTTGGGCCATCGTTCTTCTTTTTCTTGTTTCCATTTTGGGAACCCCCCTCCTTATTGCTAGTTTGGGGGCCTGAAGACTTCTGGTCCTTTTCTTTATCTTTCTGATTCCCACCCTTCTGGTCTGTTTTCTTCTGGTCACCTTGGTTCTGGTTTTTCTGCTTAATCCTTGTTCTGACCCATTTGTCTGCCTTCTTTCCCAATTCTTGGGGAGAGGTCAAATCAGAGTCAACAAGGTATTGATGCAACAGCTGGTTCTGACAGTTATTAAGGATCTGTTCTCTCATCATAAGATTGTACAATCCTGTATAGTCTGAAACTTTACTTCCCTGCAGCCAACCCTCCAGAGCCTTAGTGGCACAATCTACAAAATCAGTCCAGTCCTGAGTCTGTGCTTTTTGGGTGTCTCTGAACAACAACCTGTATTGCTCAGTGGTTAGGCCAAACCCTTCAATAAGAGCACTCTTCAGAACAGAGTAGTTTTTGGCATCCTCAGGTCTAACAGTGAGGAGCCTGTCCCTCCCTTTCTCAGAAAAGGAGTACCATAAAATTGCTGCCCACTGATCCTCAGGGACCTGCTGTACCATGCAGGCCCTCTCAAGAGCAGTCATCCATTTGTGGATATCATCCCCTTCCTTGTAGGGGGGCACAATTTTTGTCAGGTTTCTATTGTCATAGGCCCTGTCTTTTTCTTTAGGAACTTTGCTGCCACCAGTGGCATCTAAGCCACACAATTTTTTCTCTCTTGCTAAAGCAAGTTTAGCTTGAGCCAAGGCTACCTCTTCCCTTTCTATTTGGAGTTGGACAGCCCTCATCCTGGCCCTATGCTCTATTCTCTGGGAGGAAGTCATTCCTCTTTGAGATTCTCTTGAGGCACTAGAAAGGTGAGAGTCCCTTGACAGAGATCTCTCCCTTCTATTACCTGGGAGAATTTGGTTATGAGATCTGGAGTGGTGCTGGCCCCCTCCATTCCCATGTAGGTCCAAGTTGGCCTGGTTAAGCCTGGCAACCTGTACCTGGTTTCCCACCTGATCCTGATCTTCAGGCTCTTCTACATCAGAGCCTTCCTCTGGGTCTTCCTCTTCCTCCTCTACTCCTTCTTGAAGATCCTCATTCTCAGGGGAGTTTATCCCTTCCTCTGTTTCTAAGGGAGTCTGAATCGCCTTATCTAGGTCATCCTTTTCTAGGAGAGCTATTAGGGAAGGAATGGTAGGGCCTCTGCCCTTTTTTAGCCCCCTGGCTGTGCACAAGGCACTCAGGTCTTTGTGGCTAAGGTTGTCATATCTGGATGTTGTCCCTATAGGATCAACTATTACAGGAGCAGAGCCTGAAGCTCTACCTGTATCAGACATGACTGCTAGTGAGGTGTAAGTGGTGCACTTACCTACACTAAGTGGTTTCCTACTGTACCTTGCTAGTGAGTTGTAGCTGAAGCTGAGCTCATAAGACTATGTTCAGAATACAGTGGGCCCTATTCAGAAAGGTAAGTTCCGACTTTACCTTTTATATTCCTGCCAGAAATCAACAAGATGGTTTCTAGGCACACATTAGTTTAATGGACCAGACTATACATGTCTTATTGACATATTTTGCAGATTTCCTAGTTTCATGCTGAGGTGGACATACATTCACAGCCCCCATGCGATTTACTAATGTACATTCCACGTGATAAGTGAACGAGATCATGTAAGGCGAGACTGCATATCGCGCAGACGTTCTCATCTGTAAATAAGGAACTGGGATGATGCCGGGCGGGAAGAGAGTACCATGCAACTGTTTACTAGCATAGTACACCTGTAGAGGCGTGTACGTCCACACATGTTTTGTAACCATGCTTCTGCTATGCACCTCAGCTATATGTACTTTTTTACAATATTGATCCGTATATATATGTATGTTATTTCGTACGACCTCTGACTGGTACAAAATTCAAAAATGCCATAAAGATATTTAAACAAAAACAAGATGGTTTCTAGGCACGTGCAAATGCATTTACTAGATCAGATTTAAATGCCACAAATGTGAAATAATTGACTACAATAAATCCAACTGAAGGGGCGGGAAGTGGGAGTTTCAAGACCTAGTTTGCCTTGGAGGTTTGGGAAAGCCAACTAACATGTAGGTTTGCATGTATTCCCAAACTCCACTAAGGTCCCTTTTCTACCGTGAGATGATTGGAGATTTACTCCAGACAAGGGCTGAAGAAACTGCCCTTCCAGTAATGAGAGGGGAACAGATTGGGGGAAGGCATTTCTCTGTGGCGCAAAATGTAATGCCCATGGAGGAAAAAATATATACAATAACGACTGGTCTCTTCTCCATTCCCCCTGCATGGAGCTATCCGCATGGCAAGGAGAGCTCTGCACAGGGGGAAGAGGAGCCTTTAGGAAGAGTCACAAGAAATTCCATGACTACGCGTGGAAACAAGTGTCTGATCTGGGAATGTCTGCAAACAGACAAAAAACTCCTGAAAGTATGATTGGGTGGCGACAGAAATATCAACATGTAGTTTTACGGATTTTTATGTGAATAGGGTCCAATATGTTCCCTATTATACAGTGATACAAACACCTAAGGAAACAAGTGAGACACACACAAACGCGCACACTACGATTGAGACCAGAATTTAAAACATTGCAAAGTAGCAGCAAGAGAGACACAGAAAACAAAGAAAATAGCCCACAACCTCCTTAAAGAAGCCTTCATGTTACCTCCTGCAGTGTCTGATTTTTCGTTCCCTTTAGGTGCAATTAAAAAACTCACTTTCAACTCCAGCCCAGATTCACCACCAAATCCGAGCTCATCAATTTCTCATATCTGATATGATCAAGGACCCAATACAACAATGCGTTGTGACAGTGACAATAATGCAAATATAACATTGAGGAACAACTTGGGAGATACTGCCTGTTGAACAAATAAAGGAAACACCCAACACATGGACTAAAATGTATTTTAAGAGGAAGTTCCTCTCCCTCACCAACGACCCGGCCAACGCCAGAGCCAGCCTACACGAGGGAATGAAGGACGTCGCCGAATGGATGAAGAACAGCTGCCTGAAGCTGAACTCGGACAAGACAGAAGTCCTCATCCTGGGATCATCCCCCTCCGCCTGGGACGACTCATGGTGGCCCCCTGCACTGGGCACCACCCCCAAGCTACCGGACCACACACGAAACCTGGGCTTCATCCTGGACTCCGCCCTCGCAATGACCAGACAAGTCAACGCCGTATCGTCATCCTGCTTCAACACCCTGCGCATGCTCCGTAAGATCTTCCGATGGATCCCCACCAAAACCAGGAAGACGGTCACCAAGGCACTCGTCACCAGCCGAATGGACTACGGGAACACCCTCTACGCGGGAAACAATGCCAAACTACAGAAAAGACTTCAACGCATACAGAACGCCTCCGCACGACTCGTCCTGGACATCCCCCGCCACAACCACATCTCCGCCCACCTGAGAGACCTGCACTGGCTCCCCGTCAGCAAGAGGATCACGTTCAGACTCCTCACCCACCCACACAAAGCTCTCCACGACCTGGGCCCCAAATACCTCAACAACCGCCTCACTTTCCACACGCCCACCCGCCAGCTGCGATCGACCAGCCTCGCCCTCGCCACCGTACCACGCATCCGCAGAGCCACTTCCTACATGGAACTCCCTCCCCATCCACCTACGGCTGACCCAGGACCATCTCTCCTTCAGGAAGCAACTCAAGACCAGGCTTTTCGAGCAGTAACGGACCCCTTCCCCAAGCGCCTTGAGACCCTTCCAGGTGAGTAGCGCGCTTTACAAATTGTTCTGATTGATTGATTGATCCAAAACTTTTAAGGCACTGAATGGCTAATAATATAAAATCCCACTATCATCCAGCCATTTTATTTTTTCCAAAGTGGTAGCGAACGCACAACCCTGGAGAATGACAAAGGGACTTTGAAACAGAACAGACTAATGTCTGGGTCTACAATACTTCATGCAGGCTCATGTTTCAATAAATAAATCACCAATAATGTGCACAAGATCCTTGGGAGCTCCCCAATTTAATCTTTTTCTCCATAATCTAGCTCTCTCTACCTTGTTGAATCCAGAGGAGAAGACAACAAATGGACTCTCTGTTAATAGCCTTTGAGGAACTTCGTGTATAACTTCCAAAACGGGCTAAGGATAGACGATAATCAATAATTTTCCGGCCACTGTATGTTACTCTTTATGTGACTTGAACCTGTTCTGGGCCCCTGTCCAATAAAGGGAACATATCCTGCCTCAATAATTGTGGGGGGAAAACCAGCAACAAAATGGGAAGCTTACTGTCAGTTGTGTCCTTCAGTGCTATTGCTAACCACTTAGGGTTCTAAAGGTTTTGCTGTAGGGTTAAAGCTCTACAGTTCATGGCTCTGAGGTCTTCAAATAAGGGGGCATACAATGCTTCCATTTGGCAGATTCAGTATAGATATCCTGCAAATCATCGACAAGGACATAACTCTAGCCACTCCCGCCAAACAACTATATCAACTCCTAGCTTCAAGCACTCATTTCAAAAACAGTTCCCACACTTGAAAATTGTTAACATATGCTGCCAACTGTAAATGTAATAAAGTTCTTCCTTTTTTCTATGATTGGTCTAGTTAATGTCACTTTCCTTTACATCACCGAGTCACTTAATGTATAGGTTTAAGGCCCTTACATGACCGTGTAAGGCATACACTCAAACAACATGTAACCTCCAGGTTTTGGATGTTGTAAGTGTCTAGTTTAAGGCCGACAGACCAATACCACTCGCAGTTCAAGTAGGTGTCACGGTTCAGTCCTATCTTGGATATAAAATAAAGAATGGGAGACACAGAGGGAAGTCTATTTTAAAATAAAGCATTTTCAGGAGTCCACATCCAAATCAATCACAAATGGAAATACCAAGGACACCACAATGTTGGGAAGACTTGACCCTGGCCAACCTTGAAAGCTAAGCTTTAAGATACTTTTTTATAAGTCAGTGTCTCGACTCTTTTCAAGCTATTGGGTGATCCTTTCGGTGAGAACGATGAGGACACCCATAAATTCTTGTGTATATTTTATTGAATGTTTTTAATGACACTAACAAACAAATAGAATAAACATACGTGCATACTTGTTTCTACTTTGCAGGCCTGGATTGGGAATAGAAGGGATATATATGAATATTAATTGCAGGTAAGCTGGCAAGGGTGCCACACTGGGTCGACAGTAGTCTTAAATGTAATACTCGGTAGGCTTCATTAAGCCTTTATTTTATTTATGTATTTATTTGTTAGATTTATAATGCGCATGGCTGCCCCAGCGACAGGGCGTCCCAGCGCAGACCATCAACTCCCAGACGAGAAACCGAAGCAGAAAGCATTAAGCCGGAAAGAGCCAGGTCTTAATGGTCTTCCGGAACGCAAGATGATTTTGAATTGCTCTGATGGACCCAGGGAGCAAAGTCCAAAGTTGCGCAGCCAGGTAGCGAAAAGAAAGGCCACCAGCTCTGGCTTTCCACACACGTGGGGTGCATACGAGCGCTAAGGTGGCAGATCTTAAAGGACGACGGGATGCATAGAACTGCAGCAGTCCCTTCAAACCAGCCGGTGCCTGTGGTGATAAGATCTTATGCGCCAAACAAAGCGTCCTAAATTGGATACGCTTTTCTATCGGCAACCAGTGAAGCTTCTGCGGTACATGAGACATGGGATACAGAACAAGTGTACGGGAGGGCCAACAGCATGCAGGCAGCAGCATTCTGTGCCCTTTGCAGACGCTTGACGCTAGCCTTATTTGCGCCTAGATATAGGCAGTTCCCATAGTCCAGTCTAGAAAGAATAGTCGCCTGGAAGATGATTTTGCGGACTTTCGGGGGTAAAAAAACCCAACAACGGTTTCAAGCCCCTCAGAACACCAAAACAAGTCCCAGCCACAGCTTTAGATTGGGCTTCAAATGTTAGATCACTGTCGAACCAAATGCCAAGATTTTTCACTGTCTCCTTGGGCAAGGGGGAAGGTTTCAGCCGGTCGGGCCTTTAAGATTAACTGTCTCGTCTGATGCCCATGGCATGTTGCTGGGTGTCAAGAATAACAAGTCTGCTTGTTTATTTACCCACATGACAAGTAGGCTGCAATACTTACAGCACAAACCCTTTGGTTACCAGTTTACAACATCACACTGTAGTTGTAAGAAAGAGGGGTATCTGCAGCTAAGGCAAGACAAGCATCCACATGAATGTTCTGAGCAGAATATATGGTTCATTAATGCAAAGTTTTGAGCACTCTAAGGAAATACAGTGAGCTGGAAACTCAGCTTGAATTAACAACAGTCGCTCAATTTAAAAATGTATACACGTTTGCAAAATTTCAATAAGATTCGACAAAGCTAATGGGTCTGGTGTTAGCTACCGGCCTTTTGGCTTTGGCAATGTTTGTTTTGTCATCATTTATAAAAAACAATTTAAAACTGGAGGATCTGCTAAGACCTCTACAGCATAAAAACATTGGCTAAAAGTTAAAATATAATATTGGTCTCAAAAAGTACTAATTTGTAAAGTAGTCCCTGGATGTGTTGTCTTGCTCCTTGCGAAATGGCAGAATGCTGTCACTCATGTTAAAGTTAGCGGAAGTGGGCAGTCCCACTGCCCCATGCTCAGTGCTATAGTGGGTGGAAGAAAATGTGAATGACACAACAACAGACCAATGAGTAAAAAGGGGTGGCTGAAACGCCCTATAACTATATAATAGATTAAGGTATTTTTGTGTCTTTTGAATCCAAAATAAAAAAGATTTGAAATAAATAAAAATAAAAAGTTCGTTGAATCAAAACGGCTAGCCCATATCTTCAAATTGTGGCTACTTACAATGCCCCAAGAATGCTCTTTCAGTCTAAGTAAATACATGCAGAAGGATGGAAGCAAGACTGCTACCTTTATTTTGAAAATAAACAATGAACCTAAAACAAATTTACAAATTGAAAATAAATTGAGGAAGGCTGTCAAAAGAGTTGATAAACGATTATGTAATTTGTTGTTTTCTAAATGAAATGTACCCCAAAAATATTTCAACTTGAGAAAAATGGAAATAAGTTACAGTTTTACTAAACCATAGTGCAATTTTAATGGCAATTATTTCAAATAGCATTTCTCTAAAGCATCATTTAATGTGATGCATGTCAATAATTAAAAATCATCATAACGGAAAATCAGTGTAACACCAATATGCGTGGTCATTTTTAAAAACAGTCATGAACGTTCACCCACAGGTTCATGACCTTACACTGCTGCAGATTTACGACTTGTCAGGAGGTAATTTCTGATCTTTTCCAGGGAGGGGAGCAGTTGGTGAAACCCCTTAACAGCTAAATTTGTAGGTGTGCACAAAGCCATGGGTTATTTCAGCCCCGGAATAAATACTTTCCACCTACTTCAAGCAAATGTGCTCACACGGAGATGTTGGTCTGATTATTGTCTGCATAGGACAGGGTTTGAAAGTCAAAAGAGTGGAGATGATTCGCCAGAGGAACAAATACCCGCTAAAGAGAATAATGCTGAGGAAGGACGGACCACAGAGGGACACCACAGATACAGTAGGTTAGAGAAGAAATAAGGATTGGGTTCTGGAAGAAAGAAATTAGCTAATCTATTAGAGTGAATGTTCTGCGTAGCATGTGGAACTAGTTACTAGTTGTGCATGCTTTTGGGATTCAAGCTTGTATCCATTCACCATCAATGAGATTGGTCCTGCAACCCCCATCCCTTAGCTGTTTGGCTTTTAATTGTGCTTTGGGTGTCCCTTCTGACATTTGCACGTACCGTTGTGTAATCAATTTCTCATGCACATTCGCCTCAACCATATTCCTCAGTGTTTCGGAGATCATCGATGCATCCGGAACCCCTCCCAGCTGTCGCTACCAATCCTCGTAACTCTGCCATACTGTAAGACTTATGCGTCTATTACCCCAAATATTTCCTGTGCTTCTGCAAATGTTGGAAATGTACCATGTGCTCAGAGGGCGCACGTGAGATTCGTTCCAAACCCCCACCATGCGTTAAACTTCATACCTTCCTAGTGCTCTGCTAAACGTTTGCATTTCCCATAAGGGTGCTTCTGTGACATATGCCTGTGTTGCATGGTCCAGTCTGCAGTGCTGTGCCCACTGTTTCCTTGCCACTATGACAATGTAAGAACAGTGCCTGTTCTGTAAATTTTACTCAAACAGCATGCCTGAAGTTGTGAAGTTCTAATTCATACCTTTCAGCAGACACTTATGTAGCTACCAACCCCACATCGGTGAACCATGCAAACAAATACGGTAGCTGAGTGGCAAGACCACTCCTCGCCCTGTAATGCAGCTACAGACCTCCCCCCTCCTCCAGGGGCTTCCAAATCTGCTCTATTCTCTTGCTTCCCCACAAAAAGCATCTCACCATTTTAGTTAACCTTCGCACACCTGCTTCTGGCATTCATGCTTTGCTTGCACATATGTCAGAAGTAGTTAATTTCCCCAGTGTAAGAATAATATATGAGCACTTCAGAGTCTGAGATTACCAACGGCAGTGCCCCCTGTTCAGGGGTATCACTTGGTCCCATAAGGGTTCTTTTGGTGTTTAGCTCAGGTCTTAAGGGTGAAGTGCAAATACGTTTTAGCCCTGGCGTTATCCAATATATTTTTGATTTAACTAAAAAAAAAATATATATATATATATACATATATATATATATATATATTCACTGAAAAAAACAAAGGTTTCACACATGTTATAGTTAGCTTGACATTTCACTCATACAAAACCATTGAAATTCCCCCGTTATAGTTAGTTCAGCTAACTATAACTTGCGCGCCCGCAATGCACTGCTGATGACGTCACATATTACATCCCTCATGACATGGTCAGTGACATCAATGATGACAACCCTCATGACATCTCAAATGACAACAGTGCATTGCGGGCGCGTGAGTTCTAGTTAGCTGAACTAACTATAACGGGGGAATTTCAATGGTTTTGTATGAGTGAAATGTCCAGCTAACTAGAACATGTGTGAAACCTACGTGTTTTTCAGTGAATTTCTAAGGTTTTTTAAATGCTAATTCCTAACTATAACATGGCTGAAACCTATGGTTTTTTTCAGTGAATTTCTAGGGTTTTTTAAATGCTAATTCCTAACTATAACGTGGCTGAAATCTATGATTTTTTCAGTGAATTTCAAAGGTTTTGTAAATGATAATTTTTTAATGTATTAATTGTTATATTTTTTTAAAGTATTTTTTTTTAGATATTTTATTTTTTAAATTACATTACATATTTTTAATATAAATTGGAAAAAAATATTGAAATTGTAATTTTTTTAAACTTTTATATTTTTTTAATTTATACATATTTTATATAGAAGGCAATGATATCCTATGGAAAGAAATTCAAGTTACTGGTAAGTTCAGTTAAATTTACTTTTCAGGAATAGTAGTGAGCTGAAAGATGCAGCACTGAGGTCTCTCCAGATAACAGGTGAGTAAATCGGAATTCGTAGTTCGCTGATTTTTGAGGAATTTTTTTAAGTTTCAAAACTCCACACTTAGAAAAATTTCCAAGTGAAACCAGTCAATGTTAGCCTATGGAAGGAAATTCAAGTTACTGTAAGTATGGTTAGAATTACTTTTCAGGATCAGTAGTGGGCTGAAAGATGCAGCACTGAGGTCTCTCTTGATAACAGGTGAGTAAATCGGAATTAGTAGTTCGGCTGATTTTAGAGGATTATTTTGCTCAATAGTGAAGGAAGGGGGCGGGGCCTGAAGTGACATGTGTGCAACCACGACCTGTGGCGCGTTTTAGTTTGGGGAATTAATTCCTCTTCAATCCTGAGGTCCCCTGTGATCCAACTAGCCTACCAGGTACCTCCAGTATGCGCCAGGGAGCTGCGTTGCTGAGAGGTGTTCAAAGGGCACGTCCCCTTTTTACAACACTCTGCAACGCAGCTCCGTGGCGCTTACTGGAGGTACCTGTTGGACTAGTTGGCCCCTAGGGGACCTCTGGATTGAAGAGGAATTAATTCCCCAACTTCTACCGAGGCACAAGATGGCTGCCAACACTTCCTGGTTTGGAGTGTTGACAGCCAATTAGCATGAAGCTCGTGCTCGGGAAGGTACAGAGTACAGTACAGAGTACGGTACTTCATCTATAGATATATCTATGATTTTACTTTTGATTTTCTGAGGAACTACTGAATGGATTTACACCATTTAAAAAAAGGGTAATCTGCGAACCGAACTCTACCTTTTTGCCAAATTTGGTGTAATTCCGTTCAGCCGTTCGGGCTGTAGCCCTGGCTAAAGGTCCCTATGGAAAATTGCATGGGGAAAAATCGTTTTGGTACCCCCCTTTTTTCTCAGCCCCCTCGCCTTATCTAGGTCATCCTTTTCTAGGAGAGCTATTAGGGAAGGAATGGTAGGGCCTCTGCCCTTTTTTAGCCCCCTGGCTGTGCACAAGGCACTCAGGTCTTTGTGGCTAAGGTTGTCATATCTGGATGTTGTCCCTATAGGATCAACTATTACAGGAGCAGAGCCTGAAGCTCTACCTGTATCAGACATGACTGCTAGTGAGGTGTAAGTGGTGCACTTACCTACACTAAGTGGTTTCCTACTGTACCTTGCTAGTGAGTTGTAGTCAGGGTGTGCTAATCCCTTTAATCTACAACTACTAAGTTCAGTAGAACTTAATATGCTAAGCTTTTGATTTATATGTACCTAGAGGTACTTGATGTGATCTTTCAATTTGATAAAGATTGTAATGGTAAAACAAACAGCAAGCTCAAATCCCACCGCTGCCACCAATGTGAGAAGTTGGCCTGATAGGTAGTGTTTCCAATTCTGGAACCACTGGTTATCAGTCCAAGCAAACCCCAAAGATGTCAGGTTGTAAGTCAACCTTGTAGACAAGCTATCCTAGTGGTAGCATGGACTAAGCAGCCTTAAAGGCTTAACTTAAGAGGTCGTGTTAAGCGAGCTTGTTTTACCACATACAATCCTGTAATCAAATGAAAGGACACCACACAAGTATATATTATAAAAATATATGTATTTATTACTAAATTACTCCCCAGTACTCTTTATGAGGAAAGGGGCACAAGCGTTAAATCAAAAGCACTGTTACACATATAAAGTTGGCACAATTATGGCTGAGGGCGGGGGGCCACTCAGACCATATATCAAAAAAGTGGTATAAGTAACACTTTACGAACAATGGTTAGGCCTAGGGCCTAGAGATTCGCTGGGAGCAGTCAGGACAAGCAATGAAGAAGTCGGGAGTAGCCCACAGGAGACGGATGCAGCACGGAAAGTGCAGCGCGCACCAATGCACTGTCAATGGTGCGTAAAAGTCAATTAAAGTGAATAAAAAGATACTTCCGCTGAACCTAGGAACACAAAACTTTAGACACAGACCCTAGAGGTGTGTACCAGTGTAAAGACACCGGCGTTGCAAAGTTACCTCACCCACAGGCCGTGGGTGCACAGGGTCGAAGTGGCGTCGGGTTCTGTCACGCGGGTTCTGGGTGCTTGGAGCTGTTGCAGCTGCAGGCGCTGTGAAGCAGAAGTGTCCGGTGCGATCCAAGGGTGGATCGATGTAGAAAAGTACCTGAAAGCAGAGGGGACAGAGTCTGGGTCACTCAGCAGTGACCAGGGTGGAACCAGGACGGAACCAGGCAATGTCGGGCGCAATCAGGCAGTTGTCGATAGGCTTCTCTCCGCTGTCACGTGGGCTCTGGGGCATCTGCGACGTCCAGGAGCAGGTCACGATCTGTCCCACGTAGGCTCTCGCCGTCAGCACCGTCGGCTTGAAGATTGTAGCAAACAGCACTTGGCAAAAGCAATCCACGCGGAACCGGGAGATTGCTTATCACTCGAACCAGGAGGGTCAGAGTGGGTGCTCCTTTTCACAGGAGCTGGTGCAGATCTGGAGCAACCAGAAAAGCAAGTCGTATTTCGAAGTTCGTCGGCACAGGGGCCACAAGCCAGCTGGCAAGTGACCGGGCCAACGCGTCGAGCGCACACAAGCAGAAGGGCCCCACGCAGCACTCAGCGAGTGTGGAGGGGTGAGCTTTGGTGCAAGTGGAGCTCGGGGCTGGGGCTTCTCAAACCCCGGTGTACAGCTTCGAGGGTCACTCGTGGGCCGCACGGTCAGCGTCTCGTGGCCTTTTCAAGATGGCGTGCCCCACGCTTCCGGTCGCCTCCACGGGTCTCAGCTCTGCAGGGACTGTGGATCGGGCAGGTAGAAGGCAGGCAAACTTGATCTCGTCGATCTCTGTCGCTCGAGTTCCGGCGGGAACTGCAACAAAGCAAGGGTCGAGGGCTGGATGGTGCCTGTTTGCACAGGGTGGTCACTCCTTGACCACAAGGGAGATTCTTCAGTCTTCTCACGTCGTGTAGAAAGTCGAAGGGTCCAGATTTCGTTTCTTATGTTTCTTCAGGATGATCTGAGGTCCGTTGGGACTGCTCCCCCTCTTATTCGAATCTAGGGGGTTGGACATCCTGCTAGGTCCCCTCCTATGGGTGGGACCCAGGAAGGGGGTGGTTACACCCCTCTCCTTTGATCCTGGCCGCGCTGGGACAGGGGCTGGGAGGCCCCAGAACCGGTTTGGCCGGATCCTGCAAGGGGCAGCCTTGTGCTCCCCAGGCAGTGTCTGGTTTCATTGAAACCTCCCTACTCCAATCCACTATCTCCTGTCTGGGGTGGTTTGACACCGCCCTGTGACAGGAAACTCTTTGTCCAGGCCTCCTCTGCCGGGTTTCGGTCAGCAGCAGGAGGTCAGACCCGTGTCTGTGGCAGGGGCATCCATTTTGTGGATCTGAGGCTCATTTTAAATCAACCGCGTTTCAGTAAAGTAACATGTCTTCTCCCTCTAGAAGGGTGGAATGCTATCCCCGTCGCCAGAACTGGCGAGGGGATAGTATTCCAATTCGTATGACACCTTACACGACATGTTTTGATAAAGCCAAACCAAAGTTGCTATATAACCGCGAGGATTATAATGCGCTTAAGAGTATATGGTATGGCATTATCCCGGATCAGCTTAGGGAGTTGTTCCCGACAGCTGCAGACAGGCTCAGCTCATGCCAGAGCACCATCTCACATAAAACCACGCACTCTGCCTCCAGGATTGATGAGGCCTTCCATAGGAGTGGCTTACAGGCTATATATGTGTCCAGATATAGGTTTAGATATAGGTATACTATATCTAAGCAAGGGGTGATTACACCCACTTGCCCCAGCTGAGTGATCAGCCAGTTGTGTCAATTTAAGAACCAGCCAGGGGTGGCAAAAGCTATGCTTCAGCCCCTGGTAGGCCTTGGTGGCACCTATGCCCTGGGCACCTATAGTGCATGGTACAGGGGCTGACAAGGAGTCCATTTCCAATTGTGGTATGTACCTATAGCACATGTATTATAAATTTAGAGAGAGAACAGCAGGCTGGGGGTCTGATTAGCAGGCCCACAGCCTCAGTAAGTCGAAAACCAGTGAAGCAAAAAGCAAAAATTGGGGTGACCATAGGATAGCAGACCCTACTCTCCTACATAACCCCCCCCCAAACGCAGGGACATTAAACTTAACCTTGACCAGATAAGTCTTCATGTTCTAAGTGGAAGTACCTGGAGAGACCATCTGCATTACCATGGTCAGTCCCTGGGCGGTGCTCCACTGTAAAGTCCATCCCCTGTAGGGAAATGGACCACCTGAGCAGTTTGGGATTTTCACCCTTCATCTGATTTAGCCACAAGAGGGGCTTATGGTCTGTCTGAATTAGGAAGTGAGTACCAAACAAGTATGGCCTCAACTTCTTCAGGGCCCAAACCACAGCAAAGGCCTCCCTCTCAATAGCTGACCAACGTTTCTCCCTGGGGGTCAGCCTTCTGCTAATAAAAGCAATGGGCTGGTCTTGACCATCTTGATTAAGTTGTGAAAGCACAGCTCCCACCCCCAACTCAGAAGCATCTGTCTGTACAATGAACTGTTTGGAGTAGTCAGGACTCTTCAGGATAGGTGCAGAGCACATGGCCTTCTTCAGGTCATCAAATGCCTTTTGACAGCTAACTGTCCACTGAACCTTTTTGGGCATCTTCTTGGATGTCAAGTCATTCAATGGTGTCACAATGGACCCATAGTTCTTTACAAATTTTCTGTAATACCCAGTCAGGCCCAAGAAGGCTCTGACTTGTGTCTGGGTAGTTGGAGGAGTCCAGTCCTGTATGGTCTGGATCTTGCTCTCCAGTGGTTGAACTTGACCCCCACCTACTAGGTGGCCCAAGTACACAACCTTGCTCTGCCCTATCTGGCACTTAGTAGCCTTGATAGTCAGGCCTGCCTTTTGCAGGGCCTCCAGAACCTTCTTCAGGTGGATCAGGTGATCCTCCCAGGTGGAGCTAAAGACAGCAATATCATCTAGATATGCTGCACAAAAGTCATCCAGCCCAGCAAGGACTTGGTTCACCAACCTTTGGAAAGTGGCAGGTGCATTCTTCAAACCAAAGGGCATTACCACAAACTGATAATGCCCACTAGGGGTAGAGAATGCTGTTTTGGCTTTTGACTCCTCAGCTAGTCTGATTTGCCAGTAGCCAGCTGTCAAATCAAATGTGCTCAGAAACTTGGCAGAAGCCAATTTATCAATGAGCTCATCTGCTCTTGGAATGGGATGAGCATCTGTCCTAGTGACAGCATTGAGACCTCTGTAGTCCACACAAAACCTCATTTCTCTCTTTCCATCTTTGGTATGAGGTTTTGGCACAAGGACCACTGGGCTAGCCCATGGGCTCTCTGATGGCTCAATCACTCCAAGCTCCAACATCTTTTGCACCTCAGCCTTTATACAATCCCTGACATGGTCAGGTTGCCTGTAGATTTTATTCTTCACAGGCAGATTGTCACCAGTATCCACCTCATGGGTGCACCAGCTAGTCTGACTGGGTGTGAGTGAAAACAAGTGTCTGTGGGCCTGCAACACCTGTCTGCAGTCCACCTGTTGCTGCTCAGTGAGGCTGCCTGCCAAGGCTACTCCATCAACTGAACCATCATCAGGGTTCTGGGAAAGCAGGTCTGGGAGAGGGTCACTCTCTTCCTCCTGTTCCCCATCTGTGGCCATGAGGAGACTCATGTCCTCCCTGTCAACAAATGCTTTCAAACGATTGACATGGAGCACCCTGTGGGGGCTCCTAGGGGTGCCAAAGTCAACCAGGTAGGTGACTTCTCCCTTCTTTTCAATGATAGGGTAGGGTCCAGTCCATTGGTCCTGGAGAGCTGCTGGCCCCACTGGGTCCAACACCCACACCTTCTGCCCTGGCTGGTACTCAACCAGAACAGCCTTTTGGTCATGCCAGGCTTTCTGTAATTCCTGACTGGCCTCAAGGTTTTTGGATGCTCTCTCCATGTATTCAGCCATCCTGGAGCGGAGACCAAGTACATAATCCACAATGTCTAGTTTAGGCTTTTTGAGAGGTAACTCCCATCCTTCCTTCACCAAACTCAATGGACCTCTTACAGGGTGGCCAAACAAAAGTTCAAAAGGGCTGTAGCCAACCCCCTTCTGTGGGACCTCTCTGTAAGCAAAGAGCAAGCAGGGTAAAAGGATGTCCCATTTCCGCCTAAGCTTCTCTGGTAAACCTTTTATCATTCCCTTTAGGGTCTTGTTGAACCTTTCCACAAGCCCATTGCACTGTGGATGGTAGGGTGTGGTAAACTTATAGTTTACTCCACACTCTTTCCACATTGCTTTTAAGTATCCAGACATGAAGTTGGTACCTCTGTCTGAAAGAACCTCCTTTGGAAAGCCCACTCTTGAGAAAACTGCAATGAGGGCTTTTGCCACCACAGGAGCTGTGGTGGTCCTCAGGGGAATTGCTTCTGGGTACCTGGTGGCATGATCCACTACCACCAGTATAAATCTGTGCCCAGATGCTGTTTGAGGATCCATGGGACCCACAATGTCTATTCCAACTCTTTCAAAGGGTACCCCCACCACAGGTAGTGGTATCAGGGGGGCCTTTGTTGTGCCACCTGACTTACCACTGGCTTGGCAAGTGACACAGGAGCGACAAAACTCCTTGACATTTTCTGACATGTGAGGCCAGTGAAAGTGTGGAACAAGCCTGTCCCAAGTCTTATTCTGGCCTAAGTGTCCTGCAAGGGGAATATCATGGGCCAAGGTAAGAAGGAAGCCCCTAAACTTCAAAGGTATAACCAACCTCCTGGTTGTGCCAGGCTTGGGGTCTCTAGCCTCTGAATAAAGGAGTCCTTCATCCCAATACACTTTATGGGTACCTTGAGCATTCCCTGCAGCCTCAGCAGCAGCTTGCTGTCTGAGGGGTTCAAGTGAAGGGCAATCTAATTGGGCCTGCCCCAGGTCTGCCCTTGAGGGTCCCCCTGTCCCCAGAAACTCAACCTGATCAGGTTCAAGCTCCTCAGAGACAGTCTCCTCTTGGACTGCAGAATCAGTTTCCTGTGAAACCTGATCCTCAACCTGGGGCAAGTGGGAAGGCACAGCCTTAACCCTCTTGCTCCTTCTCTTGGGTTGTGGTTGGTCTATTGTTTCAAGATCCACCACTGGTTCAGGAAGGCACTTCTTAGCCTGAGACCTTGTCACTGCAAGGACATGAGCTGAAATCCCTAGCATTTCTGCATGAGTCCTGTACTCCACTTCTGACCAAACTGAGCTTTCAAGATCATTGCCTAACAGACAGTCTACTGGGAGGTCTGCACTCACAACAACTTTCTTTAGGCCATCTACCCCTCCCCAGGAGAAGTTCACAACAGCCACACTATGGGAAGTAGTGGAGTTGCTTGCATTGGTCACTAGGTAACTTTCACCTAGTACAATTTGTCCAGGGTCCACAAAGCCAGGTGCCACCATTGTGACACTGGCACAAGTGTCCCTGTAGGCCTGAGCCAGTTTCTCATTAATTAAGGGAGTCTGCCTATATTTGCCCAGGTTACTGGGGCTTACTGCAGTGGGCAAAGATATGTCCACATCATATAGGAGAACTGCCTGTGTGGGGATTCTGACTAGGCCAGATTCCACCTCAGTACCCAGGGTCAACCCTACTAAACCCTTTGGCTGTGTACCACCACTGCTGACTGTACTAGGGGGTGCAGTTGCTTTAGGAGCTGCAGTGGTGGGGACTGGATTTTTCTTAGTGCATTCACTGCCCCAGTGTGAAACTGATTTGCAGGTATTACACCAAGGTTTCTTTGGGCCATCGTTCTTCTTTTTCTTGTTTCCATTTTGGGAACCCCCCTCCTTATTGCTAGTTTGGGGGCCTGAAGACTTCTGGTCCTTTTCTTTATCTTTCTGATTCCCACCCTTCTGGTCTGTTTTCTTCTGGTCACCTTGGTTCTGGTTTTTCTGCTTAATCCTTGTTCTGACCCATTTGTCTGCCTTCTTTCCCAATTCTTGGGGAGAGGTCAAATCAGAGTCAACAAGGTATTGATGCAACAGCTGGTTCTGACAGTTATTAAGGATCTGTTCTCTCATCATAAGATTGTACAATCCTGTATAGTCTGAAACTTTACTTCCCTGCAGCCAACCCTCCAGAGCCTTAGTGGCACAATCTACAAAATCAGTCCAGTCCTGAGTCTGTGCTTTTTGGGTGTCTCTGAACAACAACCTGTATTGCTCAGTGGTTAGGCCAAACCCTTCAATAAGAGCACTCTTCAGAACAGAGTAGTTTTTGGCATCCTCAGGTCTAACAGTGAGGAGCCTGTCCCTCCCTTTCTCAGAAAAGGAGTACCATAAAATTGCTGCCCACTGATCCTCAGGGACCTGCTGTACCATGCAGGCCCTCTCAAGAGCAGTCATCCATTTGTGGATATCATCCCCTTCCTTGTAGGGGGGCACAATTTTTGTCAGGTTTCTATTGTCATAGGCCCTGTCTTTTTCTTTAGGAACTTTGCTGCCACCAGTGGCATCTAAGCCACACAATTTTTTCTCTCTTGCTAAAGCAAGTTTAGCTTGAGCCAAGGCTACCTCTTCCCTTTCTATTTGGAGTTGGACAGCCCTCATCCTGGCCCTATGCTCTATTCTCTGGGAGGAAGTCATTCCTCTTTGAGATTCTCTTGAGGCACTAGAAAGGTGAGAGTCCCTTGACAGAGATCTCTCCCTTCTATTACCTGGGAGAATTTGGTTATGAGATCTGGAGTGGTGCTGGCCCCCTCCATTCCCATGTAGGTCCAAGTTGGCCTGGTTAAGCCTGGCAACCTGTACCTGGTTTCCCACCTGATCCTGATCTTCAGGCTCTTCTACATCAGAGCCTTCCTCTGGGTCTTCCTCTTCCTCCTCTACTCCTTCTTGAAGATCCTCATTCTCAGGGGAGTTTATCCCTTCCTCTGTTTCTAAGGGAGTCTGAATCGCCTTATCTAGGTCATCCTTTTCTAGGAGAGCTATTAGGGAAGGAATGGTAGGGCCTCTGCCCTTTTTTAGCCCCCTGGCTGTGCACAAGGCACTCAGGTCTTTGTGGCTAAGGTTGTCATATCTGGATGTTGTCCCTATAGGATCAACTATTACAGGAGCAGAGCCTGAAGCTCTACCTGTATCAGACATGACTGCTAGTGAGGTGTAAGTGGTGCACTTACCTACACTAAGTGGTTTCCTACTGTACCTTGCTAGTGAGTTGTAGCTGAAGCTGAGCTCATAAGACTATGTTCAGAATACAGTGGGCCCTATTCAGAAAGGTAAGTTCCGACTTTACCTTTTATATTCCTGCCAGAAATCAACAAGATGGTTTCTAGGCACACATTAGTTTAATGGACCAGACTATACATGTCTTATTGACATATTTTGCAGATTTCCTAGTTTCATGCTGAGGTGGACATACATTCACAGCCCCCATGCGATTTACTAATGTACATTCCACGTGATAAGTGAACGAGATCATGTAAGGCGAGACTGCATATCGCGCAGACGTTCTCATCTGTAAATAAGGAACTGGGATGATGCCGGGCGGGAAGAGAGTACCATGCAACTGTTTACTAGCATAGTACACCTGTAGAGGCGTGTACGTCCACACATGTTTTGTAACCATGCTTCTGCTATGCACCTCAGCTATATGTACTTTTTTACAATATTGATCCGTATATATATGTATGTTATTTCGTACGACCTCTGACTGGTACAAAATTCAAAAATGCCATAAAGATATTTAAACAAAAACAAGATGGTTTCTAGGCACGTGCAAATGCATTTACTAGATCAGATTTAAATGCCACAAATGTGAAATAATTGACTACAATAAATCCAACTGAAGGGGCGGGAAGTGGGAGTTTCAAGACCTAGTTTGCCTTGGAGGTTTGGGAAAGCCAACTAACATGTAGGTTTGCATGTATTCCCAAACTCCACTAAGGTCCCTTTTCTACCGTGAGATGATTGGAGATTTACTCCAGACAAGGGCTGAAGAAACTGCCCTTCCAGTAATGAGAGGGGAACAGATTGGGGGAAGGCATTTCTCTGTGGCGCAAAATGTAATGCCCATGGAGGAAAAAATATATACAATAACGACTGGTCTCTTCTCCATTCCCCCTGCATGGAGCTATCCGCATGGCAAGGAGAGCTCTGCACAGGGGGAAGAGGAGCCTTTAGGAAGAGTCACAAGAAATTCCATGACTACGCGTGGAAACAAGTGTCTGATCTGGGAATGTCTGCAAACAGACAAAAAACTCCTGAAAGTATGATTGGGTGGCGACAGAAATATCAACATGTAGTTTTACGGATTTTTATGTGAATAGGGTCCAATATGTTCCCTATTATACAGTGATACAAACACCTAAGGAAACAAGTGAGACACACACAAACGCGCACACTACGATTGAGACCAGAATTTAAAACATTGCAAAGTAGCAGCAAGAGAGACACAGAAAACAAAGAAAATAGCCCACAACCTCCTTAAAGAAGCCTTCATGTTACCTCCTGCAGTGTCTGATTTTTCGTTCCCTTTAGGTGCAATTAAAAAACTCACTTTCAACTCCAGCCCAGATTCACCACCAAATCCGAGCTCATCAATTTCTCATATCTGATATGATCAAGGACCCAATACAACAATGCGTTGTGACAGTGACAATAATGCAAATATAACATTGAGGAACAACTTGGGAGATACTGCCTGTTGAACAAATAAAGGAAACACCCAACACATGGACTAAAATGTATTTTAAGAGGAAGTTCCTCTCCCTCACCAACGACCCGGCCAACGCCAGAGCCAGCCTACACGAGGGAATGAAGGACGTCGCCGAATGGATGAAGAACAGCTGCCTGAAGCTGAACTCGGACAAGACAGAAGTCCTCATCCTGGGATCATCCCCCTCCGCCTGGGACGACTCATGGTGGCCCCCTGCACTGGGCACCACCCCCAAGCTACCGGACCACACACGAAACCTGGGCTTCATCCTGGACTCCGCCCTCGCAATGACCAGACAAGTCAACGCCGTATCGTCATCCTGCTTCAACACCCTGCGCATGCTCCGTAAGATCTTCCGATGGATCCCCACCAAAACCAGGAAGACGGTCACCAAGGCACTCGTCACCAGCCGAATGGACTACGGGAACACCCTCTACGCGGGAAACAATGCCAAACTACAGAAAAGACTTCAACGCATACAGAACGCCTCCGCACGACTCGTCCTGGACATCCCCCGCCACAACCACATCTCCGCCCACCTGAGAGACCTGCACTGGCTCCCCGTCAGCAAGAGGATCACGTTCAGACTCCTCACCCACCCACACAAAGCTCTCCACGACCTGGGCCCCAAATACCTCAACAACCGCCTCACTTTCCACACGCCCACCCGCCAGCTGCGATCGACCAGCCTCGCCCTCGCCACCGTACCACGCATCCGCAGAGCCACTTCCTACATGGAACTCCCTCCCCATCCACCTACGGCTGACCCAGGACCATCTCTCCTTCAGGAAGCAACTCAAGACCAGGCTTTTCGAGCAGTAACGGACCCCTTCCCCAAGCGCCTTGAGACCCTTCCAGGTGAGTAGCGCGCTTTACAAATTGTTCTGATTGATTGATTGATCCAAAACTTTTAAGGCACTGAATGGCTAATAATATAAAATCCCACTATCATCCAGCCATTTTATTTTTTCCAAAGTGGTAGCGAACGCACAACCCTGGAGAATGACAAAGGGACTTTGAAACAGAACAGACTAATGTCTGGGTCTACAATACTTCATGCAGGCTCATGTTTCAATAAATAAATCACCAATAATGTGCACAAGATCCTTGGGAGCTCCCCAATTTAATCTTTTTCTCCATAATCTAGCTCTCTCTACCTTGTTGAATCCAGAGGAGAAGACAACAAATGGACTCTCTGTTAATAGCCTTTGAGGAACTTCGTGTATAACTTCCAAAACGGGCTAAGGATAGACGATAATCAATAATTTTCCGGCCACTGTATGTTACTCTTTATGTGACTTGAACCTGTTCTGGGCCCCTGTCCAATAAAGGGAACATATCCTGCCTCAATAATTGTGGGGGGAAAACCAGCAACAAAATGGGAAGCTTACTGTCAGTTGTGTCCTTCAGTGCTATTGCTAACCACTTAGGGTTCTAAAGGTTTTGCTGTAGGGTTAAAGCTCTACAGTTCATGGCTCTGAGGTCTTCAAATAAGGGGGCATACAATGCTTCCATTTGGCAGATTCAGTATAGATATCCTGCAAATCATCGACAAGGACATAACTCTAGCCACTCCCGCCAAACAACTATATCAACTCCTAGCTTCAAGCACTCATTTCAAAAACAGTTCCCACACTTGAAAATTGTTAACATATGCTGCCAACTGTAAATGTAATAAAGTTCTTCCTTTTTTCTATGATTGGTCTAGTTAATGTCACTTTCCTTTACATCACCGAGTCACTTAATGTATAGGTTTAAGGCCCTTACATGACCGTGTAAGGCATACACTCAAACAACATGTAACCTCCAGGTTTTGGATGTTGTAAGTGTCTAGTTTAAGGCCGACAGACCAATACCACTCGCAGTTCAAGTAGGTGTCACGGTTCAGTCCTATCTTGGATATAAAATAAAGAATGGGAGACACAGAGGGAAGTCTATTTTAAAATAAAGCATTTTCAGGAGTCCACATCCAAATCAATCACAAATGGAAATACCAAGGACACCACAATGTTGGGAAGACTTGACCCTGGCCAACCTTGAAAGCTAAGCTTTAAGATACTTTTTTATAAGTCAGTGTCTCGACTCTTTTCAAGCTATTGGGTGATCCTTTCGGTGAGAACGATGAGGACACCCATAAATTCTTGTGTATATTTTATTGAATGTTTTTAATGACACTAACAAACAAATAGAATAAACATACGTGCATACTTGTTTCTACTTTGCAGGCCTGGATTGGGAATAGAAGGGATATATATGAATATTAATTGCAGGTAAGCTGGCAAGGGTGCCACACTGGGTCGACAGTAGTCTTAAATGTAATACTCGGTAGGCTTCATTAAGCCTTTATTTTATTTATGTATTTATTTGTTAGATTTATAATGCGCATGGCTGCCCCAGCGACAGGGCGTCCCAGCGCAGACCATCAACTCCCAGACGAGAAACCGAAGCAGAAAGCATTAAGCCGGAAAGAGCCAGGTCTTAATGGTCTTCCGGAACGCAAGATGATTTTGAATTGCTCTGATGGACCCAGGGAGCAAAGTCCAAAGTTGCGCAGCCAGGTAGCGAAAAGAAAGGCCACCAGCTCTGGCTTTCCACACACGTGGGGTGCATACGAGCGCTAAGGTGGCAGATCTTAAAGGACGACGGGATGCATAGAACTGCAGCAGTCCCTTCAAACCAGCCGGTGCCTGTGGTGATAAGATCTTATGCGCCAAACAAAGCGTCCTAAATTGGATACGCTTTTCTATCGGCAACCAGTGAAGCTTCTGCGGTACATGAGACATGGGATACAGAACAAGTGTACGGGAGGGCCAACAGCATGCAGGCAGCAGCATTCTGTGCCCTTTGCAGACGCTTGACGCTAGCCTTATTTGCGCCTAGATATAGGCAGTTCCCATAGTCCAGTCTAGAAAGAATAGTCGCCTGGAAGATGATTTTGCGGACTTTCGGGGGTAAAAAAACCCAACAACGGTTTCAAGCCCCTCAGAACACCAAAACAAGTCCCAGCCACAGCTTTAGATTGGGCTTCAAATGTTAGATCACTGTCGAACCAAATGCCAAGATTTTTCACTGTCTCCTTGGGCAAGGGGGAAGGTTTCAGCCGGTCGGGCCTTTAAGATTAACTGTCTCGTCTGATGCCCATGGCATGTTGCTGGGTGTCAAGAATAACAAGTCTGCTTGTTTATTTACCCACATGACAAGTAGGCTGCAATACTTACAGCACAAACCCTTTGGTTACCAGTTTACAACATCACACTGTAGTTGTAAGAAAGAGGGGTATCTGCAGCTAAGGCAAGACAAGCATCCACATGAATGTTCTGAGCAGAATATATGGTTCATTAATGCAAAGTTTTGAGCACTCTAAGGAAATACAGTGAGCTGGAAACTCAGCTTGAATTAACAACAGTCGCTCAATTTAAAAATGTATACACGTTTGCAAAATTTCAATAAGATTCGACAAAGCTAATGGGTCTGGTGTTAGCTACCGGCCTTTTGGCTTTGGCAATGTTTGTTTTGTCATCATTTATAAAAAACAATTTAAAACTGGAGGATCTGCTAAGACCTCTACAGCATAAAAACATTGGCTAAAAGTTAAAATATAATATTGGTCTCAAAAAGTACTAATTTGTAAAGTAGTCCCTGGATGTGTTGTCTTGCTCCTTGCGAAATGGCAGAATGCTGTCACTCATGTTAAAGTTAGCGGAAGTGGGCAGTCCCACTGCCCCATGCTCAGTGCTATAGTGGGTGGAAGAAAATGTGAATGACACAACAACAGACCAATGAGTAAAAAGGGGTGGCTGAAACGCCCTATAACTATATAATAGATTAAGGTATTTTTGTGTCTTTTGAATCCAAAATAAAAAAGATTTGAAATAAATAAAAATAAAAAGTTCGTTGAATCAAAACGGCTAGCCCATATCTTCAAATTGTGGCTACTTACAATGCCCCAAGAATGCTCTTTCAGTCTAAGTAAATACATGCAGAAGGATGGAAGCAAGACTGCTACCTTTATTTTGAAAATAAACAATGAACCTAAAACAAATTTACAAATTGAAAATAAATTGAGGAAGGCTGTCAAAAGAGTTGATAAACGATTATGTAATTTGTTGTTTTCTAAATGAAATGTACCCCAAAAATATTTCAACTTGAGAAAAATGGAAATAAGTTACAGTTTTACTAAACCATAGTGCAATTTTAATGGCAATTATTTCAAATAGCATTTCTCTAAAGCATCATTTAATGTGATGCATGTCAATAATTAAAAATCATCATAACGGAAAATCAGTGTAACACCAATATGCGTGGTCATTTTTAAAAACAGTCATGAACGTTCACCCACAGGTTCATGACCTTACACTGCTGCAGATTTACGACTTGTCAGGAGGTAATTTCTGATCTTTTCCAGGGAGGGGAGCAGTTGGTGAAACCCCTTAACAGCTAAATTTGTAGGTGTGCACAAAGCCATGGGTTATTTCAGCCCCGGAATAAATACTTTCCACCTACTTCAAGCAAATGTGCTCACACGGAGATGTTGGTCTGATTATTGTCTGCATAGGACAGGGTTTGAAAGTCAAAAGAGTGGAGATGATTCGCCAGAGGAACAAATACCCGCTAAAGAGAATAATGCTGAGGAAGGACGGACCACAGAGGGACACCACAGATACAGTAGGTTAGAGAAGAAATAAGGATTGGGTTCTGGAAGAAAGAAATTAGCTAATCTATTAGAGTGAATGTTCTGCGTAGCATGTGGAACTAGTTACTAGTTGTGCATGCTTTTGGGATTCAAGCTTGTATCCATTCACCATCAATGAGATTGGTCCTGCAACCCCCATCCCTTAGCTGTTTGGATTTTAATTGTGCTTTGGGTGTCCCTTCTGACATTTGCACGTACCGTTGTGTAATCAATTTCTCATGCACATTCGCCTCAACCATATTCCTCAGTGTTTCGGAGATCATCGATGCATCCGGAACCCCTCCCAGCTGTCGCTACCAATCCTCGTAACTCTGCCATACTGTAAGACTTATGCGTCTATTACCCCAAATATTTCCTGTGCTTCTGCAAATGTTGGAAATGTACCATGTGCTCAGAGGGCGCACGTGAGATTCGTTCCAAACCCCCACCATGCGTTAAACTTCATACCTTCCTAGTGCTCTGCTAAACGTTTGCATTTCCCATAAGGGTGCTTCTGTGACATATGCCTGTGTTGCATGGTCCAGTCTGCAGTGCTGTGCCCACTGTTTCCTTGCCACTATGACAATGTAAGAACAGTGCCTGTTCTGTAAATTTTACTCAAACAGCATGCCTGAAGTTGTGAAGTTCTAATTCATACCTTTCAGCAGACACTTATGTAGCTACCAACCCCACATCGGTGAACCATGCAAACAAATACGGTAGCTGAGTGGCAAGACCACTCCTCGCCCTGTAATGCAGCTACAGACCTCCCCCCTCCTCCAGGGGCTTCCAAATCTGCTCTATTCTCTTGCTTCCCCACAAAAAGCATCTCACCATTTTAGTTAACCTTCGCACACCTGCTTCTGGCATTCATGCTTTGCTTGCACATATGTCAGAAGTAGTTAATTTCCCCAGTGTAAGAATAATATATGAGCACTTCAGAGTCTGAGATTACCAACGGCAGTGCCCCCTGTTCAGGGGTATCACTTGGTCCCATAAGGGTTCTTTTGGTGTTTAGCTCAGGTCTTAAGGGTGAAGTGCAAATACGTTTTAGCCCTGGCGTTATCCAATATATTTTTGATTTAACTAAAAAAAAAATATATATATATATATACATATATATATATATATATATTCACTGAAAAAAACAAAGGTTTCACACATGTTATAGTTAGCTTGACATTTCACTCATACAAAACCATTGAAATTCCCCCGTTATAGTTAGTTCAGCTAACTATAACTTGCGCGCCCGCAATGCACTGCTGATGACGTCACATATTACATCCCTCATGACATGGTCAGTGACATCAATGATGACAACCCTCATGACATCTCAAATGACAACAGTGCATTGCGGGCGCGTGAGTTCTAGTTAGCTGAACTAACTATAACGGGGGAATTTCAATGGTTTTGTATGAGTGAAATGTCCAGCTAACTAGAACATGTGTGAAACCTACGTGTTTTTCAGTGAATTTCTAAGGTTTTTTAAATGCTAATTCCTAACTATAACATGGCTGAAACCTATGGTTTTTTTCAGTGAATTTCTAGGGTTTTTTAAATGCTAATTCCTAACTATAACGTGGCTGAAATCTATGATTTTTTCAGTGAATTTCAAAGGTTTTGTAAATGATAATTTTTTAATGTATTAATTGTTATATTTTTTTAAAGTATTTTTTTTTAGATATTTTATTTTTTAAATTACATTACATATTTTTAATATAAATTGGAAAAAAATATTGAAATTGTAATTTTTTTAAACTTTTATATTTTTTTAATTTATACATATTTTATATAGAAGGCAATGATATCCTATGGAAAGAAATTCAAGTTACTGGTAAGTTCAGTTAAATTTACTTTTCAGGAATAGTAGTGAGCTGAAAGATGCAGCACTGAGGTCTCTCCAGATAACAGGTGAGTAAATCGGAATTCGTAGTTCGCTGATTTTTGAGGAATTTTTTTAAGTTTCAAAACTCCACACTTAGAAAAATTTCCAAGTGAAACCAGTCAATGTTAGCCTATGGAAGGAAATTCAAGTTACTGTAAGTATGGTTAGAATTACTTTTCAGGATCAGTAGTGGGCTGAAAGATGCAGCACTGAGGTCTCTCTTGATAACAGGTGAGTAAATCGGAATTAGTAGTTCGGCTGATTTTAGAGGATTATTTTGCTCAATAGTGAAGGAAGGGGGCGGGGCCTGAAGTGACATGTGTGCAACCACGACCTGTGGCGCGTTTTAGTTTGGGGAATTAATTCCTCTTCAATCCTGAGGTCCCCTGTGATCCAACTAGCCTACCAGGTACCTCCAGTATGCGCCAGGGAGCTGCGTTGCTGAGAGGTGTTCAAAGGGCACGTCCCCTTTTTACAACACTCTGCAACGCAGCTCCGTGGCGCTTACTGGAGGTACCTGTTGGACTAGTTGGCCCCTAGGGGACCTCTGGATTGAAGAGGAATTAATTCCCCAACTTCTACCGAGGCACAAGATGGCTGCCAACACTTCCTGGTTTGGAGTGTTGACAGCCAATTAGCATGAAGCTCGTGCTCGGGAAGGTACAGAGTACAGTACAGAGTACGGTACTTCATCTATAGATATATCTATGATTTTACTTTTGATTTTCTGAGGAACTACTGAATGGATTTACACCATTTAAAAAAAGGGTAATCTGCGAACCGAACTCTACCTTTTTGCCAAATTTGGTGTAATTCCGTTCAGCCGTTCGGGCTGTAGCCCTGGCTAAAGGTCCCTATGGAAAATTGCATGGGGAAAAATCGTTTTGGTACCCCCCTTTTTTCTCAGCCCCCGCTTCACGAATCACCCCCAAACTTTCAGGGAAGGAGCAGGTCATTTTCTTGGAGAATTTCGCGTGTATTCGTCGACCGGCGCCAAAGTTATTCCAAATAGAATGTTGCAGATTTCCTATGGAAACTAGGTCCTAACTATAACTACCTACTGGCGACCGCCAGTAGGTAATATATGTAATATGCTAAATTATAGAGGCTTTCAGCCAGCCCTCTTCGTCCATTGGTTAGCTGTTGAGTCATTCACATTTTTCCCCCACCCACTACAGGTTGAAGCCCTTTCACAGAGAGTACATCCACACCCAAAGTAGTTCCCTAAAGTACCATAGACTACTGAGACACTGTGTGCTTTGTGAGACCAAAAACATATTTTTGCTTTTACCAATTTTTTGACAGATTGAGGAGGGCATGGAAGCTTCCCACAACAATAAAGATTTGAAAAAACCATGCCAAATCAAAACAAGGACGGGCAAAGCTAAAAGGCTGTCAGCGAACGCCAGGCCTACTGACTTCACCAATACTTGTTTACCTATGTGATTTCGTTATAAATTCACTGCATCTCGGTTTAGCATGTGGTGCACACTAGAGTCTCAACTCTGAGTGAGTTTGATTTTCTTTCCGTCTTAATGCCTTCTTATTATCTAACTGCCTTCCTGTGATATTCTGACAAGTATCTGAAGTATATTGTTTTCTATTATTTCACTCAATCAACAGTGCTGAGCGGCTATGCCACCGGCAGTCAGGTGCAATACAGAATGGCGATGGCTCAACAAAAAAACAAGCGTATTCACTGGGGAACATAGTCATTGGTGAAAGCATTTACCAATGAGCATGCGGCCAAACAGCTCCGGTGCAAGACTTTTTCGAGCGGCAGGCAAAATGACAGATTGCCATTTGATTGCTCCTCCTCCAAAAGTAACAAGGAGATTGTTAGGCCTTTTACTGCAGTCTTGCAACTGCATAAGGTGGGCTTAATGTATTAACGACCTTGTGCGCACACCAGAAAATGTACTTCCCTTATGAGAGTGACTGCTTCTGAGACAGAAACTAAACTTAGCCTCTGCGAGGCCTACTCCCGAGTGTTCTGTAAACCATGAAATGTATAGCATAAAGCACGGTCCCCAAATATACACTGTGCAGCAAATGACACACAGCACATTTTGGAAGGTGACACTGCACAGCTCAGTCAGATCTGAAGATTTAGAGCACCGACTTCCAGTGAAGGGTGGGCTGATCCCGCCCTTTGTCGCCAGATGTGGATCCAGCGAGTAAGAACCCTGCAGTGGTTGTGTTACCACTTCCTCCAGCACGCAGACACTGGAGAATAGGTAAGTTGTACAGACAGTAATGCAACTATGAAACACCTGGGTATGGGAACATCGCAGGGGGTCCATGGTGAAACTGCAGTCTCTAGTCTAGGTGGGGTGTGCTGAAGAGCAAGAATTCCACTGTGTGTCTGTATGTATGTATGTGAGCCCCACCACACACAACCCTCTGATAAGATGCAGCTACTCTTTCTTACACATGACAGTTTTTGTCGTGGACAGCTAGGACTTGCACTGCACTGATGCTAGTCAGGAATTCCACATTAGGATGGAACTAAGCAGGTGCATAGCCAGTCGTGACTTTAATACAAACAATAGGCCCAGTGACAATGCGTAGACATTTATCACACAGATGGGGGCTTTGGGGGGAGTTCACAGTGGAGAACCTTCATTGAACAGGCTCAGAGCAGCCTCAGACACCCCCGCCACCGTTCCATGGTGGTTACCAGTACAACCCGCACCCTCAGAAGCCGGGCTCGGCTGGGGGAGCTGGAAACTATTGTGGCCGCACAGCTGCACGCGTGAAAGGCCCCGAGGCGCGGGCTGCCGGGAGCGGTGAATTGTTGCTTGTCGGGTGCAGGGGGTGGCCAGCGAAGGCCAGGCTGGTGGCGAAGTCGCAGTGCAGCGTCTCGCGGTAGTTTCAGCCGAGACAAGGGGGCCGCTGTCATTGCGGCGTTTCATATGCAAATCAGCGCGTGTGGTACGCGGTGGCACAGAGGCTATCTGTGAGGGTGCCGCGCCAGCTGGACGCCGCTGTGCTAGGGACGTCTCACTCCAGGAGCCGCCTTCACTGGTGTCTCCTGGGGTGGAAAATCCCAGTTCAGACGCTGTTACATTAAGGGGTCCTCTTACACCTGCAAAGCGGACCCTTCCGCCAGGTGCGGATGGAGACACCTTTCTGTGATGAGGTGGAGGAGCCTCCAGCCTGTGGTTGTCCAGGATGCCTTGCGCATGCGCCTACGAAGATGCTAGATTGAATGGAGTAAAGAGCAGCATCCTGGGAGGGTGCCGCGGGTCCATTGGTCCTTTACCGCACTACTTTTCATACGCCATGCTTGATAAACGTCTCATTTTAAGGTTTTTATATATTATTCAAACCACTGCTGTACATGTGATAACCCGAAAATAATGAAAGGACTGATAAGATGCAGCATAGAGTCAGAGAGTGCAAGGTACGGATTCAGACCAGAGCATGGAAGGTGACAATGATGCCTGCCGAGGACCTACAAGGGATGTCCTGATAGAGAGAAAACCACACCCCTGAGAGTCTTAGTGGATACAGTGGCCACTGTGTAGTGGGCTATGGAGACGAAAGGATCGAGCTAATGAAATTTACTCAAACTAGCCCTACCAATGGCATATTCGGCTGGTTGGTCAAGCAAGCAGGCGCCCAGGAGGAGTGCTCAGTCAGGTATTCGGGACGGTCTAGTCTGTGGAAGAGGTGGATCGGAGGGCACAAAACCAAGAGGATGTATTAGAGGAGACAATCACTACACTGGTAGAGGGGATAAGACTTGTAGTAAGTGTGTTAAAGCTCGGAAACACGATCTGGGATGTTGACAAGGACGGCTCTTTCAGGCCTTTCTTGAGTGAAGTGAAAGTTGAGGCTAGTGTATTCTCAACAAGAAGGCCATTCCCTTGGATGACGGCTCCTTAGTAAGCAGATTGGTAGGAGATACTCCTTTATTTGTAGATTAACATTTAGGGAGTTAGTTTTTGAAAAATGTTAAACTAATAGCCCGCACACAATGAAGGTTTTTCTTCATGGTGTGGGGGTCATTTTTTATTTTTAGTGTCCTTTAATTCCAGGTTTTACCTGGCCGTGACGGACAGCAACAAAAAAGCCACCCGACCACCCACTCCGATGACTGGTGCTCTGTCGGGTCATCAGAGGAGTATGCCGGCAAAGGAACCAGATTAGCTCAGTCATCGACATACTGTTGGTCTCCCCACCCCATTATCAGGTGGGCGGGCAAGCATACCCAGAGATTAGCTGAGGGGGTATGACACCTCCGTTGCAACCGAGTACCCTCTCTGCAAGACTCTAAACCGGGCCCTAAGAGTCAATGATCTAATGCTGTTTGTGCCCATGATGCTGTTATCAAGTTTTCTGCAAAAGGGTGGCCAGTGGAACTACCTTTGGCCACCTCTGCAGAGTGAGGAGTCATATCAGACCCGAGATAGTAAAGGAAGGAAGGCACAGGAAGTCAACATATCACACTCCTCCTAGACAGAGGGTAAACTAAACACATTTTTTACAAGAGGAGTTCACAAAAGTGATATCGTTTTAAGTGCCAGTATATCACTAACGATTTGATAGGTTTCAGCCATTCAGTCTGGATGTTTTATTTTTTTTAAATTGCTATATTCATCATAATAGGCCTGGGATGGACCCAAGCATGAAGCCGGGTGGGCTAGTGGCTGAGCTGCCATTCTGGAATATCGGTTTTCAAATGTGGCCTCGATACTTGACTTAAAATCATGTGATTCTGGAAATTCACTTAATCTCCCTAGGTCTCAAAATTTAAATAATCGAATTGCAATTGCAGTACATGAAATGTAATGGCGTAATTTCAAGACGTAAAGACCCGTTTGGACTCTCATTACAAAGGGTCTCAGAAATTCCCAATGGATAAGATATTAGAAGTCATTGGCCCCATCCGGAGTCTGTACTCATACTACATTTCTGCACCCACCATCCCCATGTGCGGTAATCCTCCATGTGTTATTGCAGTAAAACCAGGAAGAGTTTTTTTCCTGGTAAAATAGCTGCAATTAAGCCCTTGCATGCTGCAATCAATGGGAAAGCACTAACTCTGACACTTTATTCCCCTCCACTCACTGGACTCTGGAGAGATCAACTTATGATACCCGGATAATGCTAGAAGCGGGGTTATCAGTAGCCCTGATATTCATAATAAGAGATACAGTATTCCTGGCACTTGTAATCATCAGGGCCTTTAGGTATATGATCTATTGTCTCCCAGCTCCCCATTACCGTACAGTGCTCCAAGGCTCCCCAGCAAGGTTTGTGCTACATAAATATCAATGAATAAATACTTTTAGGCCTAAGCCACGTCTTATCTGAACTAAGAGGTTTTATAACTTGACAGAGGGTGGATTCTTCTCTGCACACCCAATATTTTGAGTTCTTTCCTAGAACAGGTCCAGCTTGCTGAGGCCAGTTGAGACCCAAAGGGCGTGGTTCTCTCTCACGGACTCCAGTATGGCTATCTGATGGCACTGGCACATTGCAAGTGCGCGCAAGCCTCTTCGAGGACCACAATGGACAATCCTGGTTCTGACGGTCTGGGACTCCCAGCCACAAATGCGATACCCAGCCCATCACAGAGGAAGAGGGGAGTGTTGAAAAACATTCCTTCTAAGAGTCAGACTTACAAACACCAAAAAGTTTTAAACTCTCCACATCTTTTTAGAAGAGACGAACTGTGTGGCTGACAAGGGTCCAGCACCTCAGTTTTGAAGTAAGTCAAATTGTCTTTGTGTTAGTGCATAATCACGTCTCGAGCTTGCCACACCAGAGCTCCACTGTGAAGACAGATACAGAAACTTTTTCAGAAAAGAGACGGAGCACTATAAATCAGTCCAAAGCGCTTCAATTTTCAAAAATTAGTCCTTTTTATTATGTTTCAAAAATTCTTAAAAGGCCTCCGCCAACGCGTTTCGTTCCAGATTGGAACTTCTTCAGGGCTCAATCAGTGGTAGATACGCAAGAACTTATGTAGACGTAGAAAGGTCTTCAGAAAAAAGCGGGTCCACCCTTGGTATTACGCAACGCGACAATTGCTCTTCGTGGAGTAATCTTTAGAAGATTGTGTTTGATACGCGGAGTCGCAAACAATACAATAACCGCGCTCCTAAGATCAATATGTGAGAAAGACAGCAACACCCCTTCCATAAGCACCAATATAAGTTTTTGGGCGTGAAATGTAGAGTAGGAAAAGGGGTGCAAGGTTCTGGGTCACCCTATGATGAGGATCATCCAGTTGGCTTAAACGTAAATGGGGACATGTATAACCCCAGAGAAATGTGGCAGCACCACCTCCTTCCCTTGTGTAGAGGGAGAGGCGTCCAAAAGTTGTGCGGGTGGTAGCCTCTCTACATCTGCTCACCTGAATCACAAAGCCGTCATCGGCACCTGTGCTTGTGAACACTTCACATAGGAAAAAGAATTTCCACATGAAAATTTAAGAAACACAATATTTGCTAAATTCTCAAATGTCCTGCAGGCAAACGTTCCACAATGTGGAGAAACCACGCAGGCTGTGTCTTAGAAAACATGTTTAGGTGGGGGAAATTATGAAAAGAGTAAACTTCAGGCTCCCAAGCCTGGTACATCTGCAATTATAACATATAGGAATAGGGCCTCCCTGTAATGGCACCGGGAAATCTGATGTGGTAATTCTGCTCCTGAAATTACCAATATAGCAGGGATCAGTCATTCTAGGCTGCAGAATAAACGCAGTACTACGACAAAAGTTCACCTATGTCAAAGAACTGCAGATGGTTTGACATATGTAGCACAGGATAAGGGACTCTGCAGCAAAGGAAACAAACATTGGCAAAGCCAATGTTTCTCGCATCTGTGACCTATTGAATTTACCAATTCTTTTTAGCCATGCTCCACAGTGTTCACAACTCTGAGCAGCGTGGTTAAAGTTTTTAACAAAAATAAAACCATCTGTCATATCTTTTTGCAGGCACGCGCATCACGCATACGTGCGCCTACAAAATGATGCTGGTACTTTTTTTCATTTCAAATAAGTTTTTATTGGTTGTTTCAGCATAAACATACAATGAGTAGATCAAGTAGCATAATTAGAGTCAGAATTTCACGGGCGAATATTACAGTACGCTACTTTACATCAAAAAGAAAATGTCAATACAAAAGTACATAGCTGATATCTTGTCGAAAGTAGTAGTGCATATATCTTATACTCAACAACATTTTAGTCACAGTTATTTTACTCAAACATCATTTTACTCATCAAAAAACACCATGATAAATAATACAATGATGGGAGTCTGCAAACACATGTTAATGGATCGTGGACGGTGTGGGACCAGTTTAAGGTGGCTTATGTGTCGTGAAATAGTTGTCAAGAGTTGACCACAGTTTTCTTGTGGGAGGGCGCCACGGTGTCTGTTGGAGTGCTACATTATCGGCACCACGTAAGCTGATTATCCAATTTAGCCACCCTGTATGTATAGGCATTTATATAGTGCACTACTTACCCGTAGGGTCCCAAGGCGCTTCGACCGCTGCGAAACCCTTCCTGGCTTCCCTGATAGATGGTCCCTTAATGGGTATCTCCAGGGTGAGACCAGGCATCCCCGGCGGTCTGGTGGGGCCGTTAGTGAAGATGAGGCAAGCTAATGCCCAGAGTTGCCGAGTGTGATCGCTGATCAGAGTGGGCACCGAGGCAAGAGAATTATCGAGTCCGCTGACCCTGGTCCAGAAACCTGCCGCGCCGGGAATCGAACCCTGGTCCCGGGCCGTCCTCTGCTCTCGGGTCTGCCGCCTCTAACCAGTGAGCCACACTACTGCCTGCGAAGTTGGCTTTGCTGGTATCTTTCCAGTTACTAAGGACTGTCTTAACCGCCGCTGTGAGTAGGAGATCAAGTAACGCCTTATCGTCTGCGTCAAGGGAAGGGTCCTGGGTGAATCCGAAAACTAAGTAAGGGAGCTCTTTAGCTGGTGTAATGTGGAATAGTTTTGAGAGAAACTCGAATATCTTCTCCCAAAAAGGTGCTACACAGTCGCATTCTAGGATAATGTGTGATAAATCACCTTCTGCACGTTTGCAATTCCAGCAAAAGGCGTCTGGGCTGATGTTGTGTGCAAATAATTGCGCCGGAGTCCAGAAGGCCTTATGAAGGAGCCAGTATTTGGTCTGGGATAGTGTAGGGCTGATTTTGTGTCTCGTGCAAGATACCCATGTACTGGTCCATTCTGTTTCTGTGATTGGCCTGGACGAGAGATTATTCCAGAATTGTGTGATTGGGACAGTGAGGCTAGATTGTTGGGGACGACTGAGTCTGTAGAGGAAGGAAACCTGATGGCCCAGTCTATTTAATCTGGCAAGGTATGGTGGGAGGGAGGGTGGTGTCAGGGAGAGTTTAGTTTTGGACAGTGCTGTTTTTACGTTTAGAAAGTTGTAAAATTCTATTGGTTCAAGATCGGATTTGTTTTGTAAGTCACTGAATGGAATAGGATATGACCCCGCAAACAGTTGGTATGGGAACAGTATGCCTTTTTTGATCCATGTCGCATTGTGTAGAGGTTTACCCTTGTACAATATGTTACGGTTGTTCCATAAGGATTCCCATTGTGAGCCCCGTATGCTGTTTTCTAGGATTCTGTCAAACTTCAGAAGAGCAGATTTTGTATTATGAAATATTGATTTAGAGTGGGTTAGTTTGTTTAGATTTGTCGAAAGAGCCGCGCTAGGGGCAATACCATCTAGAAATTCTTTCTCAATTTCTAGCCACACTGGTACTGCTGGTACTTTTTGATCTTTTTAGATACTGATCCGAGTTGGATCGGTAACTAAAAGATCATTAAATACGCAAAAGTGTTTTTTGGTGTTAAAGTGGGGCAGAGGGTGGGATGGAAGCATAACAAGCAGAAAGAGGCAATGGGGGAGCAAATGCAACAGAAAAGGAGGGTGGAGTAAGTCAAAGAAACACAGAGGAGTGTGGAGGTAAGACGAAGCAGGGCGGGATGGGGAAGCAACAGGTTTGTGGGAAAGCAACACAGAGGGTGCGGATGGGTGGAAGCAAGGGCGCCGGGTCAGCACAACAGGGAGAAAGCAACAAAGACTGCAGGATGAGAGAAGTACACGAGGGAGAAAGCAAAAACATGCACGCTCTCTAGCATTGGCTAATTCTAAAGAAGAAAGTAGTGCTTTAAAAAAGAATCAATTGTAGCACGAAAGGCAGCCAGTTAAAGCGACAGTAAAGAAGCAATGCTCCATGGGAAGGACCAACACAAGATTGACAAGCTGGGATAGCAATAAAAAACAGGCAAATGAGAGTGACAAGGTAGCCAACCAATGTTAAGCAATGGGGTAGGGAGCTCCAAGCCACTCTATGTTCACAGGAAGCCCTAATACCCCTCGCAACAGGCAGTGCATGCACAGTCGGCAGGATCGATCAGATACTGCAGCACAGGACTTACAAATGTGGTGGTTCTAAAATAGTGAGACTGTTGCAAAGAGCAGACATACGAAAGGACAAGATGAGGCCAAACATAGCAGACATGGTAGCACAGAACAGGCACACAGCGATTCTAAAACTATGGTATATTTTAGGCCCAGATGTACAAAACTTCCAGTTTGCATTTCTTAAATAGCGACTCAGTAGGAATCACAATTTAAGAAATGCAAAAGGATATGTACTAAATTTGTGATTCCCTAATAGTGATTCCTAGAACGTAGGGAATCGCAAATAGGAAATGCCATTGCATTCCGGCCTATTGACAAAACCGGAAATGGTTTGCATTTTCTAAATTGCAAGCGTATCCTAAATTGCGATTTCTTAGGAAATGCAAAGCTGAGCCTGCATCTAGGCTTAAGGACCCCCTGGAGTCAACCCTAATTTCCAAGTGCAGATGTAGGTGCACCTATGCACTAGGGACATATGTGTGCTTAACGTCACATTAAAAAATAAATTTTTTAATGCATTTTTGAATTTTGTACATGGTTACCATCAACTTCAAGTCGATGGTAAAAGCATTGCCTAAATGCCAGATTCCCACTTAGGAAAGGCTACGTACATGTGCTTTAGGAATCGCAAATAGGTAATCCCTATTTGAAATTCCTAAATCGCGGTCGCAATTTGCGATTTCTACTGGGTAGGAATACAAATTGCGACTGTTTTTGGCCCTTTGTACATCTAAAAATGCCCTTTAGCATTTCTTTACCGGCCGAAATAGCGATTCGGCCTGTTAAGAAATGCTAAATGGCTTCGAACATCTGGGCCATAAAGCAGCATCTGACATGTCACAGCATAATGTTCCTCCTCTAGCCACTCAGCACCATCCCGCAGCCAACCAATGACGGCTCCTTACCTGACATGGAATCCATCCTCTGATCAATGACCACCACCTCCTTAGAGAAGGCAACTTTCATCACCATTCTGTCACAAGATGATTAAAAAAAAAAAGCTGACCACCCATCGCAAATATACACCAGGATCTAAAACCATATCCGAGCTTGATGCGATATTATCCATAGTTTAAACTCCAAACAAACGTCCCTACAATATAGACTTCGCTGCAGCAGGCGCTTTAGCCACAAAAGCAACTCAACAGCACTCTTCAGAAAATAAACCAATGCATGCATCCTAAAAGAGTGAGAGTCCTACTCCTGCTGGAGTATTTTCACTCAACTCATGAATGTCAAGGATTGAATAATTCCATTATTTGGAGCAGCACAACATGTCCTTAGCACCACGGGCAACTCTTCCCAAGATCACTCAGTCAGAGCCCTTCATCAACTGAACACCACCTGCTGATCAAAGCCCCACCAGCAAACCTCGGGTGCACTGGGTTCAGCTTCCAGCACAGACTTGAAAGGGGGTCTCTCTCCCCCGCATTGCTCTGAAGCGCCCTTTACGTCACCCAGGGGTGTCTGAACTATAGGGTGAGGCAGAGCTAGACGGAGGAACCACGCCCCGCTGGGATGGCTGCTCAGAACCATGCTTATGGGAAACCTACAAAGAGGGATTGTTCCTCCCTTGGTCCTCGAGCTTTGAAAAAAGCAAGCGATGCCACGTCATGCATCTGACCTTTCACCTACCAATACTTCTCATACCGGAACTTGTAACCCCACACGGCTAATGGAATACATGCAACTGCAAATGTGAAAATGCAAAGCCACACATGATATGTTGCCTCTTGGCAGCTGTGGGAAATAGTTGGTGGCCTAGACTTCTAGCCCCATGGCCATCAACCTCTACTGTGATACAGAAATGGAAAACAGTGCTCGATGGCGCAATGAAGTATCAACCTTTCAAATGAGATGGGCATTTGTACTATTTTATTTATTTTGCTGTCAAATATGGACCCTTGTCATAAATTTGTGTCGGCTTTGCCATTGATTGTACAATTGTAGAAAAAGCACCGGCAAGGTAATAGTGCGGTGCTTATCCATCATGGCATTTTGTGCTTCATTGCTGCTGTACAGTTCCAAAATGGTTGACATGTTGCGTTTAAATGCAATGTCTAAATGTAACATTATGGCCATCTTAGAATGGTAGAACAATAAAAAAAAAGTACAACCTTCCATTCCAAGACGTCCCCCCGCCGCTATTACTGTTACCAATGCTTGTGCCACAATAAAAGTGGGGCGGAAAACATGAGGAGAGACGAGAAATGGCTTGCAGATGTGGCGGGAAGCAATACAGTGGTTTGCATGGCAGGGTGGAGAGTAATGGGTCAATAAAGGGATGCAACAGGCAGTGAAAAGTGATGGCTAAGCATGAGGCAACACAATGATGGTAGGAGAGAGTAGGGGAGTGATGGCATGAAGTAACAGGGAGTGAAGTGTGATGGTGGGTTGTTGGGAGACAGCACGCAAACTATTGGCAGGAAGGTTGGGCGAGAAGTAAAGGAGCTATGGTGCGTAGTAAGGCGTAACATGGAGTGAACAACCTTGGTGAATGGGGAAGGCTGGAAGCAATATAGGATACAAGAGATGCAGGAAGATACAATAGTCCCACTGCAATGCAAGTAGCCAATGGCAAGCAGCAGGACACAGAAAACGCCAATAGCATGAAATACGAGAGCCAATTGTCAGTGGGCTCATATGAGATTATCTGAAACCAATGGTTGAAAAAGAGAGAACACAATAAGCCAATTGTTGAATGGGACTGACACAAAGGCCACTCTCTAAGTATTATGTAAAGTAATGGACACACTAGGTCTGTCAGAACCGGTCATCTAAAATGGTCTGTAGCAAGACCTAATAGCAACAAAAATGCCTTCAAAAACCCACCTATACACACAAAACACAATAAGGATCTTAAAGATTGATCTCAGTTTACTTTCACACAAGCCACTCTGAAATTGAACTCTGAACAAACTCGCTACTAACCACGAACAACGGTGTGGACCACTTGAGCATCCATTCCCAACCCTTTTCTTCATAAGGTCGGTGTCCAAGCCTTCGCTTAACACTGACCCTGTGTGTTGCCTCTAGTCATCATGGTCTCAATACATGCACCATGTGGAGGGTGCTGGGAGGCACAGGCAGAAGATAGCAGAGACAAAGCATAAGAGCCTGAAAAGACCAAAGCAGCGTTGCAAGTCCTGGGCGGACTGAAGGTGGGATCGTTATTTTCTTTTACCATGGGAGTTGCCATTTAAATGAAAATTGGAAATGCAAGTACAGGGCTGCCAAACTACCACATAAGGCTCCCATTCCCACATGTTATGACACTGGAACTATAAGGACACTCTTGCCAAGTGCAACAAAGTAATACATCTGGATGTGTCTCGCAAGAAAATGTACATTGACAGAAGAGATGGACAACATCCATCTCTCTCCCTAAGGAGGGACAATATATACCAGATTTTCAGGTTATCCAAGAAAAATAAATTTACACGAAGTGAATTTCAATGGAATCTTCGATATCCTAAAGATCTGTCAAGGCTCCAGCCCTCCTGGATCGCCCCGCTCGATACTGTGTACTCTATTAAATTCCAGCCAGCCCTAGGCATCGTAGCGTAACTTGCAGTGGTCCACAATATTCACAGAGGCCAGCAATGTGAAAGGAGATGTGCTGGACAGTGTGTCAGAAGATGCGGAACATGGCTTCTTATATGGTGGTACTGCGACTCGGCTGCATGGACATTTAGCGAATTTTTAATTCATCAGGAAGCAGCCCCGCTGCAGCCCTGCCGCGAGGACCCTCAGGCCTTCAGCTCAAACTGGAACTTCTGAGAACTGTGGGGTCGCATCGTTGACCCACCTGCTCCTGTTTTCTTCAGTTGGAGCTAGTCAAATTTCAGCAGCTGCATTTGGCGGCACAATGAGCGTCATTGTAATCCCGCTCTGAACCAGGACGGATGGATCCGATGGATAAGAGAGAAAAAACTTCGGAGGCAACCAATGGCCTGGTAGGCTCCCGCTGCACTTGTCTCGCGCGCCTTTTACAACTCACAGCGCTGTCATCCACCACAAGAGAGGAATGTGGTCACTGCTCTCTGCTGGAATATTCCAGAAACATGGTGCTGGATGGTCAAAAGCTTCCTCTAGCGCCTTAAAGCAGGATCTGCACTAGAATCCCTTTTACAGTGACAACAATAAGGTATAGCACAGGAATAGGTAAAGAAAGACAAAACGGAGCACAGGAAGACTTCAGAAGTTAAAGGGCACCACAAGAAGTAAGATGCAACACCAAGACAAGTGACACACAGCACCCAGAGTCCTTAACTGTAGCACAGAGCTGGGTAAGTAAGGCGTGAAGACGTGAACAGGCATCTTTCACCACTGGGAGACACTGAGTGCAACACAAAGAGATGTACATTTTATTTGTATTTTTTTATTTCAGAGTTTTATATAGCGCGAACTTGACCTGAATCGGGTATCAGAGCGCTTTACATGGTACCAGTTGCATTACATGAGGACACATTCATTTTTGTTAGACACGGGGAGATTAAATGATTTGTCCAGAATCACAGGATGTTCTGCGTCATTGCCAAGGCTCGAACCCAGTTCCTAAGATTCGAGGTCGACCGCCCTAGCAGTTAGGCCAACTCCTCTAGGAGAGGAGTAAAGTACAGTACAAGACCAGGCAGCATACAGCACACATAGTCATCAACTGCACCACAGGGGGGTGGAAAAGTACTACAGGGTGGAGTAAAATGCAGCACAGGAGACATCAAGTGCACTACACGAAGGGATGGAGAGTACCACATGGAAGAGTAAAGTGCAGCACTAGACAAGTAGGGCACTGCACCAGCCATAAGATGCACTGCACCACAGGGAGGGCATAAAGTAATGTCCAGCACCTGAAAATGTCCGTACAGGAGAGGTTGACAACGAGGCCACCACAGAGAAGGGTAAGCTGCCACACAAGGATAGGAAATCTACAGAAGAGGGAGATAGAAAAAGCACTGCAGCAATGGTAAAGGGTGCCAAGTGGGGAGTAAAGTGCAGCACAGTAAACATCAAGTACTGTTTCTTTCTTCATCAAATGTATGCATTCCTTTCCTCTTTCCCCTTTCACCTTTCACCTGGGTTGGTATTGCCCTCCCCCCTTCATTCTCAATAGCACGTTCCTAAAGTTGGGGGTTGTTCCATGTGGAATGCTGGTAAGATTCTAACTTGTCAGATCTAAACCTGCCCATATGGACTCACAACATCACCCAACACCTGAGGGACCTCTACTGGCTCCCCGTCCAGAAAAGATGCCAATTCAAACTACTGGCACACGCCTACAAAGCCCTCCACGACGAAGGAGCAGCACACATGAATCACCGACGGAACTTCCACCAACCACCCAGAAACCTCCGCTCCGCCTCCCTCGCGCTCACACAGACCCCGCGCATCCATCATAGCCACAGCAGAGGCCGTTCCTTCTCCCACCTCGCTGCCAAATCTTGGAACGCTTTCTCCCTCCACCTTCGAACATCACCTTCACTGACGGACATTAGGAAGAGTCTTTTCGACTAAGACCAGCTCGGCAGCGCCTGGATACCCTCACGGGGGATTACCCGCGCTACACAAGTAACGTTTGATTTATTGATCGATCGTTATGGTGTAAGACAGGAGACCATCAATAAAGGAGCTTTTACATTATCTGCTGTTTGCTCTTCATTACTTCAGATGCCCCACTGGGAAGAGTAACTTGCAACACTTGTACAAGTAACACACTGCACTGGAAACATCAGGTGTACCACTGGGAGATAGAAATGGAACCACAGCAAGGTAACTTACAGCACAGAGAGCCAAGGAGGGCATCACAGAGAGGAGTAAGGTGCCACACAAGGATAGGTAAATACAGCACAGGGAGCCAAGGAGGGCATCACAGAGAGGAGTAAAGTGCCACACAAGGATAGGTAAATACAGCACAGGGAGCCAAGGAGGGCATCACAGAGAGGAGTAAGGTGCCACACAAGGATAGGTAAATACAGCACAGGGAGCCAAGGAGGGCATCACAGAGAGGAGTAAGGTGCCACACAAGGATAGGTAAATACAGCACAGGGAGCCATGGAGGGCATCACAGAGAGGAGTAAAGTGCCACACAAGGATAGGTAAATACAGCACAGGGAGCCAAGGAGGGCATCACAGAGAGGAGTAAGGTGCCACACAAGGATAGGTAAATACAGCACAGGGAGCCATGGAGGGCATCACAGAGAGGAGTAAGGTGCCACACAAGGATAGGTAAATACAGCACAGGGAGCCATGGAGGGCATCACAGAGAGGAGTAAGGTGCCACACAAGGATAGGTAAATACAGCACAGGGAGCCAAGGAGGGCATCACAGAGAGGAGTAAAGTGCCACACAAGGATAGGTAAATACAGCACAGGGAGCCAAGAAGGGCATCACAGAGAGGAGTAAGGTGCCACACAAGGATAGGTAAATACAGCACAGGGAGCCATGGAGGGCATCACAGAGAGGAGTATGGTGCCACACAAGGATAGGTAAATACAGCACAGGGAGCCATGGAGGTCATCACAGAGAGGAGTAAGGTGCCACACAAGGATAGGAAAATACAGCACAGGGAGCCATGGAGGGCATCACAGAGAGGAGTAAAGTGCCACACAAGGATAGGTAAATACAGCACAGAGAGCCATGGAGGGCATCACAGAGAGGAGTAAGGTGCCACACAAGGATAGGTAAATACAGCACAGAGAGCCATGGAGGGCATCACAGAGAGGAGTAAGGTGCCACACAAGGATAGGTAAATACAGCACAGGGAGCCATGGAGGGCATCATAGAGAGGAGTAAGGTGCCACACAAGGATAGGTAAATACAGCACAGGGAGCCATGGAGGTCATCACAGAGAGGAGTAAGGTGCCACACAAGGATAGGTAAATACAGCACAGGGAGCCATGGAGGGCATCACAGAGAGGAGTAAGGTGCCACACAAGGATAGGTAAATACAGCACAGGGAGCCATGGAGGGCATCACAGAGAGGAGTAAGGTGCCACACAAGGATGGGTAAATACAGCACAGGGAGCCAAGGAGGGCATCACAGAGAGGAGTAAGGTGCCACACAAGGATAGGTAAATACAGCACAGGGAGCCAAGGAGGGCATCACAGAGAGGAGTAAGGTGCCACACAAGGATAGGTAAATACAGCACAGGGAGCCATGGAGGGCATCACAGAGAGGAGTAAGGTGCCACAAAAGGATAGGTAAATACAGCACAGGGAGCCATGGAGGGCATCACAGAGAGGAGTAAAGTGCCACACAAGGATAGGTAAATACAGCACAGGGAGCCATGGAGGGCATCACAGAGAGGAGTAAGGTGCCACACAAGGATAGGTAAATACAGCACAGAGAGCCATGGAGGGCATCACAGAGAGGAGTAAGGTGCCACACAAGGATAGGTAAATACAGCACAGGGAGCCATGGAGGGCATCATAGAGAGGAGTAAGGTGCCACACAAGGATAGGTAAATACAGCACAGGGAGCCATGGAGGGTATCACAGAGAGGAGTAAGGTGCCACACAAGGATAGGTAAATACAGCACAGGGAGCCAAGGAGGGCATCACAGAGAGGAGTAAGGTGCCACACAAGGATAGGTAAATACAGCACAGGGAGCCATGGAGGTCATCACAGAGAGGAGTAAGGTGCCACACAAGGATAGGTAAATACAGCACAGAGAGCCATGGAGGGCATCACAGAGAGGAGTAAGGTGCCACACAAGGATAGGTAAATACAGCACAGGGAGCCATGGAGGGCATCACAGAGAGGAGTAAGGTGCCACTCAAGGATAGGTAAATACAGCACAGAGAGCCATGGAGGGCATCACAGAGAGGAGTAAGGTGCCACACAAGGATAGGTAAATACAGCACAGGGAGCCAAGGAGGGCATCACAGAGAGGAGTAAGGTGCCACACAAGGATAGGTAAATACAGCACAGGGAGCCAAGGAGGGCATCACAGAGAGGAGTAAGGTGCCACACAAGGATAGGTAAATACAGCACAGAGAGCCATGGAGGGCATCACAGAGAGGAGTAAGGTGCCACACAAGGATAGGTAAATACAGCACAGAGAGCCATGGAGGGCATCACAGAGAGGAGTAAGGTGCCACACAAGGATAGGTAAATACAGCACAGAGAGCCATGGAGGGCATCACAGAGAGGAGTAAGGTGCCACACAAGGATAGGTAAATACAGCACAGGGAGCCATGGAGGGCATCACAGAGAGGAGTAAGGTGCCACACAAGGATAGGTAAATACAGCACAGGGAGCCATGGAGGGCATCACAGAGAGGAGTAAGGTGCCACACAAGGATAGGTAAATACAGCACAGGGAGCCATGGAGGGCATCACAGAGAGGAGTAAGGTGCCACACAAGGATAGGTAAATACAGCACAGGGAGCCATGGAGGGCATCACAGAGAGGAGTAAGGTGCCACACAAGGATAGGTAAATACAGCACAGAGAGCCATGGAGGGCATCACAGAGAGGAGTAAGGTGCCACACAAGGATAGGTAAATACAGCACAGGGAGCCATGGAGGGCATCACAGAGAGGAGTAAGGTGCCACACAAGGATAGGTAAATACAGCACAGGGAGCCACGGAGGGCATCACAGAGAGGAGTAAGGTGCCACACAAGGATAGGTAAATACAGCACAGGGAGCCATGGAGGTCACAGCACAGGGAGCCATGGAGGGCATCACAGAGAGGAGTAAGGTGCCACACAAGGATAGGAAAATACAGCACAGGGAGCCATGAAGGGCATCACAGAGAGGAGTAAGGTGCCACACAAGGATAGGTAAATACAGCACAGGGAGCCATGGAGGGCATCACAGAGAGGAGTAAGGTGCCACACAAGGATAGGTAAATACAGCACAGGGAGCCATGGAGGGCATCACAGAGAGGAGTAAAGTGCCACACAAGGATAGGTAAATACAGCACAGGGAGCCATGGAGGGCATCACAGAGAGGAGTAAGGTGCCACACAAGGATAGGTAAATACAGCACAGAGAGCCATGGAGGGCATCACAGAGAGGAGTAAGGTGCCACACAAGGATAGGTAAATACAGCACAGGGAGCCATGGAGGGCATCACAGAGAGGAGCACGGTGCCACACAAGGATAGGTAAATACAGCACAGGGAGCCAAGGAGGGCATCACAGAGAGGAGTAAGGTGCCACACAAGGATAGGTAAATACAGCACAGGGAGCCAAGGAGGGTATCACAGAGAGGAGTAAGGTGCCACACAAGGATAGGTAAATACAGCACAGGGAGCCATGGAGGGTATCACAGAGAGGAGTAAGGTGCCACACAAGGATAGGTAAATACAGCACAGGGAGCCAAGGAGGGCATCACAGAGAGGAGTTAGGTGCCACACAAGGATAGGTAAATACAGCACAGGGAGCCATGGAGGTCATCACAGAGAGGAGTAAGGTGCCACACAAGGATAGGTAAATACAGCACAGAGAGCCATGGAGGGCATCACAGAGAGGAGTAAGGTGCCACACAAGGATAGGTAAATACAGCACAGGGAGCCATGGAGGGCATCACAGAGAGGAGTAAGGTGCCACTCAAGGATAGGTAAATACAGCACAGAGAGCCATGGAGGGCATCACAGAGAGGAGTAAGGTGCCACACAAGGATAGGTAAATACAGCACAGGGAGCCAAGGAGGGCATCACAGAGAGGAGTAAGGTGCCACACAAGGATAGGTAAATACAGCACAGGGAGCCAAGGAGGGCATCACAGAGAGGAGTAAGGTGCCACACAAGGATAGGTAAATACAGCACAGAGAGCCATGGAGGGCATCACAGAGAGGAGTAAGGTGCCACACAAGGATAGGTAAATACAGCACAGAGAGCCATGGAGGGCATCACAGAGAGGAGTAAGGTGCCACACAAGGATAGGTAAATACAGCACAGAGAGCCATGGAGGGCATCACAGAGAGGAGTAAGGTGCCACACAAGGATAGGTAAATACAGCACAGGGAGCCATGGAGGGCATCACAGAGAGGAGTAAGGTGCCACACAAGGATAGGTAAATACAGCACAGGGAGCCATGGAGGGCATCACAGAGAGGAGTAAGGTGCCACACAAGGATAGGTAAATACAGCACAGGGAGCCATGGAGGGCATCACAGAGAGGAGTAAGGTGCCACACAAGGATAGGTAAATACAGCACAGGGAGCCATGGAGGGCATCACAGAGAGGAGTAAGGTGCCACACAAGGATAGGTAAATACAGCACAGGGAGCCATGGAGGGCATCACAGAGAGGAGTAAGGTGCCACACAAGGATAGGTAAATACAGCACAGAGAGCCATGGAGGGCATCACAGAGAGGAGTAAGGTGCCACACAAGGATAGGTAAATACAGCACAGGGAGCCATGGAGGGCATCACAGAGAGGAGTAAGGTGCCACACAAGGATAGGTAAATACAGCACAGGGAGCCATGGAGGGCATCACAGAGAGGAGTAATGTGCCACACAAGGATAGGTAAATACAGCACAGGGAGCCATGGAGGGCATCACAGAGAGGAGTAAGGTGCCACACAAGGATAGGTAAATACAGCACAGAGAGCCACGGAGGGCATCACAGAGAGGAGTAAGGTGCCACACAAGGATAGGTAAATACAGCACAGGGAGCCACGGAGGGCATCACAGAGAGGAGTAAGGTGCCACACAAGGATAGGTAAATACAGCACAGGGAGCCATGGAGGTCACAGCACATGGAGCCATGGAGGGCATCACAGAGAGGAGTAAGGTGCCACACAAGGATAGGAAAATACAGCACAGGGAGCCATGAAGGGCATCACAGAGAGGAGTAAGGTGCCACACAAGGATAGGTAAATACAGCACAGGGAGCCATGGAGGGCATCACAGAGAGGAGTAAGGTGCCACACAAGGATAGGTAAATACAGCACAGGGAGCCATGGAGGGCATCACAGACAGGAGTAAGGTGCCACACAAGGATAGGTAAATACAGCACAGGGAGCCATGGAGGGCATCACAGACATTAGTAAGGTGCCACACAAGGATAGGTAAATACAGCACAGGGAGCCATGGAGGGCATCACAGAGAGGAGTAAGGTGCCACACAAGGATAGGTAAATACAGCACAGGGAGCCATGGAGGGCATCACAGAGAGGAGTAAAGTGCCACACAAGGATAGGTAAATACAGCACAGGGAGCCATGGAGGGCATCACAGAGAGGAGTAAAGTGCCACACAAGGATAGGTAAATACAGCACAGGGAGCCATGGAGGGCATCACAGAGAGGAGTAAGGTGCCACACAAGGATAGGTAAATACAGCACAGGGAGCCAAGGAGGGCATCACAGAGAGGAGTAAGGTGCCACACAAGGATAGGTAAATACAGCACAGGGAGCCAAGGAGGGCATCACAGAGAGGAGTAAGGTGCCACACAAGGATAGGTAAATACAGCACAGGGAGCCATGGAGGGCATCACAGAGAGGAGTAAGGTGCCACACAAGGATAGGTAAATACAGCACAGGGAGCCATGGAGGGCATCACAGAGAGGAGTAAAGTGCCACACAAGGATAGGTAAATACAGCACAGGGAGCCATGGAGGGCATCACAGAGAGGAGTAAGGTGCCACACAAGGATAGGTAAATACAGCACAGAGAGCCATGGAGGGCATCACAGAGAGGAGTAAGGTGCCACACAAGGATAGGTAAATACAGCACAGGGAGCCATGGAGGGCATCACAGAGAGGAGCACGGTGCCACACAAGGATAGGTAAATACAGCACAGGGAGCCAAGGAGGGCATCACAGAGAGGAGTAAGGTGCCACACAAGGATAGGTAAATACAGCACAGGGAGCCAAGGAGGGTATCACAGAGAGGAGTAAGGTGCCACACAAGGATAGGTAAATACAGCACAGGGAGCCATGGAGGGTATCACAGAGAGGAGTAAGGTGCCACACAAGGATAGGTAAATACAGCACAGGGAGCCAAGGAGGGCATCACAGAGAGGAGTAAGGTGCCACACAAGGATAGGTAAATACAGCACAGGGAGCCATGGAGGTCATCACAGAGAGGAGTAAGGTGCCACACAAGGATAGGTAAATACAGCACAGAGAGCCATGGAGGGCATCACAGAGAGGAGTAAGGTGCCACACAAGGATAGGTAAATACAGCACAGGGAGCCATGGAGGGCATCACAGAGAGGAGTAAGGTGCCACACAAGGATAGGTAAATACAGCACAGTGAGCCATGGAGGGCATCACAGAGAGGAGTAAGGTGCCACACAAGGATAGGTAAATACAGCACAGGGAGCCAAGGAGGGCATCACAGAGAGGAGTAAGGTGCCACACAAGGATAGGTAAATACAGCACAGGGAGCCAAGGAGGGCATCACAGAGAGGAGTAAGGTGCCACACAAGGATAGGTAAATACAGCACAGAGAGCCATGGAGGGCATCACAGAGAGGAGTAAGGTGCCACACAAGGATAGGTAAATACAGCACAGAGAGCCATGGAGGGCATCACAGAGAGGAGTAAGGTGCCACACAAGGATAGGTAAATACAGCACAGAGAGCCATGGAGGGCATCACAGAGAGGAGTAAGGTGCCACACAAGGATAGGTAAATACAGCACAGGGAGCCATGGAGGGCATCACAGAGAGGAGTAAGGTGCCACACAAGGATAGGTAAATACAGCACAGGGAGCCATGGAGGGCATCACAGAGAGGAGTAAGGTGCCACACAAGGATAGGTAAATACAGCACAGGGAGCCATGGAGGGCATCACAGAGAGGAGTAAGGTGCCACACAAGGATAGGTAAATACAGCACAGGGAGCCATGGAGGGCATCACAGAGAGGAGTAAGGTGCCACACAAGGATAGGTAAATACAGCACAGGGAGCCATGGAGGGCATCACAGAGAGGAGTAAGGTGCCACACAAGGATAGGTAAATACAGCACAGAGAGCCATGGAGGGCATCACAGAGAGGAGTAAGGTGCCACACAAGGATAGGTAAATACAGCACAGGGAGCCATGGAGGGCATCACAGAGAGGAGTAAGGTGCCACACAAGGATAGGTAAATACAGCACAGGGAGCCATGGAGGGCATCACAGAGAGGAGTAAGGTGCCACACAAGGATAGGTAAATACAGCACAGAGAGCCACGGAGGGCATCACAGAGAGGAGTAAGGTGCCACACAAGGATAGGTAAATACAGCACAGGGAGCCACGGAGGGCATCACAGAGAGGAGTAAGGTGCCACACAAGGATAGGTAAATACAGCACAGGGAGCCATGGAGGTCACAGCACAGGGAGCCATGGAGGGCATCACAGAGAGGAGTAAGGTGCCACACAAGGATAGGAAAATACAGCACAGGGAGCCATGAAGGGCATCACAGAGAGGAGTAAGGTGCCACACAAGGATAGGTAAATACAGCACAGGGAGCCATGGAGGGCATCACAGAGAGGAGTAAGGTGCCACACAAGGATAGGTAAATACAGCACAGGGAGCCATGGAGGGCATCACAGACAGGAGTAAGGTGCCACACAAGGATAGGTAAATACAGCACAGGGAGCCATGGAGGGCATCACAGACAGGAGTAAGGTGCCACACAAGGATAGGTAAATACAGCACAGGGAGCCATGGAGGGCATCACAGAGAGGAGTAAGGTGCCACACAAGGATAGGTAAATACAGCACAGGGAGCCATGGAGGGCATCACAGAGAGGAGTAAAGTGCCACACAAGGATAGGTAAATACAGCACAGGGAGCCATGGAGGGCATCACAGAGAGGAGTAAAGTGCCACACAAGGATAGGTAAATACAGCACAGGGAGCCATGGAGGGCATCACAGAGAGGAGTAAAGTGCCACACAAGGATAGGTAAATACAGCACAGGGAGCCAAGGAGGGCATCACAGAGAGGAGTAAGGTGCCACACAAGGATAGGTAAATACAGCACAGGGAGCCATGGAGGGCATCACAGAGAGGAGTAAGGTGCCACACAAGGATGGGTAAATACAGCACAGGGAGCCATGGAGGGCATCACAGAGAGGAGTAAGGTGCCACACAAGGATAGGTAAATACAGCACAGGGAGCCAAGGAAAGCATCACAGAGAGGAGTAAGGTGCCACACAAGGATAGGTAAATACAGCACAGGGAGCCAAGGAGGGCATCACAGAGAGGAGTAAGGTGCCACACAAGGATAGGTAAATACAGCACAGGGAGCCATGGAGGGCATCACAGAGAGGAGTAAGGTGCCACACAAGGATAGGTAAATACAGCACAGGGAGCCATGGAGGGCATCACAGAGAGGAGTAAGGTGCCACACAAGGATAGGTAAATACAGCACAGGGAGCCATGGAGGGCATCACAGAGAGGAGCACGGTGCCACACAAGGATAGGTAAATACAGCACAGGGAGCCAAGGAGGGCATCACAGAGAGGAGTAAGGTGCCACACAAGGATAGGTAAATACAGCACAGGGAGCCAAGGAGGGTATCACAGAGAGGAGTAAGGTGCCACACAAGGATAGGTAAATACAGCACAGGGAGCCATGGAGGGTATCACAGAGAGGAGTAAGGTGCCACACAAGGATAGGTAAATACAGCACAGGGAGCCAAGGAGGGCATCACAGAGAGGAGTAAGGTGCCACACAAGGATAGGTAAATACAGCACAGGGAGCCATGGAGGTCATCACAGAGAGGAGTAAGGTGCCACACAAGGATAGGTAAATACAGCACAGAGAGCCATGGAGGGCATCACAGAGAGGAGTAAGGTGCCACACAAGGATAGGTAAATACAGCACAGGGAGCCATGGAGGGCATCACAGAGAGGAGTAAGGTGCCACACAAGGATAGGTAAATACAGCACAGAGAGCCATGGAGGGCATCACAGAGAGGAGTAAGGTGCCACACAAGGATAGGTAAATACAGCACAGGGAGCCAAGGAGGGCATCACAGAGAGGAGTAAGGTGCCACACAAGGATAGGTAAATACAGCACAGGGAGCCAAGGAGGGCATCACAGAGAGGAGTAAGGTGCCACACAAGGATAGGTAAATACAGCACAGAGAGCCATGGAGGGCATCACAGAGAGGAGTAAGGTGCCACACAAGGATAGGTAAATACAGCACAGAGAGCCATGGAGGGCATCACAGAGAGGAGTAAGGTGCCACACAAGGATAGGTAAATACAGCACAGAGAGCCATGGAGGGCATCACAGAGAGGAGTAAGGTGCCACACAAGGATAGGTAAATACAGCACAGGGAGCCATGGAGGGCATCACAAAGAGGAGTAAGGTGCCACACAAGGATAGGTAAATACAGCACAGGGAGCCATGGAGGGCATCACAGAGAGGAGTAAGGTGCCACACAAGGATAGGTAAATACAGCACAGGGAGCCATGGAGGGCATCACAGAGAGGAGTAAGGTGCCACACAAGGATAGGTAAATACAGCACAGGGAGCCATGGAGGGCATCACAGAGAGGAGTAAGGTGCCACACAAGGATAGGTAAATACAGCACAGGGAGCCATGGAGGGCATCACAGAGAGGAGTAAGGTGCCACACAAGGATAGGTAAATACAGCACAGAGAGCCATGGAGGGCATCACAGAGAGGAGTAAGGTGCCACACAAGGATAGGTAAATACAGCACAGGGAGCCATGGAGGGCATCACAGAGAGGAGTAAGGTGCCACACAAGGATAGGTAAATACAGCACAGGGAGCCATGGAGGGCATCACAGAGAGGAGTAAGGTGCCACACAAGGATAGGTAAATACAGCACAGAGAGCCACGGAGGGCATCACAGAGAGGAGTAAGGTGCCACACAAGGATAGGTAAATACAGCACAGGGAGCCACGGAGGGCATCACAGAGAGGAGTAAGGTGCCACACAAGGATAGGTAAATACAGCACAGGGAGCCATGGAGGTCACAGCACAGGGAGCCATGGAGGGCATCACAGAGAGGAGTAAGGTGCCACACAAGGATAGGAAAATACAGCACAGGGAGCCATGAAGGGCATCACAGAGAGGAGTAAGGTGCCACACAAGGATAGGTAAATACAGCACAGGGAGCCATGGAGGGCATCACAGAGAGGAGTAAGGTGCCACACAAGGATAGGTAAATACAGCACAGGGAGCCATGGAGGGCATCACAGACAGGAGTAAGGTGCCACACAAGGATAGGTAAATACAGCACAGTGAGCCATGGAGGGCATCACAGACAGGAGTAAGGTGCCACACAAGGATAGGTAAATACAGCACAGGGAGCCATGGAGGGCATCACAGAGAGGAGTAAGGTGCCACACAAGGATAGGTAAATACAGCACAGGGAGCCATGGAGGGCATCACAGAGAGGAGTAAAGTGCCACACAAGGATAGGTAAATACAGCACAGGGAGCCATGGAGGGCATCACAGAGAGGAGTAAAGTGCCACACAAGGATAGGTAAATACAGCACAGGGAGCCATGGAGGGCATCACAGAGAGGAGTAAAGTGCCACACAAGGATAGGTAAATACAGCACAGGGAGCCAAGGAGGGCATCACAGAGAGGAGTAAGGTGCCACACAAGGATAGGTAAATACAGCACAGGGAGCCATGGAGGGCACCACAGAGAGGAGTAAGGTGCCACACAAGGATGGGTAAATACAGCACAGGGAGCCATGGAGGGCATCACAGAGAGGAGTAAGGTGCCACACAAGGATAGGTAAATACAGCACAGGGAGCCAAGGAAAGCATCACAGAGAGGAGTAAGGTGCCACACAAGGATAGGTAAATACAGCACAGGGAGCCAAGGAGGGCATCACAGAGAGGAGTAAGGTGCCACACAAGGATAGGTAAATACAGCACAGGGAGCCATGGAGGGCATCACAGAGAGGAGTAAGGTGCCACACAAGGATAGGTAAATACAGCACAGGGAGCCATGGAGGGCATCACAGAGAGGAGTAAGGTGCCACACAAGGATAGGTAAATACAGCACAGGGAGCCAAGGAGGGCATCACAGAGAGGAGTAAGGTGCCACACAAGGATAGGTAAATACAGCACAGGGAGCCATGGAGGGCATCACAGAGAGGAGTAAGGTGCCACACAAGGATAGGTAAATACAGCACAGGGAGCCATGGAGGGCATCACAGAGAGGAGTAAGGTGCCACACAAGGATAGGTAAATACAGCACAGGGAGCCATGGAGGGCATCACAGAGAGGAGTAAGGTGCCACACAAGGATAGGTAAATACAGCACAGGGAGCCATGGAGGGCATCACAGAGAGGAGTAAAGTGCCACACAAGGAGAGGTAAATACAGCACAGGGAGCCATGGAGGGCATCACAGAGAGGAGTAAAGTGCCACACAAGGATAGGTAAATACAGCACAGGGAGCCATGGAGGGCATCACAGAGAGGAGTAAAGTGCCACACAAGGATAGGTAAATACAGCACAGGGAGCCATGGAGGGCATCACAGAGAGGAGTAAGGTGCCACACAAGGATAGGTAAATACAGCACAGGGAGCCAAGGAGGGCATCACAGAGAGGAGTAAGGTGCCACACAAGGATAGGTAAATACAGCACAGGGAGCCATGGAGGGCATCACAGAGAGGAGTAAGGTGCCACACAAGGATAGGTAAATACAGCACAGGGAGCCAAGGAGGGCATCACAGAGAGGAGTAAGGTGCCACACAAGGATAGGTAAATACAGCACAGGGAGCCAAGGAGGGCATCACAGAGAGGAGTAAGGTGCCACACAAGGATAGGTAAATACAGCACAGGGAGCCATGGAGGGCATCACAGAGAGGAGTAAGGTGCCACACAAGGATAGGTAAATACAGCACAGGGAGCCAAGGAGGGCATCACAGAGAGGAGTAAGGTGCCACACAAGGATAGGTAAATACAGCACAGGGAGCCATGGAGGGCATCACAGAGAGGAGTAAGGTGCCACACAAGGATAGGTAAATACAGCACAGGGAGCCATGGAGGGCATCACAGAGAGGAGTAAGGTGCCACACAAGGATAGGTAAATACAGCACAGGGAGCCAAGGAGGGCATCACAGAGAGGAGTAAGGTGCCACACAAGGATAGGTAAATACAGCACAGGGAGCCATGGAGGGCATCACAGAGAGGAGTAAGGTGCCACACAAGGATAGGTAAATACAGCACAGGGAGCCATGTAGGGCATCACAGAGAGGAGTAAGGTGCCACACAAGGATAGGTAAATACAGCACAGAGAGCCATGGAGGGCATCACAGAGAGGAGTAAGGTGCCACACAAGGATAGGTTAATACAGCACAGGGAGCCAAGGAGGGCATCACAGAGAGGAGTAAGGTGCCACACAAGGATAGGTAAATACAGCACAGAGAGCCATGGAGGGCATCACAGAGAGGAGTAAGGTGCCACACAAGGATAGGTAAATACAGCACAGGGGGCCATGGAGGGCATCACAGAGAGGAGTAAGGTGCCTCACAAGGATAGGTAAATACAGCACAGGGGGCCAAGGAGGGCATCACAGAGAGGAGTAAGGTGCCACACAAGGATAGGTAAATACAGCACAGGGAGCCATGTAGGGCATCACAGAGAGGAGTAAGGTGCCACACAAGGATAGGTAAATACAGCACAGGGAGCCAGGGAGGGCATCACAGAGAGGAGTAAGGTGCCACACAAGGATAGGTAAATACAGCACAGGGAGCCAAGGAGGGCATCACAGAGAGGAGTAAGGTGCCACACAAGGATAGGTAAATACAGCACAGAGAGCCAAGGAGGGCATCACAGAGAGGAGTAAGGTGCCACACAAGGATAGGTAAATACAGCACAGGGAGCCATGGAGGGCATCACAGAGAGGAGTAAGGTGCCACACAAGGATAGGTAAATACAGCACAGGGAGCCATGGAGGGCATCACAGAGAGGAGTAAAGTGCCACACAAGGATAGGTAAATACAGCACAGGGAGCCATGGAGGGCATCACGGAGAGGAGTAAGGTGCCACACAAGGATAGGTAAATACAGCACAGGGAGCCATGGAGGGCATCACAGAGAGGAGTAAGGTGCCACACAAGGATAGGTAAATACAGCACAGGGAGCCATGGAGGGCATCACAGAGAGGAGTAAGGTGCCACACAAGGATGGGTAAATACAGCACAGGGAGCCATGGAGGGCATCACAGAGAGGAGTAAGGTGCCACACAAGGATAGGTAAATACAGCACAGGGAGCCAAGGAGGGCATCACAGAGAGGAGTAAGGTGCCACACAAGGATAGGTAAATACAGCACAGGGAGCCATGGATGGCATCACAGAGAGGAGTAAGGTGCCACACAAGGATAGGTAAATACAGCACAGGGAGCCATGGAGGGCATCACAGAGAGGAGTAAGGTGCCACACAAGGATGGGTAAATACAGCACAGGGAGCCATGGAGGGCATCACAGAGAGGAGTAAGGTGCCACACAAGGATAGGTAAATACAGCACAGGGAGCCAAGGAGGGCATCACAGAGAGGAGTATGGTGCCACACAAGGATAGTTAAATACAGCACAGGGAGCCATGGAGGGCATCACAGAGAGGAGTAAGGTGCCACACAAGGATAGGTAAATACAGCACAGGGGGCCATGGAGGGCATCACAGAGAGGAGTAAGGTGCCACACAAGGATAGGTAAATACAGCACAGGGAGCCATGGAGGGCATCACAGAGAGGAGTAAGGTGCCACACAAGGATAGGTAAATACAGCACAGGGAGCCAAGGAGGGCATCACAGAGAGGAGTAAGGTGCCACACAGGGATAGGAAAATACAGCACAGGGAGCCAAGGAGGGCATCACAGAGAGGAGTAAGGTGCCACACAAGGATAGGTAAATACAGCACAGGGAGCCATGGAGGGCATCACAAAGAGGAGTAAGGTGCCACACAAGGATAGGTAAATACAGCACAGAGAGCCATGGAGGGCATCACAGAGAGGAGTAAGGTGCCACACAAGGATAGGTAAATACAGCACAGGGAGCCATGGAGGGCATCACAGAGAGGAGTAAGGTGCCACACAAGGATGGGTAAATACAGCACAGGGAGCCATGGAGGGCATCACAGAGAGGAGTAAGGTGCCACACAAGGATAGGTAAATGCAGCACAGGGAGCCAAGGAGGGCATCACAGAGAGGAGTAAGGTGCCACACAAGGATAGGTAAATACAGCACAGGGAGCCATGGAGGGCATCACAGAGAGGAGTAAGGTGCCACACAAGGATAGGTAAATACAGCACAGGGAGCCATGGAGGGCATCACAGAGAGGAGTAAGGTGCCACACAAGGATAGGTAAATACAGCACAGGGAGCCATGGAGGGCATCACAGAGAGGAGTAAGGTGCCACACAAGGATAGGTAAATACAGCACAGGGAGCCAAGGAGGGCATCACAGAGAGGAGTAAGGTGCCACACAGGGATAGGAAAATACAGCACAGGGAGCCAAGGAGGGCATCACAGAGAGGAGTAAGGTGCCACACAAGGATAGGTAAATACAGCACAGGGAGCCATGGAGGGCATCACAAAGAGGAGTAAGGTGCCACACAAGGATAGGTAAATACAGCACAGGGAGCCATGGAGGGCATCACAGAGCGGAGTAAGGTGTCACACAAGGATAGGTAAATACAGCACAGGGAGCCAAGGAGGGCATCACAGAGAGGAGTAAGGTGCCACACAAGGATAGGTAAATACAGCACAGGGAGCCATGGAGGGCATCACAGAGAGGAGTAAGGTGCCACACAAGGATAGGTAAATACAGCACAGGGAGCCATGGAGGGCATCACAGAGAGGAGTAAGGTGCCACACAAGGATGGGTAAATACAGCACAGGGAGCCATGGAGGGCATCACAGAGAGGAGTAAGGTGCCACACAAGGATAGGTAAATACAGCACAGAGAGCCATGGAGGGCATCACAGAGAGGAGTAAGGTGCCACACAAGGATAGGTAAATACAGCACAGGGAGCCATGGAGGTCATCACAGAGAGGAGTAAGGTGCCACACAAGGATAGGTAAATACAGCACAGGGAGCCATGGAGGGCATCACAGAGAGGAGTAAGGTGCCACACAAGGATAGGTAAATACAGCACAGGGAGCCAAGGAGGGCATCACAGAGAGGAGTAAGGTGCCACACAAGGATAGGTAAATACAGCACAGGGAGCCAAGGAGGGCATCACAGAGAGGAGTAAGGTGCCACACAAGGATAGGTAAATACAGCACAGGGAGCCAAGGAGGGCATCACAGAGAGGAGTAAGGTGCCATACAAGGATAGGTAAATACAGCACAGGGAGCCATGGAGGGCATCACAGAGAGGAGTAAGGTGCCACACAAGGATGGGTAAATACAGCACAGGGAGCCATGGAGGGCATCACAGAGAGGAGTAAGGTGCCACACAAGGATAGGTAAATACAGCACAGGGAGCCAAGGAGGGCATCACAGAGAGGAGTAAGGTGCCACACAAGGATAGGTAAATACAGCACAGGGAGCCATGGAGGGCATCACAGAGAGGAGTAAGGTGCCACACAAGGATAGGTAAATACAGCACAGGGAGCCATGGAGGGCATCACAGAGAGGAGTAAGGTGCCACACAAGGATGGGTAAATACAGCACAGGGAGCCATGGAGGGCATCACAGAGAGGAGTAAGGTGCCACACAAGGATAGGTAAATACAGCACAGGGAGCCAAGGAGGGCATCACAGAGAGGAGTAAGGTGCCACACAAGGATAGGTAAATACAGCACAGGGAGCCAAGGAGGGCATCACAGAGAGGAGTAAGGTGCCACACAAGGATAGGTAAATACAGCACAGGGAGCCATGGAGGGCATCACAGAGAGGAGTAAGGTGCCACACAAGGATAGGTAAATACAGCACAGGGAGCCATGGAGGGCATCACAGAGAGGAGTAAGGTGCCACACAAGGATAGGTAAATACAGCACAGGGAGCCAAGGAGGGCATCACAGAGAGGAGTAAGGTGCCACACAAGGTTAGGTAAATACAGCACAGAGAGCCATGGAGGGCATCACAGAGAGGAGTAAGGTGCCACACAAGGATAGGTAAATACAGCACAGAGAGCCATGGAGGGCATCACAGAGAGGAGTAAGGTGCCACACAAGGATAGGTAAATACAGCACAGGGAGCCATGGGGGGCATCACAGAGAGGAGTAAGGTGCCACACAAGGATAGGTAAATACAGCACAGAGAGCCATAGAGGGCATCACAGAGAGGAGTAAGGTGCCACACAAGGATAGGTAAATACAGCACAGGGAGCCAAGGAGGGCATCACAGAGAGGAGTAAGGTGCCACACAAGGATAGGTAAATACAGCACAGGGAGCCATCAAATACACTACAGAGCTGTTAAAGTCTACAAATGAGAGGAGTTAAGTGCAGCAGATGAAACGTTGTGTGTGTCACAGAGAGGGTTGATGGGTACAACAGGGAAGAGCAAAGTGCAACTCATGGACGAATAACATCCAGCACTGGAGACAACAAGAACACCACAATGAGAGGTGCGGGTACTCCACAGAGGAGTAAAGGGCAGCAGATGAAAAGATAATGCACAGCACAGGGAGACATCGAGGGTATACAATGAGGTGTAAAAAATACCACAGGTGGGACTAAAGTGCAGCACATGAACAGATACCATACAGGACAGGAAACATAGATTGCACAACAAAGGGGCGGAAAAGGTAGTATCGTCAGGAGTAAAATGTAGGACAGCACCATCAAGTGCCCCACAGAGAGGGTTGAAGGGTGCCACGGGCGAGAGTAAAGGATACCCCAGGAAGGAGTAAAGTGAAGCACATGAACGGATAACACAATATGCAGCACAGAGAGACGTCGAGTGCACAACAGAGTGGTGCAAGTGGTACTGCAGGCAGGAGTAAAGTGTAGTACATGAACAAATACCACACAGCACTGATTACATGCAGGGTACGACGGATAGGGGAAGTGCAACACACGGACACGAAATCCACAGAGCAGGGAAATATGAAGCACACCCCAGAAAACAGTAAAGTATACCACAGGGACACACTGTGGACAGGGAGATGCCAAGTCCAACAAAGAAGGGAAAAGTACAACACACAGAGAGGTTACCGAGGGGGCAGGGAGACATCAGATTTACTACAGAAAGAGGTAATGTGCTACATGCCAAAGAGTGCAGTAACACCTTCTCTGCAAATAGGGACACTAATGGCAATAATAACAATAATACTACGAATAACAGCATTATAATCATATAAACATTCTTTTTTTATATACCACTACACAGGCGTGTCCATAAGTCGAGGTAAGGCCTCTGCCTTATGGCGCATTTATAACGGGGAAGCAAAGAGCATGGTATTGCGGCTGAGAGTGACGCAGGTCTAGAGAACCCACTGGGAGGGCTGCTGTTCAAGATGAGGCAGGGGTGCTGGGCAGGAATCCTGGGCTCGTATTATTAGACCGTAAAATGTTGTCACACACACGGAAAAGTTGACTAGTCGAAAAGGACACTGTAGTAGCATTGTGTAAGACAGTTCTGATGGAGACTTGCCTAGCAGAACTGTATCCTGCTCCAGAGGAAACATCATCCCGATAAAGATACTAGAGTTAGTCCCTTGAGAATAGATAGATAAGGATGGGTTGAAGGTCTTGAGCCAATGGTTATTAACCAACAGGATCACCTAAACATTTGTACTTATTTAGGGCTCAAAGGAACCATTCTAGCAGGAATGTTCCACAGCGCAGTTAATTCATAGGCCTAAAGGGATAAAAAAGATGAATCTAAATGGAGTATATTTTGGTATGGGAATGTTTAGGAGTTAGTGATTGAAAGAAATATGCGAGCAAACCAAACAAGGTTCAAACCTGGTTCGGCCACCTATCTGGTTTTGTTTCGCCTTTTATCCAATATGATCCGCTTCCCAGCCACTTGCCCATTCCATCCATAATGCAGTTTTCAGTGAAAATAATGAAATTTCCTGCTGAGTGTCACATGTTCCACTAGAATTGCTTTCAGAAGAAAACCATCATCACAACGGTATTGCTACACTGGAGCCTACCTGCACTTTACAGATGGTCCTTATGATAGTGACCTGAGCAGGAACTCTGTGTCATCTCGGCTGTTTCTGGGTTTTGCTGATATGTTTATTTGTATTCTTTGTGTTGCTTGGATTCACCTGAGATAGCTTTGTTCAAAGCAGGGCAGGTCAGCCATATAAGCATATAAATAGGCTGCCCTTCCTTCCTCATACTCAAATTGTATTACTGAGAAAATAACAGACACATTTTTAATCCATGTTTCCTTTATTAGGTCTCGCCTAGGCAGCACATACACGCGGTCTCTTCGAAACATGCTGTATATAAAATATGGGCTTCAAGGACCACCCATCTTTTTCATTGGTTCCTCTTACTGTCTTTTGTAAATGCTAGCTTTTGTTTGGTGAATACACTTAGTAGTCCCACCTTTTGCACTGCTGTGTATCCTCCCATGAGGACTGCCCCTGTTACATGTCCTCTAACTCTTCAGGTTATTTAGGATATTTTGAGAGCACTAATTTTTTTTGATGGCCTGTCTCAGCTCGTGTTAAGTGTTAGTGTTTTGTTTAATTCATGCGCCGGCTTGTTCCTTTTATGTTCGCGCTCTTTTTTTGCAGAGTGCACAGGTTTTCCTGACTCAGTGCGGCCCCTGCATTTATCTTTTACAGTCGCTCGCTCTCCTCCCTGTTATTTACAGGACAGCACTCCCCCGGCCCAGCCATGTGATGTGCCCTATGGAGTGGTGACAAACTCGCTTGTTTTTTTCCGTCAAGATCCCCTTTGAAATCGCACAAGGGCACCAATAAATGACAGGATTTTGTTGGCTTTTGCTATTGTCTCCGCATTTTATTTTTGGCAGGCACGGGGAGGCCGAAGCTGAGACTTGAACCCTGTTCCCCGGGTTCTAAAGTTGGCAGCTCAAAATGTTATGCCACACCCTCTCTACTACACAATGAACATCTTTTGGGGGATTTGTCTCAGTTTTACTTACTGAGTTACCCTCCCACCAACCAACAGCCCTTAACCCCTTCCTCCCCTTTGTTTCTCTGAGCGCCTCTCATGAGTGCATGGCAGTAGACTGTGCCTGTGCGCATGGGCTCAGGTGGACCCACCACAGGCAGCTGTTGAAGGAGAGCAGGTGCATTCCCTCCAGACAGGCTAAAACAAAGAAGAGCAAGTAGAATGGAGGTGGAGGTTGTCTTCTCGGAGCAGCACTCATTACCTCTCTTCTCGTGGTTCCTCCTGTATTTAAGTTTACTACTTTCCTTGAGCTGCAGTTTATCAGGCTCCTTCTGCGTTTTTTTCTGCTCCCTTCGTGCTGCAAGTTACCACTCTCATCTACCACTGTCCATTTGATAGTTGACTACTACCCTGCGCTGCAGAGCACCACTGTCACTTTTCTGCTCTTTACTTCTTGATTGGTGTTGCAAGCTACCTTCCTCCTTGCGCTGCTCCCTGCCTCTCTACTAGTGCTGCAGCCTACTCCCCCTCAGTGTGCTGCAGCCTTTATCCCTCCTTGTGTTGCCGGCTACCTTCCTCCTAGCGCTGAAGACGACCTCCCTCCTTCTGCTGCAGCCTACCTCCCTCCTTCTGCTGCACTCCACCTCGAGCTGCTGTCTATCTCGCTCCTTGTGCTGCAGCCTAACCCCCTTGTGTTGCAGACTACCCCCTCCTTGTGTTGCAGACTACCTCCCTCCTAGTGCTACCCTCTACCTCCCTCCTTGTGCTGCAACCTACCTCCCTCATTGTGCTGCAGCCTACCTGTCTCCTTGTGCTACCCTCTACCTCCCTCCTTGTGCTGCATCCTACCCCTCTCCTTGTGCTGCAGCCTACCCCCTCCTTGTGCTACAACCTATCTCCCTCCTTGTGTTGCAGCCTACCTCCTTCCTTGTGCTGTACCCTACCTCCTTCCTTGTGCTGCACCCTACCTCCCTCCTTGTGCAGCACCCCATCGCCCACCTTGTGCTGCCGCCTACCTCGCTCCTTGTGTTGCAGGAACTTCACTCCTTCTGCTGCAACATACCTCCCACCTTGTGCTGCAGCCTACCTCCTTCTTTGTGTTGCAGGCTACCTCCCACCTTGTGTTGCAAACTGACTCGCTCCTTGTGTTGCAGCCTACATCCCTCCTTGTGTTGCCAGCTATCCCCTCCTTGTGCTGCAACATACCCCCCTCCTTGTGTTACAGGCTCCCCCCTTGTTGTGGTATTCAACATACCTCCCTCCTTGTGTTACAGGCTACCCCCTCCTTGTGGTGCAACATACCTTCTTCCTTGTGTTGCAGGCTACCTCCATCCTTGTGGTGCAGCCTACATCCCTCCTTGTGTTGCAGCCAACCGCCCAACTTAGGCTGCAGCCTACCTCCCTCATTGGGCTGCAACCTACCTCCCTCCTTGGGCTTTAGTCTACCTCCCTCCCTGGGCTGCAGCCAACCTCTATACTTGTGCTGCAGCCTAACCCCTCCATGTGCTGCAGCCTACCTCTCTCCTTCTGTTGCAGGCTACCTCCCTCCTTGTGTTGCAGGCTACCTCCCTCCTTGTGTTACAAACTACCTCCCTCGTCGGGTTGCAGGATACTCCCCTCCTTGCCCTCCTTGTGTTGTAGGCTACCTCCCACCTTGTGTTGCATCATACCTCCCTTTTTGTGTTGCAGGCTACGTCCCACCTTGTGCTGCAGCCTACCTATTGAGTTGTCTCTTGACGGTCAGCAGGCCTTCAGTTTGTCGTAGGTAGAGGGGGAGGATGTTCCAGGTCCTGGCGGCGCAATGGGAGAAGGACCTGCCTCCGGAAGTGGTTCTACGGATGCGCGGGACCGTCGCCAGGGCGTGGGCAGCAGAACGGAGTTTCCTGTTGGGTACGTAGAAGGAGAGTCGACTGTTGAGATAGGCTGGTCCGGTCTCGTGAAGTGCCTTGTGTGCGTGGATCAGGAGATTGAAGGAGATTCTCCTGTCGACGGGGAGCCAGTGCAGGTTCCTCAGGTGGGGGGTGATGTGGTCGCGGCGCGGGACGTCGAGGATCAGGCGTGCAGAGGCGTTCTGGATTCTTTGCAGTCTGTTGGTGAGCTTGGACGGGGCTCCGGCGTAGAGGGCGTTCCCGTAGTCGAGTCTGCTGCTGACTAGGACCTGGGTGACTGTTTTCCTTGTGTTTGTCAGGATCCAGCTGTAGATCTTGCGGAGCATGCGGAGGGTGTTGAAGCAGGTGAAGGAGACAGGGTTGACTTGTTTGGTCAAGGTGAGTTTCGAGTCGAGAATTACTCCCAGGTTGCATGCGTGTTCGGTGGGGGCCGGGGGGGTCCCCAGTGATGCGGGCCACCATGAGTCGTCCCATGCTGAGGGGTTGGACCCGAGGATGAGGATCTCCTTTTTGTCTGAGTTCAGCTTAAGTCGGCTTTCCTTCATCCAGTTGGCGACTGACTTCATTCCCTGGTGGAGGTTGGATTTGGCGTTGAGAGGGTCCTTGGTGCTTGTGCTGCAGCCTACCTCCCACCTTATGCTGCAGCCTCCCTCCCGCCTTGTGTTGCAGGCTACCCCCTCCTTGTGGTGCAGCATACTTTCCTCCTTGTGTTGAAGGCTACCTCCCTCCTTGTGCTGCAGCCAAACTCCCTCCTTGTGCTGCAGCCAACCTTCCTCCTTGTGCTGCAGGCAACCTTCCTACTTGTGCTGCAGCCACCCTACCTTGTTGGGCTGCAGCCTACCTCCCTCCTTGGGCTGCAAACTGCCTCTATACTTGCGCTGCAGCCTACCTTCCTCCTTGCGCTGCAGCCTACCTCTATACTTGTCCTGCAGTCTACCTCTATACTTGTCCTGCAGCCTACCTCTATACTTAAAGTATCCTCTGCTTTTCTTCCCTTTGTCCTCGAAGTTCCCTCTGACAGCAGAGACCCATATTGGCCTCACCACCCTTAGTCTCAAGGGCGTATCCCACTTTCACCCACTCAAACCGAGCCCTGACTAATGGCAGCTATATTTTAGTTTTTGGAGTGACTGGTTGCACCCAAGTTAGACCAGCAAGTCCTCTCTGTGTAAACTGGTTTTCAGGGACCTCCGTGTTTATTGTTTTTAATACATTTAATGTTTGCAAACATTATGGATGTTCATCACGGGCATAACCCTTTGCGAGCACTACTAGTAGTGAAGTCTTGTAAAACGCTTGTGAGCGTTACCGCTGACCCTGATTTAATGGTTAACCATAACTGACCATGGCATAACTGTCCGTAAACATGGTCCCCTGTCCTCACTGGTAGCCATGATGCTGTGCAGCTGCTCAGGAAGAAATTCAACGAATCTCTGCATGTGCACAACTGAAGGGCACGGGAAAAGTTTATAGTACAGACAAATCGAACAAATAAAAAGTCAAAGGGCCAGTTACAAATCGACACACAGGATGACTTCCATAGTATCACAGGGATCTTCCCTTTCCTGTTCCTAATTGCTACTGTGAGCCGTCCAGAGCAGCTCAATGTGCTAGCAGGTGGACCTGCTAAAAGACACGGGCAATACCCGCATCATCCTCGAGACAGAAAACATAGCAGCATCACTGGACGCCTTGGAACACCTCCTCCAGCTCCCAATGCACGAAAGGAGCTAAGAGTAATCACATGGCATTAGAAGAAGCATAAATGGAAGCTTGGCTGGCCTCCAAACCTAGACGCCCAAGAGGCCTCTTGGATTTAGATCAGTCTTTTCTTCTCCGGGTCATTGTGGTTGCCTGGGCCCAAGCCTGCACCTTTCCCCGCTCTGTACTTGCCCCTCCAAAGAGACAACCAAGAATGAGGACAAAAGCCCGGGTGATGGCAAGCTTAGACGGCTGCAACATCATGTACAGAAGGAAGGCACCCAAGGAAACTCAAAAAACCACAAAAATTACTCCAACTGCCCAGACGATGGTCAATCAAAATGCACTTAAATGGGAACACGTGATGAATGAAGTGTAAGGGGAATCGTGTAACTTCACCAATAGGTGAGCAAGGAAACAATTCCTTTTTGTTTAGTTAACCTCACACACTCTAGTGGTGTCATGCTTCATCATCGGGTCACCCCGATGCCTATAAGTCAGGATGGACTCGACCACAGTGTTTGGAGCTCTTTGAAGTTTGTAGAAGACCAGGGGGACTATAAAGATAAAAAACCTTCGACAGATCCGAGGTTTCCCTTTATTATTGGGCCTGTCAGAGTTGTTAAAACTATTAAAAATCGGGTAGATGTAGGAGTATTATGGTCCTAAGACCCTAGTGCCAACATGTTTCAGTCCATCTGTGGCCATAAATGTCCTCGACCTTCTTCAGGGCTCGGGTTGGCCTCTCTGGGGTACTGAAAAGGGGGTTCCATGTCCTGTCAGTGAAAAAAAGGACAGAGTAGCTGCTCCTTGTGTGTGTGATAAATAATTAGTCTATCACATGTAGGTCTCCATCCAAATTTTGTGGAGTCTCCGTTTCTCAAGGGAACATTCTGTAGTCAAACCGTCATCAAGAGTCCTCCCCACCTTCTAACCAGTTCGGTCTCGGTCCCCAAGGAAACTCACCAACAGGCTGCAAAGAAGTCAAACCCGATGGCGGTCTTAACTTGGGAAAGAATGCTCATGTTGTAGCGTTTCTGACAGAGCTGCATGTGTATGTATGATTCAAGGTCAAAGTTCACAAAGACTAGTGTGGAGAAGGGCCAGGCTGTTCATGAACAGCTAGCAGTTCATTAGACAGGAACCTTGCATGTGACTCGTGATCACCCAACGCGCCTTCATGCTCAAGGACCAAGCAATGACCCTGGTCTTTCGAAGGCGCGGTTCTTGAGCAGAATCAATGCACGGGCTTTAGGACACATACTTTACCTTCTCCGATGCCACTCGTCGACAACTCCACTCTATGCACGCGGAGGTGACGGCTGAAGAACATTGGACTGTGGACATCCTTCCACGATTGGACCCCACCCCCAGACACCATTCAAACTCCGCCATTCCTATAGTGCTATGAAGTGATCAAACGGGAGGTGCAGCGCTGTACCTCATACGTAAACAAATAATGCTGTGATTTGTAGTCATTAAAGAACGGCATTAATGCACTTTTGAACAAAATATAAGCATGCCCTGCATTGGGCCGCTGGCTTGGTGTGAGGTCTGAATCTAGCTCGATGGTCAGAGAGCCGCTGACCTCCGGCTCTCGGTCAGTCATATTAATATGCTGTCCTGGACTGGTCCATAAATCACACCCAGGGGTGTCAGGCCGGCAGCTGGCATTCCAGGAATATTCCATAATGGTGTCACGGGTCGCCAGCAGTCCTCGTAAAATCGACATCTTTCAGTTAAGTGTTGCAAAGAACCTGACGAGAACATGTCAGAGTAATATAGGAACTCTGTCTGACAGGCGTGCTAAGGCGCGGGCCAACGGGCTGCGTCCTCCAAAGGCGCCACACTGTGCAGGGACAGACCACCTGGAGAGCTGGGGAGGGGGTAAGAGAATCTTACAGTGACTCCTCCTGACAGTAACCCGTACACACGTATCCACTGTGAAAACAAGAACATCTTCGGTTTTCCTCTACTCCATTTGACTGCTGATCTCCCAGAGGGCACCAAGTCCCCTGCAGGTAGTTCACTGCTATGACGTCACTCTACATTACATAGGACAAAACAACTGGGCGCTGAACAAGAGCTGTCCACAGGGGAGAATTTGGGGAAACCCAATTTGGGACACGGTACAAAAACAGGGTTGGGGACTAGAAGATCACAGTATTTGTTTGATGAGCGCAAGCGAGGGTGGACACCACAGCTGAACTGAGGGAAGTCAGGACAGGGCATTTTCTGTAGGGAGATCCCTGTGTGACTGTTTGATATGAATCTTAGCTTAGAGGTGACACAATATTTATCTTTCATTGCAAGAAAATCTTAAGAGTCAGGAAAAACCCTGGCTAATCATTGCCCCAATTGGCTCCTTGCTCTAAATGATCCTCCTGAGCCATAGGCAATCACTACTGTAGAATCCCTAGCCACAGTGGCTACAGGACACTCCCTCTTTGCTCAACCACAGGTGTCTTGGCTACTCCCAGTTTAAACCGGTCCGTCCATGACCTATTTTAAGGTGCCCTTAGTTAGACTGTGCAGTGATGAGATTTTATCTCACTACACAGGTTGAATCCCTTCTACCAGTTGTCACTGTTAGGTGACCTCTAAGCTGCAGAGAATGCAACATCAACTTCCAATTCGATTTTCTTTTAATCTGGCCCCACCGGCGCTACATCAGTGGCAAGCAAAGCGCAGCGCCCTCAAAATGAGATCCCTTTAAAATTAAATCACGCAGGTATGACAATCACCTGAAAAAAAGTGTTTCGCTCGTATATTTCTACCCATCAGCCATACCTTTCATATGCACCATTACTAGGCCAAGGACAGAACCCGGATTTTGAAACTGTGTGCATTATCCAGCCAGACTGACACATAGTGATGGAAGTGTCTTGACCGCTATCATGATACCATTCTGAACGCTGCCCTCCCTTGGGGTGGGGGCACACATTCTCTCACCAAGTCTCCTAAGTGAGAGTACATCAACAGCCATAACATTCACCTGGGAGATTGGGTTTTAGTGGACAATCGCCACTATAGGCAAGCCAACCTCATTTAGTCTCACATGTACTCAATGAACGTGTAGTACCATTACTTCAACAATACTATTAAGGTGGAATAGCAAGATCTTTCTTTTAGGTGGCCTTGGAGTCTTTTTTTTATTTCTATTTTCTTTGTCTCTATGTCTTCATCTTTTTAGGTTGCGCAAGCTGCAGATTTTACTTAATGGTTCTTGCCCTCTGCTCAGTGAATTACCAGCGTTCAATGCCTCCCTCCTGAGGGATATGAGCCCGGCTAATCGCCCACTGTTAAACAACACCAGCACCGTAAGCAAGGAAGCATAATGATGGGAAAGGGCATTTATATGGAAGTTGCCCAAAAATGGCTTTGTTTTGTTGCCAGAAGGTGAGGCTGGGTGAGCGCATCTGAAAACGGCCTAAAATTCAACAAAAATGGTTTTAAATGCTCTCTACATTTTACACTGACATACCTCCTTGGAGTATAGCCCACTCTTAATTCCAAAGCCAGTTTGCCTTAATCTCAATTATCGTGTTAATGAATATTGCCTGCACCTCATTTCACTGCCCACAACTGCCCCTTCTTTGGACCATATCCATGCAACCTAAAAATACCTGATTGTTTATTGAGCCCACCAGCCATCAGCGGAAACTCAGACAGCCCCCCTACTGGTCACACCTAGCTCCTATTAATTAAAACTCGCACAAGAACCCGGAGCAACTGCATACAATTATTTTCTTTGGAGCATACGACTCATTCCAATTAACCAATAATAATCAATAACTGGACTAACCACTAATCTTTGATATGAAAAAGTGGGCTACTCAACGTGAACTCGATTCAACGCCTCCTCAAAGGTAATAAACGCTATGTAAATCCAATTACAATACATTTAGGATTAGAACCAGGAGGCCTAGATCTAATTCTAGCTTTCCTTTAGAACCAAAATAGTGTGATCCTGGGCAAATCACTCTATTTGAATATGGCCGGGCGTTTCCTTCTTTGGCATACTAATGGAACAAGTTGAATTTAGTATGAATCAGTTTAAAATGTAAACGAAACATAGTCCAACCTCTGCAAAGCAGTTACAAGTTGTCCTGTTGCTGGTTTCAGTACCGCACAAGTCTTCCAACTCCCTCTTTTGCAGGCCATTGAGTGCATGTGGGAACCACCCCAAAGGTCTAACTGTACCAGAAGGGACGGCTATCAAGGACAGGGGAAGGGGAACATGTCCAGGAGTCTCAGGGCAGACAGAGCGTAGCGCCTCAAACTGATAAAACAGCCTTTGTAGCACAAGTGTCCTGGTGTGCATTTTACAGCTGGACTCAAGTCTGAGCTCCAAGTAAACCTCTTTCGCACGTGATCCTCAGGGTAGCGAAGTCAAATACTCTGAGGCTCACTCAGGCAGGTGGAGCAGAGAAGAAACTCAGAGATCCATTAGACATATAATAGCGATTGGTGAGACTCTGGGTGGCGGCAGGTGAGCCTGCATTCGATGGCTGACACCAGTGGCGGCACGGCTCTCAGTGGTGCGTGGTCCTGCACGGCCCACCAGGAACTGTGACACTGACTTGGCCCGGCTCCGATGCTGTTGCTGCCTCTGTCCAGCATCTCATGTTAGGCGTGCTCTTTGGTTGCGGAGGTGGGCACCGCACATTTCGGGGAGGAGGAGGCTGCGTTTCACCGGCGTGGCTTTCGGTCAGGTGGATCTTTTATTGGTGTTGGCCTTCGAGTCAAATCACAAACCCACCACTCAAATAAAATGACAAGCCCAAACAAGATCAGTGATCCAATAAAGTTCGACAAAACCACCATTTGCAGAATGCTTTCTTGATGAAATACCAACCTTCCTACGGTGCTAAGCTTTTCATGCCATGATCGCCGAAGTAAAATTATGATTCTGTAGACCAACTCAGAAGAGTTTGGTATTACTTACATAGGATGCACTTGGGATTTCGGAGAGCATCGAGCTGTCACAGGAGCTTCGGAACACGCCGCAGTGGACCCAGAGGGTCCAGACCACACCGCCTGGCAGGGCAGATCCTTCCCTGAGGTGCAGCGGGCTATGTTCTACTCCAACTACTGGTGGTCTACCTCTCGTAGGGCACCTCTTCTTCGTGCATGGGTTCCTCCGGAACCCCTCCTCAGCAGTCAGCCAACACCTTCCCTCAAGGCAGGCCCAAGGCTGCTCTTCATGGCAAGGTAGAGAACGTCCAGGATTCAGACTGACCTGAAATCTTGACCCTGACTGGTGGTTTCTGCAAAACTCTTACACCAAGTTAGCAGAGAGTTTGAGATTCGGTAGGCACAGGTCAGAGAGCTCTGGGCCTCCTTTGGTGTCACGGGAAGTCCTTAGAGCACATGTATGTTTGCAGGGGGCGCTGAGGCAAAAATGAACTAGTTAATGGAAACTTGAGGTAGTGGTGCACGCGCTTCACAGTCGTGCAGGAGTCTTTTCCGTTCCCACAGGGAGGTCTGAACCTGCACCATTATTTGAACGCACAAAGGCTATTGAACAAGCAGAAACCTTCACTGAAGTCTGAGTCAAATGGGTTACTTGATGGTTCTCTAAAGGTGTGGCCTTAAGTTGAACATTCTGTCACAATCAAGCCAGTAAGTAAAGATCTTCGAACAACATTATCAGCATTTCGCCTTCTACTAGATGGATGGTATCGAGACACTTTATTCCCAGAGTGATTTATTATGGTCTGGGCCTTCCGTCGATTGGTTGTGTATGGTGTTAAGTGACTTGTGCTGGATCGGATATGTCGGTTTGAGAGATACAGAATGTCACTCAATGACTGACTACAGAATTAAATAAAGAACTAGTGAAATGCCTGTGGTTTTTCCACCAGTCAGACTTACTAAACCTCCTCTTTAATAGGATCCTGGACTACTCTGAGATGGCCGCTATGGGAGACGAGTTCTACTCAGGGCTTTCAGATAAAAAACACAGCAATTATAGGATTTGCAGAATGTATGTGAGCCTAAAGAAAGTTGAGAAGCAAGGAACTGGAACCAGATACCCCACAGCTTTAGATAAAAGATCTGCACTTGAAATCAGACTATTCCCTGCCTGCCCTGCCAATTTTTCTTTTGTCACCCTCCTCCTGGGCAGAGGGAAGCAAATGTCTTGTAACAGCAATACTAGGTTGTTTTTCATACAGCCCTTCTTACTGCACTTCTGTGCTTTCTAAGCTTTGTTCTGTAACTCAGGTCAATGATACTCCGTTTACAGACCTTGGAAGGATGGAAGGCTGACTCGGTCATGCAGGATTTGCCCTTGTGACCTGCAGATCACCACATAAGTCAGTGGAGAGCCCTCATCTCACAGAACAATCTGATAAAGGATCACACAGAAAACACTTTGGTTCCTTGTCACTTGATGGCATGCTTTTGAGGAATGGTCAATGGCTGTATGTGTACATCTATGTGTAAGCATGTATTCAAAGGAAAAGGTACAGTACTGTATCAGCTGGATATATGTGCCTGCCTAGCTCATGATAAGGTTATATTTGTGTTGGAATGCCTCTAGAAGGCCATGGTTTCTTGGCACTGTGATACCAAGAACTAGCACACAGAACTTTACCAGCAGACCTTTGCTGGCAGAACTACATGGGAAATTGTTCGTTGCATTTACTTTGTCAAGGATGAAAAAGAACAGCCCTCAAAAGAGTGTTTCAAGTAGACTGAATGTAGGTGTAAAATTCAAGAGTATGTCATGATGTAAAAAGCTCTGGTCATTATCAATGAGGTAGTTTATGACAAGAAAAGGGCTATGACTCATTTATAACAGACCCAGTGCATCATGCACAATGAGGTCGCTTCTGTCGATTTCTGTGGAGACAACCACGAGTTAACAAATATTTGGTGGCAGTGACTGTACCATTGCAGGTCTAGCCGAACAATGTTTGGCAAAACATTTCACTGCTGTGGAGGTGTGGCTTACTTTGCCTAGGAAGGTCCCCACACAAAGTGGTGGGTGGCATGCGATCCGCTGTGCACTGTAGAGAAGGCAGACACAGTTTGTAGGTGAAAACACCAAACTAGGGTGGAATGACGGAGATCAACGTAAAATGGACAAGAACATTGCTTTGCGGAAAGGTGTCTTAATTTCCTTCAAACTGGAGGAGTGACAGGCAAGTCTTGCTGATAATGGGGATGGTGTTCCAGGTGCATGTTTGGAAGGAGAGAGCTTGCTTTCTGGTATTTTCCTTCTCCGTACCGTCATCTCCAGTCTGGCAAAGTCCTCACTCTGGATGTGCTGCTGTCCAGATGTTGTTAAGGGATCTACAGGCATACACCTGATTTTTAAGAAGATGTACACCTGGAGGTGGAGCAATGAAGTTCCTTCAGCATCAGAGTTATGCAGCTGAACCTCATCAGGCTTTTGATGACACTTGTGGCAGAGTGTAGATGCCCTTCTGGGCTGTCAGTCAAGTGCTAGGGAGGCCATAGTAGAGTACAGCGCTGCCTCCATCTAGCTGGAAGAGACCTAAGGCTTGCACAGCTGTTCTGAAGTCAGCTTCTGGCAGGTACAATACCGCTTCTTCAGAAACTACAGCCGGTATCCACGCTGCCTTGGTTTTCTTGGTGATACGTTCCTTGAAGAAGAGGTCTGTGCCCAGGGGGGATACAAATGATTTTTCACTGTACGTCAGCAGTGGGGTAAGTAAATTCAAGATAGACAGAAAAGTTTAAAAGGCAAGTAAAGGTGGTATAGCCATGACGTCACTGTGAATGGCCGCAAGGATTCGGGGCTCCTATGCAGCCTGGAATAAATCTTAATACATCAGAGCGCTCATGTGCACCGATCTGGGCAAAATAACGACTTCAATGAAGATAAAGATGACGAGATGCAATTCAGGCAGACACTGCAGCGATGATACAATAGGGAAGTCAATGGGGAGAGAGTAAACCCCTCTTGGTGCTGGAGGAAAGAAACAAGATGGAGCTCATGCAGAGCGACTAACTAGAACGACAGGGCGAGTGGGCCCAGCCCTGCTGCAGCAGGAGGAGATTGAGAAAGCTGGGAGTCAGTCACTGGCAGGAAGAAGGAAAAGGTAGGCGGTGACCATGGACCTGAGTGAGGACGTCTGTGCCGCGATCTCAGCGGTTCCGGCAGTGGTAAATATGGACACATACTATAGAAGGTAACGTGCAGCCAGGACCTATTCTCCCCCATGCAAACCTAAACATTGGGCAGCAACCGAGTGGAGCGCCCAGGAAGGAGCAGATGGGTCCTCGTAGAAGGGGAGGGTAGAAGAGGTTGAAATCTGGACTCCCACGTAAACAAAAGATACAGGCCTTCGCTGTCACAGGGCCGACATTGGGAACTCTGGGCACAGAGGCATAGGAAGTAACAGGGAGTATCACCGGTGTAACAGAGGGCTAATAAAGGCCAATAAATTGCACCATAACATTGCAAAGTGAAGTCAGGAACCCAATTCCACCCCAAATTGTTGATAGGATGATATCCGCAAGCAGAATCACCACACCATGCAATGAATAAATTAACTACCTCTCCTACTACATACCCAGTGGGATTAATACATATGAGGGAACTAGAGTGAAAGACCTGAATCCACATGTCTCAGACGAGACCGGGGCAGAAAACAGTCTCCAGTATGTTTGCACCACCAGCAAGTAGAGAAGACCATGTGGACAGTCGGCACAAAAACCTGAGTCTCACCAAAGTTGACCTAATAGCCAGTGTTAACCGAGAGAGGAAATAAAAGCAGGCTTGATCAAATGGACTGCACAACTTTTTTTATTTTAAACATAGTTTATTGATTTTCACAAGTTTCAATTACAATCCAATATGGTTCAGCATTTGTGCATTTTTCATTCTTCATGTAGGATTGCATACAGTATAATCACATCCCCATGCTAGATCTATCTTGCGGCAATACCGCAGGTGACCATGTGCAACCTATCTGAATGCTGTGGTAGCAGTATGTGTATGCAATAATCACAAACTTTTAACCTTCAACACCCTCCCACCCAATCCTCCCCCCTCCCCCCCTCAGGCTCTGGCGTTCTCCAAATCACGACTGCGCAACTTAAACACCGAATTGAGCACCAAAATAAGGCCCCTCCGGGCCGACATTGACTCGGTGGGCACAAAGGTCCTATAAAAGGAAGCAAGGATGGCGACTACAGAAGCTGCGTATAACTCACTAATGGTGAAAATGGAAATGCCGCAAACACAAAATGAAGCACTGGTGCTCAAATGGGAATACGTTGAAAACAAGACTAGCAGATGCAATATACAAATAAAGGGCTGGACTAAGGTGCTGAGGGAACTAACCTCAAAGTCTACCTGGATGGAATGTTTGCAGAACTTTCTTGGAAAAAAAACCTCAAATAAGCTTGGAAAGAGCACATCGAATTGGACCTCTCTGAAAGACTGGAGAATTTAAAGGGCCAAGAGACATGAGCGAAATTCCACAGCAATTCCGGCCCCTCACTGAGAAGCTTACCAATGGGCCAACCCATTTAGGATCACCTTCGAACAAAAAAAACACATCTCAACACTGCACGAATAAATATAAAGTGGTGCAAATCTTGAACACTCTGCTTAATGAGAATCAACAGGAGACTTGCAACGCTTTCGGCACTTCAGGGGTGTGCTTGGAAAGAACCTTCTTGCAGAGACAAAATAATTTTCAGAATCCTCAACGCTGACGAAAAGTACAGAGATGAGTGAAAACAGCAGACGGAAGTATACAGAAACCACCAAACAGAACTGCTACTAATATCCCTTGAATTTAGGACTATGCAGCATAAAGACATTGAGGCAACGCCTCCCCCCCCCCTGTGCCCTCATTTATATTACTAATCTAGGTAGGGGAATTTAGAGATGGTCACAGTGCTCTAGAGACTGACTTTACATACAACATATTAGTGGGCCATGGTGGTTGACTCACTGCAATTTACCGCGTACAAGGAGAAGTCGACTAGTTGAGGATGGCGTACCCCACGCATTTTGTTACAAGAGTACATGAAGGTTTAAATATGCCTAGTTTTTTTATATTTGGGTGTACATAAATAGGAAGGGAGGGAAATGCAAACACACCCCTAGAAGACTGAAAATAACAAAGCATGCAAAGTATAACGTACAGAAAATGGCAAAGGAAAAGAGTAAACTCAGTCCTTAGGTGAGGCACAATTGTATATGTACACGTAACCAAGCAAAATCGGAAAGATAGTATCATTAAACATGAAACTCCGCAAACAAAAGGACTTGATTCCAGGTAAAGATCCTAAATTGTGCGCCTCCGATAGGTCCATTGCTCAATTACATGTTCATGCAAACTTATACATAAAAACCTTTGTAGTAAGAGTTAAAACCCTGATGCCTAACATTGTACATCCAGACCAATCTGGATTCATGGGGGTAGACTAGCACGTGACAAAACATGCCGAGCCATCCACTAGATCAAGACAGATGACTAGAAATCAGTCCCCGCCATTTTGATATTGCTAGACACAGAAAAACCTCTTGATTGGCCGGATTAGAGATTTCGTATTTAGATATTGCAAGCCAGTGGCTTCCTCCCTGCGTTTATAGCCATGGTATTGGCAAAATAACATGCGCCTGCCTCACAATTAATGGAAAATTAACCAAACCCTTCATTCAAAGCAGAGGTGCCCGGCAGGGATACCCTTTCCCCACTGCTAGTTTGCTCTACCATCAGAGAAGATCAAGAGATTAGGAGAACATAGTTTGGGAAAGATACCCTCAAAATATCACTGTTTGCAGACAATATAGTATTGGCACTATCATCACAGTTGAGCTCTCTGAAACATTTGGTGGGGTAAATGGAATGGTAAAAACAGGTAGCAGACGTTATGATACATCACTCAAAATCTGAAATCTTTAACTTACCACCAGAAGAATGATAGAGGCTGAAAGTTGAGTATCTCTTTAAGTGGGCAACATGAGAGGAGACATACCTGGGAATTCAGATAACCTGAAAGATCTCCAACCTGCACAAAGCCAACTATTTTTTGATCCTGAGGGTGTTAAAGAAGGCCTACCTGGTTGGGTTTTTATCATTGGTGTGAAGGATACATTTAAATAAAATGAACAGCCTACCAATGATATGAGGCATTTTTTAGGCACTACCCATATTGGTCCATAGAGATTTCATTAAATAGCTTAAGACAATGATATTGGAGATCAGTTGCGTGGAGTATGAGCTGCCTATAAAACCTTGAGTAAGCACAATCATATGGAGGACTGGATTTCACCACTTATTACAAAGTGGCAGAATTACGGGTCCTTAAATAATGGTGCGTCAGAGAAACCACATAATTATGGCCACGTACGGAGTAGGCAGTGGTGAGCAGACCATATGGGTCCTGATTTAGAAACCTAAGTTTCACTAGCTTCCAAATGCCTACCTCAGCACTTCAACGAGCACCAAACTTCAAATAGAAGATAAAATAACATAGATTAGATGTTTGACAACATTCCTATCAACACACACTCCAAACCACTATAACCCGACATTCACCACAGCATTCCAAAGGTTGCCACTCAATAAATGTAGGGAAAGGGATCTTTGACCATAGCAGCCATGTTTAATAAAGACATAATCAGCTAGTTTGAAGAATACAAACATGTATTCCACTTGAATGAAGAAGAAAGATTTAGTTATAGTCCAAGTAAGGACAAGGTGATTAAATCCAGATAGAGAGCCGCCCAGAAAAGGGCCCAGATAGAGCAATTTGTCACTCTTGTTAAAGGGAAAAAGGGAGCAGTATTAACTTTGTACGACATCATAAAGGGTGTTAAAACCAGCTCTATGAATGCCCTACGAATACCCTGGGAATGGGGAAAAGAGATGAAGACACACAGTGGAAATATATTTGGTGTGATATATCCAATAATGTCTACAGAGAAGCTCATTACAAAGTGATATTCTATTGGTATTTAAGCCAAGTAAGATTACATGCAATGATCCACCAAGTAGCACGTAATCCTGGAGAGGATGAGAGACCATGGGTGCATTCTATCGTACATGGTTGGGCTGCACCTCAATTACACCATACTGGCTGAGATATTAATTGCAGTGACGCAAATCCTAAGGCACCTACTACCATCTGATTTTTCTTTAGTGACTTGAGGCCAATCCTCACCACACCTAGAACACCAAACAAAAGCAGAACACCTGCTAACTTGGAATTATTTGGGGGGTGCAAAAAATGACTTTTGCCTCATATTGGAAGAAAAAGATGCCTCCCTACTAACACATTGGCACATGATGGCAATGGTGAGATTTGTGGGGAAACTAAACGATTAAAACAAGGATTTCATGGGAATATGTGAACCAATGTAGATTTCTTATCGAAAGGTATTCCAAGCCATGCACACCCTCCAAAAGTGAGAGCGCTCAGCCTATTTAACCATTGGTTAAGGTTACCCAAGAACATCTTGAAACAAGTGACCAATGGAGAAGCTTAGACGGCATAATGAGATAACTTGGGATTCATTCACAGCACTCATCCTCATAAGGCACTCATCTAGTATTCGTGGTTGCTTAAGTTGAGAAGGATGGATGCTAGGAAAGTAGAGTGATTGAGGGGGAAAAGGTGGGACATGGACATGTTCCAGAAGGAGATTGTGAGAGACAGAGAATGTCAACAGAACAAATGCACTTGCATCTCTATTATCTTGTGTGATTTGAAAAACAATAATAATGATATGGTTGTAAAAGCCAGAAAAGATTGATTTAATGCTCAGGCATTGAACATTAGAGAAATAGTCATCTGAGCCAAAGAATGGCGCCCTTCCCTATGGGAAAAACTTTTTTCAAGTTGAGGACATATGATTTGGCCTAATACTGTATTTTTAGAAGGGTACGTAAGGTCTGGTAATAGAGGCACTGTCCTTTTTGAAAACCAGATCAAACTACTTCTCATTCTGCAGGAAGCAAGTGCCCGGTTTCCAAGGTGCAGGCTCCTCTGTTGAAGGTGCATGCTCCTCTGTCGTCTGGTCCCGGTGGCAGGTGGGAGTCGTCGCGGCTCTCCACACAACATGAAGAAAGGAAACAGCAGGCAGGTGAGGAGTAAATAAACAAACAACAACTCACATGCCTGCAGTGAGACCCACCTTCTACTGGCCAAGTGGGGAGCCACTAGACCAATAGAAAGAAGGGTTGCATTCTTCACATTTCGCGGGCACTTTTGTAAAAATCGCTGGCTTTTTACAAAACAGCTGATTTCACGATTTATTTGCAAATCGCAAAATCCTGGAGGTCTGCTCAGGCTTACTGCATGGCAGATAGGATTTTCCACAAGGTGACCATCAGGCAAATAATAATAAAATTATACATTTCGAAAAAATTACATTTGGCAAACATTATATAACACCTCCTGAGAAGGTTACAAAGCATGATCAAAGTGACACTTATTCTAACCCTAGGGTATGTCAGGGGTGGGGGTGGGAGGGGTGACCAGCTCTACAGTAATCTGTGAAATACCCTGTTAAAACAATAACTGTCTACAGGCTGTAACACAGCATATTGACAAGCTACCATTAATCGCCTATTAAATTGAGCAGAAACGTTCCTGCAAGGTAATCATAAGGTACACACACTCATAACATTACAAGGGGAGAGAATGTAGCCTAACAGCTAGATTTGATTTGATTTGATTTGATTTGGACTTATAGAGCGCATGGCTGCCCTGGAGCGTCCCAGCGCTAATCCTAATCTGAACCTGGTGAACTCCAACGAAAGCAGGTTAGAGGGTGGTAGGGAACAAAAAGGTTTTAAGTGCTCTTCTGAATTTCAGATGATCCGGTTCCATTCGGAGTTCTCTAGGGAGAGCATTCCATTTGTTTGACACATTCAGTGAGAACCGTCGGCCTCCTGTTCGTGCTTTCCTCACTCGTGGGACAATGGCCAGATTTTCTCCATCCGAGCGAAGGGCCCTGGTCGACTTGTAAGGTCGGATCAATCCTCTCAAGGCTGGAGGGCCTTTACCTTGCAAGGTCTTATGTGCAATACAGAGAGACTTGAAAGAGACCCGCTCTTGGATGGGGAGCCAGTGCAGGGCTTTCAGCAATGGTTTGGCTGAGGCCCGTCTCGGCGCCCCCATCAGCAGCCTGGCTGCAGCATTCTGAGCTCGCTGAAGAATCTTGATGGTAGCAAGAGGGGCTGCGAGGAAAAGGGAGTTACCATAATCCAGTTTGGACAAAATCAAACCCTGGATTAACAGCTTTCTAGATTGAAACGGAAGGAGAGGAAGTACCTTCCGGGCTGCCCGGAGCAGGCCGAAGCAGCCTCCAACCACTTTCTGCGCATGGGTCTTAAAGGTCAGTTGGGGTTCGAACCAAATCCCTAGGCTTTTTATTTGCTGCTTAGGAGGTGGAAGATCTCCCATACAGGCAGGCCACATCTCAGGGGGCAGAGAGGTGAATTGATTGCCTAGGAGCATGATCTCCGTCTTAGATCCATTTAGTTTAAGTTTTGAACTGGACATCCAGGAGAAAATGGCTGTAAGACAGTCTGGGAGATCAACCGGGCTGCCCTCATGTTGCGACAGCGAGACGACAAGCTGCGTGTCGTCGGCATAACTTATAGCTTTAACCCCGAATGGGGCTATCACCTTCTCCAACGGGGCCATGTAGACATTAAACAGTGTGGGGCTGAGGGAGGAGCCCTGCGGCACCCCACACTGAAGAGGGAAGGGCTCTGACATGGACCCATTTTCCCAGATCCTGAAGGATCTCTCCTCCAGGTAGGACTGCAACCATTTGAGGGCTGATCCTGTAATGCCCAGCAGGGCCAGGCGTTGGGCCAGGACAGCATGGTCCACAGTATCGAATGCGGCACTCAGATCCAGGAGGATCAGAGCTACTGATCCCCCTGAATCCAAGATGCATCTTACCTCTTCAGTCACCGCCAAAAGGGCGGTGTCTGTGCCCTGACCCGGGCGAAAACCAGTCTGAGAGTCACTGAGGAGATGGTTAACCTCTAAGTACTCGGAGATCTGCTTATTCACCACTTTTTCGGCCACTTTGCTCAGTCCAGGTAGAAGCGAGATCGGGCGAAAGTTGGCCAGATCGGAGATGTCTAGTCCTGGTTTCTTTAAAAGTGTTTTGACTCTGGCCTGTTTCCAGCTCGCGGGCACTATGCCCAAGGATAGCGACGAGTTGAGTAACTCCATGGCTACCGGGGCAATGATGTTTAAAGTTTGCTTTAGAATGTGCATCGGGACTGGGTCTGAGGGAGAGCCGCTTTTAATAGTGGAAAAGATATTACAAAAATCTTCTTTGGATATGGGACTGAAAGCCTCAAGTTGGGGACGGGTAGGGTCAGGGGAAGGGATCTCGACGAGTTCAGTGATGGAGGATTGAGGGAGGCTATCTAGAATTTTCCGAATTTTGGTGTCGAAAAATTCTGCTAGCTGATTGCATCTCAGTACTGGGTCATTCTGGACCAAAGAGGGGGCTGGGACCTTAAGAAGCATGTTCATAATTTTGAATGTTTCTCTGGAAGAATTAGAAGAGAGACGAATTTTTTCTTCAAAAAAGGCAGCTTTAGATTTTTGTCGTCCTAATTTGTAAAGTTTAAGGGCTGCTTTATATGCGGTTTTGTGAATAGGTGCCCAGTCTTTGCGCCAGGCGCGCTCGGCTCTTTTGCACTCTTTCCTGAGTTCTCTTAGTTCAGGCGAGAACCAGGGAGATTTGAACGTATTGCTCTTTTTTGTGCAGAGCTTAAGAGGCAGAACCGAATCCAGGGAATTAGTGAGCCAGTCTCGAAAATTTATGTCTGCCTGTAGAACATCGGATTCTGTAGGGGGAGCAGATTTTTCGAGAGCAGTTGACAAATTGTCAACTGACAGCCTTGGCCATGGCCTTTGAAGCGTACGGGAACAAGGGACCTTGATTCCTCCTTGGTGAAATTCCCATGAAAAAGGAACTAGGAAGTGGTCTGACCATAATAGGGGCAAGGGGGGTTTGGCTGTAATCTGGGGGATGTTGGAAAAGATCGGGTCTAACAAATGACCTTTATTATGGGTGGCTTCCTTATTTGTCAGTTCAAGATCAAAGGAGCTAAGGTTGGTAATCAGTTCAGCCCCAGAGTTATCCTTGGGATCGTCGAAGTGTATAGTCAAGTCGCCCAGGATCAAAAAATTCGGGGCCTGAGAGGCAGCTGATAGGGAGATTTCTAACAGGGAGTCAGGGAAGTGTTTTAGACTCCCCGGGGGTCTGTAGATGAGAAGACCTGACAGGGAGTGGGTGGGTGAGAGCTGAATGTTAAAACTAGCACTTTCTGCATCTAAAATTCCACCCTCCTTCAATCTACAGGTCAGAGACTCCCGATGAATTATAGCAAGTCCCCCCCCCATACCTTTGTCTCGGTTCAAACATTGGATATTGAAACCACTGGGGAGCGCCGATACAATATCGAAGTCTGAGTGAGGGGATAACCATGTCTCCGTCAAGAAGAGCAGGTCGAACTTGCTGTCTTCTAACAGCAGGTGGATCTCGACCGCATGCTTCGGAAGCGATCTGCAATTCAGGAGAGCCATCTGCAGAGTTCTACCCAACTTCTTACTGACCGACTCCCCACTGTAAGGGGCCGGACAGACAGGGCATCGACAAAAGGGAGGGCTAGGACCCACCCCGTGCGGGCATCCAGAATTGCCCATGAATCGAAATGACAGTAGATCCTCCTTAGAGTACCTTATGGGTCCAGGGGGAAACACGGGCATAGTGGCTGGCCCTAGGCCCGGTCTGGCCCGGACGGGCCCAGACGGGCTTGCCTCTGGCGCGCCTCCGGCGCGCCATCGGCGCGCCCGCTGCGCCCGCCCGCTGCGCGGACGGAAGTCAGGCTTCATAAGTAACGCCCGGGCTGTGATTCGCCCGACCGCTAGAGCGCTGACCGCGTTATTTCAGTTGCAAATGGCGGCCAAAGTCGTCGCCCTTTGCAAAACAGTTATTCTACCGAGAAGACCCTAAAATCGGCCCCCGGTTTGTGCAAATAGGGTGGGAGGAAGCGCCCTGCTGTGACAAACAGCGGGAAAGCGTGACACAATTAGACAGGTAAATTACGGAGCTAACACAATTTTTGATTAAAAAGCGATAGTATTTTCCATAAAAGAATAAAAACAGAGTAGAGTGCCTAGCTCCCGGCTTTCCGCCTCAGGAGCGCTAGAGTTCACAGGTGCAAATTAGCAAGGAGAGTAGCAGACAGCCTGCTGCTCGCCCGGGCTGTGATTCGCCCGACCGCTAGAGCGCTCGAACTCGAAGCTAGGGAACCGGGTTCGAGTCTCGGCATCGACGCTCAACATCCTGTGATTCTGGGCATATCTCTTAATCTCTTTGTGCCTAACAGAAATGAATGTGTCCTTCTGTAAGGAAACCGGTGCTCATGTAAAGCGCTCTGATACCTGATGTCTCAGGTCTAGTTCGCGCTAAATAAACCAATTTTTTTTTTTTTTATATAAACAAAATTACAGCTAGCACAACAATATACAACACCTACTGAGAGAGTTTAATAGGGATTTGCACAGGGCAAATCTTTTACCCCAAGGGTCTGTCAGAGCAGATTAGCCTGTCTACGTCCCTATCTATAGGCTTTACCAAAGCGCGATACCAATCCACAATAAAAGGCCTATTGACTTTAAAATATGCTTTTCACAATAAATAAGTCCGAATTCCTGCGTTTGGCACAACTTTTCCTAATAAACATATCAAGCCAATGGCTTCTGATATAACATTTCACAATGAACCAATCAAGCCTTCAGCCTTTATTTCGGCTTGTCGCCATCACCAGCTCAGGCCTACTGTGCTGAGCATAAGCATTCCAAAAAGCCAACCATAAGACTTTACAGTCAAAAATTGCAACTATGACCAAAATTACAGACGGCAATGCAATATGTAACCACTCTTAAAAAGGCTTAAAAAGATTTATCCCAGGAAAAAAGCGTCTACACCTCTACTTCTCAGAGGGGGCAACCAATATGAAAACCCTTGCTATAATGGTAATCTGTGAGATTTCATGAAACAAGTCACCTGTCTTTGGGCTTTAACCCAGTACAATAACTAGCCAGCCTTAAATGCTTAATGTCTTTAACACATGCTTAAATAATGACATCAGACCTCCTGCTTCTCGTAAGTTTTAATAATAAACTGATCGGGCCAATGGCATTTTTAATGGTTTGTCACCACATCCCACTCAGTTCTCTGTACTGAGCATACACTTTCACACAAGGCAAAAGTTTAATGAAGGCCCTCTTTTCAGTGGAAGAACACAACGTCTGCCGACTCAAATGTTGTGCTCGAGGGAACCGATACGTAGATGGAGCTAAAGGACCTCTATCAATAGTACTTTTTTGACGCAAGCATTTACAAAAAAAAAACTAAAATCTGCCATCACCTAAACTTCCGGTTGCATAAAAAAATTTGCATTTAAAAAAATCAATTATGTAATTCTTTTACCAGTGATTTTTTTAAAACAGGCAATTTAGTTGTGACATAATTTTATTACTAATATTTGTGACGTAGACAACAAAAAAATCACCACCTAACCAAACCCTAAAATCTCAGCCAGTGCTGCGTAAATACTTTATAACAAACTTTAAAATGGAGTGCAAACAAAATAAACTGTTGGAAATAAAAGTGATTGTAAAAATAAATGAAATGCACAAAGCCCGCTTTGAACCAGATTTGCAAGTGAAAAGAAAGGAACTATTTTAGGTGGATGTGATCGATGTACACAGGCTTTCTACAGTCACTGAAGGTGAAGGGAGTCAGGGCAAGTGACCCATCGCCCCATGCTGTATGCTGTGGTGGGGGGAAGCAAAATGTGAGAGAAAAATTAACAGACCAGTGAATAAAGCCCGCTAACGAAAAGCCTCTCTTCGTAGATACCGAAATTTAGCATGCAAATTATACCATTTTTACTTTCCCATATGAAAAATAGAGTAAATAAATAAATAAATACATAGCTTGACTCTGTAATGGTTCCCAAGATCAGATACTTTCTGATTAAAATGTAAACAAACATAAAAACACTTTTTTAGAAAGGAGACACTTTTGGCTTTTTTGATACTGCAGAAAAAACGATTTGGGGGATTTCGTGAAAAACTTTGCTTCCATTTCCAGCGCTGTGCTTTGTTCTTCCAGCAGTGAAAGTTTTAAAAGCTTCCAAGTGGTCTCCCGGGTAGTCATTAGAATCCACTTAGGTAACAGTAGGGTGTTATCAGTGAGTTAATGCAGCAATAAATTAGCGCTTGTGCGTGGAGAGCTCGGAGTGACAGAGGGACCCGTGGGGACGTGCTTTTTAATAGCACAGTTAATGGCTTCCCTGCTCCCCTCGCTGCAGGTGCCTGTCACCGCGAGAGCTCAGCCTCTGACTGTTCCCATCCATCACCTGTCAGCTGCTGTCACTGGGGTGAGCTCCAAGGGTCCTTTCCCCTCGACTCCCCGGCATCATCCCATCTGATACTGGCTTCTAGGAGTTCTAGCACCGGTCATGGTCCACCGAACTTGTGCTCTCCACTAAAGAAGCCTCTCAGCATTCATAACCATACCATTCATCCATTCACTCATTCAGGTACTTTGTAGCGCCTAGAGGCTGCCTTGTGGTGTAGGTCAACATTAGCTGAAGTACACAACCAGGCGCCATCTCTTCCTCTGGCTGGTGATCACCCATCGGAAAGATTAAGGAGAAGGGGTTGACCGAATGGACTTGTGCTGACCGTGGCATGTTAAATAGCAGTTCATCTAGGCGCATCAATGCATTCGACAAACTGTGAGAAGAAGTGAGATCTCTTACCCTCTGCATCCATTTCTCAAAATGGCTGACCTATTATCCGCCTCATTAGCCGCTCAGCAGCCTCCTACTAAGCGCTGAGGGGCTGGGGCATGTCAAGGAGTGGCCACAGAAAATAAATAGGGCTCTTTCTCTTCCGGTCCTTCCTTTCATGACCTCAGAAACCATGAGGAGCAGGGGCGGTGTCAGGAGTACCAAAAGGCAGACAAGGGTAGTAGTCCTACCCCCAGCTATCCCACGTCTTCAAGGCAGTTATCTGGCTTGCCACTGGACCAAAGCAAAAATACTGACAGTACCTGTCTTTTGCTAGTTTGTACTATTAAGTTAAGTTATTTACTTCTGTATATCACACTATCTGCCAGTGGTATGGCATAACAACACTCACAATAGTCAAAAGGGTGACTTTGCTATTGTTACACGGGTTTCATCGCAGACGAGGTTCTGATTTGGTTAATTAAGATGTGGTCGTCAGCGTGAATGAGGATATGACTGTTAGGTGCATGTGTTAACTTCAATGATTCAGGATGAATTTCTTCATCATCGAAGTGGCCAACCACAGCGTTGTACCAAACTGTTTGTGCACCTTCTACTATGGTAGAAATACCTACGCCTGGCAAAAGTATATATGTGTATTGAAACTGTGAGTTTTGCAGGGTGTAGTGACACCCACTTTCTGAAAGATCTGGAGTGTTGGAAGCATGTAGTAGTACTGCTTTGTTGTGATCTGTTGTTGTACGATAATGCCTGGTGGTCCCTGGTGGTGAGGTCAGTTGTGAGCACGTTACTCAACTATGCCGCATATCTTCACAGCATTGCAATTCTGCACGCGATGTGCAGGTTTCTATTTAATGTGTCCTGTTGAGAGAGTGTGTGGCTCCCATTCACAAGATGGTCTTGGAAAGCAGGGGTAAGGAAAGCTAGAAGCCAGAAGTCCGAAACAAGTGGTCTGGGGTGAAGACCAGTGAGCAGCAAGTATAAAGAGAGCCCAGGAAGAAGAAACCACACAGCAGTGAGGGAACAAAGAGTGTAAGCTGGTCCTCTTTCGAAGTCTTTGTCAGCTGCCCATTTATTTATCTTGCTGTATTTTAGAGTGCTAAATGACAGCTTGACGTCATTTCATTGTGAATGCCTTTCAGGTGGATGCTACCCAAGGGAGATGTTGGGCTAGACGACACACTGTTTTCTGATAGGAGAGGACTGTTCCCTTAAGGGGCAGGGTGCAGAAAATCCCCAGCCATCACTAATTAAACAATTGCTGTGCTTCAACCAGCCTAACACAGAAGGTTCAGCTGCGGGAATCTTTCAAAATTATTTATTACATGTTTTTTTGCAAATGCATCAAAGATTAATACCAGGTACTGATTTCATCAATGTTGTTTTTAGAGCTCCCCTAAGTTCAATAAACTTGATAGAAGTGCACGACTCATCTGCCTGATGACTGATGCAGGGGAAGAAAATATTTCGTCTGCATGACTCTTTCCTCTGCAGCAGGATCTGAGGTCTTGGTACACCTCCAGGTACCCTACCTCCTATCGATCTGGTCAACACAGGTTGAATGTTTTGAGCATGCAAAGGTGGCCGGTAGTTGTGCTGTGTGAGGGCGTGTGCATAAGTGGTACAAACTACAAGTAAAAGATGGAATTTCTACTGAACCTACAAAATAATCAAATATTGAGGGGTGACGGTGAGGCTGGACTAAAACGAGCATAAATTGGTCATTCCGCGATCCCAAAAGGTACAGAACTTTAAGCCAGTCTTTCTTGGCAGAACACTTTCGCACACATGAATTTGCCTGTCTGTGCAATGGACAGGCTCATTGTTTGAGGGGTGAGGCCCTTGTTTGACTTCTGCTCATAACTTAAAGACAGGGTCATGGTCACAGAGCCCTCGCAACGGAAGGGTTCCTTGCAAACGCCCAGGGCGAGGCTGAAATGAGAAACGCCTATTGTGCGTCTGTGAACTGAAGGCTCCCAAGCAAACCAATAAGGTCACATTTTTCACCAGCCAATTAGAAAAGAAACATGGCCATCCCGTTTTGTTAACTGGCTGCAGTGGTGGTTTGAGTAGCTGTTGTAATTGCCTAGGGTTAGTCCGCTGGTGGATTTTTCCAATGCTCTTTAAAGGCTGACACGCCTTCTATAGCTCTCTTTAAATGCCTTTTGCCTATTTTTCTTTCTTTGCATTTCCTGTTAGTCCATCAAACAATTCGCCAGTTTGTCAGTGGGGTAGCATTTGATTTCAATATCAAAATGGGACCAGACGTGGTCCATACTAAAAGGAAGGCTGAGTGTGAGGCTTACGCACTATTTGATCCTGACGAATACAGACTACGTTTCTGGCCCATCGGACTCTGACTCCTGGTACAGTAAATAAGAATTTTAAGTGCTGATGGCCTAATTCCTCTCCAAAATGTTTTAAAATAATTATGTCCTAGTACAGAACATTCTTTTGTCAACTTCAGAAGAAAAGCGCAACAGGATCTGGTGTAACGGGCAGAGATGCCGATTTTGGAACTGGGGAACCAGCTTTGAGTCTGTGTCAGCTCAACATTCGGTCATTTTGGGCAAATCAGTTATTCTCCCCATGCCTACAAAATGAATGCGACTTTGAGGAATGTAATTTGTGCTCATGAAAAGTGCTCCAATACCTTTGGGTCGAGTTTGTGCTGTACAAAACTGCAAAAACTAAAATAAAAACACATGAGGTTGACATTCTCTCTGTGTTCCAAGAATCTGGAAATATGCCCATTGCCCCTTCCATTGACCACTTCATGAAGGGACTTGAACCATTTGTGTTCCTGCAATCCCGAATCCCAGATATCTAACAATACTTACTGCATCCTAAGTCTTGGTCTATGTCCAATGTATTGCCCCCGTTTACTCTGCCCCGAGGGCTATGACATCATGCACCACAGTGTACTCGGTTGGATCTGTAATGCCTTTAGTGTTCTGTGAATGTACCCCCCTGTATGTTTGCATCTGAACAGAATTGATTTGCTACCATGCTTGCTGTGATGTATGTAAACCTAGCTTGGGGTGAGTACAACGTCCTTCCAATCCTTCTCCACCCAATTTGCTAAATATTTCTCCAGTGCTCCTCAGGACTAGGCCCAGGAGGCAATAAGAAATATCTCAAACTAAATAAAAATAAACAGAACATTTGTATGCAGACTTTAGAATGCGCAGTCCTTGCTTGTGAAGTCTTTGGGTTGTTTCTTCCCTCAGATCTCTGAAATCTCTATAGATGGTCCCATGATAATTCTCAAGCCAAGGACAAAATATAGAGTAATTATATTTTTTTTTGTGCTATGAGGATACATTTCTAGAGGACAGAGGTCATATTATGGGGAGTCCATGAATGGGCCACTTGCATCGACTGCCCTAGAAAGAGAGCACAGAAATCTGAAGCATATGTCCCACAAACACGTCTTCATCAGGCTTAACCCAGAAAACCTACTGATAAACACTCTTAACGGCAACAACAGAGAATCTTTAATTCATGCGCTTATCCTGATCAGAAGGATATGAAAAATGTGAATATGCATTCAAGTCACGAGAAGGGAGATAGTGCAATCATAATCATATCATGTGTACCCAGACCAATATAATTTTATCTAAATACAAGATGGGACTCGCCGGCATGTTCTTAGAAGGGTGCCCTGCAAGCAGGAACGTTTAGCAATAAAGGCTACATCCTGGGAATATAGTGGGGGTGGCCGGGGTTATCTAAGTAGGGTTTTTATCTTCCTTAACACTCCAGGCACAACTACAGAAGGGTACATCTGCTGGTAGAACCATTGTTCGCTAAGCCAAAGCAAATAAATGTCAGCAGAATTTGCAATAGCTGTCAATGTTGCCTCTTTCAACTGGAAAACACTATACCAGGTAGGCACAGGTTTTCCTGTTGTTTTGGCGCTTGTTAGATTCAGTGCTAAAGGAACACCCTTGTTGGAAAATGAAGTAAGGGAGAGAAAGAGAGAGAGAGACAAGTGGCACCTTCCGGAATAGCAACAGCAGAGAATCAGCCAGGCATTTGTGGTTCGTCAACACCATGGAATCTGATGAAGGGCAATTAGTTATAAAGATACAATATAAAGACTCAAATAAGGTATACAGGATGTACAGAAAGCAGTGGTGGAAGCAGCTGTAACTAGTGTCCCGGCTACTTCGAAACTGCTGCAGAACCGACTGGAGAATTAACAATGTGGAAAGAAACTTAGGTGGATGGAAGCAGTGTGGCAGATGCGTCAACAAGCATGGAAGAAGGAAGGGGTTCCTTGGGAAGCATAGGCCTGGGAAATAACGTGAGGCAAGAGAAAAAATAAAGCAACAAAGGACTCAGGCCAAAAACAGAAAATATGGAAGGATGCAAGACAGCTGCGAACAGGGTATGGCAAAGCAAAGGTATTCTGGAGACATGGCTTCTTATCTTGACCCTTCTCCTCTCACTACAGTGTCTACCATACTGCCTCAGAGGTGGCACAGTCTGCTTCCCTGCGGCCCCACATAATACCATAGACTGATGCTCCAGCCTCCCTTCGGTCAAGGGTGTAACTTCCATTGGTGTGGTAGGTGCAGTGGAACCGGGGCCCAGCGGTCATAAGGAGCCCAGTGAACTCTGATTATTGCTGCATTTTTTTTTCAATTCAAACAGCATCCATGAGGCCCATTTGCTTCTTGAAACTCGAGTCCATGGCACCCTGGCTATATTACTGCCTCCAGCCAGGCGTGCAACACTGATTGGCACAATCAGTACTGGAAGCTATACTGAATGTTGGCCTCGTCTAATTGAAACTGAATTTATATTTAATACAATTTTTGAAGAATACACCTGTGTGTTCTATAAATGCAATATGATAATATTTGTGCAATCATATGTTGTCGGAATAAAAATAGGGTATGCTACTTAAGAACTTTTCTCTGAATTATATAGTGACGATTTTTCCAACTGAATGCAAAATTAAAAATCGCGTTTAGCAACAGAACGGAATTCAGACAGAAGGGAACATTTTGGAAGGGTCCTCGTGGCTGGTGGACATTCTGGAACAGATTGGCAGGATCCCGCCTTCACTTTCCAACCTGGAGGAAGGTTCCCGGCCGGTGATGACAGCTCTAGCCGCACATGTCCGTGGATATCCGACATGGAGACCTTCCCTCTCTCTGGAGCAAGCAGTTGGGAGCACTGCAACTGTCTCTCCGTGACGTGACCCCGCTCGCCCCCTGCTGCTCTGACTGCTCAAGCAGGTGCGGGCTGGAGGGTTAAATGCTGCCTCAGCAGCTTGGGAGCCACGAGCAGCTGCCGAGGCGCGCGCCAGCGGCTGACATCTTTAGCAGCACCGTGAGACTAGACTGCCGACCTCTGGTACTTTCTACACCTGCGGGACCCCGGGAAAGCGTCTTGAGGCGGAGTGCGCGCGCCAGCGGCTGAGATCTTTAGCAGCACCGTGAGACTAGACTGCCGACCTCTGGTACTTTCTACACCTGCGGGACCCCAGGAAAGCGTCCTGAGGCGGAGTGGCTCCGATTGCAAAAATGAAACTGTAAAAGAGGAAGCTGACCCACCTCTGTGTTTTTTAACATGCTTAACTAACTGATCTGGTAATACATGACAATATTTAAGTATGGCTATTTTCAACAAAGACTGCTGTAAGAAAACGTGCACTTCAGCAATGTAATCAAATCAGGCCACCTGCCTTGAATAATATTTTAGTAATCTGAAAGTTCTAATCTGGTGCCTGGACTGGTAAATGCTTGAGTTGCTTTCTCACTGGAGTAGATGAGATTTTGCTAACCTGGGGCCACATGTACGTAGCCTTTTCTCAGCTGCAAACGCCCCAATTCACAGAATCGGGTGGTTGACAACTGCGAAAAAGCCTTTTTTTATGTTCTAAACCCTTTTTCGCGATTCAGTAACCTATTACCAAATCGCAAAATAGGTTAGCAATTCGGTATTGGGGATGGGATGTGTTAGGGCATCCCTTCCTAATAGAAACTCACAGTGGTATGTATGAATATTTTGCGACTAAAATGCGGTCACAAAACATTTGCTTTTTACCTCCCAATTCAATTTGGTGGTAACCCATTCGTATACAGGAAGAAGTCCCCAAGGGACCCATTCCTCTTTGTGAATGTATGCAAAATCGTTTTTTTAAGAGCAGGCCAGTGGTCCCAAGGACCACTGCCTAGTCTTAAACAAGCTTTTGAAATGCAATAGTTATTGCATTATTGAAAGTTTGAGCTATTGGCGTTGCATTATTATTTGCAATGCCAATAGGTCAAACTTTCAGTAAGGCGCAACCTATTGCATTGCAAATGCTTGTTTAAACTTGATCTTTCCTCCGGGATTCCATGACGTTCTTCAACACCAGGCCACTGCCCTGTAGAAAATGGCTTAAATGTTCCCCCTCCAGATAACGACATGAATGGACGGTGCATTTGCGCTCAGAGGCTGGAAGTTGGGGGGGCTCCCTAAATTATTTTATTGTAATGGACTGTTTTTTATTCATTTCACATTTTTGTATACATTATTTTACTAATGTCACTTCTTGTGTTATTGTTGATGTCAACGTTTAAGACATCACTTTTTGGACTGTTATCAAATATATGATGTAGTTCTCCTTCCTACACATTTTCAGACATTGGGAAGCAGCCAAAGAGCAAATTGTGTTGTATAAAATAAACAAAGTGTAGGATTAAGGCAGATCACCCTGCAGCTGCAGTGAGTGCATTTGAATGTAGCCAACTCGGCAGTGTAGTCCACCTTCACCTTTGTGATGGGCCAGTAGCAGGGGCCTTCGCTCCTCTGCAGCCACCACTTGAGGGTCACCATCCGACCGATGCCGATGTGCCGCAGCCCACTAACTAGGGAGAAGAGGTGGCTTCCATTGCTAACGTCCTCCCAAGCCAGCATGGGTAGCCACTTTACAGGGAAGGGTCAGGTCATGGTTTGGTAATCCAAGGCATAGCGCTGTGAATCACACGGGCGATTCTTAAGAGCCCGATACTAAGAATAATGCTACTACAAGAGACGAACCGAGTAGCCGTTTTGGAATGGGGGCACTGATCATATGGTATCCTGTACTTAAAGAGAAGTAATTCCCAAGATGTCCATGAAAAAACGTAATAAAATCTTGTAGCTTTTGATGAGCAACAGACTGTGTCGTTAGAACAGTTACCCCTTCAATAGTTTCGTGCCAGCAACAACTACGGGAGGAAAGGAGGGTGTGCGAGCGAGGAGTCAAGAGATGGCCAGGGCTGGCCAACCAAAAGAATCAGTTGCTGATGTCCGCTGGGAGGGAACCAAGCACCGAAAGGCGGGATAGATGCACAATATTAAGCAACCAGAGAAAAGGAAATTTTTAAAAGCAGGCCAACTAACCAACAAAAAGCAGTGTGTATGTCCAAAGTCCCCGATGGCTCATATACGGAATACAGCATGCCTTGCAGGGCAGCGCATGCGCTGCCCATTCTTGACCTAAAAATGAAAAGAAAACATTTCATTTTTCTTTTTGAAAGGCATCCCGTTTTCTTTAAGGAAGAAGGACTGCATTTCCTGAAAAACATTGCCCTATTTAAAAGTAAACACAGACATGGTGGCCTGCTGTCCCCAGCAGGGCACCATCCCAGTGTTTTTAGCGATTCGTAATGGGTCACAAATTTCAACCTACTATATGGATATTAATGAGGTAGGTCAATTGCCTCACACTGGGAATCGCAAACAGTGTAAAACACACTGTTGTACATTGATATTAGCGATTTCCTAATAGTGAATTGCAAAAATTCTATATTAGGAAATCACAAACGGAAATGTTTAGTACATGTGGTTCCAACTGCATAAAGCCTTTGCAAGAATACAAGCATTTAAGTGAACTAAAATATTCAATCTTGGAGAGATGTGTTTCACGTGTAATGCTCCCCACCTAAAGTGGATTATTCATTACCCAGAGTTATTATTTTTTAGCTTTAGGTATTTTAGGAATCCCTCTAGGCCCCTGCTCACTTTGGTTCCAGTATTCTGGATGGCCAGCTCATGCCTGGAATAAGCTGTACTTTCTCCCTGAGATCAAATGAAAGCACACACGTATCATAATATTTTCTGATAAAAAATGTTTAATAGTTTGATTTGAATGGTAAACGCTTATTTAACTTCCTAATGTATGAATGATAATTTACTAATCTACATATTAAAGGCTTTGTTAAAACATAGAGTTTCCAAAGGGTTGAAATACAGTAAAATTGTTAAATCAATAGATTTCACTTCGAATGTTTCCTATCTAAAATGTGACTTTATATAGAGTGCCCTCTTCTTTTCCCCATCCTCGGCCTCCCCTATAGACCCAGAGACCACCTACCAGAGCCTAAATAACTCCCTACATTTCGTTATAGAAGCCTCAGTCTCCTGCATGTGTAAAGTACGGAGATTGTCTTCTCAGTGCAGTTTCTTTTCTTAAATAACATGTCCCATACATCGGACCCTCCTGTTTAATAATTTTTAAGAAGGCAACTTTTGAAGATTAGCTTCAAACAATATATACAGGTGTCGTAACACTATCCTTACTTTTGATGCTTGCCACTGCTCAGCCTGAGTCCTCTATTGAGAGAGTTACAATGCAGGCTCACGTTTTCAGCTATGGAGCAGGCAGAGTGAGGACAGGAAGGAAAAACAAACGTTGTCCCTCTGCATGGACTGTTTCTGCTCGTTCCTCACTCACTTGAATGAATGAATGTTGGATTTATAGAGCGCGTGGTTACCCTGGAGCGTCCCAGCGCTGTACCACTGGGGAACCCGTCCTGGCTTTTCCCTGTGAGATGGCCCCTTACTGGGCATCCCCAAGGTGCAGCCAGGCATCCCCGGCGGTGATGGGGTCGGAGTGGAGACTAAGCAAGCTATTGCCCAGAGTTGCAGCGTGGGACCCCATGGTTAGAGTGGCACCGAGGTGAGATTTATCGGACCCGCTGACATTGGTCCTGTACCCGGCCGCGTCGGGAATTGAACCCTGGTCCCGGGCCGACCTCTGTCTCTGGGTCTGCCGCCTCTAACCGTTGAGCCACACTTCTCCACACTGAAGTGGCAGCTATGCCAGGAGTGCCGGGACCACAGAAAGGGTAAAAAGGGAAGGAGTTATCTATCTCTTTGACTTAGAAGAAGGGTTCAGGAGTTTAGTCGCTGGCATTCGGAGCTTTAAGCCCTTTCCCAAGCCTAGCTCACTCCCCTAGACTCTCTGGCTGTTATTACGAGTTGGCTGGATGCAAGTACAGTGTTGCTGAGGGTACAGAATCTCCATGCCTACATCAGCCATTATGAGTTTTTTCTCATTTAGGGGATGTGAGGGGTAACCATGCAGACCAGAAATTGTCTGGTCCACTGACATTCTCTACTCTGAGCAGGTGGCAAATGTCTGCCAGGACCAGTGTGGGTTGTGGATTTGAGGCCGAGAACCGATGAGGTCCCAAGGAGGCATAGGGTCTGTGGCATGGCTGGGTAGGGCATTGCCTCCTCTCCCAAAGGTGCTGGAGTGGACAGTTGGGGCCAGGCTATGCCTCTACCTGAAGACCCTGCCCATCCAGCTGCAGTTTGATTGTGTGTGGATTCACACCCAGCACAACCGGGTCCAGCGTTTATGGACCTGGTAATTTCGGACCACTGTTAGTAATGCGGAGCAGGACCCGCCCTAGAAATACCACGATTCTCGCAGGCCAATGTGTGATATCATTGAAATTTGTCCAATTTTTTGCTTGTCAATTGGAAGCGTTTACAGCTTCCGATTTGATTTTTTAATATCAGTGCCCCTAGGGAAGACTTAGTGCTTATACGCTATGCATACATGGATACCACCTAAACACAGCTTCAAGTACAGTGCAATCTTTATGGGGATTAACTGTTTATAATGAGCGGATGGAGATGAAGCAAGGAAGATTGAAAGATACCCACTGGTAGACATCAATAGCATTAGAGTGACAATAAATGGTGTAGAGAGAGACGATGATAGAAAGGATGAGTGGAGAAGACTTACAGAACCAGATATGTATTCACTAAAAATAGTTTTCAACTGAGGGTAAGGGTTGCAATGGATGCTGATAAATAAGATATAATATTTTTTTTAAACAGTGATATGTTTATGTTAATATGTTATTTTTTTTAAATATACGGAGTCGTGAAATGCTGACAGCATGTTGGCTACACAGCACTGTGAAGCCATCACACCCACATATCATAGCTCTCTACAAAGCATCAAAATACAAGTGCATACAACTGTACCCCAGGACCAGATCTTGGATCCACGAACACCAAATATGCGTATGAAAAACACTGGTCACTTTACTCCATGATCTCAACAGCAATGGGTCAAATTTGATGTTTACTCTCTGAAGGAAGGTGCAACATGACCGCAACTAAAGTGGTGCAATATCACACAGCACAAGCATGAGAAAGAGATCTGAATGGTTAAGTGAGTTAAATGCTCGCTGCTGACACATGGAATGACTGCGGGACATGACTTTGGATTCCATCAAGGCAGACTCAGCCTTCCAATCCTTCCAGGTCAGTAAATAGAGCACCATTAAATTGACTAAATCAAACACAGTGCTTAAAAAAGGCTGCAATGCAGAGTGAAGTGCAAGATAAGATAATTCTGTGCTGTGTTTGTGTGTTTTTTATGTCATGGGTGGTACTAAGAAACATTTTCCGAGGTGCCAAAAAGTTTGGTCTGTGATGTGACCGTGAGCTTCATTGATGGTGGTCGGGGCAGAGGAGGCATGCTGGGAGCGGTGGGGGTGGGGTTGGTGGTAAGGTGGGTGTAGGGGAAGTAAAGCATATACATCTAATGGCTGAACTGCACAATGTGAAACCAGAAAACCTGGGATTAATACAAGCTTCCTCACTTTGCCATATTGTGTTATCCTAGGCAATTGTTTTATTTAAAATTTCCCTCCTTTTTGTTCATTATCAAATATAAAGACCTAAAAAACAAATACTTCAGAATGGGCGCTCTACAAAACCTTCTCCTGTGTTAGATTTAATAAACTATAATGTTGCTCGTGTATAATAGCAACAACTGACTTGTGTCTTCATTTCTTGTTGTAAGGGTGGGGAGAAGAGTTGAGGTTTCGTAATTTATGTTTGAAAAGTATTACTTAAAAAAAACTCCTCAATGCACTGATATAATCTGATGTACGAAAGTGAAACGGTTCTGCACGTTAATTAGACTTTTTTAATTTTTAAGACACTTTATCATATTTTTACACTTTTGCCGCAAGATGCCTTTAAAAATGGTGGTGTTCCTAAAGCTAAGTGGTGCAGGACTCCCTACATACTGTCTTTCTTTAAATTCAATTAACCTTTAAACGTAAGCTTGCCTGTTTAACATGTTTTTAATGTAAGCAGCAGGTGTGTGCTGCTGGGGGCCTCATGCATCAGCAAATCAACAAAAAAGGCCCACCTACACGGGGTCTCTGAAGTCAGGAAGGCTTTGGAAGCAGTACCCCTGTTTCCGGCAGTGAGCTTGCCGCCTCCTCTCCCCTGTTCCCCTGTGGTTGCTGCAGCCTGGAGGTGAGAGCGGGAGTTGGAGGGGGAGGAAGGGAAAGTTATGTTAGTCATCTTGACAACCTTAAGATCTCCTTTGTTTCGTTTTTTTCTACTGAAAACTAAGCCTTAGTTAACAGAGTAACAAGCATTTACAATGCAATGGTTTTGCCTTTGTTAAAGTTAGAGCTATTGGCATTGCTCTTGACATTATTTTTATTTATGTTTTTTTTAACATAAATAAATGGCATTGTCATTTACAATGCCACTAGCTTTATCTCTCGCAAATGACACACACAAACACACACAGAGCCCCCCCACACACACACCCACACAGAGCCCCCACACACACAGCCACACAGAGCCCCCCACACACACAGCCACACAGAGCCCCCACACACACAGCCACACAGAGCCCCCACACACACAGCCACACAAAGCCCCCCACACACACAGCCACACAAAGCTTCCTACACACACAGCCACACAGAGCCCTCCACACACACCCACACAGCACAAGCGGGCAACAGGGGCACACGGAGGCACAAGCAAACCACTTCATAAAGATATACTGAACTCTAGCTACAAACTTTAATAGAGCCACCCGCGACCAACTGCATCAAAGAGATTAAATACAACCCAGCGTCCAAGGCAACCAATTTCTACGTACTGCAGATTTAATCCACAGCATCAAATAAAGCAGGTTCTCTCCCATGTCCAAGTTGAAAACCTTATTACAAGCCAGCAATGAGACAGTACAATTTAAGAGAACACTGAAATTTACCTGCAACCAAATTTCAGGAAACCATAGCTAAATAGTTTAATTCGGTAGCAGCAGATACAAAATAGCATGGCCAGTCTAGCACTGTACCTCAGGATACATGTAGGTCTCACACTATAAATTTGAGGGATTCTAAACAATGTTTCCTCTCCAACCACAAATCCAGTCTCAGTAACAACAACAAGCTACATAGCCCTGTATATTAGCTATGACAATTTAAAAGGCATGGGACACCATTCAGTAGCCCAAGGACAACAATTAAGGAACCGCCGAGATCCGACTGAGAAGAAATGAAACAAATGCCCTAACCCACGATTACAACTTAAGTTAAGAACCATCTAGTGTCCATTCAGTATGCCATACTGAAGAACAAGTTTCCTTGTGCACTCACATCTGACCCTGGCACTTTCAATTCCATTAAGCCAGAAATGATTTCGGCTAAAGGGGCAGTCCTCATCCTCCTCACCACGCACCAGTCATTAGTTTATCATTTGCTTTGGTGTAGTAGTTGCGCCCATTTCCTCTTCCTCTATGTGTCATCCCTTAAGTCTGTCACTGGTGAAGGATATGTTCTTTGTTATTTTCAGCGAACTCTTATAAACCAGCTATCAGAATTCGTCCTTAAATATTGCAAATAACTTTCCTCAATCAAACATTTGAATAGCAAATACACGAACCATGTTGCTCCAAATGCATTTTCCTTAGCCAGGACACTCTCTCGTAACTAGTACAGCAGTGACTAATTCGAAGCCCTTCAGACTTGTACACTCATCAAAAATAGCCCCTTAAGAATAGAAAGATACATGATTAATGTGTTTATTTATTGTTAGACATGCCTGCCCCACCAATCAAGTGATTACAACACCTGTTGCCAGTCACATAACGGGCATTGCAGTAGGTATCAGTACCTAGCCGAGAATGGAATACCATTGCCCAAAACAACAATTAGTACAGTCCTTGCTCAACCTAATGACCGTGCAGTGACTGTTAAACTCTCCTTTCACCCTAGCTAACATTACACTAATTAACTGTACCAGTGGTTGGTGCACACTCCTTCCGATAAAGTTACTGATCAATTTGTTACCCTTCTCCTTCCATAGAAGTACAACCCTTGACCCCAGTGCCGTATATGGCACTTCCCTTGACTGCAGAAACGGTCCCCAGATGCCAGAATTTGGTAGCACACCGTGGCATCCTAGAGCATTTCAGTCTTTATCACCTCACTCAATGCTACGTCCCATACCCGCACTAAAACCTCTATTTTCTGTGACACCCATTATATTTGATATAACCTTGAACACATCGGTGAATGATAAATCCGTTGCGCAGCAGTGTACAGTATACTTCTTACCCACCAGAGTAAAATTGATATTCGTTTGGCCCTAGTGAATAACAAGCCCTTATTCATCTCGGTGAATTACGCCCATTGGCCATTGCAGTGAAGAGTACATCACTTTTTTGTGGCAGTTCTATATAGCGCGAGTTGGACCCGCAGGTAATGGAGCGCTTTACATGAGCACCATTCCGTTACACAAGACACTTGGCCACACGAATTAACAGTGCATCACACAGCCATACCACTAAAAGAGACATGCCATCCGTTGACCATTTCTGTGATTGGCGCAGCCCTTACTCAGCCTAGCGAAAAGGACCGCTCTTGCCCAACCCTGCTCAGAAGACAGTCCTTCTCAACCAAGGGAACGCCACGCTTCTTGCCCACCATACGTAACCTTCATTGGGGTTAGTGAAAGCTACAACTCCCTAATTATTGTACAGTTCTTAATCATCAGTGAACAACATTCCTCAATTACCCCCTTCTCTATCCAGTAAATAAAGCAACCACAAACTCACAATTCCTGATGTCCGAGATGAAGACCGCCAGGCCCCGCATCCCGTCCCCCTTGGACACGGCCGGCATGGTGCTGGTGGGGAACGACGGAGACGGCAGCGGGGCTAGGGCTGTGGAACGGGGCCGGGAAGCAGCAGAGGAAGATGAGGGAGGCAGGGGGGTGGGGTTACAGCAGAACGCGTAGAGCTTCTGAGAGCAGTTTTGCCCTCCCCTACCAGTCCCTGGCAGCCAGGCTGTGCCCTCTGCGCGCCCCCGCAACTGTGACAGGAACTACACAAACCAGATTGCACATATGGACGTGGATACGCGCCACCGCTATAACCATGTTAGAGTCAGGCAAATGCTTTCTAGTTTGTCATTTTCTCCGTTAGTATAAGGGCGTGACCAATTAAACTGACAACCCGGCAGTTTTACCACCTGACCTTGAGATGGCAGCCATCGACGATAGCTTGCACAGGCACCAGAAGAATGTTTATATAGCAGAATCATAAGGAAAAAGCTTGCCGAGAACTGAAATGGATTCGGAATTAAATCTAGAGCATTCTTCAAAAATTACAATTTCAGACCAATACGTCATTAAACAAAATGTTGGGATCTTTTACAGCTATTTTTTTGGAAAATAAAAATATAAAGAACACATTGTTTCCATATTGCTAGTACTGGAGGGTACTGTATTAGTAATGACACGTTGGTTAACAGAAGACTTACTCAAGAGTGTTACAAGTAGTAAATCTGAAGATGGCTGACGGCTGAGAATTTCCCTGCCTTCACATCAGTGCGTGGTGCAGAGTTTTAAACCGGGGGGAGGGGGGCGGGAGAGGACACGGACGGCGGGAGACACCGGAGCAGGAAGGCGGGTGCCGGCAATGCCGGCTGTTCATCGAGAGGGACGGGGGGATGTGGGCGGGAGAGGACACGGACGGCGGGAGACACCGGAGCAGGAAGGCGGGTGCCGGCAATGCCGGAACAGATTCGGGGGCGTTCCCGGCTTTTGGCTGACGTCGCGTGACGTCGGCAAAAGCCAAAGAATCTCGGGAACGCCCCCGAATCTGGTCCGGCATTGACGGACAGGCCCCTCGTCCAATGGCTAGGCTCCATTTATGGAGCCAGCCAATAAATGACGAGGGCCGATCCCAAACCACACTACAGTACTCATTAGGTTTTCGCCTGCGCGAAAAAGCTGCGCAGAGCGCAGCTTTCGCCAGGCAAAACCTAAAATGAGAATAGCATAAACATGGGTTGTCGCCTGGCCGCCTTTTTACCAGCATGACCAGTATTACAAAGATTAAGAAAATCACCTAAAGTCAGTATTTACCCCTTATCAGTACATATTTTATCCAGTAAATATAGGAAAGCACTTAAAAATGTGTTCTACAGCTGCCTTAAAATTCCACCACTGAAAATTAAAGCAAACAAAAACAGAAAGGCCATGTCAGAAATGGTTACCGACGATTTTAAAGAAAGTATCATGTCTGAACCTTATCACAATCTTAAAACGTAACAAATGGCCAATTTCTTTCTCTAGGAAAGGTGCCAACCTCATACATGCAAACAAACGTGATTCAGGAAGGAGCATCCCTCCCCCTCCAAATCAATTTTAAAACCTAAAGTGCCTTTATTTTAGCTATCTCCTGCCTAAAACTGACTCGGTTTTAATGTTAGTTATTGGGGGAAATAAATTCCCCCGAATTTTTTTTACTTTCTTCTTCTTTCAAAATGTTGGCATGTATGCAATTCTATGAGAAAATGAATTAAGAGTGGAATAACAAGCCCTGTCTATCTCCCTGGTAGTGCAACATACAACTACTGCCTATGGAGAAAAGTTCAGGCTATATTTATGGACAAATACATTTGTGAAACAAAAGCATCAGCTTTCGCAGCGCCCTGCTAGGTAATCAAAATTGATATAGAACAATGTTATATCTTTAGCACTCTTAAGGTACAAAAATGCATTTTCAGGATGCAAGATTAGCATACTATTGCCTATAATTAAATCGTACAATTATTATGGCTATTCACAACTACTAGACACTTATATCCCTCCGGCATGCACACAAAAAATTATTATGGAGAAATCTTATGTCCAAGTGCAGATACAGCCAACATTTACCCACATTCTGGGGCCAGTCCAGAGCAATTGCTCTTACATGTCCGACTCAATCCTGAACCCTGCACCCCAAGCCCATTCAATTGCTTAGGGACCTCCCAAGTTGGGGAATGAAGAATGGGTCGCTGACCCCTGATTAAAAATTACCATTCCGGCTTCATTGTGATAACTATCAGATCTAAAGCCCCACAACAGAATTCATTTCCAACAAGAGCAGTTCAACTCCCCCCAAACCCAGAACCAAGTAGGAAAAACTGAAAATCTGCCTAGACCTCATTTGTTAGATGTTCCCATTAAAACATTACTCATGGAACAACAACTAGTACAAACACTCCACTCACACCCTGATAATGAAGGTAGGGATCCCAGACCGGTCAGCCTGAGGAGGGCTACAATGGCAAGAATCTAGCAAGTGCACCCGGCTTCATAGCCTTTCGAACACTCCTCTGGGTACTACCGTCCTATATCAATGACTTCCACCCCACCACCCTAATCAACCACACCAGGGTAATGACTGAAAGTGGTGGTTACTACAAGAGTTAGGAGCTACAACCACTGCACTTGGGTCAGGCTGCTCCAGAACCATAGGTCTTCGACTCACCTCCCAGAACTCATAAAACATGCAGGTCTCTATTGAATAGTAGTTCTCCATGCTGGATTGACCAGAACACAAATATAGGGTATAAGGTTTGTGCATCTCAGAATTCCAGAAATGCCACAGCAAATCAAGGTCTAAGTTACCTCAATAGCTCAACTATCCTTCAGAACGGTACAGACATTACCGAGGACCTAGCCACTAACTGCAAATATGCATTTACAGCATTCCAACCACTAACTAAGGAACACGCTCTGATGTTATTTTTGGAATGCAAATCAGGCTCTCCTCTGGACCCAGCCCCGGCCTTAATCCTGAATGAAATTGCCCCCCTAATCATTGACCCCCTACTCGAAATCTGGAACTCCTCGTTACTCACTGGTGTTGTTCCCTCCACCTGGAAACATGCAATGCTAATTCCAATCCAAAAGAAAGCTGGCATTGATCCTACCGGTCTAAGCAACTACCGACGATCTCACTTTTACCCAAGCCCGCCAAAGTACTTGAGAACTCTGTTCAAAAACAACTATCCTACTACCTAGAATCAAACTCCTTGTTCCACGATACCCAATCAGGTTTCAGACCAGACTATAGTACTGAGTCGGCGCTACTTGAGGTATCCGAGTCGATCCGAGAATGCACGGATAGGGGAGAGGAGGTCAAAAACAGCTGAGAGATATTTTTAGTATTTCCAGAAATACTGGGCGCAACTCCTGAGTTGCCGCAAGGTAATAGGTTCAAGCGTTGTTCCGTGAAGGCAAAGGGGCGAGCGGTAATATCCCAGAACCGCTCCAAAAGGGCGACCAGCAAGCTGATCCACACAATTTAAAAAGCAACTATGCCCCTGCACTAAATCACATTAGTAATACTGTAAGTTTGTTTTTAGAACGGTAATGAAAATATCAGGACAACTTAAAACATTAGGTGACTCTCCGAGAATTAATACATATAAATCACAATGTATAGGTGGATAGACAGTCTTATTCGTGGTGTGGTCACTTCTGTTTATTGTTCCAAAGCACAAGCCAACACGTGTTTCATCGCAGGGAACAAAACTGCGAATCTTCAGGGCCTGCTCAGTCAAGAAGAAATGAAGTTTGTATTTGCAAAAGCCCAGTCCGGGCGTAGTTTGGAAATCTGAATTCGGATTGCCAAATAGTGAATTCTGGTAGCAAGTGATCTCGTTGGTTTGTGGCTCCGTGTATCTAAGACGGACCGTCTTAGATACACGGCGCCGGGTAGATCAAGAGGGAGACTAACACTGATTAGGTGCACTTCCTACGTGGACGAAACGGCGTACCCGCCTTTCCACGAAGCCTTTTCTCCGCCCGGTTTACTTTTTGAGCCACAAACCAACGAGATCACTTGCTACCAGAATTCACTATTTGGCAATCCGAATCCAATCCTGCACAAATTTTGAAATATGGGGAACTACAAAACAATATTAATACTTATAGTAGACAATTTAGCATTTTCAAAAAATACCCTTCTCCTTGCATCATATAAAATATTCAATACTTTAATAAAAAATTAGACATAGTTCATAAAAGTCTGCATTTGTAAATTTACTTCACTAACATCTATGTTTTTTAAAGTAATACAGCAGACTGTTTCCATGACCAATTGATTTTTACCTCTGGAAGCCTCAGAAGAAATGCTTATTTTTTAATTAAGGAAAAGAACAGACTTCTCAAACTTGGACAGGATTTTAAATTGATAGATTTTACTTTTTCAATTGAAGAGTATTTACGTGTAAAATAGGCGCATAAAGTAATTCTTCTAATCAATGCATAAAACTATATATGATTTGTAGGTTAAAAATGATTCGTAAAATATTACAGACATTCATTCGTTTTACTACATATCAACATGCTGCCAGCATACATTCACAAACAATGAAAAAGTCAAATTGAAGGCATTCTCTGCCAGTCTTTGAACTTTGAACAGCTTTTGTATAGTCATGGTTTTTGCAAAACGTGATTGTTTTGGGGTTATCTGAGACATGGCAAATATAAAACAAATGGCTAAGAGCAAAAATATGTTCGAGTCTCAGAGGGCACACAAGACTTATGTAGTCTTTGACGGTGAAGGGAACTACTTTATATTGCAGACGAGTTCCTTGTGAAAGAGCAGAACCCCATCACTCACACTTAAGGTGGCCAATTGCATGAGTGGGCTGACTCACTACTCCATACTGTTTGCTACAATGAGAGGAAAAAACGTGAGTAACATAACAGCGCAATGGATGAAGAGGGACGACTGAAAGCACCTATAAGTTACTCTATTTTATCAATACTTTTATAGAATCAAAAGGTCTTGGCAAACGCCATCCTTAAAAAAGAAAATTACAATTTCATTAGTAAGCAAGGGAGAGGGAATACCCTCGGTTTAGGGCATTCATAGATGAGACATTTGCGGGATTCTACCTGTGTCACATACTTTCTACATTTCTGCTCCTTTCCTGACGAGTGCACAATCCAAGCGCATCTTGGAACTGAGACGAAATCTCATGTGCATGCTCTGCTGTTCGAAACAATGAAGCTTCCTCGAATACTTTTGCACCTGCTTTACCTGTGAAAAACATATCCAGGTTGGCAAAGTAAGTCTTCGTAGTAGATTACTTAGGTCGTCAACAAACGTTTTGGAAGCTGCAGTTTGTAAGTGTAGGAAGCTGACTCTACATAGTGTACTAAAAAGAAGTGTACTGTGCAGAGAGTCTAGTGAGTCCCCAGTCGATTTACAGAGGCTAAAGTAGATAATACTAATGCTCTTTTGTGGTAGTGTGGGCGAGCAGTTAGGCTTATCAGAGGGTAGTGCTAAGCATTTGTTGTACTCACAGAGGCAATGAATGATACACCAACTCAAAGAATAACTCCGAGGCCAATTTAGAAAACTAACACTTCTTTTTATATATATATATTTCATAATCAAGAAGTCCGTTTCAAGGTAAGTACATGTTTCGTAAGGTAAGTAAAGCGTTTAAATCTATGAGCTTTTAAGCACAATGCAATCCTATTGGAGGAAAAGTTAACGGTGCATATAAAGGTAGGTACAGTCGGCTTCAGGGGTTCACCTTCTGGGATCGGCAAAGTAGTGAGCCAAGGTTCAAAGTACTTCCAGCAGTTCTTTGGGAACTGCCCAGGTTCTACTGGGAGCAAGGCTAGTAGCTGGTGCGCTATGGAGAAGGTGTCACCTGGAAAGAGGCTGCACAGAGGGACTTGTGGGCAAGTCTAAGGGCTCCCAAATGGGGGCTCAGGTCGCAAGGAGTCTTGGAGCACAGGGGCACAGCCAGTTCGTCGGGACCCGGGCCGGGAGGCTCAGGAGCGGAGTGGTTTGGTTGGCTGGGCAGGTGCACAAAGATGCACCTCACATTCAGGGACAAACAGCTGGAAGAGGAGCGATCAAGGCAGCTGGGCCACTTTCTAAGTGGATCTCAGGGATACTGAATCCCTCGACGGCAACGGGAGTCCGGACTGGACCATAGCTGTTGGTGTTTGGTGCAGGGAGTCTGGTACCCCGGGGGTTTGTACAGCATGGCTGGAGTTGGTCCTGGTGTCTTCACACTCGGTGGGGAGACAGATCTGACATTCTAAAGCACGAGTACCTTCTATTGGTTGTCTGCGGCGTTGGTTAGGTCGGGGAGCTGTATGGCGGAGGACCAGACTCTGCTTGTCAGTGCCTGCGGACTGCAGCAGAGAAGCCCCTCTACTCCAAGGGAGACTTTCTGTGTTTGGTGAAGTTCTGGCAGGCTACCCAGGGCTTTGGTAGTTCTCCAGCTCGCAGGACAAGTCACTCTGTCACGATTGTCACGAGAGGGCTGAGGACAGTAGGGTTTTCCCCCAAAGCCAAAAGTGCTGCTGCAGTTCTTACCAGGCAGTGACTGTTCTTCATCCTTCTTCTGTTGATCCAATGAATCTGAGTCATCGGGTTCAGGGGAGCCACCTAAATACTCAATTTAGAGGCGTTAACTGGGAGTGACAGGTAGTAGCAAATTGGCTACCTATCTTAGGATGTCTACACCTTCTCTACGACCACATCCTGTGGGAAATGGGAATAACCCTGAGCCTAGAAGGCTAATTCCTACCAAAACAACATGGAGGAATCTGAAAAGTGGGGTCCACATCAGCTGGCGCCCTATGGCTGGTGCTGGCTGAATGTGGGCACACCTCCTAATCCAGTTAATTTTCCCACCTATCTTGTCACCACCTTAAGTAAGGTAAGGACAGGGGGTTGGCAGGTCCACTATCTGGAAAGGCCCTGGAATTCCCAGTCTGCTTGGAGGAGGTATGAATACCTCTGCCAGAGCAGGCTTTGTTCCCAAGCTCCGAAAGTGATGGCTCGCACTTCAACAGCTCAGAAACCTGTCTGTGGTGGCTGTCTGGCCGAGACCAGTCAGTCAACACACTAGTAGTAGGTAAGTTTTCAGCGGGCACCTCTAGGGTGCATTCTGCGTGTATTTAATAATAAATCCACCACTGGCATCAGTGTGGGTTTATTAAGACGAGGTGTTTAGTATCAAACACCTTGGGGTACATTTAAGCCATCATCTAGCTGGGGAACCTGTGATCATGAGTGTCCAGCCCATGTACTTGTTATGGATTCCCTGCACACGCCTAATATCTAAGGGTGAACTTAGATATAATGGGGATACATCCCAGCAGATATGCCCACACATGGATATAGTGCACCCTGTTTTCAGGCTTGCAAGGCCTGCTGTAGTGGCGACTTCCCTATGCTGCATGCAGTGCTTTGATGGCATGGCACAGGGGATGTGTGCCATGTTGACTCTTTGGTTTTCTCGGCACCAAGACACACAGGCTACAGTGCCAGTTTGCCTGAGCTTGGTAGGGTAGCACAATGTGTGCTGCAGCCCTTAGGGACCCTCTTAAGGTCGAATGCCCTAGTACCAGGGGTACCACATACTAGGGACTTAAAAGGGATCCTAAAGGAGTTGCCAATTGTGGAACTACTGTACAGTTTAGGGAACGAACACTGGTGCTGGGGACCTGGTTAGCAGGAACCCAGCACACTTTCAGTCAAAGTTGCACCAGATACCAGGCAAAAAGTGTGTGGGTGGGTCCGGGGGGTGTACTGCAAAAAACCCAATTTCCTACAGTTAGTCTCTCTTTCTCTAATGAAACTTACATAAACCTCCATCAAAATTCACAAAGTTCCATACTTCCATACTACCGCACCCCAATTTGTTTTCCATTAAAAGAATGTTACATTGGATGAGTGAATCTTCTTCCACACCCAAGTTAACCCTTTACTTCCAGCCTCCTTTCTGGAAATTTCAATTCAAACTACATCTCAGCGCAAGTAGGAGTGTCAATGAGCCCACTTTCAATGCCCCCTCTATGTTGTTCAGGTGCCCCTTATCAGCTTACAGTCAAACTGTGACTTCACAGAAAAGCATGCAACCTATGTTGGTTCAGTATGCTCTTATTAACTCAGCAACAGTGTTACCAACAGTTTTGAGACCAACATTGTTAAGGGACACTCATAGTAGACACTGCTTTGATGAAACAACCCATTACAAAAGGGAGGCCAACAAACTGTGTAGGCAACATCGATTCACAAGCAGACACTACATTTGAGTCTCTCAAGTTATCTTTCAAAAACAATTAGTAAAGTATAGAGTTTCCCTTTGGGTGTACGTCAAACCTGACACTCAATTTGCAGCTTCAATAAACACAAAGGGGTCCATTAAAGTCCGCCCGCCATACTCACGGTGAATGGGACCGCCCGCCATAAGGGCGGGAATCCCACGGGGGAAATTAGGATGCACCCGCCACAGTGGGGGGCGCATCCTGTATTTTTAATATTGCGGCGGGCGGTGCTGAAAGCACCGCCCGCCGCAATGCTAAAAATACATGTTGTGCATTTCAAAGCACAAAGTGACAGGCACCGCGCGGTGCCTGCCACATTGTTCTTTAAAATGCAGGCCCATGTGCACCCTCCCCCCCCTCTTCGCATGCCTTAAAGGCATTCAAACCAGAACATTGTAATATGGCTGGCGGTGTCACACAGACACCGCCACCATATTGCAGCCGTTTCCGACCCAGTCGCAAGGAGACCGGGCGGAAATGCGGCGGACGGTCTTTCCATCCGCAGCGGACCCCCCAGCCATAATAATATGGCGGGGGGTCTTTCCGACAGGGTTGGCGGGCGGATTGCCCCTGCCAGGCCCGCGGTGACCACCGCCGGCCCGGAGGGGGCAATCCGCCCGCCATCCTAATGGGCCCCAAAGATTCCAAACAAACAAACACTAGAACCAATTTCACCAAAATCACCAGGATATTACTGAGTGGTATGCAAAATAAGTATTTTTATTATGATATATAAGATTTCATTAAAACCAATTAATGTAATAAATAAGTGCAAAATAAAAATGGGAACAAAGTTATATAGTTCTAATCATAAACACTTCTACAAGAACTTTTTTTATGTCCGCACTTCTCACTGAGTAGAGTCCTGAACATAGTCAGACCAAGCAACACTGCATGTTTAAAAGGCAGAAGCTTGGAGCTACCTTGGACACAAAGCACAAGATAGCTTAAAAATAACATAGTAGACGGAGCCCATTATATAAGATTGCTTTTGTCACATTACACCCAGTAATCTATTGAAATCCAGCTCTTAGAGCAAATATCACTCTGTGTACCATTTGAACACTTTTCACTGAATGCGGTGCAGCATATGGGTAGGTTCAAAGAGGTGATGAGACAAGAAAAAGAACAAGTGAGATTTATGACATCAATTCTTTACAAATATTGCACACAAAAATGCTGCAGGTTCTCACTTACCATAGTCCTAAGACGACATAAACAATCAAATACCATATATTCACAGGAAGTACACATCGTAAAGAAACTAGGGAGAGCCACCTGCCCTAATCACAGACGCTTGCCCAGAAATGGTGTTATAATATATAAAAACACGCTTGCTACACTTTAGTACATTTAACCTAGAAGCAACGTCCCGTAATACGTTTAATTAATTTTATTCATAAACTTAGATTTTACAGAAACCACTGGTAAATCCATGAATCGTCTGCCTCCAAATGTCATATTCTGAAGCCCAGCATCTTTTTCCGACTGGCATGCAATTTGGCTATGGAGTCTTTCAAGGAAATGGTTATATTTGGATCCACCTCGCGAACCCTTCTTGAAAATGGGGGCCAGGACTTCATCACAGATGAGTTACTCGCTGCATTCAGATCATAGGTGACAAGTGGGTCCCAAAAATGTATGTTAAGCTTTAAAAGATCCATAGGGATGCTGTGTGGGCAGGGGCTTCACTGGCAGGGCTCTCCTGAATGGCCTTTACTATCTCCTGTAAACTTAAGGTCAGCCTCTGTATGACAGGAGCATGAATAGATGTTGAACAATAATTATTATTGAAATGTGTAACCCAAAAACCTGCTGAAATAATGGCATCAGCATGTGCTTCATTAAATAAGAGCTCCCTCATCGTCTTCCAAACTAATCAAATTCAAATTCTTTTTTATTGTTTGATTAATTAAAATCATTACAATACCCCCCTGGAGTGGATTAAAACTTACTTAAGAAAAATCATTACAGTACCGTTTTAAAATGCACCTGGTTTTAATACAACACTATGGCTCGGGTTCTTCAATACAAAATGATTAACAATAAAATTCATTTATAAGGATTCCTACTTTAACAGCGTTCTCCTGACATAAAACCGTTAATGCTCTTTGACTATATTCCAATATAGTCCCTCCCCGACTCCTGGCTAAAGCACAGAAAGACGGGCAGTAAAATAGGCAGCATAAGACAACACCGATAGGGGCTCCAATTTAAACTCAGGATTCACAGTGTACGAACCCCTTGAGGAGAAGGATGATATTAATAAGGCCCCATTGTTCAACAGGGATTTCCTGAGCAGTCTTTTTGTTGAGGCCTAAGGCCGCTCATGAGGATTCTGCTTTTACGAGGTTACATGGGTCCACTTGTTGTGCGTGTTCTCCATCAGCTTGCCGTAAAAGTCTTCTAACCTTTGCCATGAATTTAACACCCCGGCAGGCCAGGATGTTGGATGTGCCCTCCGGCCAGCGTATCACCGCTTGCCTGCTTGAACTGATATTCAGATCCTTGAAGATGTGTTTTAAGTGCTGTCTCCTCTGGACCAGAACTGCTGGAGAGGCACATAATATGTGAGTTAGAGATTCTTGTTTGAAGCCACATAATCGACAGGTCTCTGATTGAAAGGTCTTTTTCCAAGACAGATACAGGTCCTTTGAGACGTGCACGCCTAATCGAAAGTTTATAAAGCTCTTTTTTAGCTGTAAGCTAAAGTGGGCAGATAAGTATGCTTGTGGCATTAAAGATCTGTAGGAGTTAATGACTGTCCACCCGTGCCAGCGTTTGGTGATCGCCTTTTTGTCAGCCAGCAGGGATCTCTTTTTTGCTGCGATATTTGCTGCTTTGCCAAAGCTTGCTCTGTCTTCCCTGTTTTCCCAAACTGTTTCTAGTTCCAACTCAGCCAAAGATGTTCTCAGAAATCTTTTCCAGGAGTTTGGAGTTTCGAGATGCAACTGGTGCTTGATTTCATCCCAGCATTTTAATGAAACCGCTCATTCCCCGGAATTTCTGGTGGTGAAGGACGAATTCCAATCTGACCTGGGAAGGGGAGGCAGACCTTGGCAGGTCAAAAACGGCCTTATAGATCTTTGTCTGAAACTTGTTCAGAAAGTGCGCCTCCTTGCCGCACCAGGGAGCCAGACCGTAGGACAGGCTGGGCTGGATTTGGGCAGTCATTACTTTTAACAGGTGTGTATAATTCGGGCTGTCCACTTTTTTGCGTAGTAATCTATATGCATAGATTAATGATTGAGATTTTACTTTTAGGGCTGATTTATGTTCTTTATAAGATCCGCCCTGCCTGATTGCTACGCCCAGATATTTATATGAGCGCTGCTCCTCCACAGTTGCCCCATTAGCCGACCATTTAAACTTGTTTTTTTTGGGGTCCACTAAACAAACAATTTTGGTTTTATCTTTGTTTAGCTCCAGTTGTTCCCGATCCAAATAAGTTGAAAGATTGTTTATCGATCTCTGTAAGCCAATAGGAGTTTGACTCAGCAAAACAATATCATATGCGTATTGTAGGATGGCGACTGACTCGTTAGCCAGGTTCGGTGGGTGGGAATCGGGTTTTTCAATGTGTGGTGCAATATCTGATAAGAACAAGTTAAATAGGCTCGGAGCTAGGACGCAGCCTTGTTTCAGGCCTCGATGAGTGCGGATGCTTGGGGTTGTACTGAACCCGTCGCCCAGCTTGACTCTCGCCAAAGTATCCGTGTGCAGGGAAATTATGGATTGAGCATTGAGTTTGGCAAGCCCAATGATTTAAGTTTCTTCCAGAGATGACTCCTGCTTACTCTATCAAAGTGAGATTGAATGTCCACAAAACAGGCAAATAGCCGTGATTTCTTTTTTTGTGCTTTTTCGATTAGGAGTGCTAGAATAGCGAGATTGGTTGTGGTGCCCATCTCTTGCCTGAAACCCGTCTGGAACTTGGGGATTAAGTTTTTCTCCTCCATCCAGTCTTGCAGCTGGGCTAACAGGCAAGAAGCGTAGAGCTTGGCTTCTACGTCAATCAATGAGATTAGTCTGTAATTTCCCGGCTTGCGATGGTCTCACTTTTTAAATATGGGGTGGATGATGTTCCCTTTCCAAGAAGCCGGGATATTGGACTGGGTGTAAATCTTCCAAACTAATCATTGATCAGTATAAGCATTTAGAATGCATAAATTATTTTTACGAACAGAAATTTTCCTATTACTTAAAGCCCATTTGATATCAACATTTATACCTGGCGACCCCCTTATGATTACGAGGGGAACATCTGAGAGCAAGCTACAAATATGAACAATCTTGATCATTTATACTTGTTCATGGGCATTTTTCCTCACCTAGAAATGCTCAGCAAATCAGTAACATGTTGCTCATAATATCAAAACACTGATTTTGGCAGTCGTCTTTAACCTCCTATAGACACAGCATTTTGTCAGTAATTCTTAGTTCTAGCAGTTCAGATGATAACTTTTTTTTCAAATATAAATTTCTTTATTGTCATTTTAAAATATATAACAAACAACCAGCCATAAAGTCTGTCAGATGTACAATTCTCGAGCACATGTTTTACATCATGTGAGTCTGCTCTAAAAAATAGTCATGTAAAAGTTCCAACCCCATTCAGCGTGTTCTTGGTACATCCAAGCAAAATATATGGTACTCTATCAATTATCTTGTATTGGTTATCAACATTTCAAACAATCCCTCGCCCCCACCCGTCCCCACTCCCCTGGCTTCCATGTATCTATGCTACCACTATTAACAGGGGTCTCTCTTTCCACTACTTAGTTTGGGAGAAAGTCAACCAGACCCTAAAAGTTCTGCCGGCTGTGCCACTGAGCCACTCCCCTCGCTCATCTCAGCCACTTCCTCACTCTCTTGACCTGTCTCCCCCATTAGGGTGTCACCCGGAGTCTCTAACACCACGTGCAACATAGTCCCCCAGGAGAGTAAATCGTATGCCAACTTGTTGACCCTACAGGTCTACCTCATGTGTGCCTCATCTGCTGGATCAGATATGAACTTATCAAGATTCACCATGTCCCATTTTACCATTCTCCCATTATTTTTTAATGTGCACTCAGTAGAGTGCAAATGGTACAGGTAGGCAACATGATTAAATACCTATACCATGCAACTTGAAATCTGATCCCATAAATTACTACAGGCGAGCATATAATCAATTATACTATGACTCCCCTTTGCAGCAAAACTAGATGTACTATCTGTCTCAGAAACAGTGGCTTCACAGCATTCCACAAATTGAATGCTGGAATAACTTCTCCAAACATTATCTCCCTACAGGCCTCCAAAGACTTGTGTGAAAACTTTGCCAACTTCTTCGAAGAAAAAATCACCAAGATTGAGCTCTCTGTGGACATCAACGTCAACCCCGTCTGCAAAGACCTGCCTCCAGTGACAGTAGATAGCTCGCCCAAGCACTCCACAAAAACCTGGAAGTCCTTCAACCCAATCCCGGAAACTGAGATCCTCAAACTGATCTCCACCTCCAAACCAGCCTCTCACGTCCTTGACCCGATTCCCACTAAACTGACCAAAAAACGGAGACTCTCCATAGCCCCGTTCTGGTGCAAGATCATTAACAGCTCCCTGAGAACCGGATCATACCTGAATGCCTCAAAGTTGGCCAAGTCACGCCACTACTAAAAAAACAGGCCCTGACTCCAAGGAACTGAATAACTTCAGACCTGTCTCCAATCTCCCCCTTCTATCCAAAATCCTTGAAAAATGTGTCCTCCAACAACTGACGCAGCACATGAATAACATCAAACTTCTTGACCCCCACCAATCGGGTTTCAGAAAAGGCTACAGCATAGAGACTGCGAGCTTTACCATCACAGACGACATCCAAAATTCCTCGATACCGACCAATGCAGCCTCCTCATTCTCCTAGACCTATCGGCAGCCTTTGACACGGTTGATCACCAACGTCTCATCAAGGCTCTACAAAAAAGGGTAGGAGCTGATGAGGCGGTCCTACGCTGGTTCTCCTCCTTCATACAGCCGCTCACAAAGGATAAAAATTAAAAACTTTACCTCCGACCTACACCCTGTCAACAGGGGCGTCCCCCAAGATTCAGTGCTCTCACCTCAACTGTTCAACATATACATGGAACCCCTCACCACCCTACTAAAAAATGCTAACATCCCTTTCTAACTCTATGCAGATGACACCCACATCTACCTGGAAACCTCCTCCATTGATGACATTCACAGACTAAATGTCACTCTAAAAGAAATTCAACATTGGCTGTCGCTTACCCACTTAAAACTCAACCAAAACAAAACCGAAATACTCCTCATCTCCAAAAAAGAAGAGAACCCTCATATTTCAGAATGGCTAAAAGCTTTGGATGCTCTTAAAGGCAATCACACTCTGACCCACTCCATTAAATCATTAGAATTACCCTAGACTCAAAACTCGACATGGCCAATCACATCAAGAACTCTGCAAAGAGTGCCTTCGTCAACCTGAAGCTACTAAACAAAATAAACCATTCATTCCAACCAAAGACCTCAAACAATCCACCCAATCACTGGTGCTATTCAGACTCGCCTATGGGAATGCCACCCTCACTGGTACAACAAATGTTCACCTAGCACCCCTCAAAACTACTCTCAACGCAGCAGCTTGAATGGTCACTGGAATCAGCAAATACGATCACATCTCACCAGCACTCAGAGAACTAAAATGGCTCCCAATCGAACTGCATGCCAGATACAGAACTGCCTGCCTCACACACAAAGCCCTGCACACAGGAAAACTTGAGTATTTGGCTGCCAAACTCAAGAGGAATGGTCAGACAAGCAACCTCAGAAGCTCCAGCGCCCTACTACTCATCCCCATGAAAACACGCAACTGCTGCACTGTCCTTCGCCGGAAATGTGCCCAAAATCTGGAATGCCATCCCAGTCGTTATCATGACTATCTAGTCCTTCACAAAATAAAAAAACAACTTAAAGTCCTTTTCCTCAACCACTCCCTCCCGAATGGTTAGCCGCCATCAAAACGCTATTCCCTGCTCATTGTCTATTCCGGACATTGTAACTCTAAGACTTACCTCCTCCCTGCTATTCGACCACCAACTGCTGCCCCCGCCCCTTAATTGGTTCAACCCCAAAACAACGTGCACTCTATGAGGTTATCTCAGGACTCACAGACTACATCAATGCTGCTCAGCACACTTGGACTTCCGAACCTATATGTAGAATTCTGCTTATTGTATGAATCTTGCTCAAAAACTGTTGTGAAGCGCTCCCATACCCTCGGATCAGGCTAGCACTATATAAAACTCCTTAATAATGATAACAATAACTTACAAGGAACATTACCTTGTTAGACAAAAGCTTCCTCCAGTTCATAATTAGTATCAGCAATACCTAATTTAAGATGAAAATCTCCATTAAAAATTATAGATGCTTCCTTGCCAAATATACAAACTTCAGAGAATGAAATACCATTATTATGTCGAAATGTTTACATATGTTTGAACACTCAGGGGGACAAACTTGCCATTATACAAATCAAGCAGCATGTTAATACCACTCTTCCTAAAGGTAAGACCTAAAACTTGAATGTTAAGAAGTAAAGTGGGCCAGTATAAATCTATTTAACTCAAAAGCCTAGGGTTACAGAGACCCAAAGAATAAGACCTCCCTGACTCGCCAAAAGATGGAGTGACTGGAATAACAAATGAAGATAATCCTTCATAAAATAACCAACCAATTGCCAATATTTCTTGAAATACAAAATGATCAAAAGAGCTTACAAAATGTTGTGAGACCATGTTCATCATCTAGGAGGTAATGCCAGCAATGTTCCACGAAATATTTGTTAAATTGTATGTAGTATTAGACATCACACTTTGCAAATGTATAATAGGATTATGGCACAACAATGGTAGATTAGACTTAAATTACCCTTTAGAAAGAACACCCACCACCAAGATGTCTTTAAAGTTAGAGTCAGTACACAGATTACTGGAAAACATTGTCCAAATTAGATAATGGAGCAAATCTTTGGCATGTTAACTGCAACAGCAGTTTATAGAAATAACCAAAAAGGAAAGCATTTATCCTAGCTACAGATAGGCCTCCAGAGTCACTGAAGGACAATAGTCTTCTTAAAAATGTCAAACTCCTAAAAGGAAAGGCAGTCCAATCACCATAGCATTCATTTGAGACACATCTACGCATAATTATGTAATTTTGCTATATTTTATGACCCCTTCTATGTGAACAAAGCCAATCAACAATATTGTCTTTTAATTGTGAATAATCATCTTTTAGAATGCTAGCTCAAGGGAAATATTCTTCAGAACCATAATCAGGGGCGTAGCTTGGTCAGTAAGATTAGGGGGTGGGAGCATCAGGTTTCCAACAGGCATGCTGGCATACCATGTTAAGAAACATTTAACATCAGTACTCTTATGGTTTCTTGATCTTCAAAGAGTGGCCTCTAAGAATCTCGTTCATAAGCTTGATTGCAAAAGTTAAGAAATAACTGCCATCACAAGCTACGAAATTGGCAGTTTTTTGTTTCCATTTTTTCCCCAACATGTTTACGTATTGATTACTGAAAATTAATTTCAGAATTTAACTACTTACAAAAAACCTTCCAAGTTTTGGATTATTTTCAGGGCGTACTGTGCATTAACTAAGGAGTGTTTACCCGTTTTAGGGTCGCACCTGTGTGAGCAGCACGCGCTAGCAGGTGCTCTTGCTTGCGAGACGCTGTTGTGTTCAGGAAGGACATTGCATCCCGCCCATTGATTACCGTTTGGTGACCCCTTTGTCACTATCTTTACTGTCTCTTACTAGGCCAGTATGTGCCTTGGCGTCACTTCCTGTTTCTTCTGGGGCTCATGGCCCAGCCACAGATGTATTCGTTTTAATTAGTTTCCCTCCGCTAATCCCGCTCTGATTCAGGTATTGTATTGTAATTGTATTGTAATTGCATTGTAATTGCATTTATATAGCGCGTACTACCCCTGACAAGGCGTCAAAGCGCTTTTTCGGCGAGTAGCACACTACTCCGGGACCCATAGAGAATTAGTGTTGAATTAGTATAGTGAAACGTGCAAGTACATTTTAAGTGGTGGATAGGTTAGTCAGTTATTTGGATTTGGAGTGATAGCCCTGATGGGGTGTTGAAGCACGCTATTCAGGAAGCCCATAAAAGATTAGTGGTGAATTAATATGGTGAAATATGAAAGTAATTTCAGTGGTGGATATTAGTCAGTTATTTGGAGTGAGAAGGATAGCAGAGGGATAAAAGGGGAAGAAAGGTTTGCATTCATATAGCACTTGTTACCCCTGATGGATGTTCAAGCGCTTTTCTGGCGAGTAGCACGCCGCTCCGGAACCCATCAGGATTAGTGTTGAATTAGTATGGTGAAACATGAAAGTAATTTTTGTGGTGGATATGTTAGTCAGTTATTTGGATTGAGAAGGGTTGGGGAGGGGTAGCAAAGAGGGAAGAGTTTAGAAAGGTTTGTTTTGGGGGATCAGTATAGTAAAAGAGGTGTCAGATGATGCAAGGAGGGGTAGAGTAGGAGAGAGTCTAGAAAGGGTTATTTTGGGGATCATAGTAGTGGTATGGGGTTTGAGATAAATGAGATAGTGGGTGTAGAGGATATATTGATAGATGTATAGGGTGAGAGATAAGGCAGTGCATTGGAAAAGGTAGTAAAAAGAAGTTTGAGATGAGTCAGAAGGTTGGGCTAGAGGATATTTTGAGCAAAGTATAGGCAGAGAAATAGGGAAGTGCATTGGAAATGCTAAATTAGAAGAACATGATAAATATATAGATCCATATGTACATTGAAGGTATCTAGATGCATTAAGGAAGTATGTATATTGGGCACCATTTCTGGCCCTGGTCAATCTCGAACAGGCTCAAACAGGCAACTGCCCTTGTCCTCTCCACCCTTAGCCTTGACGCCCGGGCTGAGACGACCTAACCCTGGCCTTTTATAGCCCTAGTAACAGCCAATGGGAACCCTAGCTCTAACACTATCCAATCACAACGCTAGCCCTAAAAATGTAGAACCATGAGGAGACCAGGACCTTACAGCCATTCTTAGCCCTATTCCAAGCACCCAATCAGTTCAAAACCCCTGAACTCTACGTCCAATAGAGGCCCTAGTCCTACCAGTAGTCCCAACCCAAGTCCAAGCAACCAATGGCACAGGAAGCCTAGTCCCTACTTCCAATAGAAAGCATAACCCTACTCTTAGTCCCACAACTAGTCCAGCAACCAATCACACCAGAAGCCCTAAACGCTACTTCCAATTGAAGGTCTAACCCTAGCCCTAGTCCCACCCTAGTCCCAACAACCAATAACACAGGAAACCCTAGTACCTACTTCCAATAGAAATGGTTTCACTGGCTTGTGAACACAAAATGGTGTCTGGGGTTGCACTGTTTTAACATACAGGACTTAGCACAGAGCAAAGGAGAAATTTGTAGGGAAAACTGAATACTCACCAGGAATGAGAGGGAAAAACTACAGAGTTTGGACTGCAAATCCCACAATTCAACATGTTAAATGTAGGCAATCATGGGAAGGCAAAACCACAAGTTTAAAACACAAAACAGGTGATAAAATATGCAATCACAGGCAGGTTAAAACTACAATTTTAAACTATAACAACCACAGGCAAAGACAGTAATCACAGAAAGGGAAAATCGTTTTTTTTTTTTACTTTTGTTTTGTGGAAGAGACAGCACTAGCCTGCCTCCTTACCACTTCCTGGACTCTGCTCACTGCAATCTGGGGCACAGGTAGGCGTGTTTTAACCATCTCTTTATCCCCTCCTCATCCACCAGTTATTAGTTTCTGTCAGTTATTAATCCGTGTTTCTTAATCTTGTTTGTGTTTTTTTTATTTTTGCAGTTTATATAGCTGGTACTGGACACATTGTGTAATGTAAGCTGGTGCTTTAGGAGCACATTACACAAGAACACATAATTTTTTTGTTTTTTAGGTACGGGGAGATTTGGTGATTCACCCAGAACCACAGAATCTTGAGCCGATGTCAAGACTTAAACCGGGTTCCCCCGTTCCAAAGTCGAAAGCTCTGGCCTTTACGCCACATCCTCCCCTATTGATTACGCATCTCTGTGTTTAGTGACGCTGCCACACAATTTATGCCCATGTTCTTGACGTCTGTGTATACAAATCTCAAGTACCGACACACGTATTTGATGTAACTGTCCCTTCAAAGCAGCGTTGATAGAAATAAATCATGAAACAATATTCAAATTTCTTCAACTATGCAAGGAGTGATATTGGGCCCGGCGATGTAAGAACTTTGTGCATTTCCTGCATAATGTATACATTGCCTTGCCCGATTTCGCTTCATGCACAGTTGAAGAAAAGTCAATATTGATTCTCACGATTTCTTTCTGTAACGCTGCTGCTCTGCGTTCTATTCATTGAAAGTATTATTCTCCATTGAAATAATCTGTTTACACCCTTGGGGTACTCCTTTCTATTAATATGAGTCATGACTTGGCTGCATAATTACGGTTCGTTCATAATTTATCAAGCATAATTATGCAGCCAAGGCAAGTTATAATTTGCATAGCAATAAACCCATTTGTGTAGGATGATTTTATTTGTATTTTTATTTTAGAGTCAATTTTGATCTTTGCTTGTCTGGATGAAGTGAACATAAATGTCAGTAAAAACTAAGGATACACAAAATTAACACGCAAATAAAATCATATTCTTAAATTAATAGATAAATGAAATTCCAATGATCAAACTCAAAGAGTTGAGCAATAGGATGACCGTTTCAAATGTAGAACCGCCTGATACACATTGATAGAAAGGTGTCCCCCTTGAATATGTAAACAAGCTTGTGATTGCGTGTAGGGTACGACAGCGTTCCACACTAACGGGGAGAACGATATGCTGATCACTACACAGTTGTACAAAGTTTCTTAAAATAATTTGTACCTGGAGAGCACTTGTAGCAGTGTAGATAATATTTCCATTGCTGTTAAGGCTCAAAATCAATAGTTCCTCAATGCACTTCAGGCTACCTCAATGTGGAGTGTATTAGTATTTGAAGTTTAAATTGGAGCTGATTAATACTTCTTGAAGAAGGGCAATAAAATATACAGAAATTGAGTAAAACAACAGTTTACAGCACAATGTGACAAGTAAATTGCCAAAAAATCCCTATCGCTTTCAGGCATTTCTAAACAGCATCTCGTGGAAGTATCCAAAACCCCAGAGCCTGGTGCAGTACTCAGAAGCATTACCTCTCTCCGCCATCAAATCATGCACCTGCCTGTAAGAAATGTTGTACTGCCCGCTTCGTATCTTTTTAGGTCTCGCCTGCTTAAGTACATGTGCACTTGCGCATGAGCTCTCGCTTGCTTGTCTTTGAGAAAGTGGCTTGGAGCGCGCCAATTGCTGCCATTCGTGGGCTTGATTGTCACTCTGAATTGATGCCTTATTATTGGGCAGCGTGAGCTGTCTTCCCTTCCTCTTCTTTCTACAGGAACAAAGACCAAGCACAGATTTCTTCACATTTATTAAGGTCCTTCCGTTGCTGGCACTGCGATTGAGGCATTATTATTATTTTATTTCTTTCGTCTTCATCTTCCTACTCAACCCCGTCCATGTTTCTTCTCCTCCCAACCCCCAGTCATGTGCTTTTTACCCCCAACCCTATCCACATTGCTTCTCGCCCCAACCCTGTTCATGTTGCTTCTTTTCCCACCACCAAGCCCTTCTTTTCACTCCAACCTACACACCACCCATCTTGCTTCTTTTCCCTCCCACCTGTTTCCTCTCCCCGCCCCATCCCTGTTTCTTCTCCCCCCCACTCGCCCTGTTCCAGTTTCATCTTCCTGCCAACTGCTCCATCTCTGTTTCTTCTCCCCCCAACCATCCCATCCCTGTTTTTTTGTCCCAACAACCGCCTGTCTCATCTCCCACAACTCGCCCCTGTCACTGTTTCTTCTCCATGGTCCATGCTGGCCACTTCATACAGCTTTCTTACTGGCCTACTTTCCACCCCCACCCAATTGCCAAGGCCAATAGCTCGTCAGCAGGCGAGACCTATTGGATTTGCAATGCTTGTTTAAAGTGGTCCCATAATATATTGAGAATTAGGAACCATATAAATGAAGCCTGCCATACTCGCTATCATCTTCATGACCATTTTCAATGAAAGATACTTGGATGCCTGGAAAAGAAAAATGACTCCCTGGAATGTGTCTGCACTTTCCAAAGATGGGTAACATAAACTTGTGTTGGGTTTATTATGTCTATGCCCAAGAATGTCTTGTGTTGCGGGGGGGAAGTATTGCGCCTTTTTCAAGATCACTTTGAAAATCCAGTTGGAACATCATTTATTGAGCCTGTTGTTATTGTTCTGACATTGTCAAAAAGAATTCCATTTGACCAGCCAGCATCTTACCATGGACAAGGAATGGGCTCTTTGCACAAAAGAGCAACTGCAACTCACTGACACTGTAGGAGCAGAATGAATTATAAACAGCAGAAGTTTGAACTGGAATGTTTTGAACTTAACACAAAGCTGAAAAAACTCTTGCGCTTCTGGTGCATGTGTATTTGGAAGAAGGCCTCCCATAGCTCAATAGCCACTTTCCAGCAAAAAGGCACTGTCATCTTATCAAATCATTTTGAAATGTGTTGTCTTCACGTACCTGTGGCCTTAAAATCCATCCTCCATAGGGGCCAGAACGCATGTGTCCTTTCCTCCCAGATAGTACCTTCTCACTAGCTCTTTTGTGTTGGAACACCTCAAAAATTAAATGTAGATCAACAGGCTTCATTGTGTTGCACCTTGTTTGGTGTTTTCTTGGTGTCCTCTATGTAGTAAACACTGGAGATGTTTCTCGGCATGCACTTGCTTGTGATGAGTTTGGTCCAGGTGTTTGGGAAAAGTACCAGTCATCCCCAGATTAGTGGGTTGAAGAGTGGAGAGGCAACTGAGGTACTGGGTTTTTCAGAACCGGTACTAATCCGGTAACCCAGCGGTGTCAGGGCAACACCCAAAGACCCCGGATTCCCCTGTCTTGGCAAACAGAGACACGGGATACTTCTTGATGACGTCAAAGACCAAGGTTTATTGGTTGCAACCAGGGACAGAGGTCTACGAAGTACACACGGGTAGTTCGACAGAGACTGCACCACCTCAATGAACGAAACTCGGTCTTTTATGCCGAAAATTACGCCTCTGGCAGCATTACAATTTACATTTGGTGCATACAAACTGACCAATGATCAAGTAGCATTTCAAAAAGTAACGAATGACGAAAGTCAAAGATAATCCCACTTTCCGTTGTCCAGCCCACCAAAAACGATCGCACACATGCTTGGTTTCCTGTTCGATCAGGCCGGACAAACCCATCATAAAACCTTCAACCCAGATCGATGAACATGTCGTAAAGGAAAGGCAGAAACAGATGGAAAGGAGATAGAGGAGTGGGAACGGTGTATCATAAACTCGGGGCACATCCTGCCCTTTGATCTTTATCAGGCCAGCTGCTAAACAAGGAACTGACTCGGCGGGATTCGCCCCAGGCGAGGAGCCAGTTCGGCCAGGTCAACCAGAAGTCAACTAAGGCGAACGTGTCAAGGACTCGTTCGGCCACAGTCATCGGGCCTATGTTAGGGCAACCATACAAGATGGCTGCCACATACAAAATGGAACCCGAGGGTTCAGACTAAATCCTCAAATGCAGAGTGTTCTCCTATATCGATTCATACGAAAACACTCAGACACGTTACACTCGCCATTTGCGGTCTGTCGAGATCAAAATCGTCCATTTCCGACGATCTTTATAAATCGGGTTTCAGAACTATTGAACCCAATTCGGGACCACGGAACCACAGACCCTCCTTTTGCCCTATCATAGGCAATAAACCCAGACCCATTTTAATCTGAATCCGGATCTATGTTCATCAGGTCATCAATATGCTGCTGTAGCATCATCTTATTAGTATGCATCTCTCTCCGGACAGGTTTCCGTACGCACAGAGTAGCACAAAGGCCACAAATAGCCGGGGCACACTGTACACAAAGACAGAACATAAACAGAATTGCTAAGACCATCCCAATGACCATCAGAATCTTCCAACCCCAAGTGGATATCAATCCCCATAACCATCCCATCAAAGACCAATCTCCTTTGACAAGATGGACAGAATCGGAGATTTTGTGCAATTTGGAAATGGCCTGGAAGACTGATGGAGCGTTGTATGGAATAAAAACGCAGCAGCTTGATTGAATCAATCTACAAACTCCACCTCGATCTGCCAGGATAACGTCTAGGTATAAGGGAAAAAGGGTCCCTAGACAAAGAACCAATACTTGCAATTTAGTGTACTTATTTCAAAACAGACAAATTATTCGATGCAAAAGGATTTATTTCAAAATTGCATTATTACCATTCATTGGTTATGTTTCAACAACAAATCAACAAACGTATTATATATGTGCCCACATACACAACAGGGAGGGGGGGTGAGGTGAAGGAAAGTGTCAAAGGTAAAGTGGGATTGAGGGGAATAGTCAGAGTCATTCGTGACAAGTATTAATCCTAACTCCAACATATAATATTCATGTGGTGCCTTGAACCAAGGGCCACAATGTCATGCTCGTATAGAGTCCAGAAATCCAATGATGTAGACCACCTAACTGTCCTTTTGCTGCTTTGGTCTAGCTTGGGGGTAGGAGTTGGTGAAGTTTTTACGGTCTACGTTTCGACCCAAAAAGTTGCGTGGGATAGTAGTCCTTACAAAGAGGGTCTTCTTCAGGACAGAATGGTTGTGGGTGGGCAACCTCCTGAAACATAATTAAAAAATCAATTAATTGATTGGTACACACCAACCTTGTTGGTACATACAAGGGAGGCGGTTAGTTAAAAGACGTGTTGTCGTATGTCCACAGAACATGGTCCGTGGTACAAACATGTGTTGAGGATAGCCTCCAAAGTCATCGGGGTACAGTGTAAACTCACCTATCGCACAGGAAAGACAGGTGTTGTTCCTTAGTTGTTATATGCCTTGTAATTAGTTCCTATCTGGAAATTACAAAGAGGTCATGATCAAACATTGGTCTACTCGATAACGCTGAATACCGACACCATACCGATCAACAACCTAATCGTGTTGCACTTTTAGAAGAGACATACCTCACAGGTGCTTGTGTGTGCTATTCAAAACTCTCAGGAGGCAGGGATCTTGACGTGTTTCTGATGTAACCTAATATGAAGTATGGAAACTGAAATCAACGTATTCCATAGATTATAAGTTACTATCGGCAATATAATTCTATTCATGTGAATCCCTATCACAGTTATTAAAAACACACAAGTGCTACTATATAGTCAGGACAGTGTTTCTTATTAAATACAGAACAAATGTTATTCATCATATATCTCCTACTGAAGTTGTAGTATTAGTACCTCAGGTGATTTTGAACGCAGCAGGCACTAGGAAAAATCGATATACTTGCTCTCAGGGTCGCAAACCTATTTTCTAAAAAAACGTGACAGTATTCAGGTGTGCAAGAGTAGTTAATGAAACTAATTCGCATGTGAAATTACCGCTTATCATGGTTGAAACATACCTCCACAGAGATGAATGGACAAATGAATCAAAAAATGCCACTATCGCCTGCGTCGAAATGAAAACACAGGGCAGTCTTCTTCAGAACCTCTGTGTTGTTACTCTAAAGTTAAAGAGGTTAAAATACAATGAGGGAGTCAAGGAATGACAAAACGTTTTGCTACACAGAGCTTGAAAACATTGGCGCATCTGGACATAGTCAGCTCACCTCAATGAAGGGGGGATCTGATTTACACCATTCGAGCCCTCCTGCAGAAGATGAAAATAAAAATAAATGTGGAAATGCGGAGTTCGTATCAGTCCGACATTGCCCAGCGTCGCATTCAGCTAAAGAGTCCTGAATCAGGGGACAGTTTATAATTAAGGGCGCTCACCTGAACCGCCAGTGCAGGAGGCGGTGTAGTGAGGGGAGTCTCCTTCAAAACCTCCGTATTGTTACTCTACAGTCAAAGAGGTAAACAGTTTAAAATACGGCGAGTGAGTCTAAATCGGCAATTCATTTCGCCACACAACGATTGAAAAAAATTTGGCACATCTGGAAATGGCCCGCTCACCTCGAACGAAGGGGGGGATCTGTGTCACACCAATATGTGGAATAAGCCAAACGAGCCCTCCTACAGTGGGGGGAAAAACCACAGAGTTACTGTCAATCGGACGCTGCCCAGCGTCACGTTGGGCTAAACAGACCTGAATCCGGAGATAGCCTTTAGTTAAAAGCGCTCACCTGAAACGCTAGTACAGGAATCAATGTAGTGAAGCACCCGAGTCTCGCTAGTGTGCCCTCGCCGTGTAACACAAGTAAACTTCCTGGTTGAGGGGAAGGGGGCGGGGCCTCCATCCGAAATCATAATAGAGGTGGTAAACAGACTATGGTCCACTAGCTCGGCGGGGGAAAGATTTATATATAACGACTCTATATTTGTATAGAGGAATGAATTAATAAGAATTTTAATTTCAGAAACTTGGTAATTAATTTGTGAAACACGCAAGGACACCAAGGAGTTTTGCATCATACATGTTGTATCGAAACACATAGTCAACACATACATTATGCCAGTGCGCACAAATCTCACAGGATAGTGAAAGCACAGTCATTTTTCTAAATGAACCCCATATAGTTAGTGAATAAAAGAGCCCACAAGAAGGCATTCAGTATTTTTAAAGAGTAGATATAACATGGTTCCCATGAAATCTGGACATTGTAATTCTTGGTCGTGTGCACCTATCTCACAGGATGGTGAAAACACCCCTAGATTCAATGAAAAGAATCAAACACTGTAGAATGGTAATTATTGAAATATATGACGGGGCATGCATGTTACTAAAGGTGATGCATAGTTCACATTAAGTTCAAGCATGTAATGAAAGCATCCTTTCGCAAAAACATGGAATTCATATATAGGTTGGTCATCATTTTTACAGAAGTGGTCATCGGGTAATGCGCACAAAACTCGCAGGATAGTGAAAAGCATTACCAAGGTAGATGACAGTATCACAGTGCATTGATGTATAAGAGTGGTGTAGACTATTGTAATTAGAGATTAGCCAACTGTACAAAACTGCTTTCTGATTCATTTAAACCATCTGTGACAGAATTGAAGGTATGGATCCACTTTAATTCTCTCATATTGAGAATACTAGATAAATCGCCACCCCTGGGGCCTAGTGTCACATGTTCCAGAACCGCCCATTTAAGTGTTTCAGGGAGATGGTTTTCTCTTTCACAATGTTCAACTAGTGGTGCCCCCGGTGTCTTACATCTTATACGGCTGCAATGTGCAAGAAATCTAGCTTTCACCCGTTGTTGGGTTTGACCTACGTATATCAATTCACAGGGGCAGATTATCCCATAGATTACGTTTCTAGTATTGCAGTTCGTGTGGCTCTTGTAGGTGTGATGGTGATTCTTGAACGTAAAGTCCTTGGATTGGATGGTGGATAACGTCTAGGGCAACTCTATTCTGAAGTGTCATAAGTCTATCCGACTGGAGCTCAGCAGTCAGGTTACCAAGGCCACCGGCAGTTTCCACTATGGTGGACTCGACCACTCTCGTAAGCTGACGAATATTCCTACTGTTAGTCATAGGTCCCCAGAACGGCAGAAAACCCTTGAAGAAATCGCCCAATTCTTGTCCTGCAGTGTCTTCTTGGCTAAAGACACCTCTCGCAATTCTCGTCTTGTGGTAATCTGCCGCAGCTGTAAAAGTGGGGGGTAACAGAAAGGAAACAAAACATGTGCCCGAGAAATCGGAGGGCAACCATGTATACGCTTTGTCGTAGCAAACAAAGTAGGTACCCTTAGCAGCTAAGAACGCTGGGGAAGACTGAGATGGAAACACATAAGTCTCAGCGCAAACGCTCTTCCCTAACTGAGCCTTCGGATTCTTACCGTTGCCCTGCAAACAATAGTAGCCTTTATGGGGCACTATCCAGATCGGTAGAGGTCTTTTCGCTTGCTGGTTAATACTCAGACTAACTCCATATCCAGTTACGTTCCAACCACTATATGGTTGCCTCTCATCTTTCGGAATAGTCTCTACTGCATTAGTCCCTTTAATCATGTCGACTATGCCTCTAGCTATAGGACTATTCTTCGGATTATCTCTCGGTGAACGTAAGGGGTCAACACTATGGGCATATATGAACATGGTTCTGTAAGCTCGAATCGAACCATTCAGACTGAAGGGCAAAACCAAATAAGGAATACCTTTATCGGTTGTATGAGGCATCAAACCACAAATCCAGCAGTTCGTTGTATTTATCACTAACTGATGCTGGTGCAAAAGCTGTATGAAAGAATTATTAGAGAATTCCTTACGTCGGACTGCCTCATATTCAGGCAAAGGGTGGAAAGAATAAGAAATAGTAGGTGAAGGTGTAGGTTGCACAGTGGAATTAGACGTCATTTTAAAAACAAATGCTACATAACCAGCTATGAATATCATAACGCTTAATAGCAGAAATATACATGGTATCAAAAATCATTTCTTCGACATTATTTTGCATATACGTTTTCTAAAAGTCAGTGTCTGCACAGGTCTCTCCAGCTCAAAGAAATCCATCCTAAACTAAGGGTGCTGCCCGCGGTGGTTGGTTGATTCTGCTTGAGAGTGCTTCTGCTGCACCCAGGAAGGCTGCCTCGGGCCAACAGAACCCTCGACCTAGTGTCTCAGGCTTACACTCCCAAGACTGGTAGCAACCGCGACCCTAGCAGCAAGAACCGGATGCCAGTTCAGAAAAAACAAAAATAAGTAGATCCTTGGTGGAGAGTTAACCTGCAAACAGTAAAAAAATCAACTTATTAATCTTTATTTGTCCTTAATTTTCGATCTCAAATTATATCGATTTCTTCCAGGTAGCTCTTGATTGGTGAACAAAAGATGAGGCTCGGTAGTGTCCAATCGCTCTGCAGGAGGTATTGATGCTTGCAAAAGTCGATCCCTCTCTTGTTCTGAGTTAGTCCCAATCAAGCGAGCATCACTGAACGGTACAAACTTCGGAATTGCCTCAGTCTCAGAATCTGCGAGACCATCCTGAACCCATTTGTCATAAGGCAAAGGCAAGGGTGCTTTCTTCGTGTGGGAGCCGTGTATACAATGGCGCTTTCAACGCACCCGCACCGCAGATCTCGTGGATAGCAGGACCTGGTAGGGTCCCGTCCAGCGGGGCTGCTCATTCTTCGTACGCTGGAAATTTCTGATAAAGACCCAGGCACCAGGTTCAATCATGTGGCCTGGATCTTCTGTAGCTTGTGGAAGAGTATCGTATAACTGTTGGCGTAAAACACTCATTTTAGTTGTCATTTCACGCAAATAGTCAAGCAAAACAGGGTATTCGAGGTCGTTAAACCTCGTCGGCCTCGGTACGCCCCAAATATTCGCTGGGCGACCAAACACCACTTCGTATGGACTCAACCCCATTCTCAAGTGCACAGTCATTCGGGTGGACAAAAGTGCTAATGGCAAAGCATCTGGCCATTGTAAACAAGTGCTTTCCTGAATTTTGGCCAGTTTTAACTTAAGAGTGCCATTATAGCACTCGACTAAACCAGCTGATTGGGGATGATTTGCAGCGTGGAATTTCTGCCTAATCCCGAGACCATCACACACTCTCTTCATCACTTGACCCACAAACTCACTTCCGTTATCACTCCAAATGATTCTCGGCAAACCAAATCTCGGAAAAAACTCTTTTATCAAAACGTTTGCTGTGGATAAAGCAGTATTGTCCTTAAGGGGGTAAGCTTCTACCCATCTAGAAAAAGAGCAAACAACCACTAACACATACTTTAAGTTGTTGCATCTTTCCATATGGATAAAATCTAGCTGCAAAGCCTCGAACGGATACGTAGGAGGAGCAAAATGACCAGCTGGTGTTGGAGTTCCCTTACCAGGATTATGCATCAAACACACCATACAATTTTTGACTAAATTCTCTGCACATCTGGGAATTCCTATATTTTGCCAAACCGGAGCCAACAACTTGCAAATCCCTTTCACACTAATGTGTGCCATTCCATGTGCCATTGTAACAACTGGGAGCACATACGCGTTAGGCAACAACCATCTCTGATGCTCAGACAAATCAGTCCAACAGCCATTCGAGTCTAACCTACCCTTACTTTCTCTCCATTCATCCAACTCTTTCTCAGTGGCCTCACTCTGAATAACTTTCACGCTTTCAATGGTGTCTTCGCACATACTCTTCTCTGGAACCCATCTCGCTGGACCCGCAACATACATTCGACTCTTCACATTCCTAGCAGTTTCTTTCGCAACTTCATCCGCAAACGCATTACCACGACCAACATCATCCGTAACCTTTTTATGGGCACTGCATTTCACAATCGCTATTTGCAAAGGTAACGTAAGAGATTCAAGAAGTTCATTCACCAGTTGTCCATGCTGGATTTTCGTTCCATGGGACGTCAAAAATCCACATTCACGCCACAATCGTCCAAAGCTATGGGCCACACCAAACGCATATTGACTATCTGTATACACATTCACTCGTTTCCCTTTCGCCAACACACATGCTCTCGTAAGTGCAATCAGTTCAGCTGCTTGTGCGGAATTGTGTGGGATACGTGCAGCTTCGACAACTGTATGTAAAGTCGTCACAGCATATGCTGCAGTGGTATCGCCATTCGGTAATTTGAAACACGAACCGTCAACCCACAAAGCATCATCACAGTCAGGAAGAGGAGTATCCCTCAAATCTATTCTCCCTTTCGTCTCTTCTTCAGTTCTCAGAAAACAATTGTGTTGCTCTTCGCTATCATGGTCTCTCTCAAGCGAAATCGGCAACAATGTAGCCGGATTTAGAGTATTGCACCTCTTGATGTGCACATGGCTCGCTAACAACGTAAGTTCATACCCTGACAACCGAGCACTAGTTAAGTGCTGTGTCTTCGTACGATTCAACAAGGTATCCACTGCATGTGGAACCATAACCACTAACGTATTGTCCATAACCAAACCAGCAGACTGTCGAATCGAAACAGCCGCTGCTGCAGTGGCTCTCAAGCAACTCGGCAACGCTCTAGCTACAGGATCTAAAGTCGACGAAACGTACGCACATGGGCGTTGCTTTCCGCCAAATTGTTGCGTCAAAACCGATAATGCACATCCCTCTCTCTCATGGACATACAATGTGAAAGGCTTGCTGTAGTCGGGAGTACCCAACACAGGAGCCGAACACAACGCATTTCGTAATTCAGAGAAACTCTTTTGGCATTCATCCGTCCAAGGAATGGGATTTGGAGTATCCTTAACCGTAAGAGCTATCAAAGGCTTCGCTAAAAGAGAAAAATTAGGGATCCACTGTCTACAGTACGACGTAATGCCCAAAAACGCACGTACTTTTCTCTGTGTCGTAGGGACACTTATTCTCGCAATAGTCTGAATTCTTTCTGGGGTCAATTTCCTTCCCTCTTTCGATAAGAGGTGACCTAAATAGGTAACTTCTTGGCGACAGAATTGTAATTTCGAAAGAGAAACTTTATGATGGCAATCAGATAAATGAGACAACAAGGACACAGTGGCATCCTTACAGATGTCTTCGGTATCAGCAGCAACTAACAAATCGTCAACATACTGGATAAGGGCTACACCGTCAGGAAAAACTAACGAGTCAAGTTGAGTCTTCAGAGCTTGACTGTAGATCGATGAACTCTCGCAATAGCCTTGAGGAGCGCGCTTAAAGCGGAAACTTCGTCCTCCTAAAGAGAATCCAAAGATATCTCTACTCTCTACGGCAATCGGAATGCTGAAGAAAGCGTTCTTCAAATCGATCACCGAAAACCAAGTGGCAGAAGCTGGAATCAATGTCAATAATACAGTAATGTCGGGTACAACAGGGAATTGCGGAACAACAATCTTGTTCACTTCACGGAGGTCGATAACAAACCTATATACAGGAGGCTGTGAAGAATCTGTTCTCTTCAAGACAGGCAAGACCGGACTATTACACACATTACCTCGAGTCTCTTCAACAACACCCTTTTCAATCAGATCATAAATGATCGCCAAAAGCGCTCGTTCACCATCACTTGAAATACGATATTGTGGAATGCGCGGTAACTTGGCATTCGCCTTCAACGTCACAACATATGGGGGAATATCTAACAGGCCCACATCATTTGGACCCGTAGCCCACAATGAATCCGGTAACGAAGACAATTCAGGTGGGAGACAATCCTTCGATACATATATTGGAGAGATCACATTCTCACCTAAAGTAAGATGTACTCCTAACGGGGAACAGTACAAAGTCGCATACAATCTCTTCAACAAGTCAAGACCTAGCAAGTTCTCATTACAACCTGTGGTCAAAAGAAGGGGTGCTTCAAATCTACGAGGACCAACAGAAAGAGGCAATGGAACGGAAATCGGATTCGTAACGGGGGCGCCAGAAAAACCTATAGAAACATTATTAAAGCCAGACAAAGGTGCGCCAGGGAGTTTTGAGTGCATAATAGAACTCTTCGTAGCACCAGTGTCTAGCAGAAAAGGCTCTGACACACCTGATGCAATCACTTCCACGTAAGGTCCACTCTGATCTACTGGAACTGAAACAACTCCCTCTCTTTGTCTATGGCTGTCCTAACAATCATTGCCTTGCGCTTCATCGCCTTCAACATAATAATCATCCACGTTGTACTGAGCTGTCCTACCAGACAAATTCTGCTGTTGGTCAAAACTGTTCATTGAATTCTGCGGAGGCAAAGGGCGCGTGTTCTGTCCGCGACCTCTACCTCTAGGCGCTTGTTGTGGACCTCTACCTCTCACACCAGGAGCACTATTTGCACGTTGCAACAAAACGGGACAATTATTCTTGTAATGACCTTCTTCTCTACAATACGCACACTGATTAGGCCCATACTGAATACGCTGCTGAGGAGTCTCGTCTCTTTGCGAGTTCCTCGAATACTGTTGAGGCTGCTGATAATCGCGCTGATTATTAACACGGGGTGGATAAGCTTGTTGTAGAAGAACTTAAGTCTTCAATTCCTTAGTCTTCTTATCCGCTTTCTCTAACTCATCCTTATGCCTATTCTCGTAGTACTGGGCCGTAGCAAGAATCTGCACCGAAGTAGAAACAGGCCAAGCACTCTCGGAATCCTTCAACTTAGTACACAACTCAGGAAGAAGATTGTGCACGAATTTATCAACTAATAATCTCTGGCCACCCTCGGTAGCCATATCCTGACCACTATGATCGACAAATATTTCCTCGAAACGCGAGAAAAAGTCCGAAACGGACTCATCTTTCTTCTGCTTACAAGCAGACAATTTGTCCCAATTAACACGGACCTCAGGCATCAAAGTTTTCATGAAAGTGATAATTCTACCAGGAAGTTCAGCAATAACATCTTCAGGCTTAGCACCTCCAACTTGTCTATCATTTGCCGCAACCAGATTCACCCACGAGTCACCCAATTCATTATCATGATCTGTATGTTGAATGAAAGATGGGCTGTGGAACAACATTGCCAAACAGCATGTCTATATCCGCCAAATTCATAACACATGAACTCACAGTTTGCGTAAGTTCCTTATAATATCCTGCCGGATTCTTCCGCGGATTTGGTAAAGTCTGCTTAAGCGCCAGAACTTCTGCACGCTTCCATGGAACATGAACCCAGACACGCTGAAAGTGTGCTTGAACAGCTCCATCTTGAGGTCTCCAAACCGGAGGAACTTCTCGCATTGGATACTGACGCGCATGTCTCCTAACTGACGAATCTGGCTCAAACAGCCGTTCAGTAGGGACATCGCTTCGGAGCGACAGTAACGTCGACACCGCTTTCTCAACGTCATGTAGACTCACAATAGTTCCTTTAGCAAACTCGGAACGTAATCGGAACAATTCTGCAGGAACTCTACCCAATTCGTCCATCCATTGTTCATGGAGAAACGCACACATAAGCTCAAAAACATAACGTTGCTTTGGTGCTTCCCATTGTCGGAAAACATCCATAATACCTTCGAGATCATACTGGGACTTATACGTCACCCATCTACGTGCCATATGATCCAAAACCACTCGCTCATCTGTATCAGGCAGTTGGCTACGCAACTGTCTACGCTCACTAGCAGGAGACATACCCATTTGTCCCAACAAAGGAGTTAAAAAGTTAGAAAAGGCAGCAGTCATCCGCTGTCTAGGAGAAGGAGTAGTGGAAAAGACAAGAGGAGACAAAACAGTAGTAGTAGGATCCATAGTCGGAACAGGCATAGAAACAGTAGTAGCAGGAATAGGCAAAGGTGGCAACCCTTGAGAAGGCTGCGCATAAGGAACAACAGCCAACGAAGAAGCTGGCTGTGGAGGAATAACAGGAGGCAAAGCAATAGGTGCTTGTGCGGCAACAACCAGTGGTGGTGGTGCCGTAGCATTCTGCACATAAGGTGGCGGTGAATTTAGCAAATGCGACATTAAAGGGTCTTTCACAAGATCCTTCTCGTCTTTCTGTTTTTTAGCCGGTAATACCGGGTAGCATCGTCTACCGCTAACTTCTTCGCCCTAAGCATCTGCTCACTTTCTTGCTTTTCTTCATTATCTCTGTATGCAACGGCAGCTTGCACCATTGACATACCCTTTCTATTTTTCTTCGCTAACTTAATTTCCTTCTGTTTGGCTTCTTTGCGCCATATGCGGAAAGAGTCAAACATCGCCGGCCGGGCTTTCTTCTTGAACAATTTCACTTCAAGGTTATCTAAGACTTCTGTCTCGAAACTACCATAACGGGGCCACTGTAGGACACCGTCATTCTTCGTATATCTAACCCAAACCTCATTATAGCTAATAGGACCCACACCATGTTTCACATATAGGTCGTAGGTAGGAGTTCCAATCGGAGGAACCGGACACGAATCCTCTAACCGGGAATCCCTCAAAGTACCACAACTAAACAAATTCCTAAGACTGCTAAAACCAGGCATCTTGCTCACTAGTCTAGCTTCAAACAAGGGGAATCTAAATCGATAATCTCGTGAATACACGAATCCCGTGGCTTTGGGGCCTGCAGGTACCAAATCAAAGCTATCCACTAAAGGATACAAAACAAACTAAGGACTAGGAGAAGCTCCTTTTATACTTAACTGAGTTATCGATAGCGTCACCTGAAGACCCGTCAATCGTCTCGCTCTACAAACGTCTAAGGCTCCAAAACAGGGCGACAGTCAGGGCAGCAGTCTTTTGTAGCCGTCGGGACGCGGGAAACCTCGCAGCAAAGACCTTCGGAACCACGTCGACATACAGGGGTCGCTGAAGTGGCTGGCCATCCTCTGGAATTTTCACACGAAGCTCCTCACGAACCTCTGGCTTGGACCGGTACCCCTGAAGTCGCCCCACGTTGGGCGCCAATTGAGGTACTGGGTTTTTCAGAACCGGTACTAATCCGGTAACCCAGCGGTGTCAGGGCAACACCTAAAGACCCCGGATTCCCCTGTCTTGGCAAACAGAGACACGGGATACTTCTTGATGACGTCAAAGACCAAAGTTTATTGGTTGCAACCAGGGACACAGGTCTACGAAGTACACACGGGTAGTTCGACAGAGACTGCACCACCTCAATGAACGAAACTCGGTCTTTTATGCCGAAAATTACGCCTCTGGCAGCATTACAATTTACATTTGGTGCATACAAACTGACCAATAATCAAATAGCATTTCAAAAAGTAACGAATGACGACAGTCAAAGATAATCCCACTTTCCGTTGTCCAGCCCACCAAAAACGATCGCACACATGCTTGGTTTCCTGTTCGATCAGGCCGGACAAACCCATCATAAAACCTTCAACCCAGATCGATGAACATGTCGTAAAGGAAAGGCAGAAACAGATGGAAAGGAGATAGAGGAGTGGGAACGGTGTATCATAAACTCGGGGCACATCCTGCCCTTTGATCTTTATCAGGCCAGCTGCTAAACAAGGAACTGACTCGGCGGGATTCGCCCCAGGCGAGGAGCCAGTTCGGCCAGTTCAACCAGAAGTCAACTAAGGCGTACGTGTCAAGGACTCGTTCGGCCACAGTCATCGGGCCTATGTTAGGGCAACCATACAAGATGGCTGCCACATACAAAATGGAACCCGAGGGTTCAAACTAAATCCTCAAATGCAGAGTGTTCTCCTATATCGATTCATACGAAAACACTCAGACACGTTACACTCGCCATTTGCGGTCTGTCGAGATCAAAATCGTCCATTTCCGACGATCTTTATAAATCGGGTTTCAGAACTATCGAACCCAATTCGGGACCACGGAACCACACAACAGTGCACATCACTGCTTATTTGAGGTTCTACCACGAGTGGACTGCCTCTTCATTTAGAGTAGGCATGAAATCAGCCCATATAAGTCACCTATAAGTTGTAACTGTGGATGTCAAGTTCCATATGGTTTGTTATCGCCCAGTGACAAGCTCCTCTCTAGTGGAGCAGCTGTTTGTTTCACAAGTATCCATCTTTACTAACCTCTGTGGTAAAGCCCTCACTGATCTTCCTGTGTATGTTTCTTTCTTAATTTTCTCTAAGCATTATTGGCTCTTTGTCCAAAAAATGAGTGCCATCGAGTAGCGTATTAATACATCTTTAATACTTATTAAACATTAAAATATGTTAATACTTATGCTTGTATTTAAGAAATCTGCACATTCTATAGCCACAAACAGATGTGGTGTTAGGCCCTTGCTCCTAATTAGAGCTATTCCTCTTCTCCTTCCCATTTCGACCCTATTTCCTTCTGCTAGGAACAGCTCGCCCTGTTATTGACATATTTCAGTGTTGGGGCATGTGTGCTGATCCTTCATTTGCCCTCGGTCCCCCCTTCTTTATTATTCTTTAATCCACTACCACACACTCCCTGCCCTTTTATCTCACTCTGCAGATTCCTACTCTCTTCGCTTGTGGCGTTTTTTCCGTCTATCTCTTCCTCTGTCTTTCCACTTTGTGTGTTTATCCTGCCCTCTCTCGGTAAAGGTCTGATGTCGAAAAATAGGTGTCAGTCCCCAAAAATGAATACCAGTGGCCCCTATCGGTAACCAACAGCTTAAATTGTGCACTGAAAGTACCATTAATTACCATTGCTGAGGGAGGTAAGGGGCACCATGGCCAACACAAGGCTTCACATCTCATGAGTCATGGCTCCTCCCACGCAACTATAGTCAATAATGTATTACACTCTGAACATCTGCATATGTACGATAAATGCAGATATGCGTATATGTATAGTGTGTAATATCTGCATATATACGATACATGCAGATACGCTTATATGTATAGTGCGTAATATCTGAATATATACCATACGTGCAGATACACTTATATGTATAGTGCGTAATATCTGCATATATACAATACATGCAGATACGCTTATATGTATAGTGCGTAATAATATTTGCGATACGTGCAGATACACTTACATGTATGGTGCGTAATATCTGCATATATATATAAGATACATGCAAATACGCTTATATGTAGAGTGTGTAATGATATCTGCATATATACAATATGTGCAGATACGGTTATATGTATAGTGCGTAGTATCTGCATACATATGATACATGCAGATACGCTTATATGTATAGTGCGTAATGTAATCTGCATATATACGATACATGCAGATAAGCTTATATGTATAGTGCGTAATATCTACATATATACGATACATACAGATAGGCTTACATGTATAGTGCGTAATGATATCTGCATATATACGAAACATGCAGATACGCTTATATGTATAGTGTGTAATGATATATGCGATACGTGCAGATACGCTTATATGTATGGTACATAATATCTGCATATATACGATACATGCAAATACGCTTATATGTATGGTACGTAATATCTGCATATATACGATACGTGCAGATATGCTTATATGTATAGTGCGTAATATCTGCATATATACGAAATATGCAGATACCCTTATATGTATAGTGCGTAATGCTATCTGCATATATACGATACATGCAGATACGCTTATATGTATAGTGCGTAATATCTGCGTATATACGGTACATGCAGATACGCTTTTATGTATAGTGCGTAATATCTGCATATATACGATACATGCAGATACACTTATATGTATAGTGCGTAATTATATCTGCATACATACGATACATGCTGATACACGTATATGTATAGTGCGTAATGATATCTGCTTATATACGATACATGCAGATACGCTTATATGTATAGTGCGTAATATCTGTATATATACGATTCATGCAGATATGCTCGTGTGTATAGTGCATAATGATATCTGCATTTTGGTTCCTAAACAACACAGCAAAAGGATGAACAACTATAAAGGACTAAAAGTCTCGTTTGAATTTATACTGCTTAATAAAAATGTTTAGTGCTTTTCACAGCTCTCCTGTGATAGCAGAGTATGGAACTGAGGCAGGCTGAGATGAAGAGGTTTGTGGTAAAGAAGGGAAGTCAAAAAGGAAATACTGGTTATGCTAAAAAGCAGCTTTCAGACTAAGACCTATCACAGAGAGATCCAGTGATCGAGAGGTCTCACTGCTGACAAGATCTTCAGAGGAGGCACAGCTGAGATCACAGAGGCGATATGCATGCTCGGGTAGCAGAGAACTGATGCTTCAGCCTATCTCAGGCCCATTCACTGCATACCTCTTATTAAAAGCGTTGGAGGGAGCAGGAAGTGACCTGTGACCCAAACACCCACACCAGCGACCCCTCGGCCCATTCAACTTTTGTGATGGAACTTGTTAAGCGCTCTGGTTGGCATGGCAACCGGGCTTCCCACTCGCAGATGGCTCGCGCTGCTTAAGTCCCTACAGGTGTCACTGGCCCAGAGTGTAAAAAAATATCCCACAGAAACGACCCCGGTTAACTACGTGGCTTTCGAATAAATATGGACATGCTTCCTTTAACGGAAATTAGACCTAGCAACACGGCGCATTCAGGATTAATATATGCCAGATAATTACCATATATACTGCCGAAGGGGAGGACACATTAACATTTCCTGGGCTTTCAGTTCCTGTTCCGAAAATGGGTTGCAGCTTTCCGGCCCTTGGAAATCACTCGCCAGAACTGCAGCGGCCGCGCGTCCTTTTACCATGTAAATGAGTCGGTGGGCTCGGGACACGGTTCTCAGGGGGCCAGGTGCCCGAACCACAAAGGCGGGCGCGTACAATTGGCACTCATCGAGGCAGCCTGGCAAGAGAGGCCTGGCATTGAATGGGCCTGGAAACGGAACTGCACTCTGGCTCGCCCCCCACCTTACCCCATGCACGTTCCATCACCCTGAATATATGACGCAAGCCATAGTACATAGCACACCAGGAAAGCGCCCCCTTTGGTGACCCTAAAACATAAAATCGCAAAAAAATGTTCGCCAACTATCCGTTTTAATACTATTACATAGACCACGCCGATGTGTTTACTGTGAAGTGACCCCCGTGTAAAATCAGAGGTACGCTGAAGGCTATACGAGCTTGAAAGCAGAGGCGAGGAGACGCTCCTGCCCCAGGTAAGTGCCACTCTATGGTCGGGAGGCACTTGCTGCAGAGAGGGCTCTGTGTGAGGAGGTGGTGGAGTACTCTCCCTGCTAATCACGCACTTACACAAAACTGCTTGGTTAAGCAATGTACAAAAGCGCCATTTATGTACCCTTCGAAGTGTCTGTGCACTCAGTGGCGGCTCCTCCACTATGATGGAGGAGGAGCGTCGCCCCACTGCTTTCAAGCAGTGCGAGAAGCAAAACTTATAATAACTTTCAGTTATTATCGTTTTATGCAGGGCTTTAAGTGGGATGAAAAAACTGGGGGGGTCTCTCAAAGGGGCGTGGCCAGTGTAATTAGGGGCTTGTCTTTAAATCACTTACGCAAAAAATCTGTGCTTAGCATAGTGTGCCGCCCGACTTGTATTTTGCTGTTTCCGTCATTGCATCCAGATATTTGATACAAGTAACATCATACCTACAATAAGTAAGTAATATTGGCTTTGTCAATGGTTATTACTTGCAGAAGATAAATAAGCTGCAACTATAACTTGTATATATTATTGACAAAGCTTCCAATTAAATCCCTGGTGACCCTACCACAATGTTGCTGCTCCTGAGTTTCAGAAAGAAAAGGGAAATCCAGAAAGAAAATGACTCTAAAAGGATTTCCCTTTCCCCACAACGCTCCCCTGGCATGACGTCATGCTGTAACTTCTCTACTACTGAGAAGTGAGCAGTGTGAGCAGCGCACATCCATGTGCCTGGTGCTGTCTCGAAACGGGTCTCTATCAGGCTTTGTTTTGCGCCCTGGCACTTTTTTCCAGACTGCAGTGACAGCAAACAGCGATCATTGCAGTGCGGGAAAAAAAACGGGCTGCCTGCGTCAGGGCTCAAAACAGAGCCCGATAGAGACCCGTTTCGAGGCCCCCTGAAAAAAACTGCAGGTGCTCAGACCCCTTGAGACCCGGCCCACTTAAAGCCCTGGTTTTATGTTTCTGCTGCTTTGCGGGCAAGCGGGTGGGCGGGGCTGCTCTGCTCTCGGAGCAGGGCAAGGGAGGACTGGTTTGCCTACTACTAAGCGTGCAAGGACTGTTTGGTCGGCCCTCTCGGGCCGCCCAAACCAGTCATGCGCACTTTCCCCGTTCTCCATGACGGTTGAATTACCGCCTGCATAAAGAACATGCCCTCCCGTCCAGCCCTTGGCTGAGCGCTGTGTCACTGCACTCAGACCGATCGCAAGGCATGCAGCGTTGTGATTGGCTTAGGGGAGGGAGTCTGGATGCCTCCTTCCTGTTCCTGAATTTGGAGGCAAGAGAGCAGGAGCAGAGACACACAACCCAGCGGCAAGGTAAGTTATTTTATTGTTAATTACGCTCCCTCCCCCAATCGTGAACTCCCGGCGCTCCTGCACCCCCACCCGCGAGCCATGCAGGCCACAACTGGAACTCACCGTGCACAGCACACAGCATGCCATAAGGTACTTCGCAGAGTATGGGGGTAGATTGTGTCACTGTTATGTCAGCAGGCAGCTAGTCACATGACACAGGCCCTGCACATCTGGCAGGGATCCAGGGGCATCCTAAGGATTTCGGGGGCCCTGGGACAAACATATTTTGGGGGCCCCTGCTCGAATCAGCTTTGAATTTAAGATCCAGTTTCAGCTCTTTCATGCACGCTTTGCCCACTGCACAGACACACTGGTCCAAATTATAAATCTGTTTACATCTACTATTTAGGGATAGTGACGTGTTTTTCGGTATTATAATGCAGCGGCAGCTCACCAATATTATTTCAAATAATCTTTGTGACCCCTCCCATATCTCAAATATGAGGTCGTGTTCTGATCTAAAACAAGCTTTTTTTTTTTATAGATGGTTTGTTTTGAAAAACAAACTTCATGGGTATTAAACTTCAGTGACAGATGTTTGTCCGTGATTGCTGGACATCTTTGAGGGATGCCGGTGGTTGTCAGACATGCTCCCCCAATCAATACACCCCACTCTCACGCAGCCGTCATTTGACAGACTTTCCCCAACATGAGCACAGAAAAGCACCAGAGCAATAGAGCTGCAAAGTGAACCCACCGAAAATCACAGCACGCCCCCCCCCCACCCCCCGCACTCGCAGGTGTGACCGAAAACACCATATAGTAAAATACGCACCACAGCCAGATTGCTTGGAACCGGAAGTCCAACGATAAAAACCCAACTAAATAGAGCTATTTAGCCAATGATCAGATTATAGCGCCAAGAAAGGGGTTGATGCGCGTAAAGACACGTACCAGGTCTCATACACTGCAAAAAAGTTACGTCAAAGGCAAGAAAAACATATACACGTCAATGCCTTATTCTAACTGATTAATGGTGAAAACGGGCCTGCAGCCGTTTCACAGTAAATCAGTAAAAAAACAAAGCACTTAAGTGAGCGGCTTTCTTTCTTTTTTTTTTTAAACATTGGCGTTTTCTCATTTCCTGTACAAATAAAATCTGATTAACAGCATTCAAGTGCGCGACTTCTCTTCCCTTCTTTAGAGAAAAAAAGGGCATCTCTAAAATAGGTATTAATTAAGACTTTTTTTTCAAATCATGATAAAATCATGTGCGTTCATTGGTGACAGAACTGTTCTGCTATCATTAGGAAGAAAAGGCTGGTAGCCACAAGCACACCAATAATTAGTTTCACAACTGCAAAAGTATTTTAAGCACTAATTAATCACACTAATTAAACGGCAGGACCACTCACGCCAACGGATAGAAGACAACCGCTTACCCCAGTCCATAAAATGGCGTCTAAACCAGGAGATGGCTTCGCCCTCTGGGGTTATGGGGCAGTTAAAAGAGCAGAAGGAGGTGTTAAAATGACTGGATATCTGGGAGTGACATTTAGTCGAGGCCTGTAAAGTAAAACTCTTTCCAGCGCTCCATTGGACCAACAACTCCACATTATTACAAACGTCCCTAATAGCTTGAATTAATGTAAATGCTGATTTGGTAACTGAATGAAAGTGCGCATTCACTCCAGACAGAGAAAATAAAGGGCACGCCCCAAAACACTGGTGTATGCAAGAAATGAGGCGAAGCGATCCTTCCATGCCATACAAGCATCATCAATACAGGGCAGATAACGAGGCGGAGAAACTGTCGCAACAGGATCATAGGAAGCCAGCATGGGAGTCTAAGCGACTGCTTCGTGATTCTTGATGGCTGGAGACCATCACGTCACCTGGGAATAAAAGTTGTGCGAAATGGAGTTTTATCAATGCTCTAGAAAAAGGGGCGGAGTCGCATAACTTTAACCAAGCTCTGGTCAATCAATGGGTAGGCAATGAAGCCACTCTCTACAAGGGCTCGGATTACCGCCACAGACCGACATATACCAATTTCCTGATACAACATCAGAAGTGGCACAAGCAAAGGTTGTAGAGTTGGTGAGCAGTTCTCTAGTTCCGGGCCCTACTGGAAAGCCTACACTTGTTTTTAAAGAGAATCCATTGTTTTGGTCAAGAGTTTGTAGTCCACGGTTTGTAAATGTTTCAGAGCAGGGGTCATTACTGGATACCGAGAAAGGCTCTACTCTACACCCCATATTTGAAACGATGAACGATGATCTCAATGAACTGGAAGTGTTCAAATCAATGTTATGTTATGTGGATTTGTATGGTGCACTAATCACCCAAGAGGGTGTCGGAGCGCTTGGCAGTCGTGTGGTCCCCACGGTCCGTATAAGAAGAGCCAGGTCTTCCACTTCTTGCTCATCTCAAGAAGTGAAGAGGAGGCTCGGATGTGTTGAGGGAGGTCATTCCATATCTTGGGTGGGATGCAGGAGAATGTGCGACCTCCAGATATGCTTTTGCGGATTTGGGGAGTGTGTGCAAGTGAGAATGAGGCAGAGCGTAGGTGTCTGGTGCACGTGGCTGTTTAGATATTCCGGTCCTGTGTTGTGTAGGTCTTTGTATGCATGCGTGAGACGTTTCAATTGGCTGCACTTGTGAATGGGGAGCCAGTGAAGCTTCTTGAGGAGTGATGTGGGTGTGGATTGGGAGGTCGAGTGCGAGTCTTGAAGCATTGATCACACTGTTAAACAGCCATGCAACACTATTTGTCAAATTATTCCAACAAAAAATTAGCAGTGCGTAAGGAAGAGCCAAGGCGAGAGATTTTAAAGCACAAAGTAGAGTAACATATGGTTTTAAACCCCATTGAAGAAAAGCTATACCATTGTTCTAGGCTGTGTGGTAACCAATGCACAATGCTTTCGAAAAGGTGCTTAACAAGCAGGAGCTGCATCTCACCAGCACCCTGCAAGCCCAACTGCATGTTTGAACATGGGGATCAGCCCAAAAGTAGAGCAGAAGACAAAAAGAGAAATATACAATTGAGATAGTTCCAAAAAATGAATTAAAGTTGAGGTGCCCAAATGGAAGGTAAAATAGCTTTCCAAGCCTTTGTCCATAAATGCATAGGTATAGATCATTGGCTCGACATAATATTTTTAACATTAGATTAATTGTATGTAAAAAGTAAGTGTAGTTGGCCAAATGCCGCAGCACTGTTGAAGGCAGGGGTTGCCGAATCCCAAGGCAGCCTGGTCTTGATTCCATCTCATGCCTCTCTCTTTCACCACTCTACTCTTCCTGTCCGTTTATCTCAATCTTGCAGGTTCTTTTTCATCTCTGCTGCCTCTCTCCGTATCGGTCTCTCATCTTTCTCTTCCTTCTTCAGTCTCCCTTTTCTTTTACTTTGTCAGAAGCTGATGATGAAAAATGTAAGTCCTGGTACCCCCACCAGCAACCACTAACAGAAATTAGACACTGCAGAGTTCAGAACGAACACTACACCCGAATGAAAGGAACCAGATAAATCAGGTCGAACCTACAATACTGATTATGGACTTCAACGTCCAAATTAAGGTATTCCCGGTGCTGATGAAATGGGTCATCCTCAAAGAACTACAGAGGATTGGCCATATTGTATAACATACAATTCAGGGCTGCACACTAACATTCATTATTTTCACACAGCTGAAAGCAGGTCCTTGGGAGTATTATGATGATGGGTTTGGTGGTTCAGTGGGCTAATGCATCTACTCCAGGGATCTGAGGTTGTCGTCGTGGTCGCAGGTTGAAATCCTAACAGGTCTCCTGAGCCTTCCATCCTTTCGAGGTACACAAAAGGAGTACCATTGAGTCGGGTAACAATAAACACCTGTTATTACAGGGCCAAAAGAACCAAGGGGGAACATGCGCCTTACAAATACGTTATGTTATTATTACAATCAGTGTCAATTACTCGGTCTTTCAGTAGAAACAAGAGCTGCACATACGTGTTGTCTGTTGTTATTTCTGGCAAGCGGAAACGAACTGGATATATGGCTGAGTGATAAGGTGTTCTTGTGGTTTCGGGCATCGCACCTGTGTTATCGCAATGTTCTGCGCTTTCTCTGCGATGTGCAATACTATCCTCGTTAATGGAATGCCTGTGAACACCCACCTCCCACCATCCAATCTTTCGCTGTCTGGCTTCAGTTACTAAAATGGTCCTAATTTACCCATATTTTCCTGCATTTAAAAATCCTCACAGGGTGTACTGTACACCATCCCACACCTCTCGTTATGTGTCCAAGCATCACTTTTATTTTCAATGCACTTGTGCTTTGCATGTCTTCAGTTCCACGGTTAGGGGGATTCCACCTAGAACACCACTGAGTAAGCATTAAAGTATGTGTGTGTGTGTGTGTATATATATATATTCACTGAAAAAACCATAGGTTATAGACCATATATAGTTAGGAATTAGCATTTACAAAACCTTATTTTACTCACACAAAACCATTGAAATTCGCATATATAGTTAGTTGCACTAACTATATATCGCGCACCCGCAATCCACTGCTGATGATGTCACATATTACATCATTCATGACATGGTCAGTGACATCACTGATGACATCACTGATGACATCTCAAATGCTAATTCCTAACTATATATGGTCTATAACCTATGGTTTTTTCAGTGAATTTCAATGGTTTTTTAATTGCAAATATCAAAAGCTGTAAAATGTATTCTTCTTTTAAAGGAAAAATATATTTTTTATGTATTTAATATAATTTTTTATGTATATACATTTTTTTTTTTTTTCGCTACCGGTCTGCGCACCGGGTAGCTTCCCGTTAGCTCAATTTGGTGCCGCGACCCGATCCGCGCACCGGGAAACGTTCCGTTAGCGCAACTGCCGCATTCGAAAACAACACCGTGATGCGTCACGTAAGCGCGATGTATCGCGTTGCCGCGTAGTGCGTCTTATGACGCGCCGCGTTAGCGCACTCGGAAGTGCTCCGGAGCGCGACCCGAAGCGCAGTACCCCGGAAGCGCTCCGGGCGCGGAGTGGGACGCGTAACCTAAGCGTAACAGGTCATGTGACCTGAAAATAACACTTTTCATTGGTTTAGAACATTTTTTTGCCCAAATGATGAAAGCCCCCACCTTTTTTCCTCACTCTGACTTTCATCTTTGTGAGAGGAAGACCTGTTTCTGCTTGTTCAGTCATGGCATCTGTAGTAGCTGCAGCTGGTGGACCCCCACCACCACCACAACCACCTAGGAAGTAAGGACCACCTGCAAAGTTTCTTCCAAACCCAGAGGAAGAGGAAGAAGAAGAGGAAGAGGAGGTAGAGCCGAGGCAGTTCTTGCGTGAAGAGCCCGGGCAATCCCACCGCTTAGACCATTTTATATGGCAATTTTTTTCTTACCCTCGAGGGTAAAAAAAGGTCAATGCCCGGCTGGTGACATGCCTCATTGCGATGCAGTTCTGTCCCGAGGCACAGACAAAAAGTATAGTTTTGGAAACTATACTATGCACCGCCACATGCAGAGGTGGCATCCAATCAATTATAGCGTTGCTGAGGTGCGTCACCTCAGGATAACCCACCAATATTATTTTACTGTTTCCCTTGGTTTTCCTCTTGTTACGCTTTCCGGAACGCTACCCGGTGCGCGGACCGGGCGCTAACCGTGCAAAAATTTGAAAAAAAAGGCTGGTTTTTTTACATATATGGGCCTCCTCAGCCACCCTCAGAAAACCTAGGGGGTAAGGATATGTCTCCCGTGCCCCCTTATACCCATTCCCAACATTGTTTATCCTCCGTCTTGTGACTAAATTCGTCCGAAACACAAGATGGCGGACTCCCGTTACGCTACCGGTGAGCTACCCGGTTCGCGTACCGGGTAGCGCTTCCACCGCGAAAAATCGAATATTTTTTTTTTTTTTTGCCTTGTGGGGCCCTTTAATAGCCCCCACATCAATCCTAGGGGGTCAGGAGGGGTCTACCTTGCCCCCTTTCATTCATTTCCCCCTTCGTTTATTTCCACCTCTTGTCTCTCGATCCTACCGAGAGACAAGATGGCGGCCGCTCCGGACTGTTTAGAATGTTGACAGTCACCGGAGAGCCAATCCGCTTCTCCTCGCGAAGTTCAGTTACGCGTCTGGTACGCGAACCGGGGCGCTAACCGGGACGCTGTCACAGATATATATATTTTTTTGAACGTTAATTTCTCAAAATCCACTGGAGCACATATCTTGAGACCTAGCAAAGGCACATCGGGCAAACAGTCTCTACAATTTTGCCAAGTTTCATAGAAATCCATTCAGCCGTTCGAGCTAAAAGTGAGTCCAACCGCCCTATGGAAAACTCAATGTTAAAAACATGTTTTGGGACCCCCTTTTTTCTCAGCCCCCACTTGACGAAACCCCCCCAAACTTTCAGAGGACACTCAGAAACAAAATGTGCCATTTTCCTGAAAATTTCAGCCAATTCCGTCTATCAACGCCAGTTATTCAACATAGAATTTTCAGAAATCATATACCTACTGGCGACCGCCAGTAGGTAATATATATATATATATATATATATATATATATATATATATATGAACAAGGCGGCAACGCCGAAACGCGTCTAAGCAGACACTGATCTAAGAATAAAAGTTTGGATTCAGATTCACGGAGTCAGCGCCTTCTTCAATCGTATGAGCATGGTATGAAAGAATATATATATATATATATATATATATATATATATATATATCCTACTATTACCTATATATATATCATTTCTATGGCAAAATGAAACCCCTCATTTTGTTCCTTTTCAAATTAAATGCATTAAGTGTTACCACTTTATTCCAATCAAGATGACTTCAGGTGTGCAATACTTTTGTCATAAGTAAGACTGTTAGTGTTCTAGTTGTTCTTTAGAACACTCTGGGACATTCTGTCATTGGGCTATAGTTGGGCTACATCTGGCTGATATTTGGGCTACATTTGGGCTCTTTTGTTTCTGGTGGCCATCTTGGGAGACTGCATATCAGAATTTTTTTAATGAAATATAAGAGGATTTGAGAGGTCACTCAAAATGTGCCCTAATTTTTCTTTCTTCAGCAATAATCATAATTTCTATGGCAAAATGAACCCCCTCATTTTGTTCCTTTGCAAATTAAATGTTTTAAGTGTTAACACTTTATTCCAATCAAGATGACTTCAGGTGTGCCGTACTTTTGTCATAAGTAAGACTGTTAGCGCTCTAGTTGTTCTTTAGGACACTCTGGGACATTCTGTCATTGGGCTATAGTTGGGCTACATCTGGCTGATATTTAGGCTACATTTGTTTTTTTTTGTCTCTGGTGGCCATCTTTGGGCTACATTGGGCTACATTGGGCTACATTTGGGCTCTAACATATATATAGCCCAATGTAGCCCAATATATATTTTTCAAAGTTAATTTTCGGAAAAACCACTGGAGCATATATCTTGAGACATAGCAAAGGCACATCGGGGTACCAGTTCCTAAAATTTTGCAAAGTTTGGTGGAAATCCATTCAGCCGTTCGGGCTAAAAGTGAGTCCAACCGCCCTATGGAAAACAATGTTAAAAACACGTTTTGGGACCCCCCTTTTTTCTCGGTCCCCGCGTGACGAAACCCCCCCCCCCCCAAACTTTCAGGGGACGCTCCGAAACAAAATGTGCCATTTTCCTGAAAATTTCAGCCAATTCCGTCCATCAACGCCAAAGTTATTCAACATAGAATTTTCAGAAATCCCTATTCAAAAAAATCCTAACTGTATATACCTACTGGCGACCGCCAGTAGGTAAATATATATATATATATATATATCTGATAGTCAGGCAATCTGATAAGGGGGGCAACATCGTGCTTTGGCCAAGAACATTATATCTTGAAGAAGCCTACCTCCAACTTAATGATCCGGATTGTTACAGACATTGTGATGCAAATGCACTTAAAAAAGCACAAACAGACTTCCACTCCCTCCTCATGGGATGGCGTTCCAGCGGACTTATTAGCATGGACGAACTGAAATGTCTCAAAAATGACCATCCTATAACCCCTGTGTTGTACCTTATTCCAAAGGTACACAAAAACCCAGATAGACCGCCAGGTAGACCCATCATCTCGGCGTGCGGGGGTTTACTGGAGAAAGCCACTTCCTACATCGACTTGTTCCTCCAGGAGCATGTACTGGCATTACCATCATATATCCAGGACTCCAGTGATCTGATGAGGAAATTGATGGACTTTGAGTGGCAGGATGACTATTGGCTGATAACCCTAGACGTGTCCTCTTTGTATACCAGCATAGTACATAAAGATGGGTTAAGGGCCTCAGAATTTTTTCTTGGCAAGCGACCTATAGAACTGTTAGAACATAACAAAATGTTACTTGCCATGATGAGCTTCTGTTTGCATCACAACTATTTTATGTTCCTCAACCGCTATTACCAACAAATTAGAGGGGTTGCCATGGGGGCCTGTTTCTCTCCCAGTTATGCCTGTCTACATATGGGGTACTGGGAGAGACAGGTCCTCAATGGTATTCACCAAGACATCTGCACCCGCCATATCATTCGATGGTATAGATACATCGATGATATCATTATGATATGGCGAGGAACATATGAGCAAGTAACCAGTTTCATTGATGTTTTGAACAAGAACTCATATAACCTGTCTTTCACATCGCACATCAGTCAGGACACAGCACATTTCCTTGATGCAACACTGGAGGTCAGTCGGGGCAAGCTAGAAACCAAGCTCTATAGGAAGCCCACTGCGGGCAACACTATATTGCATGCAGAAAGCCACCACCCCCCCGCATTTAATTCGTAGCATCCCCTACGGGGAGATGCTCAGAATTCGGCGGGTCTGCAGCACAGAAGTTCACTGCAGAGAGGCGCAAGCGGCAAGCAAGCTCAGGTTCCTAGCCAGGGGCTATGAAGAACATCTTATCGATAATGCGATCAGAAAAGCGAATGCCCTATCCCGCATTGAAGCACTGACCCATCGGAAACATCAGAAAACTAGTGCAGCCAGCAGTGAGCAGCCAGTCAGACTCATCTGGGCCTATAATAGTCAGCATGGGGCGCTGAGAAAAATCATCAATCAGCACTGGAATCTAATTAAATTAGATCCAGTTATAGGAGAACATATGCCCACCAAGCCTGCGATCACGTACAGGAAGGCGTTTTCGTTGCAAAATGCCCTGGTCAAATCCAGTCCTGAAGTGATCCCTCCTAAAAACTGGTTAGCAGCAAGCCGCGGGTTCAGAAAATGTTCCAGTTGCAAGGCTTGCTCACAGGGACTCAACAAAACCGAGTTCCTGACAGCATTTTCTACAGTGCCCCGAAAAATTACCAAGCAACTAACCTGTAGATCAGAATATGTGGTGTATGTGCTGGAGTGCCCGTGTGGCCTGCAATACATTGGCAGCACCAAATTGCAGGTGCACAAGAGGGTGCTCCAGCACATCCGGGCAATCAACACGAACGACGCCACATACCCTGTAGCCAGGCATTTTAAGGAGTTCCATAATAATAACAGTGGGCTCCTTAGATACTATGCTATTGACGCCATAGGTCCACTCAGGAGGGGAGGTAATCGAGAAGGGATCTTGAGGGCTCTTGAGACCAGGTATATCTTGGAGATGGACAGTAAAAGCCCCAATGGTCTTAATTCCACGGAGGACTTTTATACATGTCTATAGTTCCATCTATCTCCACAATCCTCGCCAATACCCCCCATCTCTGAACTGTATGTCGCTCACAGCACGCCTGTGTCCTGTATCCCATATCTTGAAGTTGCTTTGCCTATTACTGTATTAGTTCTTCCGTAGTTGAGTTAGCTGTATCTCACAATCTTATACTCAGCAAAAATGAATAATAATGCTTTTTTAACCTTCACTTGTTTATTTGGGTGTCAGTAACAAACGTCTAGGGCACAGATGGCATCAACATCCTTAGTAGGGCGTTAGCAAAAGTTGGAAGGGCATGTACAAACTTAGGCCCTTTTCGTGCTATCCGGTATAACATTACCAGTTAAAACCCTAAAGGTAATTACTGATAATAGTATGAAAAATATCCAATGTATATAGATGTATATATATGAAATTTTGTATATATTTTATTTAGAAGATTTGCGGACTCTCGCATTGTACATAAAGGGCTATTGCATTTAAGCAGTGATTTTTCAAGAGCCAGGTTGCGTATATTGAGGTGGATGTCTTTTTGCACAAGTTGTAAATATATGAAATATGGTGATAAAGTTGCAACCTTTTTTAATTATTATGTACAGAGGGAATACTCAGGTGTTTTTCCGCTTTTTTAGCTTCTGTTATATCTTGCCGGATAATGAAACTGTATTTATACAGGTATTTTCATGCATTAGCCTAATACAGCCATACTTTGCCCTTTTTGCACGTGTAAAGAAATTGTTGTTACAATGGTGTTGTTAATTTGACTAATTAAGTTACAACCGATCAATGAGGACGTTGGTACTGCACTAGCACTTTAAATTCACGCAACTTTTTTCAGTGCGCCATGTGACCAAGCCCTCTGTGTAGGGCGAAACGTTATCCTGGCGTGGTGTGCTACAAAATAAAAACTCACCTGCACTCGGGGTCTTCCGTGTTCTTGCTTGAAAGTTGGCTGAGGATTGATAGCTGGCGAAGCAGCAGGAGCGCAAGTGGTGAAATATATATATATCTATATACATACACATAAGGACATGTTTTTCTAATTTGTAAGTCTGCACTCAAGGTTACCCATAGCTGATTGTACTCAACTCTTTATGTAAACAGAAGGTTCAACGGGAGAACGAATGCTAAGCAAAGAAACAAGAAGGGCAGACTATACACCACTCCTTCTATAGGACCAGTCTAACTGTTACGCCCACTGACTCCTGCAGAGCAACGCACTGGAACTATAGCTTTTTGTAGTGTCATCCAGCCTCTGAAATTCATCCAGAGAGCAGGGTACCCAGCTCTAGTAATTATTTCCACTAGGAGGGAACAGTTTGCCAAATCTGTCATGATTTATGAATTGGCAAGATGCGCCTGAAGCAAGTATAAGTGAGCTGTTGCACACCTTCAAAGGGCTGTACTTTTAAATTGGAACCCCAGTCCAGCTCTTTAAGCAGCTACATTGACAAAGACACGAGTGGACCTTTCAGTGGTACTTCCTGTTATATTAGAGAGGCAGCCACTGAGAGTGCACGGCTGCGGATGTGCACGTGTGATGCAGGTTTTTGGTGGTGTTGGTCTGCTGCTGTCCGATCCCTGCTCTTGCAGGCCTGCCGGGCACCCTGAGGAACCTGCAGTCTGCCGACAGGACAACATAACTGGTAGCCATCGCACATAGACTGCCAGCAGGCATCCTCACCAAGCTCCAGTGAAACTGGGCTGGGGCGCCTTCAGGTAGTCACAAGCAGAGCCAGTTGTAAGGATGGTGGTGAGCTGGGTGGGATAAGGAGAGATGGTCACGAAGTGGTAAGGTGAAACTTCCATACGTGTATGTGCACCTTAGTAAAACACCATTAGACACCATCACTATACGCTCCAGATATATTGTGCTCACAGGCTGTGGAAAATCTACACTTTATGTCTAAGCACTAAGACTGACATTATGCAGATTAAAGCCTTGCAATAACATTATCTATTGCATTAACTGCTGGTGCAAGTAACAACTCCTAAACATCGGAGTCACTTGTCCAATCTGCTTAATGTAGAATATCCTGCAAACGTCCTCCCAGGTTCCACTTACTGAGTGTGCCACAAAACGCCTTATATCAACACCTACTTCTCGCATTACCCATCTAATCCACCTAGCTAGCGTTGCAGCTGAGACTGCCTTTTGTGGCCTTTTATATAAAACCAATAGTTGGGAATCCAAAACTCCTCTCAAAGAAACAATATCTCTATCATATTTTTTAAGACAGCCTACCATACACTTCCTTGTATTTTTCTTTAAATAAATATAAAATAGCCTTTGTCTTAGGTCTTCTTTCTATTAAAAACACACACACACCCTCTGGCTGATAAGCTCTATTTGCCACATCCAAAGTCTTAACACCCGAAGTCCTTCTAAAGGAAACTAAACCCAACAACATTGTCAACTTCCAAGACAGATATTTGAGGTCTAGACTAAAATTGGCGCCCCCAACATTCCAAAGCATTCAATACAATGCTTAAAGAAGAATATTTTGTCATAGGAGGTTTCATAACCCTCACATTAAGCACAAAATCTTGCTCCACCGAAATACCATTAATCAAACCAGGTCCTGCTACTATCGCTGATCGATATATATATTCACTGTCCCATATGATAAATCTGACTCAAACAGTTCCTTCCAATAATTCATAGTATTGTCTACTATATCAGTTGAAATGGGTTCAAACTTTCTTCTTAAACACCAACAAACCCATTTTCTCCAAGCCAGTCTATACACTTTCTTGGTTCCAGGAGTCCAGGATTCTGAATAGGAGTCAAAAAGGCTCTGCCAAAAGACTGGACATCTCATTGTGTCCTGAAATTCCCCAAGCCATGAGAGATTGATGCCCCTGCATTATTAATGTGTGATACGATCCCTGAGAACCCAATAATAGTTCCTCATACAATGACAGAATCAACTGAAAATTCACTGACATCTCTTATATTACCAGAAACCACGCTTGAGGCCTCCAAATTGGAGTCACACCCAGACTGTCTCCCTGCATCTGCAAACTTGTACTAGCAAACTTGCTATCATAGCAAATGGATAGAAAGCTTAAGGCGTTAGTTCCCTTCAATCCTGAAAAAAAGCATCTATTGTCACACTTCCAGATCTGGCCTCAAACGGAATAATTTGGGGAGCTGAGTGTTCAAACTGACCGCAAACAGATCTATTGTAAAAGGGCCCATATTCTCGGAACCTTTAGAAAATCTTGCAGTCTAGTCTCCAATCATTTGCATCTGAAAAATTCCTTGAAAATAAATACGCCACTCTGTTCATCCCTTGAATATGTTCTGATATAACAGTAATTCTTTTGTTCAAACAATAATTCCCAAAAATATTGATCATATCGATCAGGCCCTTTGAAGGACGATCTCGCATCTTGTTCACTTAATGTACTACAGACACACTGTCCATGCGTAACATCACACAGAGTCTCAATTTGCAAACATTTAAAATTGGATAAATGCTAAATACAAATGGCCATTTCGCCCTGATGAAGCAAAGAAATATGTAGGCCGTCCGTTACTTTGTAGTCTGAGCATGTGATTTGTTTTAACCATCTGCCAAAGGCCTATACATTAAAACACTTTTGGTGTGTCCTTCGGACACATGTTCAGCTTTTTTTCTGGGTCGAATTGTCTTAGAGAGTGAGGTATCAGCAACCATACTTTGGGGACCTTACATGTTGCTGCAGGAAGTAGGATAAAAACCATTGCACGTCCAGTCCAGTGAGCTACACTCTATAGTACATTTAGTAAGGGTAACTTTTCCCAGCATGCACAGGAAAGTGCAGTTGATGACATACCAAGCTGGTTGGTAGCACAATCCGACCGTCTTCCAGTGGTTGTTTCCACGAGACACTTCCTATTTTAAACAAATTTCTGGCCACTTGGTGACAGCACACCTAGCATTTATGTTATGTATATTTGTAGTGCATGGCTAAACGGAGGCGTCCCAGCGCTAGCAAAGAGAGATTCACCCCTAGATGGAATAACTCCACACTGAGAAGTATCCATACGTTAGAAGTATTCAAAGTGTCTGTAGATTTGACATTTTTCAGGGTGGTAGGACATTTTTTAGTTGACTTTGAGTGGAGGGCACCCCATGTTTCTCCATCTTCCTTCTCTACCTCCTCTTTGTCTGTGAGTTCCATAAATGTGAGCCTACAGCCAGGAAACACAGATAATGTTTTGTGGGAAGAGGGAATTCAAGGAATGACACTAACCTAAACGGTAACTGGAACTGGCGAGCCTTAGTGTTAAATCCACCTCCCAATACCATCCTAGCAAGAGCGCAAATGTACTCAAAGAAAGCCAATGATCACTTCTACCATCCCTTTAACCAAAGCATCCCTATAAGGTCGTTTTATGGAATATCACAGAAACTTTAACAAGGACCTATTACATTTTATCACTAGTTATGATACTTTCTGCCTTCCAGAATCCAGGTCCAAATAAAAAGTTAACATCTCTGGATTTATGACTCTAAATGTACCGGGGAACCTTCTACATGACAAAGGACCTTAAACCAGTCGGCCTTATTATCCTCAGTCCGGCAAATGGAATCTGAGCTTTGTATCACTTGCAGTGACATCAGATGACACCCAGACAGTAAAAAACAAGTGACATACCAGAATCAGAAAGTTAGGATCATCTCAAAGTGGGTGTTCTATAACGTGTACATACCTCCTGTCACAATCAGAAAAAAGATAGTCCAACGTGCCTAATGAATAGTATTAAAAGGCCAAATAGAAGCCGATAGTGAGACAAAATATATAGTTATCGGGGACTTTAATAATGCAGTGGTTGGCTCACAAGTTTGTTTGAATAAGTCTGATAGAACACATTGCCTTTTGCATGTCCCCGATAACATAGGCCTAATCACAATTACACATTCTGGAATAGACTTCCCCCACTTTCCATGAGGATCAAATGGCAGGGTGCCCCTAGTACCCCAGCAAAACACTGATCTCACACGCAAACTATTAGCAGCTCTTTAGATTATACACTTGTGAGTTCAACAACTTTACAGGTTGTCACCATCTTTGCAATACGTCAGTAAAAAAGGGACTGATCATTGGCCGCCGAGTCTACTTTTAAACTTTCGAGCACCTGAGATTGCAATTCATGAAATACTGGAATCTTTAGAGGCGGGTCACCTCAATGAGGCATCTTAAATATTCACGTGTCTCATAATCCAGGTTGTAACAATAACAGGGAATGAATTAACCTGAATAATTTAGTACTAGCCCTGGCTGATCCCCGGATTTTAGGGAAACGGTAGGAAGAGATAGCCAGTGGCCTAATTATGTAAATCCCACATGAGGTGCTCTACTGAACACAAGTAGTGGAAGTTACAACAATATCTTGTTGGAATAATGTAACACTTGGTACACTGCTGGTATAAAAAACATCATAAACAGGATTAGGGGAACTGTATTATCAAGTATAGGAAATACTCGGCTATAAACAGGAATGAGGACATCACTATAAAAAGTTAAATTAAAGGTTACAGAAAGGCTGTTTGAAAAGCCTACAAGAGGTTTCAAGCCTAGAGATGGACTGAAGTAACCAGTACTTGGATTTGATAGATTCCTTAGGAGAAGGACGTAACAAAAACAAAAAATAACTTTCAATTAGCAGATTGAAGGAAGTATGTCACTTCTGTATATTTTCGAGATGTTGTAACTAAATGGGAACCATCTAATAGAGGTCTAGTTGACCTAATAATTTCATTAGATCAAGTGGCTGGACCAGTCACTGCATCCCATGTGTTGGGGTGCAAATACCAAATGGTTCCTACTATGCTATCAAAGCTGACTGCAACATTTGGTCCCAATCACTAGCAGCCCTTTTCGGCTATGTGTTAGAACTAAAAATAAACCTCAATTTATGGAAAAGCTCTATACATCATTCCACGTTCAACAAGCATTGGCAAAGCCAATAGGTCTCTTCTATGACAGCCATTGACTTTGGCAAAGTTAAGTAGCCATGGTGCACAGCAGCGTCCATGCTTTGCAGCGTGACTAAAACACATTTTAAAAAAGTGATATGATGCTGTCTGCTCTACAATAACCTCAAATAAATATTAGGTTTACCACAAATTGACTCGCAACACAACTCGGAATAGAACTAGTGATCCCAGTAAGGTCTATCTGCTGTATGCTACATTCTTCAAATAAAGTAACAGTAGAAGTACTGCTGAGGAGGCGACCCTGAAGATCTTACAGTCTGATGAACTACACCGTAAAAAGAATACAGCCACAAAGTGGACCATGCACATGGAAACCATCATCGCCTAGCAATCAGAGCATTTGGGCAAGATCCGATCAGAGCAGTGGGAGCAGAAGAGACACTCAGTTGATGTGCTGTATGGATAAGACTAGATGCTTCTAGTAATTACTGAAAATTATTTGAGTACTGATGCATCAAAGCTATGAAAAAGCTATGTTTTAAATTAGACTCTTCGGTTATTTGACACTGAATATGAAACTTTAAAAGTTTCCTGTAGATAATGATTTTGGAAACAGAATATTTTCTGGCAAATAACCTCAACACATACACTAGAAAGACTTGATTTTGACACCTAAGAGTCTTGTTGACTTTTCTCCACAGACTGCATTTATCACATTGTGTGTTCTTGTACATTCACAAACAGTGCAACTTGATGTTTACAGAGAGAGAGGAAGAGTTATACGTGTTTAAGTGAATAACAACTCTGGCTGACATTCCAACTTTAAGATGATTATGGTAACTGTGTCATACTGTATCTCGTCTTAACCTCTGCACCGCTGGTCTTGAGCTAGGCCCTGAGAGTTGTAACAACCTACCCAGCTACCCATGCGCTGCTTCGCCTTGGCGAGACTATTGCTGTTGGTTTGGTGCACGAAGGAAGACAAACCGTGTGCACGTATGGACAGGCGATGTGCACACACATGGCGTCTCGCATCTCTTCCACCTTGTTTTTCTTCTTCATTCCAGGCGATGTGCACGCGTAGGGCTGGCGTGTTCAGCACAACACGCGCATGGCGTGCTTGCGCTTTCGCTACGCCCCACAGGCTGCGGCATCTCTCCGTGCTGGCGTGGGAAGTGGGAGAGCATGCACCTGGGTTTCCCTGTGAGTATGAGCTCCACCCTCAAATCGAGAATGGGACGGCACCCACAAAATCTCTTCCACCCCCTTCTGGTTGAGTCGGGGAACTGGGGCATCAACGCTGGCTCTGATGAGGTACGTAGGGCGCTACCTGCATAAGTTGTGCGTGAATCTGTGAGTTACGCCAAACACGTGCCCCAATAGCCCCAATAGCAGCAGGCTGGGACCCATTCAGAGAACACACACACCCATTTCTCACAACCCTTACTTTATACTTCAAGCCTCTCGCTAAAATCTACCTGTGGCATTTTGGGAAACATAAATAAAGATATGCGGCAGTCGGGCGGGGCTGGGCTCTGTGACGCCAGAGCAGAGGAGGAGTGGGGTGCACTCTTCTAAGTGCACATGACGGTTTGGCCATCATGCGCACTTGGCATGTTCTCCATTGCACAGCCCAGTGGAGAACATGCCCAGGCTCCCGGGTACTCCCTGAGTATCCAAACAGGACACTCAGACCAATCACATCGCTGCTCCTGCAGCTTGGTGATTGGCTGGGAGAGTCCGGAAGTCTGGGTGCTCCCAGCAGACCGAGGATGGGGGAGAGGCGTCCGGCGGCTCAAGCAAGAAACAAGAGCAACCACAATGGAGAGCTGTTTAAATATTCATGCCAACACTGTTGAGCACTACTTCAAACTACTTAACAGGAAAGGGATTTAAAAATAAAACATTACTTAAACTTTCCACATTTGTACCTTCCTGAGATCCACCCTCAAGAGCGATCTGATGCTGCAGAGAGGTGCAGAAGACAAACTGCAGGAAAGCCTCCAGACAGCGCGCTTTACGCCTATAACAAAAGTGTGTGGAGTTAAAGCTAAAGGATGAGCAGCACTTATCTGCTGGTACATGTCAGGATTTCAATGATCCAGGAAATCCGGGGATGTCATTTTAGGTGATAAATCTGCACGATATTCAATAAAAGCAGACACCGTTGTATTTCCGGAATAAATGTAAAATTCTGAAAGTCTGACTAAGTGGTTCGTATTCAGTAATCACAGGCAGATGTTCGATGCTGGGCCCTGCAACCAAACTGCTGCAGATATTCACTGTTATACGCATACTGCAGCCCACTAAAATTGAACAATGCTCCCAACTTCATTATACGCATACAGCAACCTACTAAAATTGAGCAATGCTTCCAACTTCAATATACACATACTGCAATCCACTAAAATGGAACAATGCTCCCAACTTCATTATACGCATACAGCAACCTACTAAAATTGAGCAATGCTTCCAACTTCAATATACACATACTGCAATCCACTAAAATGGAACAATGCTCCCAACTTCATTATACGCATACAGCAACCTACTAAAATTGAGCAATGCTTCCAACTTCAATATACACATACTGCAATCCACTAAAATGGAACAATGCTCCCAACTTCATTATATGCATACTGCAATCCACTAAAATTGAACCATGCTCCCAACTTCATAATACACATACTGCAATCCACTAAAATTGAACCATGCTCCCAACTTCATAATACACATACTGCAATCCACTAAAATTGAACCATGCTCCCAACTTCATAATACACATACTGCAATCCACTAAAATTGAACAATGCTCCCAACTTCATTATACGCATACTGCAACCCACTAAAATTGAACCATGCTCCCAACTTCATAATACACATACTGCAATCCACTAACATTGAACCATGCTCCCAACTTCATAATACACATACTGCAATCCACTAAAATTGAACAATGCTCCCAACTTCATTATACGCATACTGCAACCCACTAAAATTGAACCATGCTCCCAACTTCATTATACACATACTGCAATCCACTAAAATGGAACAATGCTCCCAACTTCATTATATGCATACTGCAATCCACTAAAATTGAACAATGCTTTCAAGTTCATTATACGCATACTGCAATCCACTAAAATTGAACCATGCTCCCAACTTCATTATACGAATACTGCAAACCACTAAAATTGAACCATGCTTCCAAGTTCATTATACGCATACTGCAATCGTCTTAAATTGAACAATGCTTCCAAGTTCATTATACGCATACTGCAATCCATTAAAATTGAACAATGCTTCCAAGTTCATTATACGTATACTGCAATCCACTAAAATTGAACCATGCTTCCAAGTTCATTATACGCATACTGCAATCGTCTTAAATTGAACAATGCTTCCAAGTTCATTATACGCATACTGCAATCCATTAACATTGAACAATGCTTCCAAGTTCATTATACGTATACTGCAATCCACTAAAATTGAACAATGCTTCCAAGTTCATTATACGCATACTGCAATCGTCTTAAATTGAACAATGCTTCCAAGTTCACTATACGCATACTGCAATCCACTAAAATTGAACCATGCTCCCAACTTCATTATACGCATACTGCAATCCACTAAAATTGAACCATGCTCCCAACTTCATTATACGCATACTGCAATCCACTAAAATTGAACCATGCTCCCAACTTCAACTATCTTGCTTTCACTTCTGAACTGCAATGTTACCTGTGGAAAGAGTCAATATTTGGCGTGTCAATCTTTCTGAAAGAAGAGCTGTAAGTTTCTTACAATGGATATAATTTAAAATATTCTGCTGCTACACAGAATGGGCAGAATTTACAATTGCTGTAAAAGGCCAAAACTAAGTACCCTTGTTACTGGAGTGTGATTAAGGGTAGACGTAGGTTATTTACAATAACTTGCACCCCACTGCATGCCGGATAGGAACCTAAGGTCACCTTGGACTCCAGGGTGTGCTTTTAAGAGCCAAAGAAAGGAGGCTAACAGCCCCGTGTATCCAAGGTTCGAGCCTTTGGAACTTGTTACGCCTGGATTGAGGGCAGAAACCAACCACACAGCTCCAGGAGGGGCCAGAAAAATGAGCTTTTCAGATTAGCTTTCTACAATTCCCGAGGAATCCTAGATATGAATTTCTATCCACATATGACGGGACACTAAATAGCCCCTTGGCTGTTCTCCGGAAAAATCTACTTGGATACACAGCACTCGGAAGTGGTCGAAATGAGATGTGCACTGCCCCACAAAAACACAAATACCAAATCCATGATTACTAAACTCACAGTAAAACTGAAAATTATGAAATAAATGTTAATTACAGCAATTAAGGTATTGCTTACTATGCACAGCCTTCTTAATGACAATTTACACAGTAATTTCGGCATTACTCACAGTTTAATAATAAATGAGACAATAGACTTTAAACATCTGTGTGAATTTAAATTAAACCACTTCCTGGGACTGCACAGCAGCGCTCCACTGCCTTCTGGTTAGGTTTGCAATATTCAAATACCCCATGCATACATATATGTATATGACTTAATTGCAGATATACGCTGAATATTTCCCCTCCCCCAATTCATTTTTGGAAACATGAGTACCAAACTGAGTACTTAGAATTACAGCTGGTTAAAATTGGCAACAGCAAAAGGAGGGGCTTCAAATACATTTTTTAAATGGCCCTAAATTTGACAGCATAGGAATGGATTTAATTTGTACACCTAAAAGCTAGTTCCCCACATCAGGCCGATAATAATTGATGGCAGCCACCACCAGTTGTGACAGGATACCACACTGGCCAATCGGCGCATGATTTCTTGTGACCCCAAGTGACACCTAGAGTCAGTGACAATCGTCATCAGTGATGACAGAATCCAACATCTGTTCATAAAAGCTTCTGAATGCCAATGCACCCCTGCAGACAATGAGGTTAGCACCGATAACACATAATTGGTCCTGTATCAGCAGCACATTATAACAGATCCAAGGCCACTTACCTGCCTGCAAGAGGCTGCACTGCTCATTTGTGACACCCCTGAGAGATGTCGAGATGGTACAGCCCCAACCATTATCAACGAAGCCCACACTGGCCTTTCAGGCTAGCCTGCTGATGTCCGATTTCCAGACATTTCAGTCTAGCCTGGAGCTGGAGGGTGGGGAGAAACATGAAGGCAGGGCACCTTCTTGGAAAATTATTAGAGATGGAAGAAAGGGACAAGGGATCGGGCGGGGGAGATAGTGCACAAGAGACGGATATGGCATGGATGCACCTCAAAAATGGTGAGCAGTCGAAGAAGGAGAAACTCGAAAAACAAAGGAAGAAGGTGGAAAAGGGAGTCAGCATGAAAAGCGGCCAGAGACAGTAAATGGGGAAGAGGTACAGGGGTAGCGGGAACGGAGGAAGTAAGGTTACCGAGGCAGAGCGTAGTGGGTTAGTGAAGCACACACTACTGGGGTGGTCAAAAAGTTGGGAGCAGGCACGGGAGTGGAAAGTACAAGAACGTTAAACAATGAGAGAGAGAAAGGAGAGACAATGAAAAAGAAGAGGTTGGGGAAAAGGGGGCACAGATGTAGGTGGGAAACAGCATGAAGTTTAGGGACAGGGATTACACGTGGTTTCCTCATGTGCTAATCGAGTTACTGCTCAAAAAGTGCAGAGAACCCACATTAAATAGAGCAACTAGTCAAGAACTAGACACCATGGAGGTCTGCCAAGTTTCCTTCTTGACTGCTTGGAGAAAGGGCAACTCGTCCTAATACTCACTGTGCTATCCTGCAATTAATAGTAAACGTGAAAGGTGTCAAGTGTCTCTTAAGTTGGTCCCAATTAGGCAGAAAAAAAAAACACAAAAGGGAAAAAACGCCTTGGTCATCTTGTAGTTCTATATTGAAGATGAAGATTATGCAGAAGTAGATTAGCATGGCATCAAGAGGGAAATATGAAACAGACAAGCAAAGACATCCAATAGTAGATCCAACAGAAATGCAGGCTGCAAGGAGCAACAAGCATTTGCAAAGCCAATAGGTTTAATCTTTGCCAATGCCTTTGAGCCATGTTGTATAGCAGCGTGAAATGGTAAAGAGTACACTAGAGTAGAGTGGAATGGCCTAGAGTGGTGTAGAGTGGAGAGGCATAGAGGGGAGGCCTGGAGTACAGTGGCATAGAGTGGAGCAGCATAGAGAGAAGTGGAGTGGCGTAGAGTGCAGTGGTGTAGAGTATAGAAGAGTGGTGTAGAGTGCAGTGGCATAGAGTGGAGTGGCATAGAGTTGAGTAGAGGGGTGTGGAGTAGAAGGGGTAGAGTGGCGTGGAGTATACTAGAGTGGAGTGGAGTGGTGTGGAGTAGAGAGGACTGGCATGGCATAGAGTGGTGTGGAGTGGCGTAGAGTGCAGTGGTGTAGAGTATAGTAGAGTGGTGTAGAGTGCAGTGGCATAGAGTGGAGTGGCATAGAATTGAGTAGAGCATACTGGAGTGGAGTGGAGTAGAGTAGAGTAGAGAGGAGTAGCATGGCATAGAGTGGTATAGAGCAGCATAGAGTATATTAGCGTGGAGTGGAGTGAATTGACATAGAGTACAGTGGCGCAGAGTAGAGTGGCATCGTGTGGAGTGGAGTGGCACTGAGTGGACTGGTGTAGAGTACCGTACAGTGGAGTGCAGTGGTATAGAGTACAGTGGACATGTGTAGAGTGCAGTGGTGCAGAGTAGAGTGGTACAGAGTAGAGTGGTGCAGAATAAAGTGGTGTAGAGTGCAATGGTGTAGAGTCCAGTGGCGTAGAGTGGTGTAGCATTTAGTGCACTGGTATAGAGTGCAGTGGTGTAGAGTAGAGTGGTGCAGAGTAGAGTTGCGTAGAGTACAGTGGTATAGAGTAGAGTGGAATACAGTGCAGTGGCATAGAGTAGAGTGTTTCAGAGTCGAAAGCAGTGGTGTAGAGTTTAGTGGCACTGAGTAGAGTGGTGCAGAGTAGAGTGGGGGAGTGCAGTGGCATAGAGTAGTGTGGTGCAGAATAGAGTGTGTTTGAGTTTTCAGGATTTAGTCTGTCACTTGGGAAAATTCAGATAGTAAGGAATCTGTGGTTAGAAATATCCATCACAAAAGCAGAACCATAACATGCATTTGCAATGCAACAGGTCTCGCATTACTGAAAGTTTAAGGTATTGGTGTTGCAAATGATAATGCTACGCCATTTAGCTCAAACTTTTGCGAGACCTATTGCATTGCAAATGCTTAGGTAGTAAGCCAGGCACCAGCACTGCATGTCTGGGTGCAGTACCGCAAGATGCTTCTAGCAGTCCCTAGTGAGCCAGGCACCAGCACTGCATGTTTCAGTGGAGTGAAGCAGGCTGATCCTAGAAGTCCCTAGTGAGCCAGGCACCAGCACTGCATATCTTGGTGCAGTACTGCAAGCTGCTACTAGCGGTCCGTTCAGAGCAAATTGTTTAAATATTAATAGACGGTGAAAGGCTTTAGCGTCCCTCCATTTGCATTGGCTGCCAAGTTCTTTGTTTTTATCCAGAATCCTGCTAGCACTTCGAAATCCCAGCTGATGCATCTTCACAGCGCCCTCTTCACCTCACCAAAGCGGTTAGCCTGTTTGATGGGCTGCAAAGCGCTGCCCTATGAGCTAAGATCCATTTGTTAGGTGAAGCCCCTCGTCTCGTAGCACCCAGACTGACTAAATGGCACAGATCATATGGATGCTTCCCCAGGACACACAAAAAACCGTAGTCCAGGCTCTAATCACATCTAGATTGGACTACTGCAACATCTTGTACCTAGGAGCCTGTAAGGAAGTCACGAGGAAACTTCAGACAGTACAAAACGAAGCGGTGAGGCTACTTTGCAAACTGCCCAACAAATCTTCCACCTCCTCCGGTATACGTAATCTTCACTGGCTTCGAATCGAAAGCCACACTAAATTTAAAGCCATGTGTTACATGCACAGAATAAAATCAGGCAAAGCACCATCCTACCTGAGTACTCTTGTTCATCAATACTGTCCTTCAAGAGTCCTTCGCTCCTCAAGCCAACATAAGTTTCAGGTACCCAGGATTAACCGAGCAAGAATGGGTGGTCGTTCTTTCTCATACCTTGCCCCTTCCCTTTGGAATTCTCTCCCCCTCTATCTTCGCACAGACCCATGTTACCTCCAATTCAGCAGGAATTTGAAAACATGGTTGTTTAACCAATAAACTTCCTTTTAGGCCCTTTGTCTCCCTACTGTGTTCTCGCTCAACTTGTCCTTAGCGCCGGGAAACCTCCGGGTAGCTGTGCGCTCTATAAATATAAATATAATAATAAATATAATAATAACCAAAGACACAGTCTTCAACGCTGCCAGAACACACCGTACGGGGCCCGAGCTACCAACTAGCAGGGACTTATACTGTATCTTGTAAAGAACAGGAAGGTGCGTTAATGCCAAACCCATCACATATGGCCCCCGTTCTGGCTTCAGTTAAAGCACTGTGCTTACTTCAAAAATAACAGTATTTCCCTGTGACGAGCAGTAAACATAAAATAAATGGCCAGTTCCATTGGACATGATCAGAGAGCATTTCACCAACATTCTGCCATAAACCGTGGCGCTGAGGCTGCAGACCCACCGCCTCTTGCAACAAGCAGCTTGTAACAGTGCAGCAAGATGGGACAAACAGGGCCGGAATGGCCGTTGCGGGCACCGGCCAATCCCCCGCAAGAGTGGGGGCCGGTTTTGGGTCCCTGGGGGCCGTTTTTGTTACAAGGCCAATTTTGCAGCATAGCTGAAAAATCGGCCCTGTAACAAAATCGGCCGAAAACCGGCCCGGCAAAGAGCTCGGTCGTAAAGTGTGGGTGCCGCAATTGTAACAAAAGTAAACAAATAGAAAATAAAATGGCAACTGAACGCTTTTTTTACCATTTACTTTTGTAACAATGGCGTCACCAACGCTTTAGCTTTAAACATCTTAAACTAAAGTGTGGGTGCCATGATTGCTTTAAAAGTAAAGAAATAGCAAAAAAAAGGGCATGGGGACACATTTTTATGTCTATTTCCTTTTTAGGTCTCGCCTGTCGATGCGCATGCGCATCGAGCAAGGCGAGAGTATTGGGACTTATCCGCTCTTTATCCACACTGCAAGGAATCGTGGCGATTCCTTGCAGTGCCCGTGACTTTTAAGCTCAATGCGCATGCGCATTGAGCTTAAAAGCGCGTGCACGTCCGTCTTTGTTTACCCGCTCCGCCCCCTCCCCTTCCCGCCGTGTCGCATTTCTCCTCCCCCCTCCCCTCTCTTCCCTCCAGCTTGTTTCTTTATTTGACCCGCTCCGCCCCCTCCCCTTCCCGCCGTGTCGCATTTCTCCTCCCCCCTCCCCTCTCTTCCCTCCGGCTTCTTTTTTGTTTATTTTACCCGCCGTGTCTCCGATCCTTTCGCTTGTTTAGTTTTCTGTTACAACTTGTAAGCGAGTATCTCGTCGTCTTATGCTTCGTGCAGTGGTTTCCAATCCTAGCCCACGCCTCTGGTGGCAGGATGCGCGCTCAGCATTGCCTGCACCGCACACTTATGCCCTCCCTTCTCCATCTGTCACACACCGTCTCCCCGTTAGCCCCTCCCTGTCCTGTAATTCCGTGCAGTTCCTGCATCCGCAGTGCTGCGCTCCCTCGGAACTGGCTCGTGGCTACAGAGCGCATTGCCGCGGCGGGTCGCGCTGCGCGTGGACATGCAGCGCGCGAACAGGCAGCGCGCACTTTTTATTTCAAGCCCTGTCTAATGAATATTTTATTAAGGAATAAATGTTATGCGAGTCCCGCACCCAAGTGGCTTTCCCTGAGGGGCCGATCCATTGATCATCAAGCATCTTAATGAAACCGAAATGTTTAACCCCTGCCGCGCCCCCGCCGGTTCTGTAGAGTTTGAGACCTGCGGGCACCTTCTCCCCCTTTTACTGCTTTTATTTGACTTTATCCCATCAATCAACGTCCCTCTTTTATATTGTTTAAGGCATTACATTAGCGCCACTGTGTACACACTCATCAAATATTGCATTCCTCAAACCTGTTCTTGGCGCTTTAAAGAACTGTGCCCTGAAGTGCATTTCCCTGCCAGTGTTTTGATGTATTTCATGTGTTTTCCGTTTTAAGAACGCGCATTATATGTGTACCAAGTAGGTTAACTATCACGGCCTTTACGTCTCCCCATATCCAAACTGCATAGAAACGGAGCAGTAATCGCAGTGTATCGCTTAAGAAATCACCAAAAAGTACAGCGTTACCTAACTACGCTCTGATTCGCTACAACACTAGAGTGCCCCACACAGCCTTAGATAAATACTCACCCTCAACCCCTCACCCTCACTCACCCTCACCCTCACTCACCCTCAACCCCTCACCCTCAACCCCTCACCCTCACTCACCCTCACCCTCACTCACCCTCACCCTCACTCACCCTCAACCCCTCACCCTCACTCACCCTCACTCACCCTCAACCCCTCACCCTCACTCACCCTCACCCACCCTCACCCTCACCCTCACTCACCCTCAACCCCTCACCCTCACCCTCACTCACCCTCAACCCCTCACCCTCAACCCCTCACTCACCCTCACTCTCACTCACCCTCAACCCCTCACCCTCACCCTCACTCACCCTCACTCACCCTCACTCACCCTCAACCCCTCACCCTCACTCACCCTCAACCCCTCACCCTCACTCACCCTCACTCACCCTCAACCCCTCACCCTCAACCCCTCACCCTCACTCACCCTCACCCTCACTCAACCCCTCACCCTCACTCACCCTCACTCACCCTCACCCTCACTCACCCTCAACCCCTCACCCTCACTCACCCTCACTCACCCTCAACCCCTCACCCTCACTCACCCTCACCCACCCTCACTCACCCTCAACCCCTCACCCTCACCCTCACTCAACCCCTAACCCTCAACCCCTCACTCACCCTCACTCTCACTCACCCTCACCCTCACCCTCACTCACCCTCACCCTCACTCACCCTCAACCCCTCACCCTCACTCACCCTCACCCTCACCCTCACTCACCCTCACTCACCCTCAACCCCTCACCCTCACTCACCCTCACTCACCCTCAACCCCTCACCCTCACTCACCCTCAACCCCTCACCCTCACCCACCCTCACCCTCACCCTCACTCACCCTCAACCCCTCACCCTCACTCACCCTCAACCCCTCACCCTCACTCACCCTCAACCCCTCACCCTCAACCCCTCACTCACCCTCACTCTCACTCACCCTCAACCCCTCACCCTCACCCTCACTCACCCTCACTCACCCTCACCCTCACTCACCCTCAACCCCTCACCCTCACTCACCCTCACCCTCACTCACCCTCAACCCCTCACCCTCACTCACACTCACTCACCCTCACCCTCACTCACCCTCAACCCCTCACCCTCACTCACCCTCAACCCCTCACCCTCAACCCCTCACTCACCCTCACTCTCACTCATCCTCACTCACCCTCAACCCCTCACCCTCACTCACCCTCAACCCCTCACCCACCCTCAACCCCTCACCCTCACTCACCCTCAACCCCTCACCCTCACTCACCCTCAACCCCTCACCCTCACTCACCCTCACTCACCCTCAACCCCTCACCCTCACCCTCACCCTCACTCACCCTCAACCCCTCACCCTCACTCACCCTCAACCCCTCACCCTCACCCTCACTCACCCTCAACCCCTCACCCTCAACCCCTCACTCACCCTCACCCTCACTCTCACTCACCCTCAACCCCTCACCCTCACCCTCACTCACCCTCACTCACCCTCACCCTCACTCACCCTCAACCCCTCACCCTCACTCACCCTCACCCTCACTCACCCTCAACCCCTCACCCTCACTCACCCTCAACCCCTCACCCTCAACCCCTCACTCACCCTCACTCTCACTCACCCTCAACCCCTCACCCTCACTCACCCTCACTCACCCTCACTCACCCTCACTCACCCTCAACCCCTCACCCTCACTCACCCTCACTCACCCTCAACCCCTCACCCTCACTCACCCTCAACCCCTCACCCTCACTCACCCTCAACCCCTCACCCTCACTCACCCTCAACCCCTCACCCTCAACGCCTCACCCTCACCCTCACTCACCCTCAACCCCTCACCCTCACTCACCCTCACTCACCCTCAACCCCTCACCCTCACTCACCCTCAACCCCTCACCCTCACTCACCCTCACCCACCCTCACCCTCAACCCCTCACCCTCACTCACCCTCAACCCCTCACCCTCACCCTCACTCACCCTCAACCCCTCACCCTCAACCCCTCACTCACCCTCACCCTCACTCACCCTCACTAACCCTCACCCTCACTCACCCTCAACCCCTCACCCTCACCCTCACTCACCCTCAACCCCTCACCCTCACTCACCCTCAACCCCTCACCCCCTCACCCTCACCCCCTCACCCTCAACCCCTCACCCTCACTCACCCTCACTCACCCTCAACCCCTCACTCACCCTCACCCACCCTCACCCTCAACCCCTCACTCACCCTCACTCACCCTCAACCCCTCACTCACCCTCACTCACCCTCACCCTCAACCCCTCACCCTCACTCACCCTCAACCCCTCACTCACCCTCACCCACCCTCACCCTCAACCCCTCACCCTCACTCAGCGCAACCACAGCATCTTCACTAAATATATTTAATACACTTTAAGCTATTGGCAATATAAAATAAAATCCATTTTATTTACGTATTAATTATTGTTTTTTAAAGCCATTGATTTTTTTTATATCAATACATATAAGTCACATATAAGTCCCGTTAATACAAAACATGCTGCTTTACAAATGCTAGAGGTGTCACATTTAGAAAAATTATAACTATTGGCTTTGTAAAGAAGAAAGCTATTAATTTAGCTATTTAGAAAAAACAACACATAAATAAAAAACAAAAAAATAATTAACACCTATAGCTCAAACTTTCCTACTGCGAGACCTATTGCATTTCCAATGCTTGTTATGCAATTGTGGCACCTGCGCTTTAGCTTAAGATGTTTAAAGCTAAAGACTGAGTGCAGCCATTATAACAAACGTAAAGAAACAGATAAGGCGTATCACTGGTTAAATATAAAAATTAAAAAATGAAAGCGTTCCGGGAGAGCGTGTCCAAGGAAATAGTGCTCAAAGGCAGTAATTAAAACATACCGAGTAACAACACATGTAATGGGGGGTGTCCTCATGAGAGGTTACAAGAAGAGGAAAGGCGGCACTAAGGAGGGACTACTAAGCCTATTGACCAATAAAAAATCACTATTTACAAAGGACAGGGACAGGAGCCAATTAAAAAGATGGACGGAAAGTGGGTGGATCTTCAAGCACATATCCTGAATACATCATGTCTCGAGACCTAAAAGCGAGTTGGGATGGGAGAAAAAAGTGGATTCAAGAGTTAGAGCAGGGGAACCAGAGACACAGATGACGGAAAGAGGTTGTTGCCACGCAGGACAGCTGCACAGACACTGTAGCTGCCTGTGCGCCTACATTTTATTTGACCTCTTATAACACAAGTTTTTCTGGTTGTTGCAAAACGATTATTCCCACTCCTAGGGAACAGGTCAGCATTCAGTGTCAGAATAATTGCGCTATACATGAACACCTCAAAGACCAATTTGAGATTTGAGGTTCGAGACTTGTGGCTTGCTGCAAGGGTCAAAATATGTTTTTTTTCTTTTCTAAAATGTGCAGCAGGTGCATGACGCAGCCATTCAGGTGCAGTTCAGACAGAAACAGAAGCAGTAACTCTGACCAGAAATGCCAGGAGCCGAGGCAGGGTAGCAATGGTTACAGGAAAGAACGCAAACGTTGGTGGCAAGTCCAGATCAGCTGTTTTAAACAAGCAAAGGGCTTGATGAGATGGTCATGGGGGTCAGGCTCAGCACTGTCACAAAATAAGGGTCTTCTGCTTCTAAACATTAAGTAGCTTGAACAGTGCGCTTAACAAGCTTGAGCAAATGTATCCGAGGTCATTCCAAATTCTAGGTATCATCTTATCCAGGACTTTACCAAAACCCCTTTGACCTGATTACTGATGGTTGCTTGAGGTCCATTTAAATGCTCCGCGTTTTATACACATCGACTATTTGGAATATGTATGACCTGGTGCTCAAAAGGAGATGAAAATCGTCATGATGGCACGAAGCAAAGCATCTAAATAAAGAGAACATTTCACAACAAGTGGGTCTCAAGATTTTAGATTTGGTGGCAGCTTGGACTAACCAGTGTCAGAGCTCCAGCAATACTTTGACCATCTGATAAGTCTGGAGTCGAAATTGACATGACCTTGGAAAACATTTGCTTTCTCAGCGTCTACAATGCCCTTAAAATAAAGCACTATATGACTCACACAAAATGATATGCTAACATGTAAAGTAAAACGCATAAAAAAAGGTGTGCGTGGCTGCAAAAAGGATACATTTCCCTTCCTATTTGTTTTAACAAATGAGTGTAGGCTGCAGAGGGGCGAGACTGCTGCAGCACACTTTACAAGGGTCGGGATTTGCATCCGCTCTGCATGTGGCACACTGCCAGCGCTGGGAGGGCAAAGACGAAACCAGTGTACACAAACAGACCAAAAACATCCTGCAAACGAACCGGAATGCAGGTCCCCGAGCAGTGTCGGCGCCTGCCTTCTGAGCTCATGGACCACGTATGTGTGGCCGTTATGCCACAGTGCTACTCCCAAGCATCCAAAAAGTAAAAGGTCCAGTTAATGCCTCTCTTCGCCTCCATCCTCCTCTTCTTCTTCCTTCCTAAGGTTTCTCTTTCATTGCTTATCGGTCCCTGAGAATAAAACTTCAGCACCGTTTGCCATGCACCAACCACAGATGGGTGTGAATGCAGAATTGTCTTACACACAGGCTCGCTGTATATGCAGGTTGTTGTACAGACCGCCCCCGTATTTGTGCACAATCTGTCCGGCACACAGCAGCAGGGGTGCAAAGGCAATAAATAGGTGTGTACAGTTTGACCTACAAAATCCGAGGTAGATGTTTTATTTGTTGTCCACATAGCCCGCCAGGTGTGGATGGGTGTGTATTGATGGGGTTACACAAAACCGTAGTGCGCATGCATAATGGATGCTATGCACAGCCTATTGGCTAAAGGTTGTCCTACATATCACTTTATTAGTGTGCGGTTTGTCCTACACACTACCCCCCTCTACTGTTCACACTGTCCCTAGTACGTGTGTAGTTGGGCCTACACTTAGCTCTAGAAAGCGAGAACAATTTGACTTCCACACAACCACATTAGGTGCACATCACAGTGCGATGCATATCCCTGCGGCAGGTGTGCATAGGGTCACACATAGAGCCTCAGTATAGTGCAGTGTCCTCTACACATCAACACAATAGATATGCGCACTTTGCACATGCTTTACAGCACTAGATGAGCACCATTTTTCTAAAGATAGTTGTTAAGCGTGGAATAGTTCAGATTCACAGAGATGAGAATAGCACCGACGCCTGCATGGTGAAAAACAAGCCAATGTGCCAATGTGTTCCCTGGTAAAAATGAAAAGAGGTATCCGTGAAGAGGAACTCTGAAGAGACATTCCTTGGAACAAAATCACACACTACTGACATCCTACAGTCCTCCCTTCCCACAAAGACACAAGCAAAAAACACAAGTATGTTAGCTTCTGAGGAGGATAACCATGAACTTCTTGAATTTGTCAGCTATAATGGACATATGTGCAGCATGACTGCATGGAACAGCCAGGCAACAGACAACCTGGTCTAAACAGCTAATTACCATTCAAGCTGAAAAGACACATAACTCTTCTTTGCTTGTCGTTTTATTGTACTCTGTCAGGACTGATACTACTTCCGGTTCAACTCTGGCCTTGGAAGTGTTCATTGTCCATCATTTTGAATTGGTTATCGTTCTTAACTCATGGAGGAAAACCCAATGATACTGTCGCGAGCAGGCATGACTGTAATGGAGAGAGCTGCCTAGGTAATGAGATGACAATGTCAGGTTTATCTAGTCCATCCTCCTGTGAAAAAACGACTTTTAACAGACGGCTGGGTTGCTAGCAGGGACAGCATGCTCATCCCCAAGCTCCTTCCCAGGCCCGAGCTTCTGGCGGCATCGAATATACAAGGCTGGTAAGAACTGTAGGCCATAAACGTTTGGGGTAGAGCCCAAAGTCTGATCCACCATGTGAAACAGAAACCATTGCTTGGGTATAACTATAACCTGCTTCAGCCATGTTTTCCTGCTCACGCTAATGTTGCGGACAGGAAGTGTCCATCTCTGAGGTTGAGCTGTATTCTACCGTTGACTCCATAGGCAAGGAAATGTAGGCTAGTTTGGACGGTAGAAATATTTAGTTATTAACATTTCCAATTAAAGGTCGTTTCACTCACGCGTGTGATGTAAGTCTAGGTACATGCTTGTATTTTTTTTTCAAATCAGTCACATGACTATTATCAAAACTTATGAGTGCTAGTGTTAAAATGTAGGGCTTCTCCGCTACAGAAAGAGCTTGCACCATATGCCTCTGCTGGGGAAATTCTGGCCCGCCGAATCTGTAATTCATAGATTATTAATGTTTCTTTCGTTAATAAACCCTTCCAGGCTTTGACTGGATGTGTGACGATTTCTTCGACAAAAGTTGGTGCCATCAGCTGGAAATCATCTACACATGGGCCAATGCAGTGACCAGAGCTGGGTTGGACTTCACACAACACTCTTTGCACCAATGGTAAGATGGAGGCTTCTCGATGGGAGCTTAAGTGGAGAACGATCGGGGCAGACAATAACAATGCAATTAAAATGTAATTAAATGCAAAGTCTCATTGTGTTTAGCGATTTGATAGGGCATTTTGGTTTCAGAGCAAAGAATTGTTGTTTAGGTAGATGATAAAGGATAAGCCGGTTTGGGTAGGTACAGGGAAAGTCCTGGCATATTAAGAGTTAAAAGTGTAGGAAAAATCCATGGTAACACAGCAGGGGCCTCAATATAGGGTGCAGAGACATAATGGTAGCCCAGAACCTTCAAGACAGATATTAGCAGATGAAGGTGTGAACCAAAGAGGTGCATTGATCTGGGCACCCTGAAGTCTCTACATGCCCCAAAAGGCTAAGACTAGCGGTCGTCGAACACAAGCTGGTCTGTGGACAAACATGAACATACTTTCCTACCCGCAAACGGGAAGAGCTGTAAGTGTTACCCTTACCCTTCGTATCCACCACATTCACAGGACGAGCTGGGATACAAGACCAGCAGACACCAAGACATTTCACCTGGTTGTGAATATGGGTATAACAAACGAAATCGGGGCAGAAAAATTTAAACTCAACAAAGCTGCAGCTACATGGACTTCTACTAATGCAATGTACCACCAGTCTGGTAAAAGCACGTGCAGGAATACAGAAGACTGGATAAAGTGCACACGTGTATTTTCCAGAATAATATTGAGAATGTGAATAACCTTAAGAAATAATTGAAAATTCCTAATACATATCAAATTCTAAATTAATATGTCGAACCCATGAAAATGAAGGAGGAATCTCAGGTGTAGAAACTGAAAGGCACCCCAAAGAAACAAGCTACAAATTAGCCACTTGAAGGACCAAGAGACTGATTTATACTTTGATGGACGTTGGTGGCAGAGGACATTACCTACGCCACCCTCAGTTTTGACGGCTGCCACCACAATTTTATAATTTTTTTGTTTTTCCAAAACAAATTCCCAAAGCAGGAGTTTGTGTCTGGAAAAAATAAAATAGCTACCCCTTCCTCCCACAGAGGACAGGAAAAAGGAAAAGTTACTTAACTTTCTGTAATGCTTTTTCTACAGGATACTATACTTGCAGATTCCTCACTGGTAAATATCCCCCAGAGGTCAGACTCGATCCAGAATTTTCCACATCAGTGGTCCAGTGTGCCGCCAGGGGGATGCCGGGCAGCTCCATGATGGTCTTGTTCCGCCCAGGAAGTGATGGAGTGAAGCCACATAAAAGTGCCGCTCTTGTGCTCTAACATCAGTTTCTTGCTTGACTCAGACACAGAGCACAAAACAACCAGTGTGCACACCTATAATTTGGGACCATTTTGGATGGTAAAAGTAGGCCACTCCACAGACCAGGAAGGTGGGCGGGAGTAAGGAATCTACAGTTAAATGGAGAATCCATCTGAAGCAGCATTACCGAAGGTAAGTAATTTGTTCTTCTGACTGATGCTTCTAACTGCAGATTCCTCACTTATAGAACCGAAATCAAAGCAGTACCTCCCCCTACCCCCACCCACCTCAAGGTATAGGGTGTGTGGAGTAGTCTCAGACACAGGTGTCTGGCGGGACCGAATGGGCGAAATGCCCTTCCTGTCACACCTGGATGTTAAGGCACGTCTGCTTCATGAATGTGTACACTGACACCCAAGTCTCACCCTGACAGATGTCAAGAACAGGCAACGGAGTGGTAGCAGCATTAGCCCAGGGTGGGATGAGCCCCTTCAGGAAGCTGCTTCCTGGCCAATGCGTAGTAACTTTTAATGGAGAGGACTATCCACCTTAACAAACTCCTTTCCTTTCCTGCGATGCCTTACCTTACTTTGCCACCGAGAGACCCAATGATCGATCATCCACCCGATGGTCATTAGTGTGATTGATATAAAAATGTATGGCTCTTTTGAGATCCAGCTGACGGAGTGTCTCCTCCTCTTTCGAGGGGTGAGGCAAAGCAGAGAACATTGGGAGGGTGCTCGATTGTCGAATGTAAAAAGGAGTCATTACTTATGGTCAAAAGGATACCCTGATCCTCAATACTAGTTTGTTTGAGAAAAAGAGTTGCGTCGGTCAGCTCCACTAAGTCAGTGTAGAGCTCACTCACGGGACGAGCTGAAGTGATTGCAGAGAGGAAGACAGTTCTGGGAGACAAAAGATGCAGCTAGCAGCTGTGCATTCACTTGAAGAGTGTGCAAATGAGGATTACTAGGACAAAATGAAGATGCCACAGTAGCATCACAAATGGTTTAGTAGGGAACATGTATGGTCAAATCTTTAAGAAACCACATCACAACAGGTGATTTAAACAAGGACAACTGGTCTGGTGAACACCAAAAGGCCAGAAGGGCCAACAAATAACTTTTATTAGTGCCCAGTGTAAGATATTGCCGGGTCAAAGATAAACCAAACAATAAAACATCTGACTATATGTCTGGGCCAGATTTACGGATTCCACATCATGCCACACATTAGTCCCAGCATAAATGGTCTTCGTATATGAATGCCTGGCAACAAGGATGACATCCACAACCTTTGTGGCAGATTGAAAGCTGTCAACTGCCGCCATTTAATCTCTATAAATGGAGGTGAAGAACGCACAAGTTCAGGTGCAGAACCTTGTTCTACTGCTGCATAAGAAGATCCTCCTGGAAGCGGCAGCCTGACTGGAGGACACATTTTCATGTTCAGAAGTTGAGTTCCACACTCTCCTGGGTGAAGCCAGGAGCCAATAAAATAATCTGAACCTATCCCTGACCTTCTTCAGAACTCAGGGGAGAAGAGGTAAAGGTGGAACGGCACACAGGAGCCCTGTACTCCACTGTAGCTTGAATGTGTCTCGTAGGGCACGAGTCGGGGGTCCACGCGGGTGGACGGCATCCCCCCCACTTCTTTCACAGTGTGGATGCCGTCCACCCTGCCAAGAAGTTGGGCCCCACTAAAAAAGATGCTGAATTTTAGCCGGTGTAATTTCCAAACACCAGGACACATTCAGCAGCGCCTGCACGTTGTTGTCTGCTTTCCATCACAACAACGTGCAAGCAGGGACGGGGCTCTCCTATTTCTGGCTCATGCTGGCCCTTAACAAAGGCCGAGTCTCAGGGGTCATCAGGCCTCCTTTTGTTGGAGTTTCCTGGCTGGCAGCAGTCAGGAGCCTCACACCTGATGCAAATGCAGCAGGGGGGAAGCAAAGGCTAGCACCTTGTTAGCATTTGACACATACTTAAGTAACACAGCTGTTCACTTTGTTCAGTCCCTGTTTATGAGATATGTATGCACTGTAAAAATGTCAGATATGTTGATCTTTCCCAGTATTTGCACAAAATAAATAGCATTTATATACGCTAACTACCCTTGAGGAGGTGTTCTAATTATTTAAATATCACCATTTCTTTTAAAGCACTATGGCTATAGAAAGCTTAAAGCTGACAAAAGGTAACATTGTTTTTGTGTAGCGTACAAAAGTGTGAATCTTCTGCCTAAATCAGGAGGGTTTCAAATATACTCGAAATGTGCTCAAATGTACTCATGATACACCTGCTAAACATATTTGTGAGGCCTTAAGATCTAATACTACTTCTTGTGAAGCCAGTTCCTGTGATGCCACGCGCTGTGATGTCATGCGCCGTGATGTCACATGCTGCGATGCCACTTGCATACTGATTAACTAGGTTAGTCCCTACACTTCTTTTTTTAGGACTTGTGCCCTGGTGTCTCCTGAAGAAAGAGTGAGTTCTTGGGAACGCCAACATACAGAAGTTTCAACATTGCACATTCCTGAAAGTGGTAAAAAGATCGAGCCAGGTGTTTCCACACTGTCTGAAGGTGCCTTGTGCCACCTCAGGGTGCCGCCTTCATTCGTGATCCTCCAGACATCGCTTTCCGCCCTTGTGTGCCCTGGCTGTTAAAGACTGGCTTGTAAAGATTCCTCCAGGTGGTTCACGATCAGGGTGATACCATGATGCTTCAGCCTACTCCAGAGACACTGCGCCTCTTGATATAGGACCCAAGACCCCTTTCCACCTTTCCTGTTATAGTACCACCTTGCTTTGGTGTTGTCTGTGAGAACCTGCACCAGGCCTCCCTAGATGGACAGAAGGGTGGCTTTCAACACCGGGCAGATGGCCCACACCTCCAACAGATTTATATGAAGCAGAATTTTGCCGGTGCACCTGAGCCCTTTGATCTGCACCTCTCTCACGTGGCCTCCTCAACCCAGCAGTGATGCATTTGTTACCAACGACAGCACGTGGTGAAATGAGAGGGATCTGCAGTAGATCAAGTTGCAGTTGAGCTGCCACAACTGCAGATCTTGTGCAGTCTCCTCCAAGACCTGCATTATGTCTGCCAGGTCCCTTGGTGTTGGGCCCACTGAGACTTCAGACCCCACTGGAGAGCCTTCATATGGCACCTGACAATGTGGACAAGCAGGATATATGAGGCCAACAGGCTAATAAGGCTCAGAGCAGCTCAAGGCTTAAACACTGAGGTCATAACCCAAATGTCCTGGGCGTGTTGCGATTGACGAAAGGCCCTGAACTGCACCGCGTCCAGAGATGCTCCTGGAAAAGGAAGCCTCTGAGAAAGAGTCAAGTGAGACTGCGGCTCATTGATCGAGAAGCCCATTAATGTCAGGTTTGCAGATGTCTGGAGGACTATGAAAAACTATAACGGACTATGGCAATGCCGCCTTCGACAGCCATTTAACGAGGTTGGGGAGAATTAGTATCTATAACCTCGGAAGATGGGCAATGACCACTGCAATCACTTTTGTGAACTTCAGCGGGGCGTTGGAAAGGTCAAAGGAGCGCACACCAAACTGAAATTGCTCTTGGCTCACTTTGGACCCTAGGTCTGTGGGACTACAGGATGGGCACATGAAAGTACATGTTCTGTAGGTCTAAAGCTACCACCCACTTGCCCAAATCCAGGGAAGACAGAACCTGTGCCAATGTGCGCATTTTGAATTTGCTGTTCAGCAGGAGGGCATTCAGAGGGAGAAGATATAATATTGGACAAATGCCTCCGCCTTCCTCAGCATGAGGAAATAGTAAGTGAAAAATCCAATCCTTATTCTTGAGGCCAGCACCTTCTCAATAGTCTATTTTGACAGTAAGGCTCACACCTCTTGCAGTAAGAGGGATAGGGACTCCTCTGACAGCAGCTCTCATGTGGGCAGAACTTGTGGAGGGTTGTAAAGAAACGGAAATGCATTGCCCTGCAGGACAATCTGGAGGGCCCATCAGTGGGATGAGATGGACAGCCACCCCAGGAGAAAATGTCAAAGAGGGTGCCTTGCCAACTCTAGGCTAAGGCCACCTGCATCATAAATACAGCATACATGCATCCACTACACCACATGCATCTACTACACATTTAGACAGGCATACTTGTGTGGCATTTTAGTCCTACAAAGATGAGTAAAGGACCTGGTTTTGGGAGATCCATTTAAAAGACATTGGCAATGCCAACAGGTCTGGCTTATGAATGCACTGTAAAGCCATATCTAAAATAACAAATCCAAGTACAGTAATGACTGCATTCCTCTCGTCTGTGCTGCTGCAAAAACGCCACCCGCATACACCACCAACTAATCCGAAATGCCAAGAAAGCAGCCTTCAAGGACCGTCTAGATAACAACACCCACAACAGCAAGGAATTATTCAACATCATCAAGGAATTTACCAACCCATCAGCCAACTCCAACGACATCACCCCCTCTCAAGCCCTCTGCGACTCTCTAGCCTCATTCTTCTACAACAAAATTGCAGACATCCACAACAGCTTCGACAACCAACCCGGAGATCAACACACCCATTCCCCTGCAGGACCCCCTCCCCCCCTGAACATCCTCAATGACTGGAAGCCAATCTCTACTGAGGACACCATCCGTCTGATGAACTCTATCCACTCAGGATCCCCCACAGACCCTTGCCCTCATTACATCTTTAACAAAGCAGACTCCATTATTGCACCGCACCTCCGAGACGTCATCAACTGCTCCCTCAACTCCGCAACCTTCCCGGAAAGTTGGAAACATGCCGAACTCAGCGCCCTCCTGAAGAAACCCACAGCTGACCCCACCGAACTCAAAAACTATCGCCCTATCTCACTCCTTCCATTCCCGGCCAAAGTCATCGAGAAAGCTGTCAACAACCAACTCGCCGCATTCCTCGAAACCAACAAATCCCTCGACTCCTCACAATCCGGCTTCCGAGCCAAGCACAGCACCGAAACCGCCCTCATCGCTGCAACAGACGACATTCGGACTCTACTGGACAATGGAGACACAGTCGCCCTCATCCTCCTCGACCTCTCCGCAGCCTTCGACACAGTCTGTCATAGCACCCTTTTACAGCGCCTCAGAAACGTCGGAATCCAAGGAAAAGCACTGGAATGGATCACCTCGTTCCTCACCGGAAGAACCCAGAGAGTCCGCCTTCCACCATTCAAGTCAGAGGCTACTGAAGTCATCTGCGGCGTACCTCAAGGGTCCTCTCTCAGTCCCACCCTCTTCAACGTTTACATGAGCCCCCTCGCGACCATCGCACGTCAACATCACCTCAACATCATCTCCTACGCCGACGACACTCAACTGATCCTATCACTCACCAGAGACCCTAACACAGCCAAAACCAACCTACACGAAGGAATGAAAGAAGTAGCCGAATGGATGAAGCACAGCCGCCTGAAACTGAACTCGGACAAAACAGAAGTCCTCATCTTAGGTACCTCCCCCTCTGCCTGGGACGACTCCTGGTGGCCAGAGGCCCTTGGAAAAGCACCCATCCCGACGGACCACGCACGGAACCTGGGCGTCATCCTGGATTCCTCACTCTCGATGAACAGACAAGTCAACGCCGTCTCCTCATCTTGCTTCAACATTCTTCGCATGCTCAAAAAAACATTTCGCTGGATCCCTACCGAAACTAGAAAAACAGTCACCCACGCCCTGGTCACGAGCCGACTGGACTACGGAAACACCCTCTACGCCGGCACCACCGCAAAACTCCAGAAAAAACTACAACGCATCCAGAACGCCTCAGCCAGGCTCATATTAGACATCCCGCGTAAAGAACACATCTCTGATCACCTGAAAAACCTCCACTGGCTCCCCGTCAATAAGAGAATCACTTTCCGGCTCCTAACCCACGCACACAAAGCACTCTACGAAATCGGACCCGAATGCCTCAACACACGACTATCCTTCTACACCCCCTCCCGCCAGCTACGATCCTCCAACCAAGCCCTTGCCACTGTACCTCGCATCAACAAAACCACCATGGGAGGTAGATCCTTTTCCTACCTAGCAGCTAAAACTTGGAACTCACTTCCCACTCACCTTCGCCTTACTCAGAACCACCTAACATTCAGAAAGCAACTCAAAACATGGATATTCGACAAGTAACTCCCCACCCTTCTTCAAGCGCCTTGAGACCCTCCGGGTATGTAGCGCGCTATACAAATCTTTTGACTTGACTTGACTTGACTGCTAGAGGACAGCATCATAAATTATCCAGGACACATTAAAAGCATTACAATGTCATGTGTTTTGTTTATCCCTGAAAATTCAAGCTCCGGCAGCTGGATAAAAGAACAAAACAATCACAGCTGTGTGGAGGGCACTTTTCTGTGGAAGCGCACAACTTCTGCCCAATCAAAACATGTACTCCTGGCTCCCATTATGTGAGAGCAGCCATAGCCACTCTTTTGGTGTTTCTCCCATGTCTGTCTGGTGACGGCTGCGCTGTCGAGCGAGACCAAGAAGAAAGCGGTTGAGACCAGAAAGCAACACTCCCTGGGAGGGACAGGTGAAAGGCCTGCTCTGACACTATATCGCTGCCAACCCTGTCAGTCGCCTCCTTGACAACCTAGTAAACTGACAGCAGTCAAGCACAAAGGGGAGGGTGCACCTCTAGATCACTTCTCTGGATCCCAATCCATGCCACAAAACATGATCCCGTACCCAAGCCTGGTCGTTGTGGGTGTGGTGGTGGGGGTAAGAAAACGACAGCTTCCTGTCATGACCTCCAGAGAGAGGCGAACACCCACCATCGCCAGACAAGGGGCCTTTGTTGTCCCAACAACAGGGCTCGAGTCGGGGTACCATGGGGGTGGAAGGAGTCCCCCAACTTATTTTACCAGGTGGACACCGTCCCCCCTGCCAAACAGCTGGACTTCACTCTTTGTCCTCTCTGGGACGAGGAGCTCGGCACCTTTTGTGACGTCACTTCCGGTGACAGAGTCCCCCCACTTCTTTTTTTACGACTTGTGCCCTGCCCAACAAGTAACTTAACTTTCAATACCAGGAGCTTAATTCAACCGCACAATAAAATTAAAGACGTTCTTTACTGTAAGATAAACCAAAAAAGAAATATAAGGAAAAAGAAAAACACCCTTTCGTGTTTCCGACATCACTCATGAACTTTAGAGCTATGTCTATACAATGTATTCCCCGGAATCGATAATGGCACCTAGTTTTCTTTTAGAATAACAAACATAAAAGCAAAATATACAGTTTTTCTTTCTTCAAGAAATCTTGGTCTGTGTGATGAAATCACTTCGAATTGTACGACAGATATTAACACATTAACCACGATGAGTGGCCATGCTTCCTTGTCTTCACGTACGGACAAGAGTTAGTCTACGTTTGTACTTGATATTCCAAAATCTTAATGAGAAAGACGTAAATACTTCATACAGCAACAGCAATACTTCTTTCTCTCTTGCAGAACGGGGACCGTGACCCACCGATCCCCACCCCCACCGCCTGGTTGTTTATTTTCGGCCATTAATCGCGCTGTCATTTTCGACTAGCTTCATTTATTCGTGTCTAGTTAACCATTCCACTGCCCTCCTTCTGACCCAGGGGACCGCCACATAAAAGTTTATTGCAGCCATTTATCTGGCACGATAGCGCCCCGCCTCGAGCTGATTAGCGCCCCGAGTGTAAATATTACAAAGACAATGAATGGTCCCCGACGGCCCCGCCGCGCGGGACTGCGTGGTGACATCAGAGCACGTGACTTCAAACGTAGCTTCCTTAGAACCTCTTCGGTCATTAGTTCTCTGATTGACGTCGTTTACGTCACTTGACCTCTGCTGCGTCTGCACTTTTCGAGTGGTCAGGAGTCGGAGGAGGGCTGTGGAGCGAAATGTCCTGCTGGGAATATTTCATGGTCTCTTTTACAATGGGGGCAAATCTGCGGCCCCTCCAAGTGACCTGGGTGCCTGTTCTGGCCAGTTTCTAACATGCCATCAGTAGGATGTATTAACTGGTCTGTTCATAAAGTATTATTGCTATGTGGTCAGCGCTGCGGCAAGGCCAGAGGAGATAAGAGCGGTAAGGTGCAAACAGTGTACCTTATCCATACCTGCCAACTTGAAGAACAAGCATTTGCAATGCAATAGGTCTCACATTTAGCAGAATTTAATCTACTGCATTGTAAATTACACTATATTTTATTTGGGAAACGGTCATTACAACGCGGCAGTTTCCACGAAAGCCTTAACCACACATGCATTACAACGCATGCGTGGTTACCACAAAAGCCTTTACCACGCATACCTGTACTACGAATTACGTAGTAAAGGCATGTGTGGTAAAGGGTAAAATTAGAAAAAGGTGGTTGGGGGCTCTCACCCCCAAAATAAAAAACGTGGGGGGATAAAGGGGGCTTGGGGGCGTCCCCCCCCCCCCAAAACAAAACTCACCTGAAGTCACGCCAAGAAGTGCATGCAAACTGCGTTGTTTGAGAGGAAACAGAAATAAACTTCCGGTTCCTGTTTACGACGTACAACGTCACCATGGAAGATGGAGATGAGACGACATGAGGAGGTAAGGGGAATTTTAGTATTATAAAAAAATATATATAAAAGGACTGAGGGTTAAGGGCAGGGGTAAATATAAGAAGGATTGGGGCTGGGGAGTCACGTAAGGGTACAGGGGAGGGGTATACCCTTTACCAAGAGTATGCTCATACCATGCATACATTTACAACGAAAATCGTTGTAAAGGTATGCGTGGTAAAGGAATATTCGTGGTAAAGGTTATGCGTTGAAAAAGCCTTCTGTTGTAACGCATGCGTGGAAAAGGCATGCGTTTCAACGGAATGCTTTGTAACAACATACAACCTTTTTATTTATGTGTTTTGCAAACCAAGGCATATATAAAAGGCATTGTCATTTCGAATGAGACCACTTTAATGGTGGCTGCGCCACTCTTTAGATGCTGCTCGCCGTATTCAGGTTACAGGGAGCCGCGTCTAAAGAAAGGGGTGTGGCCACAATTAAAGTGAAAGCACAGAATGGGGTGCTTTTATTTAAAAAAAACATTTGTTTTTGAAGCTCACAAGTAATGTTTTTTTGTAAAAGCGCCCCATGCTGTGCTTTCACTTTAATGGCAGCAGTGCCCCTTTGTTTAGACACATACAGCGAGCAGCGTCTAAAGAAAAGGGTGAGGACACTTTTAAAGTGAAAGCAAGTTATGGGGTATGTCACTGAGAAAAAAAAAGGTTTCATAATGCGCCCGCTAAAGTTAAAGCAGGCCACGCTGACAAATACAATAAATAAGAAGTGCAGCCGCAACAGCGGACCGCGCAGGCAGATTAAATAAAGAAGCGCGGCCGCTATACTTAAAGCAGACCACGCTGCCTAAGTAAATAAATAAAGAAGCGCTGCTGCTCTAGTTAAAGTGAACCGCCATTACCAATTAAAATATAAAAGCAGGCGACGTGCTGCCTTGTAAGAAAGCATGTCGGGGTGGAATGGGGCAATATCACTAAAGAAAACAGGGCTCACGGACTAGATAAAGCAGACAATATAACAACACAAGTAAAAAGTCCATTCCTCATGAAAGGTTACAAATGCAGACAAGGTGGCGCCAAGGAAGGACTACTAAGCCTATTCATGAATCAAATGCAACAATTTAGAAAGGACAGTAAAAGGAGCCAATTGAAAAGATGGGCGGTGAAATGTGCGGAGCTTCAAGTCCCTACTTGAATACAGCATGCCTCGCAGAGCAGCGCATGCGCGGCCCAGGCTCGACCTACAAACCTCAGTGTGAGGAGGGGTGAAGCCTCATGCTGAGAAGTACCTACAAGGCCTTTTTGCCCCCACCCTGCCCCCAAACCCCCTCCTCCAAAATAAAGAATAAGAAGCTTGGTGAGTCTGGTGTCAATGTCCTGGGGTGTTTTCACACCCCTTAATTGATGTCTACAGTTCAAAGCCTCGGAAAAAGAGCTGGAGATCCACTATTTACAGTGGTTTTCAGCTCCTTTTCCTCACCACCATGTGATATAGGCTCTTTACCGGTTGATGGGCCGATATTGTGTGACACACGGTAGCACCAAGTGAGTTGGCAGGTATTCTCATGAATATTGATAGGTTTGAATTATGTAGGCGCACTTTATTGCACTTGGCCTACAAATGACAGCAGATATCCTTCTTTGCATGTGCTGTGAAAAAGTGCATTCAGCACCACCAACTGAGCCTGATGCACTCCCAAAGGGCCAGATGTAGGACCGTTTTGCGACTTGCAAAACAGTTGCAAATCGATTTGCGCATGCAAAATGGGTCGTACGCGAAGTACTACAGGCACTCGCAAATCAGAAATTTGCGATGCAACTGATTTCCGACTCGCAAAAATCTGCGGGAAGAATTCGCGTGTCTTACATAGCAAGTCGCTATTTGCGAGTCGCTAACATCCATGTACAAAGGAATTACAATTTGCGAGTACGCCAAAATGGCCGGTTTGCACAATCAATTTACCATGAATCCTAAGGACGTGGTAATAGGGCTGAAACTTTTAAAACAGGCAGTGAATAAATCACAAATCTTACCACAATGGCTGCCCTGTACTTGATAGCGAGATGGATGCAGATTTTGCCTGCTCACCAAGAGGAGGCGGAGACGGAAGCAGATTTTCAGAGTCAGGCTACCCATGTTTGAGAAGACAGAGGAAGAGATGTACGAGCAGTACAGGGTTAGTAACAATGTTATTCTAGATCCAATAGCCATATTGAAGCCACAAGTAGAACGCATAATCCAGAGCAGCAATCTTTCGCAAGTTCCTTGATGCCATGATCCACCACACACACAAACACATCTAACTGCCCAGGGATGCTATAGAAATTCAGAATACAATAACCCAATTTTACAGGGTAGCCAGATTTCCACAACTAATTGGCTGCATAGACAGGACCCATGTGCCCATATGGCCTCCATTCCACCTGGAATACATATTCCTCAACTGCAAAAGCACACATTCACTAAACATTCAGATAGTCTGCAATGCACAACACATCATCACAGACATTGTAGCAAAATTTCCAGGTAGCACCCAAGAATCCTACATCTTTTGCCACAGTGGCATTCACCAGCGACTATAAAGGGGGACCTTTGACGAAGGATACCTGCTAGGTAATGCAATGCCATGCACAAAGTGAAATGTTACAACAATCTAGAAATGGCAGTGGTGGTTTTAATGGTAGCACATCATTTCTGGTTTCGCTTATTAGCTTTTTAGGTCTCGCTGAGTCATCGCATGCGCTGCTCTGCGAGACATTTTGTAAGCGTGATTTAAAAGTGCTGCTATCAAAGGCTTGGCCACCAGCTAGCGGTTACCCGCACAAGCGCGCGCCTCTCTCCGCCTCTCCAATGCAGCACGCCTCGCTCCACCCCTCCCCGACCAGTTCCTGCCATCGGGCAATGAAATGCTGCTTAGCAGTGCTTTCGCACGCAGCGCGCGCATACAACTCCCTCTGCCTCTCTCTCTCCCGCTGCAGCCCCCATCTGTGCATTCCGCGCGGACATTGCTTGTTCCCCTCGTTATCCTGCCCGCTGTCAGTCGAACAAACTTGGCATGTCGCTGCGGTGAATTTCACCAACTCTTTTCTTGAGTCCCGCCACCCTGCCAGGGCGTTCCTCCTATGCCGCAGACGTGCACACTCGGTACACACCAACGTGCCCCGAGCAGGAATTTGCCCGGCTCTTGTCTGAGGTACAAGGCTGCCTTTTGTTTACCTCGCAATTAAATGAAGCCATCATGGACTCGGACTGCCATGTAAAGGCTCCGACGATGGCCTGCGCGCGCCTTGCTCGTGCCCGTCAGAGAGCACACTCTAGGAACTGTTTTTGTGTGTTCACTCTCTGATGCTGCAAAGCCTACGAGGCTGCCAAGGGGCTTCCTTTCTCGTGTAACACCTGCAGCGAGCCCTGGCTTTTTAGCCAACAGCACTTTGAATTCAGGGCCATTAAGTCTTGGATATTGTGTGGTTGGGTCTGAAGTGACCACTGCTGTTTATTAACGTCCAGGAAATGCTAAGGCTGCTCAAACTAAGATATGGGGACATTAAGTAGTGACTGAAGTTCTGTCTGAAGCCCTGTCTGTTTTGCCCTTGCAGAAATGCCATCATTTTGGCATATGGAATTTTTAAGTATGAACAAACAGCCCGATTTGCTCTGATCATTTCTGTAAAAGACATTCATTTCCAAGCATGATTTTGACACCACGTATTCCCTGAAGGCTTTTATTAAAGGATTTCACTCCAGAATCCACATATGGACAGAAGTCAGGAAACCCTATTGTGGATTTTCGAATCGCTTTTTAGATTTTCTGTTCATTCATTCATCCTGTATTTTATATTTTTTGGTGAGGAATGGCCACTAAGATCTCTCTATAAATGGATGTAGTTAGAGGAGTGTAGGGTTCTGTGTGTAATGTGTTTATTTCCAGGGGAGCAAGGCTGTGTGTGATGTGTTAATTTCCAGGGGATATGCACCTATAACTTTGTAGATGAAAGAGGACCTAGGGGCATATTTAGTGTTCAAACTCTACTCTTTTCTCCTCTCTTGGAGGAGTACTGCTGGCCTTATTAGAACACCACCACGAAGACGGAGATCTCTGGCCCTGTGCCTTCAGCAGAGCTGCCACCATTGCCGTCCCACTGAAGGGACGGAGACTTTTGCACGGATCATCCTGTGCCATCGAGGGTGCAAAAGAGCCCGGTCGAAGGTGCAGCGCAATGCATATAACCGGGTGCCTACACAGAACGCACATTACTGGATACACCCTTGTCCCAGTGCTGCCTTTTGGGCACAAGGGCGCTGCTTACTTGCCCCCTTGTTATGAATGACGGGCAAACATCAGTTGCCCAGGTTTTATTTACCTTGTGTGATCCTGCAGGGGTTTGCTCATATGTGTGGCGTGAGACATTCTTGATGTGCGTGCCCAAGGGGCTTTTTTGCACACTGTCATTTTCAACAAGAGCCCTGGTTGGGTTGCTTCCCTGTGACCCATTCATCCCCCCTCCCCCACCCCAACACCACCACTTTATGCTCACACAAACTTTGTAAGGAAAGTTAAGTACAAGGCGGTTTCTGATGCTGCGCATCATATATACTTTTTGCGCGTGAGCCGTTTGCGCGTCTCATAGGCACTTCTTTTGTTGTGGGGAGCAGAATGGTTTGCCGTTGGGCCGCCGCGCCTCGAGGGAGGGAATTGATTAGAGGGCAGACTTCCCTGGCAGTGGCCATGGACAATATCACGGTCGGTGGTGCTAGCTGACAGGTGTCATACAGCCAACTTTTTTTTTTTTATCCAACACCTCTTTGCCCACCGTGGAGTGCGTTGTGTTTTTAGCACTAGGTAAATGGGTTTAAAAAATCCCAGTTTAAAATGTGGTTGTCAGGGTCAGTTTGGCCTATGGGGCAACCCGGAGGTCTGGTCTGACAGGTCAGTATGTGGGCCGTTTCTTTGTTGTTGGCGGGCCTGTTTTACACTGCTGTACAACAGAGCTTAAACCCATTGTCAAAGCCAATAGCTCTGGCAAAACACTTATAAGATCCCAAAGGCGAGACCTATTGACTATGCCAATGCTTGTTTTTGTTAATGTATTGGTGCCCCTCTGGGTTACACAAAGACACTTCAGTGCCTCCAATGTCTACTAACTGTGGTTTTCACAAACCCAGTATTTAATCAATGTATAGATATAGCCCCGGCACTCTAACCAGTTCATTAGTTTATTCCTACCAAATTTAAAGACTTCAATTTTCATTTTATATATTCACCAATAAGTATTTTTTGATACTGTTTAATATTGAAAAATCTCAAGAATCAACATTATTCCTCAAACATTTTGTTCAGAGCACATATATTCAAAAGTTACAATATAGTGAATATGGCAAGTGTAATACAACAAAGTTGTTATAAGGCAATATATGTTGTACAATTCCATATATACAGCACCCAAGTTGCAAAAGAACAGTGTCATACAGATGAAAATTATACAGCAATAATATTCTTGTAGAGCGATGGAGCGGCAGCCGACATGTGTTTCGTTACTTGGTAACTTTTTCAAGGCTTTCGGTGAGAGATCCAATCAATGTATTGACATTTTTATAGACTCCTGGGTCCCCTAAGTAAGTAACCTCGTCCTATTTATTATGTTGAGTAAAATTGCTCCATGATACGAGTCAATGCAGTATACAAGCAAATGATGAGAGATTTCTTAATCCAAGGTCTAAGATAGAAAGGCCTGCATCAGACAAAGTAAAGATGCTGAATAAATGGGATGGTTCATTAGAAGGGTAAAATAGCCCTTTCTAGACAGACGGCTTGTTTCCAGAGCAGATATCTTTCATGATTTCCTCCATAAGTCGATCGTGAGTGAAAATCCTTATGCGTATTTTCAGAGTGTGGCAAATAGGTTGATCAATACTTTAAATGGTTCATTTTAGCATTACAGTTGCCCGGAATTAGACAAAAAAATAAGGAAAGTTGGAGGCGCTCTGATAAGGCCATTTAATATTAGAGAAAGCTCCTCATTTTCTGAAAGCCGTTCTAGATAGTTGTGCTGACAAGTGCGTAGAAATGTTTTAGTAACACAATAAAATAAACTTTCAGACACTTTCCTCTTAGTGCCTGAAAATCAAAAAGAAGAAACCAAAAAATGACTAGAGAGGAGTGCATTTAGCACTCAACAAAACACACTAATAAAGACATAAAATTAAAAAAAAAGAAAAAATATTTTCTTTAAAAAAGAAAGCAAGTAAAACACTTATAGTGAATGGAAAACGTTCACACTGCTGTGAATGGAAAACGTTCACACTGCTCAGAACAGAAAGTCCTTCACATGGGACAAAAAAAAAAGCAGGTAAATTTCACATTTAAGAAGAAGCAGAAAACGTGAGAACAAAAAAAAATTGATGAATGTAAATTCTTGATCCAAGACTTCCTAACCACGTGAACTCCTCTGGATATCATTTTATGGTCTGAGTTAGAAAAGAATACGAGCTGCCATCTTGGAATAAGTCTTTGCTTTCCCCCAAGGGAGGTAGGATCACTTCTACAATTAATTGTTACGGTGCATTTTTGTGTCACTTTTAGTGACTTGCCAGGTCACCTCACCATGTTGCATTACGGTATGTTCCTTTAATGGTTTCGTGACTTGTCAGGTCACACATATGCTTCACAGGTTCTTAAATTCTTGTTACTTGACTTGTCAGGTCACCTACAATGTTATCTGTTTTTTTTGTGTTACTTTGCCATGTTCGGGACTTGTCAGGTCACTTTCACTGTTATCTATATTACCTTACTTTACATGTGCCTTATCTTTCTGTATGTGGATTCGTCTTTTCCAACGTTTCTTTCATACATTAGATGGCACCTTACTTTGCCTACCTTGGGCATATTTTTTTTATATGTCTTTGGTTGTAGTATGACACTTTGTATTTCATTTACATGGTACCTGTATTTTGATTCTCATTGTGTCACATCATTATTTTCTTGCGTATTTTTCAAAATCTAATAGTTTTATTATACATCTCTCTTTCATTTTGAGAGTGTTTTCTTGTCTTTTCCTTGCACTGTCTGTTTTCTTTTGCTGTTTCTTCTTGCCATCTTCAGTCTGGTCTGGCCAACTGGTTTGCTTGGTGGTGCATGGGAGCGAGTTTACCGAAGGACATGGAAGGTTTGTAACCTGGAACGAATACTTCTCACAAGAAAGCAACATTTTTTTGGGCAGAGAAGTGCAGAGTCGGTTTTCAAGAAGAATTAGAAAAACTATAAATTATACCAGAAGCCGAAAAAGGATATGAAAACCTGCAGGCCGCAGTGTGTTCGGGTTAACGTGAACCTGGAAACAGTTTAGAAAGGAGGGGGGGGGGGGGGGGGGGTTGCACGGAGCCACGGCTGGCAGGGGGCGCTCCGGGCTAATTGCTTCCTTCAGACCGGCGGCCCTGGCACACTAATAGGTTTTAATAAAAACTTCCAATTGGCCCAGTAAACCCCTCATTAAGCTGTTTTGGTGCATGAATTTAAGAGCGGGTGGGGCCCGAGGCTGCCTGGGGCCTTTCATTCCCAGCGTCTGGCGCGAGGTGGTGTTGTGACTGAAAACACCGCAGTTCAAGTGTCCGAGGCCAGGCCGACATCCGAGGCTGTCACTAGCATCGGCCTAAGTGACAGCTTGAAAAATAGCTTTAATAAAGCGGGAGGAAAGGGCTCCCGCTCGGCCCTGGGCGCAGACACGCGAGGCGACAGCCGAGTTTAAAGGGAAGCATGTGATGGGCATCGAAGCAAGCGACCCAGGCCTGGCCCTGGCAATGCGATGACAGAGAGGTACCCCGAGCAGCTGACTCCGGGCAAAGAAAAGAACCCGCAGTGATCCGCGCGCGCACATCCGGGCGGAAGGGCAGCGTCACTGTCATTTCTTCTGTCGCACTTCCACTCCCACAGGGCTACGAATGGGGTTGGTGCAGTTACTTCAGAGGACATTCCGGGAAGCTGCGACGAGAACAGCTTCCCAGGAGTGCTCACGTCACGTTCATGTACATTCACAAGAGAGAATGCATACGGTGTACACTCTGACATGTGCACATAGTTAGCAAACGAAAGTGTATCTGCGCAGGCTAACTTGTTTTCTGCTCCATGCAGAAATATGTTATTCTAAGTGGAACCCATTTCCTCGCACCCTACCCATTTTCGGGTTGTAGGAATCGCTTCTCCAACAAAAGAAAGATGAAAAAACACAAGATTGTAGTTTAAAGCAGGAAGCTGTATTTCCAAACAAGGAGTCCACGACATAGTATCCAGTTAACCACTTGGCTGCTAGGCGTTTTCCCGTTCTGCGCTGAAGCACCAAAATAACCATTATTCATGACGAGCTGGCCTTGTCATCCGCGCACGGCAGGTAAGCGCCATGACGAGCCCAGCTCGTCATTAGCCTCGAAGGGGTTAAGCATCAGGTATCGTCTGACCCATACACTCTAAACATTCTTAGAATTAAGAATCCTGAAAACATCAAATTCTATTAAAGGTATATACTATTAAACAAACTCCTGAAACAACTCTCTACAGGGGTGCTCCCTCCCAGTTCCCTCTCTGGGAAGAGATTTACCCCTGCTCTTGACCTGAGCAATTCTCTGATCGACTTTGCAATGCATTTCTGCCCTGAAAATTCTGCTGCTTACCTGGAATGTAATATTACCAGGGAGGGAATTGATTTAGAGGCATAAAGTCAGGCTGTGTGAAACCAAAACATGAATCTGCATTGGTAAACCATGCTTTTTGTGCACCTAGGCTGAACTAGCTGACAAATGTCTGTGGATCGGACCCTGAGATGATCCATTTGCACCTCACCAAACAGGCCTACGTAGGGCATCCCAGCACAGGAGGCTGCAGCAGGCTGCACAGGACCTGGGCGCGGATGCCCATGAGCTGGAAACCACAAGTGGTGGCTGATTCTTTCCTCTTACTGTGAAGTGAAACAGCTCATGTGGAGCGGGGTTACTCCTGCTCCCCGGAAGTGGCAGGCAGTCGTTCAAGGACCTTGCCTCTATGGTTGCATTCAAGAAACAGACCTGCACCGGAGAGCCATTCCTAAGAGGACCTACAGTATTTATGCAGTCAGCTGATGAGTTGAACCCAGAGCACTCTACTATACCTGGAACCACAAAGAAGCAAACGAGATAAACAGCTCAAATTTGGTGGGGTAGGGGACAGGTCCTCCAACCTTAAAGAAAAATGGGTCCCCAAATAGTTATGATCTTGCGATGTTTTTGGTGGCCTGTGCAAAACCAGTAAGTAATCAGCTGTGACCTTGGATCTGACTGAGCAGGAATCGCATATGATGGAACACCCTGGAGACAGGTAAAAATATTGGAAAGGTGTGAAGACTGAACCACCTTTCAGGAGAACTGCACTGAAAGTGTTGTGGAAATGTGCCATTCAGCTGCCTGCGTAATCGTCGTCGCTTGGAAAATTAAGATCACCCACCATCTAATGGCTAGTTCAGCAATATGACAATTTCAAGTCGTAATCTACGTGGAGTAAATCCTGATTTTAAATCTATCTGGTTGTGATGGGACCAAAGAGGTAAAACCTTGGGCATCGTACCGCTTTATTATTATTTATTAAGCACTTGCTCACCTACAGGGGCATCTTGGTGCTAGGAACAGTACCGAAGATAAAAAAAAAAAACAGAGAATCAGCAGAACAGGTAGGTTATTATGGTTCATTTAAAAGCCAAGTCGGATGAAATGTTATTCATGTGTGAAGGGTGCTGTTCCAGAGTTGGGAGAGGATAAGGGCCACGATACGGGCAGCAGATCTGAAGTGTCTGATGCGCAGTACAGAGAACAGTATTTGGAGCCGCAACGCAGTCTTCTGATAGACTCTAGTGTCTAGTTAGTGAAGCATAACTGGTGGGCTGACATTTCTGTACCATAGCAGAGTCAACATTTTCTTAGATAACTTGCTACAAAAAGAGTGACATTTTGCATTCTATGGTGCTGGTTCAGAGATGAGTTGAGTAGACCTATGTAAAGGATAGAACAAGCCCATCCTTAAGAGGACCCAAGCCGAGAGCCTCTGAGGATGGAGATGATGAGGTAAACATTACACAATTTTCCTAAAGAATCTCAGCTATTAAACACATGACAATGCCACGTTAATCTGAGCTTGAAAGGAGAAATGTGAGTTAGGCAAGTTCTTAGGAGATTTAACCTTAGTTGCTAAAGGTGGCATCTCCCATAGATGTAAACCACAGACTGTGATTCCATCTCTCAATGCTGCTATCAAGTACCTGGATTTCAGGTATGTTGGTGTTTAGTTTCAGAACGCCAACCAATCATGACATATTGGTGGTGGTCAATTTAGCTGCTGGACAGGGAGCCTGATGGATAAGGCACACAATCAGCGGTGTATCATCAATGGCCAGGCAGTCGAAGGGGCTGATCAGCTGGGCCAAAGGACGCGCACAGATGTTAAACAGTATCTGAGAAAAAGAGGATCCCTGAGCGACTCCATAATTGACTGTAGAAGGAGGAAGCAGTACTGTTTGGGTTCAATCTCAGAGAAAGGGGAAAACATGCATGACTGGATCTTTAAATCCAACCTCGGCAAGCCTATTCATCAGGAGTGTGTTGTGATTTACAGCATGAAACGTGAAAGGTCTAACGGCAAAGGAAACCCCTTGATATAAGTTGCGTAACACCCACAGTGTGCATTTCTTCCCACCATTCTTGGCTCAGGGCATAGAACCGTCTCAAGGGTCCCTATCTCTATCAACCTATATTTTATGCGCACAAGCTTGCAGGGGGGATGTGGGGAGTATCAATGGTAGTCATATGTACCCTTGGGAGGCTAGGTAACATAAGCACAGGCCAGGTACCTCTAAGCCGCCTAGCAAAGATTCCCTAACACGCTCTAACCCCGCTCATATTAATCTTAACAGAATGCTTTTCAATGATATCGAAAAAAGGCAACGGGGAGTGGGATGGGAATATTCAGGAAAAGGTAGAGAAATCTGGGCAATACCATCATTTTTACTATGGCAATTCGCCCATTCATTGATACAAGCTAGAGATCCCTTCCTCTTCATGTATCGCTAGTCTATCTATTGTGCTACCATAGTTAAATCAATATGTTGGGGTTCCCACTTATATGCATCCCTAAATATTTAATCGAATCAGTCCACTATTGAATGGGGTGCTCATAGTTAGTTTGTTCACTTACCCTGGTCTGGGGAAATAGTTCACATTTGTCCTAGTTTACATGAAATCCTGACAAATCAGTAAGGCATATTACTTTCTGGATAATAGGGTCAGGATTAATTACTGGATTTTGTATGTAGATCATGACGTCATCAACATACAATTAAGTTTTTGTACACATACATGTTTGTGCATCTTTAACAACATGCAGTATGTAGATTAACTCTTGATTATGCATGTATGCATCGATATATTGTCTCTGAAACAAATTCCTATGACATGCAGACGTATGCTTCCTGAACTCTTTACGCCTCATTTTGGGGCTGGTCGCCATCTTTTTCATAATAGATGTCTCAGGTATCTTCCCCATGCACATCTGAATGTCGCTATTTCTGCAGTACAGTCGAGCACAGTCATGTTTGTTTATTTCCATTGACGTTGTTCTTGCTGTTCTCAGTGAAAACGTCCCAGCTTGGTCACAACACTGTATCTCACTCAAGGAACTTCTGCCTGCTCACTGTGCACTATTCATTCATATTATTTTGCTGTTGTTCATGTAAATAGTTTGTCCCTCCATCTCCTGATGACATTATCATAAAGTGGATAGAATTAATATTTATATAGTGGGATGGTACTTACGTGCTAAGGCAATATAATGTTTAATAAAACTGTTCCGATTTGCTAATAATGTGATGTATTCTCTCGCATTATGATGAGTCAGCACTTTCTATTGTGTTCTATGAGAGGACTTCCAATATAGAGCCCGATTTGGGCGGGAGCCAGTAGACTCTCCGATTCTATTAGGGATGCTGTCCGTTTCTCTACTGATTTTACCACTTATTTGGGACTTTAACCCCTTCGGCGCTGATGACGGCCCCCGGCCGTCATGAGTTACGGTGGGAGTGTGCTGATGACGGCCGGGAGCCGTCATGACCACGCCCGCGATCGGAATGTGCGGCACAGGCGCAGAATTCCGGCCGCAGCCAGGGGGTTAAATTATTTTGATTTTGCACTTATTCAGTATACTTATTTACCAAAAGCCTTTATGGCAATGACTTTATGCTGACTCAGTATCACTATTCTTTTGAGTTTGTGTAATACAACTCTACGATTTATTCTGATGATCTAGATCTCGAGTGTTGAGCGAGCCATTACTTAATTAACTATATTATTGATCTGCTGGGAGGTGCCTTACCTCTGGAACACATTGCCTCATGAAATGAAGGTTTAACACTATCTCTAACTTACCAAATTTTCAAGGCTGCCCATGCAGTGGGCATTCATTGAATTCTCCATAGCCGGAACTGTGCCTCATATTGAATATGACCACTGTCTTTGCACAAAACTTCCCAATTAGATTCATTGTATATACATGTATCTCATATGGATATCCCTAGAGCCCGACAAATTTCCACTCGTTGGACCTACTTTGAAAAACTCTGCTTTACAGCATGTGGAGAATTCAGTTCTGAGATGTTAATTCCTTAGCATGAGTATATTTATGATCCAAAATTAGGAGCAGAATGATTCCAATCCTGATTGCCAGCAAGGATCCCTCTGATCTTCTGGTGAAGTCTGAGAGCCCCTCGTCAGCGATGGAGAGCAGCACAGAGGGGACGGCGAAGCCCAGCTGACCCACTCTGAGGGAACAGCCACGCTTCCTCTTCATCCCAAGGCCAAGATTCTTTCAACTATAAGTGAACAGCATGACTTACTTCCTCACATGTCTCCCAACCAATATCTAGCCTAGAAAGAGAGAATGAAAAGAAAATATCAAAAGGCAGGCAGGCTTCCTGCAGCGGGATGTAAACCAGTGGAGGATCACAAGGACTAGGAGCCATGGATGTTTTCGAAAGCGTGAAGCTTTGAAGTTCACGCTTAAACTGTCGCTGTTGTGAAAGCTCAGCAATCTGCGGTGCCCGTCTCCAGTCGGAGAAAAGGATGAGATTGCTGTGGTGTCAGCTATTTTCCTCTGACATTATTGTGGTTTTCCTGTGTTCTAAAACAGCAACTTTCATGGATTTACATTTTATTCATATGTATCAGAAGTAGCATTTTATCCCTGGACAAGCAAACAAACACCCAGCAGGGTACAAAGGGCTGCGGGGACAGAGGGGACTGTGCTGGTGGCTCCCATTGATGGAGCAGACGCGGCTCAGATCTGCGCAGAGCTGCGTTTTTTGTTTTGTAGTAGCGGAGAGGCTCGCTGTCAATGCAACGTTTGACCTTCGCGATGAGCTAGGCATTAAAAAAGGTGGGTCTTCCATTCTCATACCTAGCTGTTGCTCCAGGACAGGCTAAAAATTGGAGGACCAGATGCCCCTTCAAAATGGCTGAGCACCTTGTTATTCTGGACAATTGTAGTTAAATATGTTCCTCACCGTAATTGTTGTATCTCTGTGGCCGGCTACTGTCAATCAAAAACATTGGCTAAGTATGGGCAAATGAGATGAATGTATGACGTTACAATGCATACATTCACAACGCATACCATTACAACTAAACTTTTACAACGCAGGATCCATTACAACGCATGCCATTACAACGCAGATGCTATTACAACGCATGCCATTACAACGTAAGTATGGGTAAGTATTTTGTTTTATTTTAATTAATGGGAATGTAATAGTAGTGTAAATGTTGGATAGTGTAGGGGATAAAATACTATTCTAACTCCAGAGGGGTGTAATAGTAGAGTAAGTGTTGGATAGTCTAGGGGTTCAAATTAAATTAAATACTTACCCATACTTAAGTTGTAATGGCATGAGTGGTAATAGCATCTGCGTTGTAATGGCATGCGTTGTAATGGCATGCGTTGTAATGGCATGCGTTGTAATGGATCCTGCGTTGTAAAAGTTTCGTAGTAATGGTAGTGCGTTGTGAAAGTTCCGTTGTAATGGCTGTTTCCCAATGAGATCGCTCTCCCAGGCTGTGCAGCCTTCCCACTTGACATGGGAATGCCAACACTCCTGCCCTCAGACACTCATTAAGTAAAGGCTTTGGACAGTTTACATTTTCAAGTATTCCGTTTGTACCAAGGGCGGAGTCTCATATTTCTTATTTTAACTTAAGCTATGCTTTGCCTGCGATAGCAATTTGTGGGCGTTAGGGTTGAAAGCACTGAAAATTGGACTTCTTAGCACTTGCGTAGGTCTTTTACAAACATGTTTTGCTCAAAGAAAGTAGCGCTCACTAGACAAACAGTTCAATAATTCAATCGAGTCTGTGAGTGACTGCCCAGATCCCTAACTTTTGGAAGCATTTTTTTTGATGGAGACAAAGGTCCTCATTCCAAATACTGAGGACATTTTGATTTGCGCACAAACAGGATTTTGGATGCGTGATTTTGTCCCGGGCCCCAATTTTCAGAACAGCAATGAACACTGTAGGCATGTGGAGCTTCAGACAGTCCTCTGTTGCAGGACAAAGTATTGCCATGAAAGGTGCTAGCACACAAAGGCATGGACATAATAGACATCAGGGTGCAAGCCTGCACGGCCTCACACAGACATCAGAGCTTCTGGATTCACCTCTCATGCAGCAGGGTGAAACCAGTGACCTGGAGCCACTGAGATGGAGGCCCATGTCGGTGTGGGCAGTAGTTGCAGGCTCCTGGGTTCAGTAGGCTCAATGTCTCCGGCTGCCGCAGGGGGAAGAGCGCTGAACTCACACTTAGGCTGAAATGGTAAAGTCCCCTATGCACAGAGCGGCCAAAATCCTTTCATCCTTTCTTCATCAAACGCAGCAGAATTTCTTCCTAGGTCCTGGGGTATAGTCAGCAACCATAAACATGAGGCAACTAGTAATCCTGCCTCTAGATATAGCCTTCCTTTCAACCGCTGAGCAGAGCTCGGGAAGAAGAAGATGAACACTGGATGTGCTGCAGGAATCCACCTCTGTACAAGTTTGGAGCAGCTAGGCAACATCTAACTGAAAAGTCAAATTTAAAGTAAGTCCCAAATATTTGGAGAGAGGGGGACCAATAGCTCAAACTGAATTCTCCATTCAGTGTGTCATAACTCCACAGCAACAGCTTTGAAGGGAAAGTAACTCTCAATTTGTATATTGCTATCAAGCAACTTCTCAGTATCAATACAAAGTACCAGATGATGGCAGCCATCTTCTCTGTAAGAGGTGTGTAGTCTTGACAAAACAGTCCATACAGGTGGACTGTGTATCTGCTCAGTTCCCATACCTATCAACCTTCGCCATCATCAGGGTCCGAACCCATGACCGAGGCCCTTCGCTTAGGTTTGCCTTCTCTACACTTCATTCCAGTCCAGTGCACCACAAGAGTGTACCCCAAGCTTTGTTTGGATTTTAACACAGGCACTAAAGTGACTTCTAACACTTTATTATTTCATTAGAAAAGATTTAATCAATCTTACTAATTTACTGCAACGTACACCCCTTTGTTTCATGCGGAAGTGGAGTTTCTTTTGAGTTTCTCTTGCATATTTGATCATGCAGGGATAGTTGAGGTGAAAGATAGCTTTGTCACGGGGAAGTAACAGAAAGCTCCTGTTTCATCTGATGGACACTGCCAAGTAATGTGAATTCTGTAACCTCTGGTAGCTTACTTAGTATTTATTGATTTCGCTTTATTTTAATGACAAAGAAAAGGGGTCTCAAGGGGGAGCTGAGTAAGTGGACTCTCTCCCGAGGATCCACAAATGAGAGAGGGTTTCCCGCCATACCTGTCCTCATGTCTTACCAGGGTTTGTCAACAATGACAAAGACTACTTTGCCTGTTAAGTCCTTTGCCAGCTGGGTAAATCCCACTACAGATTTGTAGAACATTATGAACAGGATCCACAAACTGCAGTTCTTGAGTTATGGGACCACAAAAGGTGACCCGTACCCGATGAACTGTGGTTCTGCAGCCACTTGGACAAATAGTGAGTTCGCCTTGGAACTTTGAAGAAAACTGAAGATTTTCCATTACTGGTTGGTGTTTACGGAAAAGTAACCCAAAAATATATTTGTTTCAAAATATCTATAATCATTTCTGTGAGAGAAAGTGAACAGGAGAAGAAGAAGAAATGAGTACCGGCAGCTTTGGGGACTAAGTGAGTAGTAGATGCATGATGTTTTATTTTTTTGTCCTATGAGTTTCTTTGCTCCTACATTCTTTTGTGCCTTAAAGAAGGATTGAAAGAATTAAGTTATTCTAGATGAAGCGCTTCAAAGAGGATGCATGCCATCTTGAATTTGAGTTTCAGCAGTTGGAGAAGCCAGCGAAGGTCCTTCAACATGGCAGTGATGTGGTCAGTTTTTTGTGCCAAACTAACGTGGCTGCTCAGTGTACAATCACTCGCTCTAGAGTGTCTTTTCTTGTTCAGGATAAGGCATCAATTGCACTGTCAAAGATGAAGACGAACTCCTGGACAACAAGATACAAGTTAAGTGGTTGATTATAGGGTTTTCATTTTTTTATGAAAACAAAATAAATGTAGATGACCGCATAGTACTTACAATGAATGTGTGATGATGTAGGTACGTGAGGATCAAGTCAAAAACCTGATGAGTCTACGTGAGTGCTATTGATAGTGTAAAGCTAACTATATGCAGTTCAGACAACATTGTTCATAGATTTTGGAGCCATGGTGCAGACGAAGAAGGATACATTCATTTTTTTTCAGGGTTAAGTCTCAAATATTTAAAAGACATCTAATTCTGGAGTTTCGTCGAACAGTGTTTTAATGTTTTGACATGCATATTTTGAATCAGAGTTATTTATAATCGGCTTATTGACAAGTTGCAACACTTGCTCCTTAATCTGCATTTTCAGTGGTTCCATTCACAGGATGAGCAGCTCTAGTGCCAAAATGGATAACTGAGTAACCTTGAATAAAACTCTGAAAGGGTCAAAGGTTGAGTTGTGCATCCTGAATCGTTGATTGTGCATGGCGGGAAAACAAGTGAATCTGTGGAGAACCACCACTTTGAAGCGGAGTAGGTTCTCATGGTGGTCATAAATCTTTGATGATCAATAGTATAAAACTTTTTAAAGTGCGATCAGCAATACCAATTGTTATACATGTTAGTATAAATTAAACAATAATGACACCTATAACATTTAAAAGAAGGAAAACGCAATGCATAAATTATTCAACAATATTGTCATCAAATCTAATTCCACCATTAAAATTCTCAAAAATAATGTAGGCTGAAATTGTATTTTAATTATTTAATTGTTTCAGTCTGCAGTCTTTGAGAGGCCTTATTGGTAACCAGCATTTCAGTTCTTGGTTGCCTTGCCCCACAACGTTAAGGTAGAGACCGGCCTACAGCCGCCGAGTTAACTGGGGTCTGTATGAGGTTTCTTTAGAAGGGGCATGAATTGCCGTGCTTTTAGTGAGTCTGGTAAATCTCATTTTGTAGCAGCAGCTTTATAAATAAGGTAACAACGTGTAACAAATAATGACAAACTAGTCACAAAACACAATGCAAAAAAAGAATGAAACAAGAGGTAAAAAAATATATATTCAGAAGGAAGTCATAGGAGAATGAATTAGGGTTTGAAAACTGAAACTGACAAGATTTAAGAATATAAGAAACGATTTAAAAACTAAAAATGAGACTGGGGAAGAGACAGAGGAAGGTTAAGAAGTATGAGAAAGGTTAAGAAGTATATGGAAAATACTTGTTTGAGACAACTGCAGGGTAACTGCAGGGCAGGTGTAATAAAAAAAAATGCCACGTGCAGGAGCCCGTAGGCATATCAGACATAGTAGGATCTAGAGAAGGCCGATACATAATGAAGTGAAGAGTAACAATGTGCTAAACAGACATATCAAAATAGGACTGCAAGACATACAGTGATGTCATGGGGGATGTACGTTGTAACAACGCATGTTGTAACAACGCATGCCTTTACCACGCAAGTCTTACAACGCAAGTCGTTACAACGACTTGCGTTGTAGGGCGTGGATTTAGGAATCTTATAATTTTATATTCCAACACCAGTCCACGTAACAGTAGGGAAGGTGTTGGAATATAAAATTGCAAGATTCCTTATCCCACAGCGCCATCCAGCCCAAGTCGTAGTAATGACTTGCGTTGTAATAGCTGCGGGGTAAAGGCACTGCGGTGTAAAAACCGCGTCGTAAACGATGTTCCCCTGTCATGGGACCTATGCCTACAAGCAACATGAACAATTCCAAAGCTGATGGTTGAAGAGGACTAAGAAGCAGTCACTCAAAAACCGTGGTTAGTAAGGAAATTATTGCCAACCCCATGAGTTGTTATTGTAAAAGATGGGCGAGAAGTGAAATAGAGACACTGATCCCAGCCAGGCAATCATGAACAAGGCCACTAATTTAGAGATCAGAGAAGGCTTGGAAGGAGACTAAGATTTACTGAGGTCAGTAAAGAAAGTTACAAAATTCCCTGAATGGGCGTGTAAGGGTGAGTGCATTGGAAGTGTTAAAGCAAGCAGACAACTGTGAGCGATATCATGAACTGGCTTGTCAGATCGTAGAACCAACACTCCTTAAGACATTGATACAACTATAACTCTACCCTATGAATTGAAATTTTGAAGCTGGGACTGGAAGTGGACTGGAGACTGGAGTTAATAAAAAATATCAATGAATCCTATGGATGGTTGTGTCAAAGGAAGAACAGGAAGTAGCTTCTGGTTTACTGAACGCACCGAAGAAATCATCATTGTATACGATTATTTATTTTGTTTATTTACCTATGTATTTATTAAGTGCAAACAATCACTCCATAGGACCATCTTCAAACTGAGCCACAATGGCAGAAGGAGAAACAGAAAAGCAGGTCCAAGAAGTTCAGCAAAAAAAGATGGAGGGTTAAACTTATAAACTTATTCTGAGGAGACCGTGACTTCAAACTCAGTATAAGGAGATGGTAGCTGTTTCCAAATACAAGCAGCGAGATTGCTGATGGATCGACCATGGCTAAGGGACCAGTTGTTTCTGGGGATTTTTAGGAGGGTGAATAGTTTGAACTGAGGAACTTGCCTATTGTATGCTTCATAAATGTATCCCTAAAGCAGGAACGTTGTCGATAGTAATAGATTTTGTGCATAAGGCAAGAAGCATTGCAAATAATACACTGCCAGGCGGATAACAGATGAAGAAGGGACAATCTTCCTCGGGAGATAGGATCATATTTCTCTCGAACTCATGGTCACTTCAGATAATACTAAGTAGAGGCTAATGCAATTAATTTTGAACAGTATGCAGACCACAATAACTTTAGCATGAGTGGGTTTGGAGATATACAGAGGGACCTTGGTGCAATGTAGAAGAAGCAATAGCTTTGTTAATCAGAGGCTCAAAAGATAAATACTCAACAATAAGACTGCTGAAAGCTTTTACATAGAGTCACTGTGCAGGGGGTGTTAATAGCAATAGGAGGCCACAATTAATCTAACCAGCCATGTATGCATTTTCCAGCTATAAGTAAATCTGGGGCATATTTAGAACACAAGCAAACCAAGGCCAGTTTTATTCACCCTGATTGGGGTTCTTCGGTCTGGTGTAGCTTGGTCCCCGTGGCACAGTGAGCAAGGGACACACGTCTGGGCAGACCCTGGCCACTTAAGGTGGAACATCAAACAAACAAAAGATGATGGGAGGAATGTTTGCAATTTATCTAGTTACTGGCAATCACTTGGGAAAGCATTCCAACATAATGTTCTTTTGCCCACCATGCCATCTAAGGGGCAAAGGTATGCCCAGATGTGTGTCCTGTGCTCAGTGTGCTACTGGAACTAAGTTATACCTGCCCCGTGAGCCCTAATCAGGGCGAAACCGATCTTAGGCTGCTTGTGTTCCAGTTCATGGATGAACTGTACTGGCAGTTTAAGCTAAACTGTCCTATTGGAGCAGGGTAAAGACTGATTTGCATATGGCTGGGTCCAAACTGGCGTGGCATGGTGAGCAAAAGAACAATGAATTGGAATGCTACCCCAAGCAATTGCTGGGTTTGATCAATTAAAAGCATTCCTCCCCTCACATTTTGTGTGTTTGACTCTCATGAGTGGACATGTGAGAACCAGGTTTATAGGTACAGCCAGGCGTACTGTAGCTAACAGTGCATACCAACCCCATTAACGGCTATCTTGCACACAAAGCCTGCCCACGACTGCTTAATTAAAGACAGAAAGAACTAGCATTGGCAAAGTCGATTAATCCAACGACGCCTGCCACTCTTTGGTGTTGCAATGGTGTTTTACTTCGTCATGGACTTTGTAAAACTTTATCATTGGGAAGCTGCTGTGCCCCCTCCAAGGTACAAAAAAATTGGCTAAAGGCAAAAATATTTTTTCGTACCAAAAACCACACATTGCCAGAGTAGTCCCTGGCACTAAAGGTAACTACTTTGTGTGTGAATGTGCTAATTGCAGAACTTTGTTGACCAACTGCCCCATGCTATATGCTGTATTGGACATAATAAATATGTGAATGATATACGATCAGAAGAAGGCTGAAAAAAACTCCTATTATACATATAATTTTTGTAAAATCAATAGATATTGGTTAATTACAGACCTAAAAACCAAATGAACAAACGTATCTGCCAATCAATGTATTCAACAGAGATAACAGGCACTTATAAGAACAGTGTGGGAACATTAGAGACATTCTGACAGAATAGAAAAGGAGCACTGATTATTACTACTGAGGGCTGTAATTTCGAGCAAGTCAGACCGGCCCTGACCTATTGACAAATGCTTGGGTCCGTGGTGGTCTGTTTTGGGGAAGCGAGTTGTATTACAGGGGCTATCAGATGTCGAAACAAGTTATTGTTATCTTAATTCGCCCATGCCAGGACCCTTCTTGCATGGACATCTTTTAACACAAAATTGATACTGAAATGAGTATTTAGATGGATTTTGGAATACTCTGTGGGTGACAAACTGTGTTTATTTTATGTATTTATTGTGTAGCCAACTGTATAGCATTGTCACTTTGTAATGTATTTAGTGGTGCCAGCTGTTTGTATATAATTATGTAATTATGAATAATCCCTGAATGAAATACTGTTCTGTGCTTTGATGGTTTTAAAACTTTTTAACTGAATAAAGCAAAATTTTGACTTTGACTTTGCTTTTACTGAGGGACCTTAATATACTATGTTCAAGCAGTTGGGGTGTGTCTATGTCCAAGATCACACGTCAGTACCTCAAAACAAGCTATTCCCATCATGAGTCTAATCCCCCTGTGCACCACCAGGCCATAACAGCTGGACGTCTCCCTGATGAAGGACCTCAATTCGGTCCAAAATGCACTGGGGTCTGAAACAGGGATACGTATAAAGATTACTTGAATAACCACCACAGAGATATCGAGTTCATCACATGTGGATAATTCTGTCCTTGACAACAATCTACCAATCATTTACCATTGATGTCTTTCAGTAACAACAATAAAATATAAAAAATAACGCATGAAGAATAAATTAACTAATATACAAATAAGGATCACTTGGTCACATTTTGCACGCATTGGCATTACCCGTTCTGAGAATTGCTAGTTTTTAAGACTTTCTGACTGCTCACTCTTCAAATGCATTTTTTACTTACGATATGAACATGATTAGAGCATACCTGAAGTGATTGGTGATTTACGAGAGAGCCCTCCATATATGCCATCATTAGCCTTACAATCATGAATTATATGTTTAATAATGAACCAAGGAGCATTCAGTGGTTGGGAGACATACATTAGCATTTTTTATAAAGACCTCTTCGGAAGAACCTACCACAATAAGGCACATCAGTTTCTAAATCTGCTTCACTTACCAAAGGCATACCTAAAAAAGAAAAAAACAAGACTTAATGTGTTTTGTTAACAATAAAACATAAAATGCAGGTTAACAAGGGTGTCATGCATACAGGTGAATTGGTTGTACGACGGTACATCGTATGCAATTACTTCGCATGCCTTTTACACGCATTTTTTAGCACGCATGTTTTTACAGCGAAAATGCATTTAAAACACATGCCAATACCACGCATTGGTTTTATATTAAAAAACAATGTATTTGTGGGGGGAGACGCCCCCAACTTACCTTAAATGCTTTGTATTGGCATGAGCTTTAAATGAATATTCGCTGTAAAAATATCTGCGCTAAAAATACGTTGTAAAGGCTTAACGAGGTAAAAACCTCGTTGTAAAGGCTGTTTCCCAGTGAACTCAGGCACGAAGTGATGGCAAGGAGCCTATGAACTCTCATATTTGAGCTTTAAACAGTTTGTTCCATCAAGTCAGTCTGAAAGTGGCATATCTTAGGGGGGAGTTAACAGAAGGGGCTTACTCTCACCTTTCCATTTGGAAACAGCCCCATCGAAGCCATATAAGGATCTCTTCAAGATACAGTGGCAAGGCAATGGAATGGAGTCTCTAAAGGACTCGGTGAGTGCCAACCCAACAGACCAATGGCTGCTCGAGTTCTGTCATACAACTTCAGTGTCCAGTGGGGCTTCTTAAACTAAACAAAGGCCACACCCTGCCCTCAATCTGCACAGATCAGGAAGGAGCAACACTGGAAGCAAGTGGTCATTCTCCCCCTCCCACTTGCCTCCATTTCGACACCCGCAATCCCTAGTTTCGATCAAAACGGACAATACCAATTAACAATGGAACTAATAACATGGACAACAGCATTGAAATATAATACCGAGATAGGGATATGTATGCCACGGAGGTGAATTAGATCAACATTAGACATATTATACAGACCCGGGTAAACATCAAGGAAGTGCATTCAAAGCATGTAATCGAAGGCAAAGGGTAAATGTACACACGGAATGTTATGCAGTATATTCATACTGAATCTGGAGAAAAAAGAACATAGTTGTTGCTTCAGTGTTCCGTCCTTTAGTACAGTAGCGTTCAGACACCTGGTTGTACACCTGAAATTGATGGTTATTAATGTAGGGATGGAGTTCACCTGCACGTGTATGCTAGACAGGAATACAGGCACTCTTGAAAGTAGTGCGCGTCAATGGGCAGCACGTGGCCAGAAAGAAGGAAAAGACGGAACTTCGGATGGTGCCTGATGGAACTCCAGATTCGTACCCGGGGCCTTCTATAATTTGACCCCATGCCTAGGCATCTATCTAGATTCGAAACTGGTATTTGGTCCACATGAAAATACAAATTAAATTATTTGTTTTCAATATTTAAAAACGATTCCGAAAATCTTTCCATTCCTTGAATACTTCCAAAACATCCCAATTATCAAGGCTCTTACTAGTCACACATTGAATTGGATCTCTGTACTCCTCTCGGCCATTCTGGAATCATTAAAGCAACTTCAAATGGTTCAAAACCTAAATGTCCGCCTGGCATGCAATGTATCCATCAGTGGCGTAACACAAATGATGGAGTCCCCCTACAGAATGTGAAGAGTGGCCCCTGAGTCTATCATATGTCAAAAATATTCATTGATTGGCTTGAGACCCCTAAAGGACTGGACGCCCTCCTAAAGGTTCCTGCAGAGGATATTTTACAGCAATGTCAATTGTTGATCGAGCAGTTGTTTAACAGTTACCTGACTTTATTGCTGCTATATTTAAGTGGTATAATTCAGCCATTAATTCGAGGTCTAATGATGAGTTCCTAGAACCAGAACTACAACATTTAGTGAATGTCCCTGTTCTGTGAGTGCTGTAAAAAGTAGAATTCCCTACCTTTATCTGTCCGCTCAGAACTACCTCTCATGTGCTTCAGAAAGCCACTGAAAAACGTTCGATTTTACAAGAACTACCTAAGCAACGTTAATCGAGATATTGATGATCCTAGCGCCAAGAAGTCTATGTGAGCTCAACTAATAACCTTCATATAATATGAAAGGGGAGGTATGCGGTGATCCATTCTTTGGCACTGATGACCAGATGACCTGCAAAGGTCAGCATGAGACTTGGGGGAAGAAGGCTAATGAAGATGTTCAGAATCCGGCAAGTGCTGCAATGCCACTGTGGGTATGAGACAACATCAGTGAGTACATCACTGAATTCAAAAGCCTTCAGAGAGCAGAGGTTTAATCTTTGAGTACACATGGCATATGGAATAAGCGATCTGCAAAGAACTGTATGTGCAATCCTGCAGTGATCAGTGGGATTTGTGGATGAAAGCAAAGGAAAAGAGGACGTGATATACAAATTAAGGGACTCTTGTGGCCTGCGGGTAACTCTTCCTCGTCACTCTCTGCCCCTCCATCATTGACTCACCTACCATCTTCGCAGATGTTGCCCTTGTTTCTTGGCTGGTGGCAAGCTCTCATGAGTCATTCTGCCATGAGCTATGTTTTTCTTCTGTCCCTTTCTTCAATTAAGGGGCTTGTAACTATGCTCTTCGCCGAGTCATGCCATTTTGCTTTCACAGATCCTCTACTTATATGTGTCTGCTCACACGTCTTCCCTCACCCCCTAGCCCTACTCATACACACAGCAAACCCTACAACGTCTGGGCTGCCATAGTATCCCCACAGAAGACTCTGACGGCTTTATTTGCTACAAGCACCACAGGACCACCAGGAGATGTGTTCCAGAGGAATCACGGATGTCTTTCCAGTACATCGGCAGCCATGCATTATAGCCAGACCAGACACTAGACCCTAAGACCTGTACTACATATTATTTTCCTAATGTGAAAACCCTGGTAATCTTCCCAGTGCCTATCATGACTAAGTAACAGCTATTTAATTATAGCAATTATAATGTTTTATTATTGGTATTGCCCTCATGGCAAATCCCAAATACCAACAGAACATAATCTACACCTAACAAAGCTTGTAGTTGGCTAGTACGTGGCCCCTAACAACATTAACCACAAAGGAACAACCAGTAAACAGAATGCATTTGACATAACACCTTTCGCAAACTCAAGAAAGCCCATAGGCACAGTTATAACTTGGCGCACAACACCACCTTTCTATAATGCATGTCACGCACAGGCATTCACATGGCACATTAGATAGAATACGAGTTGTACATTCTGGAATGCCATACAGCTGGTTTTCACTGTGTTTACAAAGTACTTTCCAACCATGGCAGAACATACACTAACATACAATACAACGCTTTAGAGAACTTGTGGTATCCAAGAGCCCTCACCATTCACAATGGAATGTACAAAACATCTCCCGCGGGCCCATGCACCCGTCTAGTCTACTGACCTAGACGATGCATAAGCACTTGGTAAAGCCAGTTGGCCTCATATCCTGGAAACGCAATGAATATGATTCAGCCACCTAGTTGATAAACCGACCAGAAAACAGTACCTTAACACATCAAATTCGGGCCTGCAATGGAAATGTTGGACCCATGTTGGAAAATTAAAAAGACTGCCTCTAGAGTTAGATGTCCTTACCAGCGGCATAAAGTGTCCTACACAAAGACCACTTACATAAGATAACCAAAGATACATGTCTCTAAAGCATGGTGCCTACCAAGCCTTGCACAATGCTGAATCTGTTTACCTCAATCCAGTGCTTAATTTGTGCTTCTGGTTTACAGTGCTCGGCACCAGCACATAAATTGCAAGCAACGGCTCTAGTGACAGTCCATCAACATAGTGGCGCTGTCTTTTTAATTATGAGATGATCACAACGACTGTGTTTATTAAGTCAGTTTACATTGAAAATGAATAATACCAGCCTCTCATGCCATTAATTTAGCTTTGTGTGGCATAAAATAGTCTGAATTGTCACACTTGTAGGAGTGTGATGGTTTGGTCTTATGTTAGAACTGCTGTTGTAAGGGTATAGGTGGTGCAGGCTGCAGTAGCCTTCCTGGGAGGGCCCTGGCACTGTTAATTATTTACAAATTAAGCACTGCCTCAACCACCGCCTCTCCTTCTACACTCCCACCAGACATCTCCGCTCTGCCCAACTGGCCCTGGCCACCATCCCACGGATCCTCAAGACCACGGCTGGAGGAAGATCCTTCTCCTTCCTCACTGAGAAGACCTGGACCTCCCTGCCTCTGCACCTCAGGCAATCACCATCGCTGCTGCAATACAGGAAGGACCACAAGACCTGGCTCTACGACTGAACCACCTCCCCACTCCCCACCCCACTCAGCGCCTTGAGACATTCACGGGTGAGTTGTCGCGCTTCATAAGATTACTAATTGATTGATGAGAACGCAGCAACGAGAACCAATCACCGAGGCACATATTATCCAAGTGCTCTGTCACCTACACTGGCAGCCAGTGCAGAAAAATGTCAGATTTATGATACTATGCACATTGCATAATAACCAAAACTGACCTCATACTTGCTCATTAGACAATTACAGCATAGGAAACATGGCCTCGTTTTTACCATGCCAAAGCGATTTGCCAATCTTTTTTTCACACCGAAGAACTGTTGAGCCAATTCCCATTCGAGTTTGAGGAATAACAGACCGTTGTAGATTCCAGAAAGTTATTTTTCTTATGAACACTACTTTCTGTTCGCCTTGTCAATACTGTGCCAGGAGACGTATGGGTGTACGGAATGCTACACAATTCCATGCCATGAACAGACCTTTACGGAACTACCTTTTGCTCCAAAAGTACTTTATCTAAGGGTTAGTGCCCCCAAATCCAGGAAATCGCCATCCATCTTCGTAACCGGTGTAGATCACAGCATGATGTGTCCCTGATCACCTTCATCTGCCAGGAGAAGGGTATCACACAGAGGCATCATTTAGGGAACGAGGCTCAGCTATACTGACCTTATGCTGCCTTTACCGTGGACTGCTTTACAACCCCGAGGGTTTTACAAATGTGACAAGTGACGTTTGCAAAGAAAGAATGTCTGCCTCTTTTTTGTCAGTGCCTGGATACTTAAGCATAATCAGAGATATGTGAAATTGGCTGTATTTGTTTTCGGTAATAGTGCAACATTTTGGAAACATTAAGTAAGGATTATGCACAATTGCACAAAATACAAATTCGTCATTTAGGGCTCTAATTGAGATTGAGATCGAAAGGCAACTGCAAGGATACATTTTGGGCAAAAAATAGAGCAATAAAAACAACTGCCGTGAATAACAGCTGCATCCGTTGTGGTTGTTAGTGTTGCTCCCACGTTCCTGCAATATAATTTTGCCACGAATGGTGGCCTAATTCATTGACATGGCATATGTCAGGAATTTTGAATAACAAGCGTATTGCGCAATTCCCAGAGCTATGTGAACTACTGGGCATCACTTACATTTCGTCCGGACTCATATTCAATTTTATTTCTTGTTATCAATCCTCAGCCTTAACTTTTCAATAAAGATGGTTTAAAGAAAAAGCATGATGCCTCCTCGTCATTATGAACGGGTTTGAGAAGTCACTTCTTGAGTGGTAGTTTGTGGCCTAGTAAATTTGTAATGTCCCTTTTGCTATTCTTATGTGGCATGTGAATTGACGTCAATAAAACAAGAACATGTAAAGAGTAAGAACAAACCACAAAAGAGGTCCCAATTCAACTGAGAAGGAACGAGATGGGCGTCATATTTCATCATAAGGAAGCTCGTCATCGGGCCGGCGCTGCGATTCCTGACGGGCACCCACAAGGGGGCTTTGTATCAGAGATCTTTTGTACTAATGCCATATGTGAAGTGTGGGTGTAAGGCCGTGCGTTTAGATATGTGTAGTAGAGTGTGTGTGAAGTGCGTATTAAAATAGACTAAGTAGTCCTCAAAACTATTTTTAATAGGGGAGTCTACTTGTCCAATTAAAGACGTGATGGCTACCTAAAGGGATCCAATGATCTGTGATAGTTCAGAGGGTCAACGTTTCTTGCCAGTGGTTGCCGGCCCAACGAGGAGCATGTCCTAAGATGAAGCATTTTTTTTTTTTTTTTTTTTTGAAGACGTTTATTATTGCAAAAGAAAAAGTGCAGTACATATAGCAGAGCCTACAACCCTGCGGGCCGGCTGCAAGAAATCCGTGAATTGTAGGGGCATAGGGTTACAGGGGAAGGCATTATGCATCGTCTCACTCTTTGTCTGGCGTGCTTCTTCACTGGCGGATTATGTATACTCTTCACATTTCGCACACGATCTGTTCTATAATTGACGTCTCATTTTACATTTTTCTATAATTCAACCAGTAACTATCCTAAGATGAAGCATGACACCCATCTGGGCGTGTGAGGGCTCCTTTTCCTAAGGAATCAGAGCCCCCCCCCCCAGTCCGATTACCCTGTTTTGACCGACCTCATATCCTCTTCTCACCAAAAAAAAGGAACTGCATACCCTTTATTATAAGAATACATTTAAATAGTACTTAAGATTCAGGGTTGGATGGAGACCCCAGACAGCAGTTGTGAATTGTATGGCTTCCCCTCATATATCAGCCTTCATTTGTAATTGCTCAGACTGAGAAGCATTAAGAACAGGAGAAAGAGGGTCCCTTTGAAGTTAGATGGTTTGCCACTGCCCTTTCCTAGCCCATTGTTCTCTGGGGGAGCTAAACCCACAGGTGATGAAATAGTTAAGTGTGACAGCTTCACAAGTTTCTGAGACCTTGTTTTGAATTCTCCTCACCGTAGAATACCAGCTTCAACTGTCCTTCCTGCTCACACCCTCCAACAATGACCTTGGTTAGACCAGTCTCAGTGAATAAGCAAAAAGGGGCAGAACTACCCAGAATTGGTTTCATAATACAGCAATTGAATACTCAACTACTGTATGGAACTAGAGTATGAGGATAGGGCAGAACCTTCCGGCCAGTGTGCCACGATTGCTCTTCCCAGATTCCAGTCTCGACTTATCTATGGTGACAAGAAACTCTTTGAGCTCCAGGTGGGGTAGAACCCGACAATTCCCCATGCTTGGTTCGGAATCCGAAAGCTGAGATCATTGCTTTAGACTTCCCAGAAAGGCTTCCAGGAAAACAGCTGGTCAACTGCTCGGACGGGACAGCGGAGGTGGCCTTGCACGAGGGAGAGATTTCTCAGGGAAAATGTGGCTTTGTTTGAGCTGTGGAGGACACAAACTGAAAATGTGTACTGTGTAAAGGGGAAGGATCTGCGCAGCTCTGCAAGCGCGAGGCCATGGAGTCCCTGGGTTGACACCACTGCATGACTAGACCATAGACCCTGTGGATGGAGGTCATCTAGGAACTTCATCCTGTGTGAGTTCTCCTGGGATATCTGAGCTCTAGAAACCATAAAGCGCAGGAAGTCGTCAGACTGCAGTCCTAGTCTAAGTAAGGGTCAAGCAAAAGTGCCAGAGGAGAGCTGCGTTAATAGAGAGACCAATGCAGAGTGCGGCTATGTAGCGGCTTGGCGGTTGGTTCTTAGGGTCTCTGACTGAGCAAGGGTCCCAAGCCACTAGATTCACTAACGTGAGCACCGCAACCCCCTGCTGACTTATTGACAGGTGTAGGCGCGGCCTCTGTTCACCTACACTCTATGTCGGCGCCATGTATATGACAACACAACAGCAAGGTCACTGGTCACTGAGGCAGTGCGGTACACACCACTGAGTTGTGCGGTCACTCCAAGATGTCCGAGCCAATCATGTGCATCCTGCAGCACAAACAACTTACAACGAAAAATACTATACACTACAGGTGAGCCCAAACTACAAAGTGGGAAACGGCTGAACTGGACTCCTAACATGGCCTCTTACCCTACCAGGACTTCCAAACCCCAAGCGAACTACCACAGGGAGGCACAGAGACTAGGAGGGAGATAGTTAAACAAAGTTATCATACAAGGTTGTCCGATGTGAGTTACATAGAATACCTTCGAGCGTAATTGCCATAGAGTAGTACTACTGCATGCCTTTTGATGTAGGGCTTTTTAACCATTTATTTTTATTACTTTGTGTATTATTTAAGAAAAGCAATTTTTCTATTAAAAATATTAATCACTGGCTGGACATTCCATTTTTGCAATGATTGGACATTCCGTTTTAGACTTGTATTAGTTAGTTTATTGAGTTCTGAGTTTTTAACTCCACACCACCTCCCTAAACAGGCCTTGGGCTGCTGGACTTCAATACCCTGAGGTTCATGAGCTAAAGGGTTTCGGTCCGCAGTTTAGGGCCCAATAATAAGATTTAGCCCCATTACTCCAGTTGTAAATGGCTCTGATTGACACGGTCTTAGCCCCGTAACAGGATTGCCCTGGGACTGCAAACGAGTTCCCACGCTCACTGCAAAGGCTAGTCAGAGGACTAGGGTTGTTAAATCTCAGCCTTTTAAAATTAAGAAGTCCAATCCCTAAGATGCTTTTACTGGTGTCATTACGAAAGGTGTGTTTACGGTAGCTGCAACGTTTCCAACGTCATTTATTGGCTTACAGCCTAAGATGTGTTTAAAGTAGATGAAAAATGCCTCATTACTAGTGGATGTCAAAAATCTGAATTCACAACAATGAAGTAAAGGGCCACTGTTGCACCACAAGCGTGCGTTTCACTCCTTTTCTTCTGTGTCTCACGTCTAGCCTGTGCTTCGCTGGACATCATTTCTTGGACCTTAACTTTGAATTTTATTCAAACAAGATGATGCCACTAATTAAAGAAAAACTCTGGGATTTGAAACGGGTTGGGGTGATTTATGATGCTACTTTTTGCCAACAGCTGCATTTTATTTCACTGTATTTTGCCCAATTTCTTTTTAACGGAAAACATTTCCCCACATCTGTTTAGCAGCAGAATAAGTGATGCTTATCAGCACCATGAAGTCCTCACTGCAGGGGAAAGCTTCCCTTAGCCAGGCGCGCGGTCATGGACTCCTAATGAAACATGGGGGCCAATATCCTGCCGTCGTCGAGCCGCGGCTCTGGGGCTGGAAGGGAGCGGGCCTTGGTGCAGTGTGGGACTGGGGGAGCCCTGGGCTGTTGGTAGGACTTGGGCTGTTGCAGATTGAGAGGTCCCGGCTACATTGGTTACTGTTTGGCACGTCGTCTTGCCCGTCACCAGGTGTGGTTTGCTCAGATGGTTGTGACTTAGACTGCTAGGCTCGAAGCCAATAGTATGTAGTTGAGCTTCTTGGATGGTCTAACATTGGGCGATGTTTGTTTTTGTTTTTATGTTGATTTGGAGGTGAGTACCATCTGCTATTATTTGGCTTTGCCTGCTGGTTTTTGACTTTGGTAGAAAGCAGTGGCAGCTGCTGTCCATTGTAAATAGTGGGGCAGTGCGGGGAAAAATAAATAAGAAATAAACCTACCTTCTGCTCCCATGCTGCACCGCTCCTCTGCTCCCAGAACTGTAGCTGTTCCCATTGAGCAAAGGCTCCCAGCTCCACATGCAATCCCTGCGCTTCTCTCATGCTATTACTACCAGCATGAGAGAAGCGCAGGGATTTGGCAGAGCGGGCCAGTTTCACATTACAACAGGGGCTGGGAGCCTGTGCTACTGAGCCCTGCAGACATCTCCACAGAATAGCCTGGAGATATCCTAGTGCGCATGTCTGTTTGGCGGGCCGTGGACGGACGGTCAAACCGACATGCGCACTTTCAGTGCCCACTCCTCCTCCTCCCCCTGCTGGTGACTGCGGCCTAGCCTCACCCCACACTCACCAACTCCGCAAACTCAGCTGAGTCAATAACAAAAAAAAATGATAATAAATGTATTTTATTATCATTTTATTTTTCATTTTCTTCCTTTAAACAGTTGGGCGATGCTCCTCCGCCATAGCGGCGGAGCCGCCCCTGGTACGCAGGGGTTATATGTAAAGTCTTAGCATTGTTTGTGGCTGAGCTCTGGGGTGATACTTTATCACTTGGCGTAGTCTGGGCGAAATGGATGTAGTAAGAGAGGTTCTGCTAGCAAATGGTGAGCGCCCCCAAACTTTAAGTGAGGTAAAAACAATGAACAACCTCTAACCGTTGAGCATTCGATTGCACAGAAATACGATAGTCCTTGCACTTTAAATCAGAGATTGCCAACATTGCTGGAGGGGCCCTTAATTCTACCCTAACCACAAGGCTCGTCCTTCTCCACTAAGGCCACTCTTACCGTACAGCCTCACACACACTTCTGCTCCTTTCCTTATACCATGGAAGAGACATTTACCATAAATGGCTCATACCATCCATTGCCTCAAAGACCTTTCTCAAACTATTGAGAGGCTATTGCTCCTCCGCTGCCTCAGAGGATCTTCCTTGAGAGAGGTCCTGCCCTCTTCCCACTGTCCCTTATTTCTGCACTGACCCAGAAACCCCTCCTCTGGCCCCAATCCAGAACTCTATTCTTTTGTACTTACCAGCCGTCTTCGGCTGCCGCCCCAGTGTGCCAGCGCCCCTTCCTTCGACAATGTCCCAATGGTGTTTCTCCCCACATTGTCAAAGAGAGCCTTGCTGCCACTCCAGGGCCACTTCTTCCTACACTGCCCTAGGGGGGTTTGCACCTACCCCACCCTGTAAGCACCTTCTTCTATACTACCACAGAGGGCCTTATTTCTATCCCACCTTAAAGGTGGGGACACATATTTATCTACCGCAGTGGGGTTAAGCTTCTGAATCACCCTAGGCATAATTCTGACTTCACTGCCCCATAGGGCCGAGCTCCAACCAGCTCTAGGTTCACTTCTCTTCTCTCTAATCTGGTGCAGCCCTGTAACATGCATGAAAGCCTGTGTTTAAAACACAGACACTGAACCACTCTTTGGAAAAGATCAAAACCTTCATATTAAATTGTTTACACTTGGCCATTTAACCACTTAATCTGTTATCTGAGTAAATGCTTGTGTAATACAAATATCTTTGAACAGACCATTATGTAAAGATTATTATTTGATAGAAACACATACATATTCTGGAGCTTTTATTGCACAGAATTAAGCGGTATACAATTCTGTGTTTCATAGCCAATCCAGAAATGTGGACGACATTTCAAGGATCTCTATAAAATACAGATCTCTTTATAATGTTAGGGTTACTAAGGATTAAGCAGAATGGAAGACTAAATTATGTGGTAATTTTTTCTAAATTATGCAGCAACAAAGTAACATTATGTGGCATATTCTCTGGAAGTATTATTTCCATTCATTTCAACTAAACACATTTTTTTGTGAAATCTGCAATTATGTGAACAATATGGGAAATCCACAAATACACAGTAAATGCAGCGGCCACAGAACTGTATGAATACACTGACCATCATCAATGATAATTTATCAACTATGTATTCATTAAAGTTCAACAGAACAAAAAAATATGAATTCCAGCTAGTGCCCACTGTTACCAGCATTTTACAAAAAAACGCCCTTTCAGGCTAACTCCCACAAATTAAACATGCTTTATTAAAAAAAAGAATAATAATTTTTAAAAAAGCATAATAGGTGACGTGGAATAGGGTTCTTTCTATGTTGCCAAATCGGGGTTCAAATGATATTTATAAACCACTCGGCCTTCACCAGAACTTCCACCAGATGCAGTCAAATATGGCGCTCGCTCAGGTTACTTCCGGTTCAAACGTAATTTACATGCTCAGTACAACAAAAACTTCTCTCAGGTATCCCCCCCCACCCCAATAATCAGGAATGGTAATCATCGATCACACCCTGCGCGTCTTCCTACACTCTATACACGTGTTTTTTAAACAATGTTTTGGCTAGTGTGCCGATATGACTGAAGATGTTGGTACTCTCTTTGAGATAGTGGAATGGATTATATACAAACTCGCTGCAATTATTCACATTTTTTTTGGCAGGCGAAAGGAAACCCCAGCGGTCGGCTTTTAACAACACGAAGTAAGGAATTAATCAAATCCGTCCTCCTTCCGGACGCATTTGTGTTCCGACATTACATCTGCTGCTGATTAGATCAATCAGACGTCCCGGGACTTGTCAGGTGACGACAAGCACCGAGGGAAAGGGAGAGTGCCTTACCCCGGAAGCCGCAAGTCAACAAAAGCAAGGAGGATAGAACTGGGTTCGGAGGCTTCCACTAATGCACCCAGCATGCTTGGGATCTGGCGAAGTGTTACACAGGAAATACGTGCACTTCACAGCACAGCATTTAACATCATTAAGTTACCTCTCTGTTGTCTGCAATGGCTTGCGTGTATTTTAACATGTTTGAGCAGTGTAGATCTATACGCACACATATATTCACTGAAAAAAAACAAAGGTTAAAGTGATGCTATAGTTTGATATCCACCTTCCACCTGGACAACCCCAGAGACCAGAACACAGCATCCCTTCTGGAGAACCTCAGCAACATAGGACTCAAGCAGCTAGTCACCGCTCCAACCCACACAGCTGGACACACGCTCGACCCAGTCTTCTCCAACAGCGGGAACATCACCTACAGCCACACCACCAAAAGCCTCTGGACCAACACTGCGTGCACTTCAACTTCGCCACTCCCACCGATAAACACCGACCTCCCCCCATTGTAGATTGAACAAGGCCACCGAAGAACAGCTCATCGCCTTCCTCAGCCCTACCACACCGCCAACATCAACTGACGCCAACACCTCAGCACGCAACCTCCAACAATGGCGCTCCAACTGCGCCGATACTCTGACACCCCTCAAGAAGGCACCCCACAAGCAACGCTGCAAGAAAGCCAGCTGGTTCACTCCCGTCCTCTACGAGTCCAAACGTACCTGCAGACTACGTAAGAAGAGATGGAGGAACAACAAAACCTCGGAACCCCACGCAACCTTCAAAACTGCCGTCAACGCACCACAGCTCCTCCTCAAAACCACAACGAAAATGGCCCTCCAAGATAGAACTAACACCAATGCACACAACACCAAAGAACCTTTCGCCATTGTCAAGGAGTTCGCCAGGCCCAACAGCGAGACCACAGACGTCTCACCCTCCCAAGACCTCTGCAACAAACTCAGCACCTTCTTCCAGCACAATATCAGGCAGATCTACAACAGTTTCGACACCCAAGAACCTGTCACAACGCCCATCACCACTGCAGGCAACCACACCGCACCCCAACAGATCCTGCTCAACTGGACTCCGCTTTCCACAGACGACACACTCAAGACCATGAAAAGCATCCACTCCGGAGCCCCTGCGGACCATTGCCCATATCACATCTTCCATAGAGAAGCCACCACCATCGCCCGAGAGTTTCGCTGCACCATCAACTTCTCCATCGAAACCGCCATCATCCCCGACTGGAAACACGCCGAGAGCAATGCCCTTCTGAAGAAGCCATCCACAGACTCGACAGACCTCAAAAACTTCAGACCCATCTCCCTCCTCCCCTTCCCAGCCAAGGTCATCGAGAAGGCCATCAACTCCCAACTCTACGAGTTCATAAAAGAGAAACACGTCCTGGAGATCTCATAATCCAGCTTTCGAAGCAACCACAGCACAGAGACCGCACTCCTCTCCATCACCAATGACATCCACTCCCTCTTAAACCACCACAAAACTGTAGCCCTCTCGGCCCACGTGGACCTCTCTGCCGTCTTCAATATCTCCTACCACACCCTGATCATGAGACTCCATGGTGCCAGCATCCACGGCAAGGCCCTGGACTGGATCCACTCCTTCCTTACCGGCCAAACACAGCGAGTCAGACTATCACCCTTCCTCTCAGAACCTACAGAGATCAGTTGCGGAGTGCCCCTGAGCCCCACCCTCTTCAACGCCTACATGGCCCCCCTTGTGGCCATCGTCAGAAAGCACGAACTCAACATTGTCTCTTACTCTCATGACACCCAGCTGATCCTCTCACTCACCAACGAACCCACAGCCCCCAGAACCAACTTTAACAGAGTGATGAAGGCCATTGCCACCTGGATGAAAGATATGTGCCTCAATCTCAACTCGGACAAGACCGAACTACTTACAAATCTTGTGACCTGCCTCCTCAGCCTGGGACAACACCTGGTGGCCCGTCGCACTGAGAACCCCTCCTACCCCCCACGGACCAAACACAGAACCTCAGCATTATACTGGACTCCTCGCTCACAAAGAACCACCAGATCAACGCAGTATCCTCATCCTGCTTCCACATGCTTTGCCTGCTTCAAAAGACACTCAGATTGATCCCCGCAGAATCCAGAAAGACGGTCACCCACGCACTCATCACCAGAAGACTCGACTATGGCGATGCACTCTATGCTGGCGGGACCCAGAAACAGCACAGAAAACGTCAGAATGTTCAAAACGCCACAGTCAGACTCGTCTTCGGCATCCTCCGCCACAACCACGTCACACAACACTTCCGACAACTCCACGGGCTCCCAGTCAATAAGAGAATCACCTTCATGCTCCTCACATGTCTATAAAACCCTCCACAATGCAGGACCAGCATATCTGAACCACCGTCTCTCATCCCACATACCAGCCAGACAACTTTGCTCCGCTCAACTAGCCCTGTCCACCGTCCCACGGATTCACAAGACCAGAACTGGAGGAAGATCCTTCTCCTACCTCGCTGCCAAGACCTGGAACACCTGGCCCCTCCAGCTCAGGCAAGCCCCGTTGCTGACCCAATCCAGGAAGGACCTCAAGACCTGGCTCTTCAACTGAACCTCCATGCTCAGACAGATCAGCAGCCCCCCCCACCAAACACCTTCACAGGTGAGTAGATGCACTATACAAACTCCTGATTGATTGATTGTATCCATATAATATTTTACATTTTCATCTAAAACACCTGAGAAAATCACAGAAAAAGCATAGGTCAATAAACAGCCCCGCCCCTCCCCTCCTCAGCACCTTGAGACCCCCACAGGTGAGTAGCTGCGCTATACAAACTCCTGATTGAGATGGTATCAATATAATATTTTACATTTCATCTAACCTGGGACAATCACAAAAAAAGCAAAGGTCAATAAACAGCACATGGTGAGGGTGCAGGTTATTGCTACTTCAGTTAGCTATAAGTCATGAGTTTCAGTGTTTTTTAAGTCATGGGTTCCAAAAGAAGACATAAAAATGTATGGAAGTAGTGTGTCTCTTTGGGAGACTTTCTAATGTGGCGTCCCAGTTTCTAGCAACTGGGCATTTACACAGGCCTCTGGGTACTTTTCTATGCATGGTACGGGTTTCGGATTTAGTGCATTTTATGGCCATCTGGCACCATGCCTTGCCTTTAGAAGTATTTCCTTTGCAGTTATAGTGACAGCTCGCTTCAATTAGAGCAGCGTAAGGATGAAGAAGCGTAGTGCCACCTTCTTTTTTTGGGGTCTTTTATGTATACCCAAGTCACAGATTTCCTGACTTGTTGGGAATTGATAACCTGCTAATGGGGGCAAGATGACTCTTTACCTACCAGTAGGTCACCAAGGAGGGGCAGTTCATAGCATATGTTGGCAGGAAGCATTAGCTGGGGAAAATATTGTTGATTGTGCTGGGAGTAGGTAGGGCCTATGTACAGTTTTAAATTGAACGAGTTTGAAATCTGCATTCTGTGAAACAGCGTATGGGAATGCAATAGCTCCAGCCCATTCTGTGCCCTGAAGTATTCTCTTGATTTCAGATTTTCATTTTTATCGTGTGTACGTTTTCAATGTATGTGTAAATACTGAAGGCCATTGTGCAGCCAGCTAACATAGCTCCACCCATTACCAAACATTTGCAGAGAGTGAACCAGGGAGTGCGTCTAGGACTCTGCACGAGTAATGGACTATGGGGTCTGAACAGAATGGAGGAGGACATGATATGTTAGGAACTGACCCATGTGTACAGCCAGCTGCTGACATAGTTAAAGGAAAGATGTGTCCATCTTGGAAAAAGTCACCTATGGTTCAAATACCAGTGTCAGCCCAATATTTTAGGTCACTGGCGGTGACGTGTCCCCAGTGTCTACGAAGACGGTGTCAAGAGATAGCCAGGTCATAAGGGGTAATGGACTTAGTAATTGACCATGCTTTTTGTGCATCAGGTCTGTACTGTGTATAGTACTCAAGCCCATTTACAGTTTGGCCAAACACCTAGACGTCCTAGTCTATGCAGCTCTTTAAGAAGTAGAGGTCTTTTATCCGCACAAGTATCCTCCAGTAAAAGACCTGAGAGCCAAAGGCACCGCTACTTTTATAGGGCCACTAGGTAATATTGTTCAAAATTCGGGGCCCCACAGCTCAACCAGTAGGTATAATTTGGTTAGTGCAGCTTTCATTCAGCCGTTATGCCAGATTAGCTCTCTAAACAATGAAACTACAACATGGAATAATTTCCTTGGAAAAAGATACGTGTCTAATGGGTGAGAGTGGGAGTGTTCTCCGGGTTACTTGCACTCTGATAGCAGTCTTAGCCCTAGAGAGGTTTCCGTGAAGGATGCCCTATTTAGCATGGTGTATTCTGATACCTAAGATCTTAAATTTGGCCTTGAACAACAAAGAGAAGATCTTATGGGCTGGTAATAAAGCTCATTGCCCAAGTTTTAGAAATTCTGCTGAATCCTGCTTTTCAGAACCCTCAGGCTCACCAACCACTCGGTTGTTGCTATGTCTGAAGCATCCCTCTACACCATCTGCCCTGCCCTACAAGGTACCGCACCGGTCTACAAGGTCCTGGATTTGTTGCTGGAGGTCTCATGTCTGTGGTCATAGCTCTTGTATTCCCTTCGTTTTTGGTCGTCTCTTGATAGCCTGAGATCAGTCATGACAAGGTCAATCTTTGCCTAAAGAGAGGCCCTCTTCATACTGATGGTTTCCAGGATAGACTCTACTTGTCTGGGCTAGTTGTAGGAGGGACTGTTGCAGTTGAGTTGTGCCCGTCTTACAATGATTGGGTACCAGGTCTAATTGGCTTCGTTTTGCCAATGGCGTTCGAGGCCACAGTTTGGACATGTTTGCGAAGTAGTCTATGTGGTAAATACTTGATGAGTGATGAGGGATTTACTAGCAAGAGAAGAGACACATTCATGCAAGGTAGAACTGCAGCCAGCCAATTCCAGACACTTGCAACCCTTAGGACCTGTCGGGCATGGAAAGCTGGGTGATGAGGGAAGAGCAGTCTTACTCAGCAAGATATTCGATGACCTGGCGTCGTGAGGCTGCTAGTGGCCACTTTAAAATCTGTTTATTGCCACGGAGGGCAAGTGAGGCCAGATGTGAGATCTGTTGTTTCAGTAGGCTGGATCCAGCTGGAGGACCTCTTACCATCGCCATAGCTAGAAGGGTGGACAGCACAGGCTCCCTCTGGAGATCTCTATCTTGTTTCAACATTTAAGGCAAGAGCAGTGCAGTGCTATTAATGAAGATTATGATTATGAGGAAGAACTCCCACCCCAAGGGTGCATGCAGTCAGTGAGTCAAAGGGAAAAGGAATGCTGTGCATGCATAACAATGCAATGGACAGTGCAGGATGGGCATCTTGAGGGCCCGCTGCCAACAACCACATGCAGGAGAAGTACAGCCTTCGCTTGAGACATTAACTGCCCGAATGTTTAAAGGGGCAAATTCAGTCTTTAAGGCTAAAGTAAGAGGAGCCCGTACGTACCAATAGAATTAGGTACAACAACGTGATGAATTGTCGAGGTATTGGGATCCAAGGGAAGCCATGTGTGGATCCAGAGTCAACCCGTGTGGTTGGCGGTGGCGGTGAATTTGAAAAAGTAATGAGAGGATGGAATCCAGGAACGATGTAGCACAATGGCAGGCACCGTATTCACAGGCTGTGGCGGAGGAGTGAAACATCCGAGGCGCAGCTGGGTCGAGGACAAGTGAAGCGTCCGGGAGTGAACAGGATTAAGGGTGGCACCTGATGCTGCAGGACAATGTGGATAATGGATGTGCCATCAGGGAGCCCTACTGTTGTGCCCAGACTAACATGGCTTTCTTGGTCATGCTCCCCAACTAGGCCTGTTGAAGGTATTTAAATCCATTCTCACTCAAACGTGTCTTGGAGAACAAACAGAGGTATATGGAAATAATAAAAATAAAAATAGATACAGATGACTATTTTCTGTAAATGTGTACAATACACAAGCTTAGGCCTGGGAAATATATCATTTTTAAATTCAATTTTAAAACCCTTTTTCGCTTACTATTTTTACTCAAAATATCATTTTTAGCTTTCACTTGCACAGCGAAAGAGAAATCTATTGTTTTTAATATAAACTTAAAAGGGACTTACATCCGCCTCCTCTATTTCCTGGCTTCACATTGGTTCCTCTGCGTGCCACTTTCCTTTCCTCCTTTTCTATTGGCTGTAGCATATTTTCCTGCATTTACCAATGCATGTTCCTTGTCTGCTTTTCCTGTCAGTTTTCCACAGCCGAAATACTGTAGACATTGGCTTTGGAGGAACTATTTTTCCATAAAGTTTTGCCTTTTACTCTTGCAGCATATTTATATTACGATTTATCCCCCGGAGAGATTATGAGGTACTGGGTTTTTCAGAACCGGTACTAATCCGGTTACCCAGCGGTGTCAGGGCAACACCCAAAGACCCCGGATTCCACTGTCTTGGCAAACAGAGACACGGGATACTTCTTGATGACGTCAAAGACCAAAGTTTATTTGTTGCAACCAGGGACAGAGATCTACGAAGTACACACGGGTAGTTTGTCAGAGACTGCACACTTAGATAAATGAAACTCTGTCTTTTATGCTGAAAATTGTGCCTTAGGCAGCATTACAATTTACATTTGGTGCATACAAACTGACCAATAGCAACGTAGTATTTCAAAAGTAGCAAATGACGACAGTCAAAGACAATCCCATTTTCCGTTGTCCAGCCCACCAAAAACGATCGCACACATGCTTGGTTTCCTGTTCGATCAGGCCGGACAAACCCATCATAAACCCTTCAACCCAGATCGATGATCAAGTCGTAAAGGAAAGGCAGAAACAGATGGAAAGGAGATAGAGGAGTGGGAACGGTGTACCATAAAGTAGGACACGTCCTGCCCTTTGATCTTTATCAGACCAGCTGTGGAATAAGGAACTGGCTCAGCGGGATTCGCCCCAGGCGAGGAGCCAGTTCGGCCAGGTCAAACGGAAGTCAGCTAAGGCGTACGTGTCTCAAGGACTTCTCGGCCGCAGTCATCGGGCCTATGTTAGGGCAACCACACAAAATGGCTGCCACATTCAAAATGGAACCCAAAGGTTCAGACTAAATCCTCGAATACAGAGTGTTCTCCTATATCGGTTCATACGAAAACACTCAGACACGTTACACTCGCCATTTGCGGTCTATTGAGACCAAAATCGTCCATTTCCGACGATCTTTATAAATCGGGTTCAGAACTATCGAACCCAATTCGGGACCACGGAACTACAGACCCTCCTTTTGCCCTATCATAGGCAATAAACCCAGACCCATTTTAATCTGAATCCGGATCTATATTCATCAGGTCATCGATATGCTGCTGTAGCATCATCTTATTACTATGCATCTCTCTCCGGACAGGTTTCCGTACACACAAAGTAGCACAAAGGCCACAAATAGCCGGAGCGCACTGTACACAGAGACAGAACATGAACAGAATTGCTAAGACCATTCCAATGACCATCAAAATCTTCCAACCCCAAGTGGATATCAATCCCCATAACCATCCCATCAAAGACCAATCTCCTTTGTCCAGATGGACAGAATCGGAGAGTTTGTGCAATTTGGAAATGGCCTGGAAGACCGATGGAGCGTTGTCTGGAATAAAAACACAGCAGCTTGATTGAATCAGTCTGCATACTCCACCTCGATCTGCTAGAATAACGTCTAGGGCAACTCTATTCTGAAGTGTCATAAGTCTATCCGACTGGAGCTCAGCAGTCAAGTTACCAAGGGCACCGGCGGTCTCAACTATGGTGGACTCAACCACTCTCGTAAGCTGACGAATGTTCCTACTGTTAGCCATAGGTCCCCAAAACGGCAGAAAGCCCTTAACGAAATCTCCCAATTCTTGACCTGCAGTGTCTTCTTGGCTAAAGACACCTCTAGCAACTCTCGTCTTATGATAGTCTGCCGCAGCTGTAAAAGTGGGGGTAACAGAAAGGAAACAAAACATGTGCCTGAGAAGTCGGGGGGCAACCATGTATACGCTTTGTCATAGCAAACAAAGTAGGTACCCTTAGCAGCTAAGAACGCTGGGGAAGACTGAGACGGAAACACATAAGTCTCAGCGCAAACACTCTTCCCTAACTGAGCCTTCGGATTTTTACCGTTGCCCTGCAGACAATAGTAGCCTTTATGGGGCACTATCCAGATCGGTAGAGGACTTTTTTTCGCTCGCTGGTTAATACTCAGACTAACTCCATATCCAGTGACGTTCCAACCACTATATGGTAGCCTCTCATCTTTCGGAATAGTCTCAACTGCATTAGTCCCTTTGATCATGTCGACTATACCTCTAGCTAGTGGATTATTCTTTGGATTGTCTTTCGGTGAACGTAAGGGGTGGACACTATGGGCATAGATGAACATGGTTCTGTAAGCTCGAATCGAACCATTTAGACTAAAGGGCAGAACTAAATAAGGAATACCTTTATCAGTTGTATGAGGCATCAAACCACAAATCCAGCAGTTCGTTGTATTAATCACTAACTGATGCTGGTGCAAAAGTTGTATGAAGGAATTATTAGCGAATTCCAGACGTCTGACTACCTCATATTCGGGCAAAGGATTGAAAGAATGAGAAGAAATAGTAGGTGAAGGTGTAGGTTGCACAGTGGAATTAGACGTCATTTTAAAAACAAATGCTACATAACCAGCTATAAATATTACGAAGCTCAATAGCAAAAGCAAACATAGTATCAAAAAGCATTTCTTCGACATTATCTTACATATACGTTTTCCAAAAGTCAGTGTCTGTACAGGTCTCTCCAACTCAAAGAAATCCATCCTAAACTAAAGGCGCTGCCCGCGGTGATTGGTTGATTCTGCTTGAGAGTGCCTCTGCTGCACCCAGGAAGGCTGCCTCGGGCCAACAGAACCCTCGACCTAGTGTCTCAGGCTTACACTCCCAAGACTGGTAGCAACCGCGACCCTAGCAGCAAGAACCGGATGGCAGTTCAAAAAAAACAAAAATGAGTAGATCCTTGGTGGAGAGTTAACCTGTAAACAGTAAAAAAAAAATCAACTTTATTAATATCTTTATTTGTCCGTAATTCTCGATCTCAGATTATATCGATCTCTTCCAGATTGTTCTTGATCAGTAAACAGAAGGTGAGGCTCTGTAGTGTCCAATCGCTCTGCAGGAGGTATTGATGCTTGTAAGATTCTATCACTCTCCTTTTCTGAACTAGTTTCAATCAAACGGGCATCGCTGAACGGCAAGAAACGCGGTACTGTCTCGGTCTCAGAATCTCCAAGACCTTCCTGGACCCACTTATCATAAGGCAAAGGCAAAGGTGCCTTTTTGGTATGCGAGCCGTGGATCCAGTTGCGCTTTCCACGCACTCGCACCGCAGATCTCGTCGACAGAAGGACCTGATAGGGTCCTGTCCAGCGGGGTTGCTCGTTCTTCGTACGCTGGAAATTCCGAACAAAGACCCATGCACCGGGTTCAAGGGAGTGACCAGGATCCTCTGTAGCTTGAGGAAGACTATTGTGTACCTGTTGGCGTAAAACACTCATTTTAGTTGTCAATTCACGCAGATAGTCAAGCAAAACAGGGTATTCGAGGTCACTAAACCTCGTCGGTCTTGGTACGCCCCAAATATTAGCCGGGCGACCAAACCCAACTTCGTATGGACTCAAACCCATTCGTGAATGCACAGTCATTCGGGTGGACAAAAGTGCTAATGGCAAGGCATCTGGCCATTGTAAACCAGTGCTTTCTTGAATTTTGGCAAATTTTAACTTAAGGGTGCCATTATAGCACTCGACTAAACCAGCTGATTGGGGATGATTTGCAGCGTGGAATTTCTGCCTAATCCCGAGACCCTCACACACTCTCTTCATCACTTGACCCACAAATTCACTTCCGTTATCACTCCAGATGATTCTCGGCATACCGAATCTCGGGAAAAACTCCTTTATCAAAACTTTCGCTGTAGACAAAGCAGTATTGTCCTTAAGGGGGTAAGCTTCTACCCATCTAGAAAAAGAGAAAACAACCACTAACACATACTTTAAGTTGTTGCATCTTTCCATATGAATAAAATCTAGCTGCAAAGCCTCGAACGGATACGTAGGAGGAGCAAAATGACCAGCTGGTGTTGGAGTTCCCTTACCAGGATTATGCATCAAACACACCATACAATTCTTGACTAAATTCTCTGCACATCTGGGGATCCCTACATTCTGCCAAACCGGAGCCAACAACTTGCAAATCCCTTTCACACTAATGTGTGCCATTCCATGTGCCATTGTAACAACTGGCAGCACATATGCATTAGGCAACAACCATCTCTGATGTTCGGACAAATCAGTCCAACAGCCATTCGAGTCCAATCTACTCTTACTCTCTCTCCATTCATCCAACTCTTCCTCTGTAGCCTCACTCTGAATAACTTTCACGCTCTCAATGGTGTCTTCACACATACTCTTCTCTGGAACCCATCTCGCCGGACCCACAACATACATTCGACTCATCACGTTCCTAGCAGTTTCTTTCGCAACCTCATCCGCAAACGCATTACCACGGCCAATATCATCCGTAATCTTTTTATGGGCACTGCATTTCACAATCGCTATTTGCAAAGGTAACGTAAGAGATTCAAGGAGTTCATTCACCAACTGTCCATGCTGGATCTTCGTCCCATGCGATGTCAAAAACCCACGTTCACGCCACAATCGTCCAAAGCTATGAGCCACACCAAACGCATACTGACTATCTGTATACACATTCACTCGTTTACCTTTCGCCAACACACATGCTCTCGTAAGTGCAATCAGTTCAGCCGCTTGTGCGGAATTATGTGGGATACGTGCAGCTTCAACGACCGTATGCAAAGTCGTCACAGCATATGCTGCAGTTGTATCACCATTCGGTAGTTTAAAACACGATCAGTCAACCCACAAAGCATCATCACAGTCAGGAAGAGGAGTATCCCTCAAATCTATTCTCCCTTTGGTCTCTTCTTCGGTTCTTAGAAAACAATCCTGTTGCTCTTCACTATCATCATCTGTTTCAAGTGAAATCGGTAATAATGTAGCCGGATTCAAAACATTGCACCTCTTGATGTGCACATGGCTCGCTAACAACGTAAGTTCATACCCTGACAACCGAGCACTAGTTAAGTGCTGTGTCTTCGTACGATTCAACAAGGTATCCACTGCATGTGGAACCATGACCACTAACGTGTTATCCATAATCAAGCCTGCAGATTGTCGAATCGAAACAGCCGCTGCCGCTGTAGCTCTCAAGCAACTCGGCAACGCTTTAGCTACAGGGTCTAAAGTCGACGAAAAGTACGCACATGGGCGTTGCTTCCCGCCAAACTGCTGAGTCAACACCGATAATGCACATCCCTCTCTCTCGTGAACATACAACGTGAAAGGCTTACTGTAGTCGGGAGTACCCAACACAGGAGCCGAACACAGCGCATTGCGTAATTCAGAGAAACTCTTTTGGCATTCATCAGTCCAAGGAATCGGATTTGGAGTATCCTTAACAGTAAGAGCTATCAAAGGCTTCGCTAAAAGAGAAAAATTTGGGATCCACTGTCTACAGTACGACGTAATACCCAAAAATGCTCGTACTTCTCTTTGCGTCGTAGGGACACTCATTCTCGCGATAGTCTGAATTCTTTCTGGGGTCAGTTTCCTTCCCTCCTTCGATAAGAGGTGACCTAAATAGGTAACTTCTTGGCGACAGAATTGTAATTTCGAGAGAGAAACTTTATGATGGCAATCAGATAAGTGAGACAACAAGGACACAGTGGCATCCTTACATATGTCTTCAGTGTCAGCAGCGACCAACAGATCGTCAACATACTGAATAAGGGCTGCACCCTCAGGAAAAGCTAACAAGTCAAGTTGCATCTTCAAAGCTTGACTATAAATCGATGGACTCTCGCAATAGCCTTGAGGAGCGCGCTTAAAGCGGAAACTTCGTCCTCCTAAAGAGAATCCAAAGATATCTCTACTCTCTATGGCAATCGGAATGCTGAAGAAAGCATTCTTCAAATCGATCACCGAGAACCAAGTCGCAGAAGCTGGAATCAATGTCAATAATGCAGTAATGTCTGGCACAACAGGGAATTGCGGAACAACAATTTTGTTCACTTCACGAAGGTCGATAACGAACCTATATACAGGAGGTTGTGAAGAATCAGTTCTCTTCAGGACAGGCAAAACAGGACTATTACACACATTACCTCGTGTCTCTTCAATAACGCCCTTGTCAATCAGATCATAAATGATCGCCAAAAGCGCTCGTTCACCATCACTTGAATTACGATATTGTGGAATGCGCGGTAACTGAGCATTCGCCCTCAATGTCACAACATATGGGGGAATGTCTAACAGGCCCACATCATTTGGACCCGTAGCCCACAATGAATCTGGTAGTGAAGACAATTCAGGTGGGAGACAATCTTTCGAGATATATATTGGAGAGATCTCATTCTCACCCAAAGTAAGATGTACTCCTGACGGAGAACAGTACAAAGTCGCATACAATCTCTTCAACAAGTCCAAACCTAACAAGTTCTCATTACAACCTGTAGTCAAAAGAAGGGGTGCTTCAAACCTACGAGGACCAACAGAAAGAGGCAATGGAACGGAAATCGGATTTGTAACGGGGGCGCCAGAAAAACCTATAGAAACATTATTAAAGCCAGACAAAGGTGCGCCAGGGAGTTTGGAATGCATAATAGAACTCTTCGTAGCACCAGTGTCTAGCAGAAAAGGCTCTGACACACCTGATGCAATCACTTCCACGTAGGGTCCACTCTGATCTACCCGAACTGAAACAACTCCCTCTCTTTGTCCATGGCTGTCCTAACAATTATTACCTTGCTCTTCGTCGCCTTCAACATAGTAATCATCTACGTAGTACTGTGTAGTCCTACCAGACGAATTCTGCTGTTGATCAAAACTGTTCATTGAATTCTGTGGAGGCAAAGGGCGCGCGTTCTGTCCGCGACCTCTACCTCTAGGCACTTGTTGAGCACCTCTACCTCTAACACCAGGAGCACTATTTGCACGTTGCAACAGGACCGGACAACTATTCTTGTAATGACCCTCTTCTCTACAATACGCACACTGATTAGGACCATACGGAAAACGCTGTTGAGGAGGCTCGTCTCTTTGCGAGTTCCTCGAATACTGTGGTGATTGCTGATAATCACGCTGATTATTAACACGGGGTGGATAAGCTTGCTGTAGAAGAACTTTAGACTTCAATTCCTTAGTCTTCTTATCCGCTTTCTCTAACTCATCCTTACGCCTATTCTTGTAGTACTGAGCCGTAGCTAGAATCTGCGCCGAAGTAGAAACAGGCCAAGCACTCTCGGAATCCTTCAACTTGGTACACAACTTAGGAAAAAGATTGTGCACGAATTTATCAACGAATAATCTCTGGCCACCCTCGGTAGCCATATCTTGACCACTGTGGTCAACAAAAGTTTCTTCAAACCGCGAGAAAAAATCTGACACAGTCTCATCTTTCTTCTGCTTACACGCCGACAATTTGTCCCAATTAACACGGGCTTCAGGCATCAGAGTCTTCATGAAAGTAATAATTCTACCAGGAAGTTCAGTAATAAGATTGTCAGGCTTAGCACCTCCAACTTGTCTATCATCTGCCGCAACAAGATTCACCCACGAATCACCCAATTCATTATCATGATCTGTATGTCGAATGACATTCCAGATGGGCTGTGGAACAACATTCCCAAACAGCATGTCTATATCCGCCAAATTCATAACACACGAACTCACAGTTTGCGTAAGCTCTTTGTAATATCCCACAGGATTCTTTCTCGGATCTGGTAAAGTCTGCTTAAGCGCTAGAACTTCTGCACGCTTCCATGGAACATGAACCCACACTCGCTGAAAGTGCGCTAAAACAGGTGGATGAGCATTTGGATCAGCAGGTCTCCATACTGGAGGAACCTCTCGCATTGGATATTGACGCGCATGTCTCCTAACTGACGAATCGGGCTCAAACAGCCGTTCAGTAGGGACATCGCTTCGAAGCGACAGTAACGTCGACACCGCTTTTTGGATGTCATGTAGACTCACAATCGTCCCTTTAGCAAATTCGGAACGCAATCGGAACAGCTCTTCAGGAGCTTTACCCACTTCGTCCGTCCATTGTTCATGGAGGAACGCACACATAAGCTCAAAAATATAACGCTGCTTTGGTGCTTCCCATTGCCGGAAAACATCCATAATACCCTCTAGATCGTACTGGGACTTATACGTCACCCATCTACGTGCCATATGATCCAAAACCACTCGCTCATCTGTATCAGGCAATTTGCTACGTAGCTGTCTACGCTCATTCACAGGAGACATACCCAATTGTCCCAACCAAGGAGTCAAGAAACCAGAAAAAGCAGCGGTCATCCGCTGTCTAGGAAAAGGAGTAGTCGGAAGGACAAGAGGAGACGAAACAGTAATAGAAGAATTCATAGTCGGAACAGGCATAGAGGCCGTAGTAGCAGGAAGAGACAAAGTTGGTGGTCCCTGAGAAGGCTGCGCCAAAGGGACAGTAGCCAACGAAGGAGCTGGCTGTGGAGGAATCACAGGAGGCAAAGCAACCGGCACTTGCACGGCCACGACTGGTGGCGGTGGCGCCGTAGCATTCTGCACGTAAGGTGGCGGTGAATTTAACAAATGCGACATTAAAGGGTCTTTCACAAGATCCTTCTCGTCTTTCTGCTCTTTAGACGGCAAGACTGGGTAGCATCTGTCTACCGCTAACTTCCTCACTCTAAGCATCTGCTCACTTTCCTGCTCACAAACGCCGTCCAGGAAGAGTTCTCTCCCCGGCGAATAGCATCCATTTACTCCATCAAACCTTTCAGATAAGTGAGGATTTAGTCACTCCATTTCGGGCCAGGTAATTCCAGTTTAAAACCACCCTCGAACCCCACTGGGAGGAACATCCTTTCCTCACCCAGTTTGGGGTTCTAACCTCGGTGAGCCTTATAATTAGAACATCAGTTGTGGCAGAATTACACGCTACACCGACAGAGCAGATTAATACAGCTCAATTTGATTACGAACTTGGGAACTCCAATCTTGCACAGTTCCGGAATCCCACTGGGTAGAATAGTCACATCCATACCCAGATGGGCTTTCAATATTGGTGAGCCTCAAAGTAAAACGTTAGTCGTGGCGGAACTCTAAGCCTCACCGACAGAACAGATTAATACAGCTCATCCCCCACCTCAACCCGACTGGGTTGAACAAAGGCTGTTTGCTGTCCCCCACAGTCCTGATGAAGACCCGTTGTTGACTCCAAATGTTTGCTTAAGGGTCGAAACGTCGACGAATAAGTGGATTACGTGCATAGATATCATGTACTAAGTACTGATTAATACGGTGTACAGTTTGATAATTGTATGATACGCACAGACCACACGTTACTTTTTCCCCCTTGTATATAATAATTGTACAGACCTTTCACTTTTGCGCCGTAAGCACTGAGCACTTTAAGTCACTTTTTGCACTATTCCCCTTTATGTACAGCCTTCTTTGTGATTTACTTATGAAATCAGTATTTATGAATGACTGAAATTTATAAAATAGTACATAAATACGTTGATGGTCTCTGGATTCTGCTTTGTGTTTCAAATGTCTACATAGTGTATGAGACAGTAAAAGTAATTTTTTGTTCCCCAATGAACCAACTGTTGTTTATACAGATTACTTGCCCAGGTTCATAGGGATACTGGGTTTACCCCATGTTGTCGTTTAATTGTGCAATAGCTTTGCGAGCGGGGCTTCTCTGCTGACAGAGGAGCAGGGGAGGAACGGTGGGCACTCTGTAAGTGCGCCTCAATGTTTGGCCTGCTGTCTTGGGCCGGCCAAACAGTCATGCGCACTGTGTATGTTCTTCAACCAGGTTGTATTACAGCCTGGGGCGGGGAACATGCCCAGGCTCTCAGTCCCTGTCGGAACCACGGTGCTCAGACCATTTCACAATGTTGCATTGCAGCGTTGTGAATGGCTTAGGGGAGCCTGGGTGCTTTCTGTTCTGGCTGGAGCAGAGGGACGATGAGGAGAGACGCGACAAGGAGGTAAGTGTAATTTTCTTTTTATTTACCCCCTCCCCACCACCCCCAATCTGTGCCAGGCACTACTGTAAACCACTTACCTTAGGAATTGTGTGCTGTAATGCATACACAGCGTTTCTCTCCCTTTGGAGCAGACTGGATACAGCCTTGAGTGCAGGGCACAAGTCCTAAAAAAAGAAGTGGGGGGACTCTCCAAGGTAGGTGTGGTCACTGGAAGTGACATCACAACAGGAAGTGACATCACAGCAAGAAGTGACATCACGACAGGAAGTGACATCACGACAGGAACCAGTTGCAACCAGTTATGTCACTCGGCTGGTTTGTACATGCATTATAATGCGCATGCCAGTGGAATGACGCAGGTGCTAGTTTGTTTGTCTTTTCTTTATCAATTGAAGATTGCGGATACCACTTGAACCTAGAAATAAAGAAATTAATATTGCTTTCCCTGAAAGTACACATAGTGTACGCATAGTATGCATAGCTAATAGGTCTCACCTTTGGGACCTTATAAGTGTTTAGCCATGCAACAGTTAATGTTGTTGCAGTAAGGATATTGTTCTGCATAACTAAACACTTATAAAGACCCAAAAGCGAGGCCTATTGGCTATGCCAATGCTTGTTATGCTTGTTATGGATTGGGGTGAATATGGCACCTCTCCAGCTGTGTTGGTTTGTATTGGAAGTTGGTTTCAGCAGTAATGAGACGCAGCCAGTTCTTGGATAGCAGAAGAGGTGCTTCCAGACAGGAGCATGCTCCAGCAAGCATAGCCTCCTGATCCCTATGGAGTCTTGCGTAGGATCAGGCAAAGGGGAAACAGTGTTGCCATCTTGGTAGAATACAAGGACTGCCAGGTCCATCTAGTTGGCCAATATTCATGTTGGCAGTAACAGCTTAAAGTCGACTAACTTGCCAGCTCTTACTTGGCTTGCATGCTGCAGCTAAACAGATATAGATGTCATTTAAGGACGGCCATTCTCACATAACCTCTTAACTATGTACTCTATCTGTAGTTGGATCGATCTGTGCTCTCGTATAATACATATAGATATTAGCGTTGGTCCTGCTAGGTGTCAGCAGGTTGCACTGAGCAGCAGTGCTAACTATGTTCAAAAACCCAACTTCCTCCTCCCTCACCCCACTCCTCAAACACAGCCCCTTGTGTTCAACCTAACCACTGCCACTTGACTTTGCATTCCTTTCACTAGATGGGCATTTTGACATTTGTTCGCAGATGGTAAATCCAGGGCTTTATATACAGTAGAAAGTTTATCGGAAGATCCTCGCGCGGTTCATAGCATTAACTCATCCCTCCTAAATGCTCATCCATCCTAAATGGCTGATTTTGCGCTGCGTTAAAGACATGTTCCGTGCAGGTGGGAGAAGCCTGAGTGAAAAGGCAATGCCAGCAGGTGTGGAGTGTGTAAGGGCCAGCTGAACAGTCTTAAAGCCTTTGAGCAGTTCTGCTGGATTGATGATTGATGAGACGGAGATTGGGAGGTTTATGTTTAAAGAGATCGTCCCTTTGTGACTCTTTGCGTATTGTTCTAGGTGCGTCAGTCAACTCACCTGTATAAGCAGCCTATAAGTGAACCAGCGGGGCTCTTCCTGCTTTTATCATTGCATACCGCCCCATTGCCTTGAAAGTGGACGGAAACTTACCTGTTGTCAGCTCTGGCCTGCTGATGGAACACAGGTGGCCGTTTTAGCACTGGCATACCATAAACACGTACCAGACATGTGCCCCCTTGACTTGTATACATGTTAACACTACTTTAAATGACTTTTTCTTCAAATTTGATTTTGCACCGTGTTAAAATTGTGCATGCCAGTTCGAATATCTGTTTAAAATTTAAGGCATATAGCACCATATCCCTCTCTTTCACTGTAGTGTGTGTGCATGTATACAATTCTCAGAACGCAGACAGAGAAGAGGCAGAGGGAGACAGAGAAGAGACGGAGGGAGACAGAGAAGAGACGGAGGGAGACAGAGAAGTGACGGAGGGTGACAGAAGTTTTCAACATGTTCTTACCGTAAACCGTTACCCTACGAGCAGGCAGCAGGCGAGGCCGGAGCGGAGTCTCGAGCAGGCAGCAGGCGAGACCGGGAGAGGAGTCTCGAGCAGGCAGCAGGCGAGACCGGGAGAGGAGTCTCGAGCAGGCAGCAGCGAGACCGGGAGAGGAGTCTCTGTTTAGGCAGCAGCTGAGGCCGGCAGTGGAGTCTCGAGCAGGGAAGTCTGGAGCGGGAGGCAGGAAAAGGGTGGACGGCGTTTTGATTGAGCAGGGTGGACGGCGTCCACCCTGGAAAACCCTCAAAAATAAGTGGGGGGATGCCGTCCACCCGCGTGGTACCCCGACTCGTGCCCTGCTTGAGTGAGAATATTTCCTCATCGTTAGAATCTTCATCCACAGCTACTAAGGACATACCTTCTCTTGTAGCAATGTTATGTAACGTTGCGCAGCATGCTACGATTTTACATGACTTGGCTGGAGTATACTATAGTGTTTTGCCATTCTTGTGTAGATATCTGAATCACCTTTTAAGTAGACCTAATGTGCGCCCTATAACTGAGCGTATTTGTCAATGGCGTTTAGGCATTGAGGTCTGGTGTGAGAATCCAAGGCCAGGCGGCATACACACTGTCATCTATGACATAACTTAAACGTAAGCTTGCTGCTTATAAAATGTCTTGCCTCTGCTCTGTTTTAAAAATATTGTTAACCCTTTTGCTGCTGAGGCTCCACCAACACCCCTCAAGTGCAAAGCCTTTTGTTCAAAGCTTGGGACACTTTGCGCTTAATTAAACCTTCATAACTTTTTTCTTCTCAGCAAAACGTATCCGGCCCACATCTGCGTCCTTTTTTCCCCACATATTGGGGATTCTAAGAGTACCCAGGTTTAACCGATTCTGCTGGAGAGAACTTAGAAAATATCCACAATATTGTAAAAAATATATATATTTTTTTTTTAGGGGGGAAACACAGCTTTAGCTAAAGGTTTGCTGTACTAACACCGCCATCTTCCTAGCTTATAGGAACAAGCAGAGTTGTGAAAATAATTTAGCATTTTCTTATTGCTAGTCCTATGTTTGTTGTTTCTACTTTCTTGAAGTTGTGGTGGAAACACGTGCAAAACCCATGGGTGAACCCAGAAAACAATATATTTCTGAACACTAGGTAAAACTGCAAATTCAGCAAGGGGCGATTTTTGTAGATCGCTCATAGTCTTCTTAAAGAAAGGAATCATTGAATCAAAAATCATTTGAAAAACATGAAAAAACCAAGAAATATGAGGCCACGCTTTCATCTGTAAACTTTTGCCACAATGGACAAGTTACAAAATAATACACAGTTATGTTTGTCAGACCTTCAGGTTGTTTAAATATGTTGTATATGTAATATGTTGTATTAGTTAGTTGTCCAAAAACAGGCAATACCAGAGCCAAAAACTGAGCTGCAGCTTTTAATGATAAATCATTGTGTAACACGCATGCAGCAATTTATTTGATAACATCTAAAATAGGTATGAAGGAAACTCATGCATTTTTTAATTGTGCCTTGAGTTTATGAATAGTGGTTATTTCTACAACTTTGAATTTGGGATAACCCATACCATCATGTGCCTTAGCAGGCATTCTGCAAGGGAGTTCTTTCTTGCAGACTAGCCTACATTTCTAAGCCAAAAATGGAGAGAAATGAAATAGATAAGACCAAATGTTCTACTAGCCTGTGTTCCCACAAATCTCCCGATATATATGGTACGCACTCGTGTGGCGGGCCTATCACCTGTGACAGGAAATATCTGAACATGCAAAGTGTAGACATCAAACTTTTGCCTTGAATATTTACCCATTTTGGCGATGTGGGTTGCTGTAGATTTTGAGCTCTGACTTGGATCACTTCCAGGGAAACCTACTAACCCCTGGCATTTGTGATAACTGGACAACCAAGGGAGATTAGGGTGATATGAGTTGTGTAGCTCACACTACGTTTTCTTAGGCAGAATGCTCTGCACATTCCAAACTTTGGCTAAAATCACACGTTTTCCTCACATTTCAGTGATGGAAAGTTTCAGAACCTGCGGGGTCCACAACATTCCTACCACCCAACTTTCCCCACACTTTATTATTATTATTATAATTATTATTATTATTATAATACTCATTTGTATGGTGCAACAAATCATCCAAGAAGGGATCTCTCGGCGCCTGAGAAAGAACACCCTATGAGCAGTATAATCTTAAAACAGCCATGTCTTAAGCATTTTCTTAAATAGAGGAAAGTTAGGGCAGACACGGATCTCCTCAGGGAGATTGTTCCAGTGGCTGGGGGCTAGATGAGAAAACGCCCGGCCGCCCATTTTGGCCTTCCTTATTATCCACTTGCAGAGCAGATTGCAATTCCTAGATTGCAACTGACGCACGGGTTGATAACATTCAAGTTTCTTCTTGAGATAGGCAGGGCCAGTTCCCTGGAGAGAATTGAAGACCATGCATAACAGCTTGAAGATCGCTCGTTTCCTGATGGGAAGCCAAAATAGTTGGTGGAGGAGAGGTGAAGAGAAGGGGGGGACACGAGTTTATTAAGGGCAAGGCGGGCAGCGGTATTTTGAACCACCTGTAATTTTGATAACAGGTCTTCCCTTATTCTGACCTGCAAGGAATTGCCATAATCCAGTCGACTAACCCGGAGCGAATGAATGAGAGTTTTCCTAGCCGTAAGGTAAATCCAAGGGAAGATCTTTCTAAGCATCCGCATTGTTATGAAACAGGTGCCTGAGAGCGTCTTCACCTGTTCTTCCATAGAAAGTTTGTTATCGATTCCGATGCCTGGATTCTTAGCTCATCCTTTTAGGGAGGGTGCTTCTCCTAGTTCTGGTGGCCACCAATCTGAGGTCCACAATTTCTCCGCTTTACCAAACAGCAATATCTCTGTTTTAATGGAATTAAGCTGAAGGAAATTCCTCCTCATTCATCTCGCTATATTAGACATGCAGTTTTTGAACTTTAATTTAGTAGCTGCAAAAGAATGTGATGTGAGATGGAGTCAAAGGCTGCCGACAGATCGAGAAGGACCAACATCGCTGGGGTGCCCTTGTCCAATGACATCCTTATTGTGTCGGTGACCTCCAACAATGCGGTCTCAGTGCTATAAGACGTACGGAAGCCCGACTGGGATGGGTCAAGTATGTTATTCTGTTCCAAATAGCAAGAGAGATGCCGATTGATTAAAGTCTCCATACTCATTGAACAGCAAGGAAGAGAGAGATCGGCCTATAGTTTTGTAGATCCGTAGGGTCTGCTAACGCCTTTTTGATCAGAGGTTTAATGCGCGCATTTTTCCACTTGCACGGAAACGTAGCTGTGGCTAACAAGATGTTACAGTCTTCAGCAAGCCCATCGGCTAAGACCAGGGTTAATTCTGACATAACGGCGGGCGGTCCTGGGTCTAGGGGGATCCAGATTTCACATGAGTTAGTACTGAGCCCACTAGCTCAACAGTGATGTATGGAAAGCATTCTAAGTTGGACGAGCAGGAATTTTCTTGGGGAAAGGCTCTCTCGTGGACTACCTCTTCAGGTCCAAAGGAGCGGTAGATTAAGTCAATCTGATGACTAAAATAACTTCCTAAGTTCTCGCATAACTTCTGGGTTGGTGGAGGAAGCGGATTATTAGCCTTTGGGTTCGTGAACTCCTTCAGAATAACAAAAAGCTCCCGAGAGGAGTTCTTCGCTTACATGATACGGGAACCTGAGTGTGCTCTTCTAGCTGAGTTACATCTATTTTTAAATGCCGTATGTGCCATTCGATAGAGCGATTCCTCTCGTTCGGATTTGGATTTCCTCCATTTCCTTTCTTTAGCCCTGCATAGGGCCTTTTCATCCTTGAGGATGTCTGAATACCAATGAGTAGGGGCTACCGTGTCCTGGATTCTTACCCTCTTGAGTGGTGCAATAGAGTCTAGAGCTTCTATTATTGAAGCCTCATACCTTTCTAAGGCTATATCACCATCTTCTGAGTCCGCAATCGAGGGGGCTGTGTAGGCCCGACTAAAGGCGGAAGGTGTCACCTTTCTCCAAGATCTGCGGAGATCTTTGCAGGCTTGCGGGTGGCTGGATGGTTTTGTAAGCGCCCAGGAAAAAAGTAGCGTTGAGTGGTCGGTCCAGCCTACTATCTGGGGGGGTTCTACTACTAGTTCCGGCATTTTAGTAAAGATAGTGTCCAGCACATGACCAGCAATATGTGTAGGACTGATTACTCTTGAAAAAAGATCAAGAGCCTCCATGGATGCGACTAGGCAGGCCGACTCTGGGTATGAAAGAGCCTCCAAATGGTGATTAAAGTCCCCTACTAGTAGGAATGTATCCATTTGCAAAGTATATGGAGCCAACCTTTCTAGTAAAGCTGTGTAGAACTCTTTCTTATTTCCTCCAGGAGGATGATATACCAAGGCTCCCGCCCATTCAGTCACTTGGTCTCTCTGTACCCTAAAGATCAGCAGCTCTAGATTGGGGGAAGAAACAGTATCCAGAATCTTAATATGATAAGGAGGACGCGAGGCAATAGCTATAACTCTGCCCCTCTTTCCTGATCTATCCAAACGGACAACAGAGTATTCTGCAGGGAATGCCAATGCCAGTGCTGGCGTGGAATCATTGTTCAACCAGGTTTCAGTAAAGAGATAGATATCTGGCTTGGCGTCATCTAACAAGTCCCAGATTTCTGCCACATGTTTCGGGATCGATCTAACATTGAGATACAGGCCCCGGCAGAGAGCTGCTTGCCCTCCCTCTGCCTGTCTCCCTATCCCGGCATAGTGTCCTTTACATGAACAATTGTTTATGGGCGAGGTTGTAAGCTGCAGACTGTTTGCTCTTGTTCAACCAATGACCAGCCACAGTGTGAGCATTTCCCCAAGAAGAAGGCATCCTCTACTCGTGGGTTGTCACAAAGTGACAAGTATCTAAGCTTCAGCAACATCTCCCTAGAGTAACCTATCCTGGGTGGAGGACATACCTGTGGCTGAACGGGCAGCATCTCCTGGCAGCTGGCAGCATCCTGGCGCGGACGGGCACAGACGGGCTTGCCTTAGGCGCGCCTTTGGCGCGCCACAGGTCCGGCCGTGAATGTGGTCGTTTTAGGCCCCCTGAGGGCTGACCACTAGAGCGCTAATCTCTGCAAATGGAGCCCGGCACGCTTAAAGAACTAATCGACACCTCTCTCTAGTCAATCAATCGAGAGGCAATTGCGGTGGACCGGAGAGTTACCAAATACCAAGCGGAAGAGTCAGGTAAGATTCAGGCCCAAGCAGTGTGCAATTCATCACAATTAAAAACAGAAAGTTAAAAGAACACTCAATTATAAAAACAGATAGCAAGGGATTTCTACAGATAGCGCCCCTGTTTCTCTCCTGTGCGGCCGTGACAGCGGTCGTTTTATGCCCTCCGAGGGCCGAGCGCTAACTGCTGCAAATGGTGCCCAGCACTCTTGAAGAACTAATCGGCACCTCTCTCCACTCAATCAATCGAGAGGCCAATTGCGGTGGACCGGAGAGTTGCCAAATACCGAGCGGAAGAGACAGGTAAGATTCAGGCCCCCCCAAACAGTATGCAATTCATCGCAATTAAAAACAGAAAGTTAAAAGAACACTCAATTATAAAAACAGATAGCAAGAGATTTCTACAGATAGCGTGCCTGTTTCTCTCGATAAAAACAGTACCCCACTCGTGTGACTAGGCCTTTTGCCCCCTATAAGCCTGGATGAAAACTATGTCCATGTGAAGACAACGTAGACTTTGCATCGTCCATTGCTAGTCCATGCTGGTCTCAGGTGATAGACTCATCCTCTAGTGGAATATCTGTAACTCCCCCGGTTCACATTAGTGTTAAATCCTCCAACTTTCCTACCGGGTGGGGTGGGGAGGGGACGCAGAAAAACTTATAGGGCTGTTTTAGGGTGGAGCAAGGCCCGTTGTGCAAAGCAAAGTGTTCCCTGGGTCTTCTTTCTTTGTCCTACTGTTTTTAGTCTATACATGGAATGTCCTAGCTTAATTTTAATCCATGCCTACTAATACCCCTTTAATTCAAGGGTTATGAGAGACAATATATATATATACGAAGTAAATTACAAAGTCTGTGTTTAGAGAAAGAAATGAGTCCACGTTGCTGTTTGTAGCTTTGGTGTGTCTTTAATACAGATGTGCTTGGTTTTCATAGATGAACAGCCAACACGTTTCGCCCATACATGGGCTTCTTCAGGGTGATTTGAGGGTGCTGTAATCTCGCCTGGGGAGTATAATTAGGTCTGCAAGTGCTCGTGTCGGGATACAGGTAATGAGGAATTTACCTCTTATTCAGAAGGACTGTTGGTCCATTAAGTGATTGGTCCATTAGGTCCAGAAAGACTGGAATTTTGTGGGGGGGAGGGGTGGGGGCATTGGCATGCCATATTGGGCAGCCCGACTCTAATAATATAAGGCAACAAAAAATCCCTGGGGTCAAGTCGGCTTTCTGCCCTCCCTGGGGGGGGGGCAGATTGGGGGCTACTGCCCCCATCTGCTCCCCAGGGGAGGCAGAAAGGCTGTAATGGTGGCGGGGGTGGGGGCATTGGGGTGCCCGTTTTGGGTAGCCCCCATCCCAATTAGGTATGCCAACAAAAAAATCCCCATGGTGGAACTCTAAACTAACTTCTCAGGCAGACAATACTGCCTTCGGAGCTATAACACCATTCTTTTCTACTTTTCATCCTTTAGTTTAGGAGAACAAACATATCCTTCTCCGGGAGTGCATGCAACATTATTCCACTGATTATCAACATTTTATATTACGAAACCCTCAGAAAAGTGTTGAAATATCTGGTTTCGTATGTGCCACTACCTTCCATAAAGGAGTTGTCTAATCCAACTACCTTGTACTTATGCCAGTGCTGGTATTTCGTAATTGTAATTTATTTACAATCATAGTGTACTTACATATATACTAATAGGTATTGATTCTCCTACTTTGTGTAAAGCGTAATACTGAATTATATTGGCATTTAACATATCTGTATCAAATGCACTAACTGAATTTGTAACCTGCCCCTACGTCGAGAGCTTTGTTACCCTCTGGATCTGGTCTGCTTTACATAAAATAGGTAATAAATAAAGTATAAATAAGTAAAGCTGTTCCGGCTAAAAAAAGTTAGATTTAGCCCGCTTACAAGCTCTGAGTTGGCTTGTAATCGAGCGAGTTGTGTCTTTGAAAACTGTTTGGCCGGCAGAGGGATGTTGGACATAGGACAGCCATTTTATGGTCTGTCTGAGAAAGGAAGTGTTTTAGGAGGAAAGTAATGAGTTGTCATGTGCTGATAGATAAAATATGTTGACCTGGGGGTTGCATGTACAGACAATGAGCTTTGTCTTTGAATCTATAAATGGTCATGTCTGGGTTTCATCAGCACACAAATGGTTCTAATGTTGGTGCACATTTTCCCCTGAGCTATAGACAAAGGAATAGAAGAACGTCAGACAGGTGTTGCTCCATCTTGGAATAATGGCTTTTCTGACCATGCTTTCAACCTACAACATGGATCCAACCCACACAATGGCCCCTGCTACCTTGGAGCCCTCTCTAGACCATCTGCCAAACACTCAACAATGACAATGGCAAGGCAGTTCCCAGAAATATATGCAATTAAACCTCTGTCACCCCATGTAGTACTTTTAACCATGTGCTTGAACTAATACAGAACCATTGTGTATCAAAACACAGTAAAGTGGCCGTAAGACAACAAGGTCCACGTTATATAATATACCAAGGCAAGATACAAAAAAAAACTGGGAGATGTCCAGTACAGTGGGCCCATAACAGGTGTAAAAGATAGCCCAAGGGTTCATTACATGGAAACTGATAATAAGGAAATCTAGGCCTAGATGTATCAAGCCTTTTGCGATTCGTTAAGGCCGAAATTCGCAGAATTTCGGCCTTAACGAATCGCAAACGGACATTTTGCATCTTTTGGGATGTATGAGAAATTAGCAAAATAAGGAATCGCAAAAAATTGTGATTCCTTATTTTGCTTAAGCATTTAAGGAATCGCAATTTTGCGATTCCTTAAATGCCATGTATGAAGCAATTTCAATTTGCGAATCCAGGTTAAGAAATCGCAAATTAACACCAATTTGAGGTTGGTGTTAATTTGCGAATTCCTTTCAAAATTCACAATTAAGCAATTTTGAAGGTGGCATGTGACACACATAAATGCCCATAGGGCATGTATGTGCGCCATATGCACACACATGTAAGTTTCAGGGGTGCAGCAGGGTGTCCATGAGACACCCCTGCACCCTTGCAATAATTCTCAAATTGCGATTAGCAAATTGCGAATTCGCAATTTGAGAATTATTTCGCAAACATTCCTAAGGGCCTCCTGGCCCATAGGAATGAATGGGAAATTATTCCTTATTTGTGAATTCGCAACTTGCGAATTCGCAAATTAGGAATAATAAGGAATCGCAAAAATATATCGATTTTAAACATACATCCCATTTTGCGATTTCTTAATAGCGATTCGGTAAAAATCGCTATTAAGAAATCGCAAATAGGAACGATGATACATCTAGGCCCTAGATTTTAAAGCGTTCTGGGACTCTCAGGGGCTTCAGGTGCCCAAATCACCATAGTCAATAATGCTCCTTATAGTAACCGGACCCTAATAAGGACCCGCCGAATCCTTGGCTGAGCAGCCATTGGCGAAGCCGTGGAAAATGTGTGAAATACTCCCCTGGTCCACATGAATATCCATTATCCAACATGTCTGCCAATCCTGAAAATAATATTTATACTCTGAAATAAGGAGAGAAGGAAGGCGGGATCTGGATGCAGAGTGAGGAATGGAACACATCACTTGCGGTTCTTCCAGTTATGAAAGGGGCCTAGTGGATGAGAGGCGAGCACCGAGACTGGTCCCTCCAGCCTTCCCCAAAAATGCAAACAAAGGTTTCTGAGGCTACCATCGATGTCCTAGAGAGGTTGCAAATCCCCTTGTGGACATCAGCTGTGCAGAGCCTCCAAACATCAGAAAGATAACAAACACAGCAACATTCAAGAAGGAAACGAAAATATTTCTAATGAGCAAATTGCTGCCTTAACTCTAGCTGGCTACTCAATAACTTAAAAGCAGAGTTATACTACAAGGGCGGAGATGATGGAAATTACAAGTCCAGATACATGAATAATTGAACTTAATTGTCCAAAATCAGAGTACCTCAGGCCACGGAAAGAATTATGTAGATATTGTAATTAATTGTCTTGTATTGTCATATATACTGTTACTTTTAATCTGTATAAGTTGTATCTCCTTACTACCTCATAATATGTAAAGCGCTCTGAAACCCACGGGTCCTGTTCGCGCTATATAAAAATCTTTAAATAAATAAATAAATAAATAAATAATAGGAGTTCCCAAATCACCTTATGCAAATGGTGTGCTATTCGCTTTTCAGCGGGTGACTGTGTGAAGAGAGCCGATATCATGTGACACACAATGGCACCGTGTAAGAAGGCAGGTCTGAACCAAGGACCCAAAAATACTAATCCCACAGTCAGACCGTATGATAGCTCGAGGATCTGGCCCTCTAACCCAGTATGGGGACTGGGGTTGAATTACCAAAGTCTCATGAAACTGTCATTTCATTGTAGCCTAACTAGACAAGCCTCTTTTCCTGCATATTCTCCTGGAATCTTGAGGGTGGAGTGATGCACTGGACGCCTTGCCTTCAAGCAAGAGCTGGAATGTGTCTGCTCTATGGACACACCCATGCATGTATCCCCAGTAGGACTTTGAACTAGAAAGAAGTGTCTTCAGTGATTTAGAACTTAGAATCCCTTGAGCCTTGGTGCAGCGACTTGCATAAATGTCATGAGTTTTAAGTACACATAGCTCTTTCAAAACTCCTACTGCTAATTCTGCGAATCAGGATCTGAAATTTCAAATTGGAAATTGCTTTCTTAGGGAAACTAAATTCTACTTCTGTACAGATCTTTGTGAAGCAAATCTAAAGTTAGTAGCAAGGACGGACTACAGTTGCCTTTCTGGTGTCCCTCAGCTACACGGACTGACATCACTCTGGGCGAGGGAAGGGGCTGTTTTTAAATGGGTGACTCGAATATTATACTAATATTTGTATTGTAGTGTAAACCCTAATACCATTTTACAGCACTAGGAAATATGAACACTCCTTTAAAAAATTTAATGTATAGGTGTTGAGGGCCTCGGAGGCTCAAAAGTGGCATCACGCCTATTTCTAAAGCACTGAGCACTGTTGGAACTTGGTGGCACTTGAGGGAAGAGGGCACGTGTGCCAATCTTCTGCCTCACTAATTTGAGAGACTTTTATTATGAGCAATCTGGCTTTCACAAAGGCAGTGCCTTGGAGGAATGTCTGGAACTGCTATGGTGGTGGACACAGTGTTGCCCCTAAGAAACCGGCTTGTTTGTGGACAGTAACAGCACCCTTTTACTATAGTTGGGGCCAAACCCCATATGCCGTAGGACTGCCTGTAAGTATTGCCATCCCATCCTGTCAAACCCGTGCTGCAAGTCCAGCTTTGCCTGTAGGGGGAACCAATCAATCAAGGGTTTTAAAGCGCACTACACACCCCTGAGGTTCTCAAGGCGCTGGGGTGGGGCGAGGGGAGCAGCTCCGTTGGTCATTTGAAGGGCCAGGTCTTGAGGTACTTTCTGAAGGGGGAGATTGTTCCAGGTATTGGCTGCGAGGTCGGAGAAGGATCTGCCACCCGCTCTGGCCCTGTGGATGCGTGGGACCGTGGCTAGGGCGAGGTCGGCAGGGCGGAGGTTTCTCTTGGGGGCATGGAAGGAGATTTGTTTGTTGGGGTATTGGGGTCCGGAGTTGTGGAAGGCTTTGTAGGCGTGTGTTAGCAGTTTGATGGTTATTCTTCTTTTGACGGGGAGCCAGTAGAGGTTGCAGAGGTGTTGGGTGACGTGGTCATGTTGTGGGATGTCGAGGATAAGTCTGCCTGTGGAGTCTGAAGTTTGCAGAGGAGTTTTTTGTTGATTTCGGCATAGAGAGCGTTTCCGTAGTCTAGTCTGCTGGTGATGAGTGCTTCGTGGGTGACGGTCTTCGTGGAGTCAGGGGGATCCACTTGAAGGTCTTGCGAAGGATGTGGAGGGTGTTGAAGCATGTGGAGAACACAGCGTTGAGCTGGCGGTTCATGAATGCATCACATGGCAGAGCCATTGTATGTTGTACATTGTGCTCCTTACAGAAATAAACCCTGTTGGTCGGGGTGTATCTGGGAACCAACTATTCTAAATAGCCTGTTGACCAGTACTTTGCAGAACAATTTTACATCTGTTTTAAGAAAGGAGAGCAGCCTATAGGAAGCCTGACAGCTGGATCTAGCCCATCCTTCGGGATCAAAACCATCGCCGCCTCCCGCATGCTCAGAGGCAGCACACCTAACTCCTGCACCTCCAGGTATACCCCTAGAAAAAAGGCTCAAGCAGCTGGGACGCCATCAATTGATACACATCCATACAGAAGCAGCCTGCTACCTGGGGACCTTCCCTGCAGAAGGGTCCCAAGTGCCTCCCATAATTCCACCAGTCCAGCAAATTGCTGTAGCTGATCTGGCATCAACGTGAGAATGCCAGTACCCACCAAATACGCCCTAAGCGCCTCAGCCTCCGCCCTATGCTCCCCAATAAATCCCAAAATTAAGTATGGATGTACAGGCGGCATTTATTTTTTGCCAGCCAATAATGTCCTTCTGATTGTCTCCTTTCAACAGAAGGATGTGAATCTATGGGTGCTCCGACCGTACAGCAACACTAGCCTCGTAACCGCCTTGTACCCTTGGAATAGTCTTTGTCTGTGGGTTGTGTGTGCTTATTTCTCTAGCTTACTCCAGGCCTCCCCACCTGCTTCTTAAGCTCTGTCAGCCAATACCCTTCTTCCTGCTCTGGATGAGACATAGCATCAAGCTCCGGCTGGCCATGATCCAGCCTAAGTTCCTGCTCTAGTTCTTTCTGCACTCCCAAAAACATTTGCAATGCATTCTCCCTCAGTGTCACCTTAGAGGCTTCCCAGTCCATTGCCCTGTTGTCCACGGTCTATCGGCTGTCATGAGAGAACTCAGAAGTGAATTCCCCGATGTGGGCTGCAAACCCTCCATCTGTAAGTACCTCAGCTCCTAGTGTCCACAGTGTGGCTTTGGGCCTAGGTCCCCTGAGATGTACTGTAACCAGAAGCGGTGAGTAGTGGTCGGATAGATACTGATTCAGGTATGAGGAGTGTTTGAATATCTCTATGTCCTTTCTGGGTCCCAGCACATAGTCTAACCTACTGTGTCCCCCATGCACCTGTGAGTAGTAAGAGTAGTCTTGTTGTCCGGGTGGGAAAGGTCCCACACATCTAGCAATTATAGTTTGTCCATCCCTCGTTGCAGGGTTGCAGTCATATGTAGATTAGGGCCTGGTCGAGGGGATGTTGTTCCAGTCTCCAGTCTAGAACACAATCAAAATCAGCCACCCAGATGAGCCTTGTGTACAGGCACAGTGCGACAAATTAGTTCAGGTTGGGGAAGAATGTCTAGTCGTCTATTTTTTTTTTTTTTTTTTGGAAAACCTTTATTTACCGAAAAAAGTACACCGCTATTCAGCCATACATCCCGGAGGCCAGGCAGCATTATATCAGTACTCGGAATCGTGTACAAGACATTACACAGGAATAGTCAGGTTTAATTTTCAAGTGAAATATCAAGGAACAATAAATAAACCAAGTACCAAAAGAGAGGAGAGAAAAGAAGAGAGGCGAGAAAAGGAAGGAACAAGAAAGAAGAAACTAGGCTGAGGACAGGCAACGTATTCTGGGCACATATCGCGGGGAGTGATCGGGGGTTGCACACCCTATCATTCAAACAACCTAATGAGTGACAACATTGCAGATGGGGAGTAATAGAACAGGATAACAAGTTTGGAACCACGGGAAGGGGGCTCTACGGAGACAGACGGGCTTCGGGCGTTGCCGCCTCGGGGGGTGCACAGATGTCTCCTCTATATGAGTTCCACGCTCCCCACACCGACCCCCACATCCTGGGCTTGCCCCGGGCCACATATACAGTTTTCTCACGGAGCATACACCAATCCATGTTGGTTTTCCACAGTCCGATCGTGGGGGGAGCAGGCGCACCCCACCTCTGGGCAATGTCTCTCTTAGCTATCATATTGCCCAGGGTGACCCAGCGGGTCTGGGCAACATTGTAATCATTCGGGCCCCAGATGTTGAGAAGGCAGCACCGGGCCTCCGCAGGCAAGGTCACACCAGTCACGTCTCTCATCACCTCATGCACCCGATTCCAATACCGAGCCACCCCAGGACATTCCCAAATAATGTGCATGAAAGTCGCAAGCATGCCACATCCTCTCCGGCACATTCCGTCCTGCGAAAGCCCCATGTGTATGAGCCTAGAGCCCGTGACATAGACCCTATGGAGAACCTTCATTTGAACGAGTCTAAGCCTTGCCGAGATGGCCACCTCCCTAGGGGAAGAAACCGCTGATTGCCACTCTTCATCATCCACCTCAATCCCATCGTTCACCCAAAGCTCTCTCAGTTTCATCAGCAAGTCAGTCCGTACGTTGATAAGTTTCTTATAGGTCAGGGAGATGGCACTATCTGGCATATGACCGTCCAGCACTCTATCCTCCAGTGGAGACGATTCAGGTACTGCCTCCCCCACCGTTATACAGGACGAGAGAGCGTGGCGGAGTTGTGCATACCGGAAGTATTCCGATGCGCCCAGTTGGAACTCGGCCTGTAGTGCCTCAAAGGACTTCACCACCCCTCTAGCCATAACATCCCCCACCTTCGATATTCCAATGACATCCCACCTGTCGAACCCTTTGGTGTGCCACAGTTTCCCCAACAGGTCGGAGTCATAAAGCGGAGTGGCCATGGTAAGTTTGCCCTGCCAGCCCAGAGTTCTGGTCACCGCCCTCCACAGTCGTACCGCCGTCTTGGTGGGCCCCGTCAACTTCCGATCCAGAGACCTAGAATACAACGCCCTATAATAGTTCCCAGCATTCATAAGCCACCGGTCCATGGCATAGCCAGGACTAACTGCCGGGCCATAGAGGCCGTGATTGACCGCCGCCAGCTGGGAAGCCCAGTAATAACGACGCATATTGGGTAAGGCGATGCCGCCATCGTACCACGGTATGGTCAGTTTCGTCAGGGATATCCGTGGCCTACCGTCCCACAGCAGGGTGCGCTGCAAGTTCTCAATCTCCCCAAAATACTTAGCGGGCACCGGATCCTGAGTGTTCTGTAGCGCGTAGAGGAACCGCGGCAGAGACATCATTTTAAACAATGCCGCCCGGCCCAGTAAGGATATCGGTAACTTCTTCCAGCCCTCCACATCTCGACGCAGCCTCACCAAAGGAGGAAGCAAATTGTGTGTATATCGTGCCCGGGGATCCTTTGATACATAGATACCCAGATACTTAAAGCCCTGTTGGGCAACTTGTATTGTACAGCCGCGAGGAAGGCGCGGAGTGTCACCACACAACGTGTAGAGAGAGGATTTGGACCAATTAATGACCAGGCCCGAGTAGCTACCGAAAGTGCCCAGCAAGTCAAACACCACAATAAGGGAGCGGCACGGGGAGGTGAGATACAAGAGGATGTCGTCGGCATATAGCGATATCCGATCCTCAAATCCCGGTGACCACGTGATCCCTGCAACATCAGGATGAACCCGGATCCACGCTGCCAACGGTTCAAGCGCCAACGCGAATAGGAGAGGTGACAGTGGGCACCCCTGTCTGGTGCCCCTGCGTAACGCGAAAGAGGCAGATACTCGACCATTCACAGTCACATTAGCTAGCGGAGCAGAGTAGAGAAGCCGGACCCAGCCGATGTAAGCGGGCCCGAACCCAAACTTGGCAAGCACGGCCCACATGTAATTCCACTCCAGGGAGTCGAACGCCATGGTAGCGTCAAGCGAAGCAAGCACCGTTGGTTCAGTAAGCAGCTGCGCCCGCGCCATGACTGTGTGGAGCCTGCGAAGATTGAGGGCCGTGTTGCGGTGCGGTATGAATCCGGACTGGTCCGGATGGACCAGATCCGAGATCACCCCCACCAAACGATTAGCTAGCAGTTTCGCCAGAATTTTGGGTTCGGCGTTAAGCAAAGAAATGGGCCGGTAGGAGCGGCATAGATCACGCGGCTTCCCCTCCTTGTGTATGACCACTATGGTGGCAAGTCGTTGGTCAAGCGGGAGTTCACCAGCCTCGTGGGCTTCAAGGAACATATCTAGCAGGGGCGCGGCCACTGTATCGGCCTTAAGCTTGTACAGTTCCACGGGAATGCCGTTGGGCCCCGGCGCCTTCCTGGAGCGCAGCGACCGGATCGCCAGCGCCACCTCATCGACCGTAATATCCCGGTCCATGTCGTCCCGCTCAACATCTGACAAACAAGGAAGCTCAATGTCCTCCAAAAAGGAGGTCGAAGCAGATTCTGGCAGGACAGTTACTGACGTATAAACCGCCTCAAAGTATTCCGCAAACGACCCAGCAATAGCGGCCGGGTCCGTCACGACCAGGCCGTCCTCGCCCAGTATCTCCGGAACCACTCGGGAGGCAAGTTCTCTCTTGTCCAGCCACGCCAGAAGTTTGCCCGCCTTATCCCCAGAGTCATATATCCTGCCTTGCTGTTCCCTGCTCATCGCCTTTGCAGCATCAGTGGCAGTGGCCCTAAGTTCCGTTTGTTTCAGGGAAAGAGCATGGAGCAAGTCCGGAGTCGGCCCCAAGGCCAGCTGGGAATTCAAATCAAGAATATCAGACTCCAGCCGCACCAAGTCCTCATCACGTCGCCTACGCGCTTCTGCAATCAAAGAGAAGGCTTCGCCGCGGAGTACAGTTTTAAAGGCCTCCCAAAGGGAGACGGCCGAGTCAACCGAGCCGGAGTTCTCGGCGAAGTACCTCTCTATAGACTTCGCTAGGAGGTCCCGGGTCTTAGGATTACGGAAGTACCAGGGGTTGATAGGGGCAACCCTCGACGCCGCGATAATGTGAAAATGTGAAAGTCAAATGACACCCAAACCGGGGAGTGATCTGAGATGCCCCTGGCCATCAGGCGAGCATTGGAGATTGACTGTGCCTGGGCCGCAGGGGTTAGGACATAGTCGATGCGGGAAAGGCTACCATGGGCACCCGAGTGGAAAGTATACTGTCGCAGGGCGGGGTGCAAAAGTTGCCAGCAGTCAATCAGCCCCATGGAGCCAATGAAGTCCGGAAGCCAAGACTGTGAAGTACGTAGGTCTCTGGATGGGAAGCGATCTAGGTCCCCCGATACCACTGAGTTAAAGTCACCCCCCAGGATCAGCAGGCCGTCAGGGAGATTCAAAATGGCGCTACCCAGGTCCTGAAAAGTAGTCGCTTGTAACCCCGGGGGGATGTAGACCGAAACCAAAACCAGGGTGCGCCCCTCCCATTTACCCACTTCCGCCACATATCGGCCTCTCTCGTCAACAAGGGTAGACTCCACCTCCAGGGGAAGGGACATGCGCACCATGATACCCACCCCCCGGGAACCCGTAGAGAACCCCGAATGAGCCACCATCTTAAACCCCCTCCTGTTCAATGCCTTACATGTATTTCCTACAAGGTGGGTTTCCTGCAGGAAAACAACATCTGGAGAACAACGTTTAAGCATTTGCAACACAACACCCCGTTTAATTCGATCCCCCAACCCGTTAACGTTCCAACTCAACAAATTCAATGATTTACCCCCCATCATCGAGGACGCTCCACCCCATCAACCCCACCCGGAATGGTGCCCGCGTAGCAAAAACATCAGAGCAGTGAGACCCCAGCCAGAACAAAGAAAGAAATAATAGGAAAAACAGGAAAAACACACCCCAACTACCCCCCACCCTGCACCCCTGCATTAGACTAGTAGCCACCCCAACTAGCAGTGTGCCTGTCGCCCCTTAAACTAACCTACAAGAAGCCCCTTAGAGGAGAAAGGAGACATCCTATCCCCCCCGTCATCCTCCATATAACTAACAGAAATATCAGAAGCAAGAGCAGCAATTTCTAGAGTCGGCGCCACTCGCAGCAACCCCCCCAGAGAAATTCAGAAGTCCATTCGTTCATTCCTGGGAACCTGATCCTCCAGTAGCCTCCTCCGTCTGGTCCGCCGGCTCGGTCCGTTGTTGAGACAGGGTATCAAGCCAGTCCCCTGCCGCATCCGGAAGGTCAAAAAACAAAGTTCGGTGACCATGTTCAATTCGGAGTTTTGCAGGATGGAGCATAGAGTAGCGCATCCCCAACTCTCTAAGTCTCCTCTTTACCCCAGTGAAGCTCTGGCGACGCTTCTGAACGGCTTGAGTAAAGTCAGGAAAAAAATTTGCGGTCCTCGATGCCTGTAGAATGGCGTCACGGTCCCTATAATTGAACAGTCTCGCAATGATGGGGCGAGGGGAAGCGCCCGTCTTCGGTGGGCCGCCCGGTATTCTGTGGGCCCTTTCAACCGAAAAAAATTGCTCAACCCTCCCGGTGCCAGATTCTTAACCACTAGTTCCTCAACAAAGAGTTCAGCTGATTCCTCCTCGGCTTTTTCCGGTACTCCGGTGATGCGAACATTCTGGCGTCGCGCACGGCCCTCGAACTCATCCAGCCGGCGTGCCAGCATCCCATTAGCCATTTTCAGGTCGCGGACCTCGGTCTGCACATCAGACATATCATTGATTAAGCTCGATGTTTTAAGGTCCAGCGACTTCACTCGATCATTCATCTTACCAAGATCAGCTCTGATAAGATTCAGCTCAATCTTTAGGGTGTCCACCTTGCCGGACAGCGCTTCGTGAAGAGTATGCATCTCAGTCTTCACCCCATCACGTCCCGAAGCGTGAATTCAGGATCTTCGGGGGACTCGTCCCTTAACGGGTCCTTAGATTGGCCCACCAGTCCCGGCGATCCCTTAGAATGGGAAAATCGTTCCGGAATAGTGGATTGGGACTGATTCGGCTTCCTACTAACTCTTGGAGGCATGCCTTTGTCCGAGTCCCCCTTGCCCGCCATATTGGCACACCAGGGCAGAGTAGTCCAGAGGGGTGAAGAAGGCGTGAGGCGCACCTACACTCGGCACGATGAGATCCCGAAGGCCACCAAAAAGAGGATACAGCTTCGAGCGAATAATCCAGTCAAACCAGCCGGGTCAAGGAACCCAGGCAGAACGTCCCGTGGAGAGCCACCACTCGTATCCCTCGACGTCTGCCAGTGACGCAGGCGGGGCCACCAAATTCACGACGAGCTAACTCGATCCAGGAATGTCGGATTTGCGGTCTGGAAACGGGCGCTGCATCAGCTCCGGCTCAGCAATTGATACCCACTACAGTGGGACAGGATGGGTGGCAGGATCTTTGCGGAGGATCGGGAGGTCTTCGGAGCTCCGAGCTCACGCGGCCATCTTGGTTGCCCGCGAAGCTCCTCCCCCCTCTAGTCGTCTATTTTAAGAAATACATGTTGATTAGGCATGTTTCATACCCATCCAGCACCCCAACCACCAGTAAGTATCTTCCTTGCGCGATCACTAGTCATCAATGCTATTCTATTATTTGCTGTTGGCAAAATGATAAACAAAGGTTACAAAAATATCTTCCTCCCGGATCTAGGACTACCTCATTCTCTTTGAAGGGCACCCCTGCTGCAATCCACGTCAGCAGTCATCTGGCATGGTTGGAATAAGTGGCATATACACCGAGACCCTCCTTTTCTTCTGCACCTTGGACACCATTGCACCTAACAAGTGAATTTCCTGCAGCATTGCAAGTTGTACGTTGTACAGTTTATGGTAGCAGGGCACTCTTTAGTATTTGGGGCAACTATCAATCCCCTGACATTCAATATGCATCATACCCGAGAAATTCAGGTTATCAGGTTTCCCACCAAGGCTCCCAGTGATGCTGTCCTACGCCATCCACTCAGTTTGGCCGCAATGTTCTGTATGCCCTCACAATTCCTTCCCTCTATAAAGTCAAGAGAAACTCCAATCCACCTTCCTGATTAGCGCACCCATGTTTTCACCAACTGATGGCTCACATTCAAACACTGAACAAAGGGATACAGAAGGAAAAAGCTTTGCAGGCAGAGCCCGAGCTGCCAGAAGCCCAGCAAGAGCAAAAAGAACAATTGATGGACAGAATGCAGAACAATGTCATACATTCCCCCCAGTACAGAGATCTGGGCCTAAATCCTTCATTTTTGGCTCACCATACAATTCCAGTTTGGACCGAGCCATATGCAAATCAGCCTTGACCCTGCGCACAATGGGAACAGTCCAGCCCGAACTACCAGGCCCTCCCTGGACTGGAAACAAGCATACTAGGACAGGTTTCGGGCTTTCAGCCCTCATCAGCCAGGATAGCTTTACTCCAGTGGCATGGAGAGCATGTGACCCATTTCTGGGCATACCCGTCCCACTCGCAGTGACAAATACAAAAAGAACAATTGATGGACAGAATGCAGAACAATGTCATACATTCACCCCACTATAGAGATCTGGGCCTAAATCCATCGTTTTTTTGCTCACCATGCCATTCCAGTTGGACCCAGCCATATGCCAATCAGTCTTGACACTGCACCCAATGGGAACAGTCCAGTCCGAACTGCCAGGCCAGGTCCTCCATGGACTGGAAACAAGCATCCTAGGACCGGTTTCGGGCTCTCAGCCCTCATCAGCCAAGATAGCTTGACTCAAGTGGCATGGAGAGCACAGCAGGAGCAGAGACCCTCCGACGAGTCAACTCTGCCAGCTCTCGTCTCAATGGCAAGTGGGTGTCTGCAGTCTGTCTCTCATTTTTAGAAATGTTTGGGGTCTAGGCCACCACTGGTAAGGCAGGACTGGCCTCACCCATGATAATACTTAACGTTCTGTTTGGACTACATAGTGCCAGGAAGCTGTACCCTGAGGCTCAACAGTGGTACACCACAGCCTCTAACTATCTTCTTGCACAAACGAACCCTAATCCATCACATGGATGCTCTCCACCTCCGTTTGGTCCACCTCACTACACTGGAACAGCACAGGGGCCCCAGGAAGGGTGCAGAATCACATGACGAGGACTCACCAGCCCTCACTACCATCCTAACATCTCCAATTGTGATCCTCTGGGCTTGACGGATTGTGGATGAGACGATGACTATCGGGTTGGCTTCTCCATTTGCAAACAATGCTCCCGAGACAGTACGTGCTCTGCGAGCCAGGAGGCTCCATCAAGCCAAATCCTGGCTTGTCCTAGATCTCCAGCCATGTCCACACTTTCTCCAGGCTGTCAAAGAAACGACTACTCCTTTTCAGAAGAATTTTCAAGTCAGCAGGAAAGAGCAGCCTATACGGCAGGCCCAAGGTGTAGAGCTTCTGCATAACTGCAAAGAACCCAGAACGCTGCAGCCCGCCTAATCATGAGCGTACCTCCTAGAGTATCCGCCAAACCCGCCATTAAGGCGCTGCACTGGCTGCCAGTCCGCCAAAGGGTGGAGTTTAAGGCCATGTGCACGGCCCATAAACTAATCAATGGAGCGGGACCTGCGATCCTCAGTGGTCTGGTCACCCCCTACATTGCACCAAGGGCCCTACGGTCTGAGAACGAGCACCTGGCCAACATCCCTAAATTCAAGAGAACACGCACTGGAGGCCGACGTTTCTCTGTCAAAGCGTCCACTGGTTGGAACTCTCTCCCACGCTCCCTCAGACTGGAGCCCAACCACCTGACATTCAGGAAAAAACTTAAAACCCTTTTGTTCCCTAAATAAACCCTCCACCTCTCTCCCCCTCAGTAGGACTCAATGTTAACAGCGCGGGGATGCCCTCGGGTCACCAGGCGCTATACAATTTGCTAAATAAATAAATAAATAAATAACCTCTATATACAATTTCATTTGAGTTTGAACCTTCCGGATATAGTTTGGGTATATCATGAACCTTTTCTGTGTGGCTGATTGCGCTGCTCAGAGGATGCCATTTCTGTCTCTGTAGTTTAAGATGCAAGCAATCAAAGCACACAGTGGTCCCCACCAGAGCCTGGTATGCCCTTTCCACCACCAAAAGGGCTGACAAGGGCAAAGAATTGAGCTGCCGTTTTATTCAGTCGTCAAGGAAAGTTTCAGAGTTAGTTCCCACCACCTCCTCTGGGAACCCAGGAAACCGGAGATTATTCTACCAGGTGCATTTTTCTGAGACCTCGGCGTGGTCCCCGAGAAATGGGGCGCCCGTTGTGAGGTGCACAACCAGAACCTTCATGGTTTTCACCTCGGTTTGCAGCTCCATTACTGAACCCTCCACAGTCTGCACTATCTCTGCCTCTTTCCGTATGCCAACTCGACAATGTCTCAAACTGCCCCATCAGCGCTTTACCACTGCCCTGGAAGGCCAGCAGGAGCTCCGCCCTGATGGCTCCTCTCTGTGTTGTTCATGCTTGAACTCCTTTTGTGACTTGCGATGTGGTTCCCTGCGGGAGGACCTTGGACAGGGTTTGGTTCCCTGCGGGAGGACCTTGGACATGGTGTATCGCATTATGATGCTCCCCGGAGCACCCTTAGGACCTTTTTTTCTGCACCATGGTGTCCGTCAATGGTCTTCAGTCACAGGGCTCGTCGTGCTCACTCGTGGGCCTGTGCAAGGGGTTACAAATCATGGCTGTCCATCCCTGCCTCTATTATGAGTATCCATTGACGTAGGCCAGCTGCGGGCGACACAGGGAGAGCTGCAGCAAGTGTTCCTTTGAGGCAGGAACAAAGCTTAACACGCCCCTCCAAGAGATTACATACCCCCCAGTTAGGGTTCCCAAAGCATAATCCTTCAATCACCACCCAAGCAGTGAGGCCTCACCAATGCAAGCTGGCCTGGTGCTGCAATTGATACCAGATAATCTGTGGCACGAGATTCCCCTGGGGCAAAGTCCATCCTCAGGACCCAGGGTTTCAGGCCTCATGCACCCCCAGAGGCCCTCCACAATGTTCCATCAGGTGAAATTCACCCGGTGCCTTCCCAGTATGTGCCGCTGGACTGTGCTGTCTCTACTGCAGCAGGTCTCGCCAGTTCAGCCTGTCACCTTTATTCTTTCCTGATCCGCTCCACTGTGTCAGGTCTGGAGGGGGGGGGGGGTATCCAGGGCCTCCGCCGCACCCGTCTCCATAGACCTCAATGCTCTCCCGAGCGGGAGCCATCCCAACTTGCAGCAGCCCAGCTACCCAAGTCACAAGGTCTTGGGGTAGCCACTAAGGCCCATTCCCCCCGCATCGGCATCACTTGAGACCCTCTGGGTGAGTAGTGCGCTATATAAATTCTTGAACTTGAACTTGAACAGTTCCACCCATTGTCATCAGGCTGTCTCTTCCACCAGGTTGTCCCAAACCCTTGGGGCACACCTGCTGCCTTCCATGTCCCTCGTCACATAAACCTGGGCTCAACAGCAGCCCAGTTGCTTGGTAGACAGTACCGGTAGCAGCCCGTTCACAACCGTAACAATATGACCACTTAGCAGAGCTCGGAGAAGCCTCCCCAGAATCTCTACCTCGGTTGTGCATCTGAATACACTCAAGGTGGTCAGCTCAGCTCAGCCCCATGACACCTCCATGCAGCTCTAACACCACTTCAAGTCTTCTTCCATGCAGGATGCCATAGGATGCAGTCTGGGGCCGGTTGCGCCTTCGTGCTCTACAACCAGTCAGCCATCTTGCTTGGCCGTGCCCCCCGCAAATGGGAAATATCTACTACAAAGAGGGAGGTGTAAAGGGATAATTCAGGAGTGACACAGGGATGATACTGCAAATACAAAAACACATCTACAAAACGGGAATACCGTTGCAATCACCACAGTCACACCTACATCTACTCCAGCCCATACTGGTCTGAATCTACTCCAGTCAAGCCTTGGAATAAGTCATACACCACATGTGGCCACTCATGGGTACTGCAAGGCAGGGAATGGCACTAACTGAACGCCCAATACAAATGAACAGCCACCCTTCCGCCCATGCAGCATCAGTTTACCACGCGCATAAATAAGCCTTGAAAGTGGAACATGCGCTTGCTAATTAAATAAAAGCACATTTGGCGGTGAGTTGGAAGCCAGCCCGTCTTGATGCAAACTCGCGTCACGGTCCTAGGGGAGAACATTACCAAGAAGCATGGCTCGGGGATGCACATTCGCTTTTCTTGGCCACTGGGCAGCCATGCGCTGCACTTAGGAGCTGGTGGTCTATCAAACAGGAACACGAGTCAAGCAATTCAAAGAAACATTGGCTTGAGAGGCATCATTAGTCCCAAGTGAGGGGGTCGGTAACATCTCTGACAGCTGTTTCCAGTTGCTGCCAAGCCCAAGTATCCACCGTGGTCACGCAGAGGAGGGGAAGGAAGCCGGCCAGGGATGGCAGTAAGCGAAACCACTTGCCCGCTGGCGGGATTCACTTTATTGTGGCCAGAGAGCTCGTGCAGCTGGGATGGGGTCTCTGTAATTACAACATCCCCGCTGGAAAAGAACAGAGAAAGAGGCGGGAAGGGAGGGCCGAGGCAGGGCTGTGGAGGCCCGGATACTCCTCCCTGGGCTCTGGAAGCTCCGAAGGAGCGGCCTACGTTGTTTACATCGCTAGTGGTACTCATGCATCAGCCCTACCACTGCACGGCTGTTCTCTGTGAAGTGGTCGTCCATGCTGGTGCCCCCCAAGTCTAGAAGGTTTCGCCAACTGCCCCAGCACGGATTAGTGGAAGTCATGCGCCTCCGCCACGTGCTCTGCGGCTTGTCTTGAGCTGAAGCCTGGTGCTCAGAGTGAGCAGAAATGCACCATTCGGCGCTTCTCAAAAGCACTAATAAAATAAATCAACATGGCTCTCAACAGTGACTCTAACAATTTAAAAGACTAGCGCATCTTTACTGCTTTACTACTTCAAGAATCTTCCTGCCAACACAAGCGGACCCTCAGACCAATCATATGAACGCCATTTCCTTTAGTTGTGGGTCCCATCGAAACATTAAAGCCAGCACAAGCGCGGTTTAAGCTCTCCTCAATGTTGAGGTTCGCCTCACTTTGGCAATAGTAAACCTGACGTCAGATTCACAACCTGTAGCCTGGTGGCTTGACGAAACCATCACTTTATCAAAACAGGTTTAAGGATGAAAGGCTGCATCGATGTGGTTTAGTTCATTTCTTATTCCCGCGTCCAACCTGGCGTGCTCTCATGTGGTGCAAAGAGTTGGTGCCGCAGTTTGCGTCAAATGTTATAGCCCAAAACACAATCTCTTGCCGTAGTCACTCTTAAGATCCCTTTAAACTGCTGGTTTCTGCACACCCAATACAGCCTTTTCATATATCACATTTGATTGTGCTACCGAAAGCCCAGCTATTACCCCGCACAAGCGGAGAGAGACAACAGTTGTCCTGGCACTTAAAAGGGAATTGGAAACCAGGGTTATGGCATAAGTAGCAACAAGAGGTATTTTTGGATCTGATGGTAAATAACATTACGGCCTTGTGATCTGGATCACAGAATGAGAAAGAGATGACAGCGATTACAGAGCCAGAGAGAAGACAGGAAGAATGACGAGACGGAATAATGCTTGAGAATATGTCTAAGTGAGAGAAAGAAAGGGAGAGTAGAAAGAGAGCGATGTAGAGGGAAAGAGCGTGTACAAATGCCTTAACCATGCAGCCTCGCCTAACAGCGGAGCAGTCATTTAGGCTTCTACTACTTGCTCTTGCATCTCTCTAGCTGCAGAAGTGCAGCCCCAGTAGGCATGGTGCAGAGGCACCGGTCTCCGAAAGATACTACTGTTCGTCTATCTTCAGCCTCGCCTGACAAAGTATAGGGTACTCAAGCCAGCAGTAATGCAGATAAGTTTACCCGCTGGTACTGTATGAGGTGGGCTCGCTCGGTCCCCACGGTAAATGACATTTCTACTTTTGCAACTGTTCTTCCATACAAAAACATGGCGCAGCAGTGAGTGTGTGGTTGTCTGCTATTATACACATTGGCAATATAAACACTTAGAAAATCATACATTGACAAGGCCAATAGGTCTGAGCCTCACCCTTGAATCTTGACAAAAGCAAAAAAATGCTAGCAGCAGTCCAAAATACATAAACACGATTGTATTGTGTATAGAGTACGTGGATGAGAAACATTTAAATGTAAGATAAAATGGTGTACTTTTCAGGACAAAATTGTTCCTCATACATTCGAGTGGAGGCAGCAGGATGCAACCAAACAGCCAATAGGGACCAAACTATTCCTGTGGGCTAATCAATGAAGTGATTGACAAGATGGCAAGCCAAAGGCTGAAGGGATCTAAGCCCAAAATAAGCAATGGGCGAAGGAGGCTGAACTAAAGCCCCATAGAGTGTGTATAGAATATAACGCAATGGAAATGAATGGGGCAAGTGCTATTATATGTCAGGAGCAGCTACAACCCAGTGGAAAGGAAACAAAGCACAGAGAGGTTTGGTTCAGGAATCTACTGCGGGGACCCCTGGATTAACCTCATGATCACAGCTGATTCGAACAGAATACCCCAGGTGGCACAGCCATCACTCACGCGTTGTGCTTCCCAACCTCTTTCTGATAAGGGGGTTTGAAATGGGTGGCAGCAGCCTGCATTCTCTGTTCCGTGTCAGATCTTTGGCTCGAACAGACTGTCCGCGACTGGCAAAGGACTCTTCATTGCGGCCATGGTCAATGCGAAAGAGTGGAAAGCAAGATAAAGGTTGAAGGGAAGAGGCCAAGTAACGCCCCGCCTTGTAAGACCCAAACATACTGCGCTGAAAACTTGAGCAACGTAATATACTGCGATCATAGTTTACTCTTCATAGTATAGGGAGGCAGAGAGCTGGGCAGGAGAGACTGATAGCTTTATTTAATATAAGCCCTCACATCTTTCTGGCAACATTTAGATGAACTCTTGCAGAGTAAGGTAAGACAGCCATTTGCCAGGGAGGCCATGTGCTATTTCCTGAGCAGGCTGGCCCAGATGATTAAGAAACATCCACAAATTGAATTATCCAGTTGAGCGTGGGACAGGCCAAGTATTCCGTCTGAGCTAATAAGCAAAGAGAAGAGGTCTGGCGTACTGCAGGGCCGGGGAAAAGGACAGCTTTAAAAGATATTTACTTTAGTTCAGTCATTAAAGAGCCAAACCAAGTAATGGAAGTGACCAGCTACGTAATCCAGCTTAAGGGTAGATGAGAGCATGCTATCCGCTTCCTGATCACAGCAGCCACAGCACAAATAGAAAGGTTTGGAACAGGCCGTTCGTGCACGTTTCCCACGGAGAACATTAGCCCTTGCCATGGTGTGGCCAGCTATGCAAGATGCTTTCCTACTCGCTGGTGGTTCTCAGCACTGTAGACCCTGTGCCACGGTACACGAGACATGCTGATGGTGATCATGACCATACACAGCTCACAATATTGCAGATTCTTAGTTGCCTGCTGTTGATGCTCAGTACGCTACAGAGCTTGGTCCAACCTAGCAAACAGCACCTTTCTACTGACGGTGTTCAGCCTCATATCCTACTTTTCACAACATAGCAAATTCAACGTCCCCACTGATGGTGTTCAGGCGCAGCTTCCCATAACGAAGAAACGCAACCAGAAACGTCTTACCCTCAGCAGTAGAACTAGACCATGCACATCGCAAAACTGTAAATTTGTACAATTCCATATTGATCACGTTCAAGAGTGAGAACACATCAGAAAATGCACAAGAACAAGGATAAGTCTAGTTTTACATCAATTTCAGAAGACCGACGATAATTCAATTGTGCATTTAGAGCAACATAATGGGGAAGGTGAGACTGTAGTCTGTTTATCAAAGAAGCAGTGGTTATAGAGGCAAGATTATGTCCGGACACTTCTCTCTGGCTCTCCTTGTCACTGCTACCGTTTCTGGTGAGAAGTACTCATTTTCCCCATGGTGCGGAAGTTACATTTAGAGCACTTGACCACTTCAGACGAGCATCATGCATAACATCAACCTAAATACAAGCTCAGTTCAAATGCGACTCTGGCAGCCAATGATTCTGTAGTGTAAGCAAATGCCCTCAGTGTAGATGTGTGTCTGAGCCAGAGCCCCTCACATTAAGGAATTATCAGAGATCATCAAACGAGGGGATTTGAAGTCAGAGTCCCTATCCTGCAAAGTGATTCCGGTGGGAGTAACATCCAATACTTCCCCACTGAAAAGGAACAATAAAATATTTGCATAATGTGGATCTGGTATTGTCTCCTTCAGAAAGCGCAATTCTAAAAAAAAAAAAAGCTAGAAAGGCAGAGATTTTGTCAAAAAAGAGCAATGTTTTGTTTCGCCAGATATGTATATGCAAATGCAAACTTGCAGTATTTGAAAGCTTTCAAAACTGCTCAGACATTCTACTCCTATAGCCTGTGACAAGACTAGGACAGCACACAAAGCATTGTTGTGGCAATGTAGCTGAGGGTCAGACAGACCCCATTTTAGATTGGACACCTCCAGATCTTCAGAGTCCTGTGAAAAGGGAGGCACGACAAGCAGGCAGGTAAGTTGACATGATGTGTGACAAGCAAGAGGTTTGCAGACCTTAACCTGGCTCCGGGATGTAGAGTAGATTGGATGCTGTGTCCACCAGTGGGGGGCGAGGAGCATTTGAAGAAGGGGAGCTTCATGAAAATAGCACAAGCCAGGTCACAAGTGAGTGTGTCAACTGCAGTCCATCTGTTCGACATGCATCTTCTTAGAGCTGGTGAGGCCTTCCTCAGACAGCATGCCATTGCCTGTCAAATATCTTCTGGTGCCTGCCTGTTTCTCCTAAAGAATTATTAATGGTTTACAATACTTTCTTACAAGAAAACAAAAGAAGAATAGGAAACGACTTCACTAGAATTGCTGTAGTCGAGCCCATTAGGATCCTTGAAAGGGTTCCTAGGTCCTTAAAAAGACAAATGTCCCAGTGGGTTGCTGTAAGAGTTTAGGGTTTTCATCAAGAACCCACAGAATGATTTTGTACGGACAAGCACCCCTCTGCTTCCTTCTTACTCGTCCAATGCCGAGCAGCTCTCCATCGCTTAGCAATGTTTTGATGTGCTTAAGAAAGGGATGTTTCTAAAGGCTCAGGGAAGCCCCTACCTATTAAGAATAAATAAACTAGGGTTATGCTATGGAGATCCACAATGCTTAATTGGGCCCACACAAGCATCTGGATGCAGGCCGCTCGCGCGGCACAAGCCCTGATAGGCCCTGCAGGTCAGCGTTGCAGATGTCCACCCCTGAACTGATGCACGTGGAGCGTCAGCGTGGGAGGAGCCGGGGCACGTGAAATAACTTGTGACATCATTCATCATTACACTTAATTCGCCCCCAGATCGGCACGTGTTCCTCGTTATCATCATTAGCGGCCGTCACATGGGACCAATCTCTGCTTCATTAGCATGTCATCTTCGCGGCCTTTGATGGCGACCCGCTGCTGACAGGCCGGGCGGAAGTGCCCAGAGCCGCTTCCGCCGGCGGAAGGATGACCCCCCGAAGATCTCGGCATCCCCCGGATCATCTGGGCTGCTTCTCCTGGTTTATGAAATGAGCGAGGTCTGCAGCGACAGGAGGGTTGCTTAGGTTGTGTGCCAAGGGAGAGAACGAGGAGGAAGAGAGGTTCAGATTTCGACAGCTGCTCTTATCTGACTGCAGATAAGAGGAGGAGGAATACCAATGCTGCACCGCAGAGAGGGGCCGGATGTACCGAGTAGCTTTTAAAGACTGTGCCGCCGTTGGCTCGTACCGACGCCGCCAAAGAGCCACATATTGAAAGCTGAGCTGCTCGGAATGACAGATGTACAGGGCACAAGTCGTAAAAAAAAAAAAGGGGGGGACGCCGTCACCTGAAGTGACGTCACGAAAGGTGCCGAGCTCCTCATCCCGGAGAGGCCAAAGAGTGAAGTCCAGCTGTTTGGCAGGGGGGGATTGCATCCCCCCGGTAAAATAAGTGGGGGGACGCCATCCACCTGCGTGGTACCCCGACTCGAGCCCTGCAGATGTATAACAACAGCAGCAGTGTGGCAAGGGTGCCTGGGCCCCAATCAGGGCAAGTGGGGGGGACGCTGTCACCGGAGGTGACGTCACAACAGGAAGTTACGCCACGAAAGGTGCGCTACGATCTCGTCCCAGAGAGGCCAAAGAGTGAAGTCCAGCTGTTTGGCAGGGGGGACGGCGTCCACCTGGTAAAATAAGTGGGGGGACGCCGTCCACCCGCGTGGTACCCCGACTCGAGCCCTGGCCCCAATGCAAGCTAGGAAAATGGTCCCCAGCACCAAAAGATAGTCACAGCTGGAATGCAAGGCCACGGCACTGCATCCGCTGCACTGATAACTACCAGGGGCGCCTGCCATAGGCAGAGAGGGCGGCTGCCAATGGCACCGCTCCGGCTCACAACCACGGGGGACCCACCATTGCACCGTCTTTATAAAGGCTCCAGTGTTAGGAGGCCCAGGGAGCAGCAGCAGAGATGCAGCGCTGAGAGGCCCGTGGAACAAGTTACAAATGCAAAAAGAACAACTGATGGACAGAATGCTGAACAATGTCATACATTCACCCCAGTACAGAGATCTGGGCCTAAAATCCACGTTTTTTTGCTCCCTATGCCATTCCACTTTGAACCTAAGCATATGCAAATCAGTCTGGACTCTGCCCCCGATAGGAACAGTTCAGCCCGAACTGCCAGGCCAGGTCTTCCCTGGATCGGAACAAGCATCCTGGGACCGGTTTTGGGGTTCCACCCTCATTAGCCAGGCTAGCTTGATTCCAGTGGCATGGAAAGCATGGGACCCACGTCTGGGCATACCTGTCCTACTTGGGGTTACAAATGCAATAAGAACAATTGATGGACAGAATGCAGAACAACGTCATACATTCACCCCACTACAGAGATCTGGGCCTAAATCCACAGTTTTTAGGCTCCCCATGCCATTCCATTTTGAACCCAGGCATATGCAAATCAGTCTTGAACCTGTTCTCCATAGGAACAGTCCAGCCCGAACTGCCAGGCAAGGTCCTCTCTGGACATTAACACAAGCATCCTGGTACCGGTTTTGGGGTTTCACCCCTCATCAGCCAGGCTAGCTTGATTCCAGTGGCATGGAAATCATGGGACCCACGTCTGGGCATACCCGTCTCACTTGCGGTTAGAAATGAAAAAAGAACAATTGATGGACGGAATGGTGAACAATGTCAAACATTCACCCAGTACAGAGATCTGGGCCTTTATCCATTGTTTTTCTGCTCCCCATGCCATTCCAGTTTCAACCCAGCCATATGCAAATCAGTCTTGCCCTTGTTCCCCATAGGAACAGTCCAGCCCAAACTGCCAGGCCAGGTCCACCCTGGGCCGGAAACAAGCAGGATATTTGGAGAGAAAAAGGGCATTCATATCTAACTTAGAGTGAACATAATGGGCATGATTAAGACACTCTTAAGACCACTACCCCTTTCACATGCTGCAGTAATATTTAATTAACAGTGTCGTAATTAAAACATATTCAATATTAATTATTTACAACAAGATCATAAACAAAGCCAATAGTCATGGATGGTTTTCGGTGTACAAGTGGAGAAGTGTGGCTCACTGGTTAGAGGAGGCAGACCCTGAAGCAGAGGTCAGACCCGGGACCAGGGTTCAATTCCCGACGCGGCAGGGTCCTGAACCCAATTGTCCACGGACTCGATAATTCTCGCTTCGGTGCCCACTCTAACCATGGGTTCACACTCTGCAACTCTGGGCATTAAGCTTGCTTAATATCCACAATGGCCCCCCGCGGCGGGATGCCTGGCCTTCACCTTGGGGATGCCCAGTACGGGTTATCTCCCAGGGAAAGGCCAGGATGGGTTCCCAATGCAAGCGCCGAGATGCCCAAGGGTAAGTCGAGCGCTATATAAGACCTCACAAAAAAAAAAAAAAAAACATCACTTGGTGTGTTATGTATGTGAATGCATGAACAGAAAGCTTAGAGAGGAACCAAAATATTGTTTGGGGGCGCATTATCTGTGGAAATCACAGAAACTTAGTATACATGTTTACACCACACCCTTAAATATATGTGCAGTGTCTCTTTTAGAGACGCCTCACTTTTTCCATCCCACCTGTAGCCCTGCATAAAACCACACCTCAGGAAACTGCGTGGGGAGAGTTGAGAGGTGAAGAGGAGATAATTATGGAGTGAAGTGCCTATAACAGGGGTGCTTAACCACCAATCATAGGTAATAGGTTGGGAAAGAGATGATATGAAATGGAGAGTATGGAGGTTAAAGTTTGATGTACATGGCCAGAACTAGCAAAAAACATAAGAATGAGGTAAAATTCTTGGCGAACCAGTGGGTTCTGCAAAGTCCATTGAGCCTTTTGCTGAAGTTTGCAAGTTTCTATCTCTTTATTTACCATGTAAAAAATGTAAAATAATTGTCTTGGTTTTGAGAAGCATGTGTCATTCTTTGCAAGGGGTTATGATCTTGAACCACCCTCAATTTGTCTGCTGTGTAATCTATTACTCTTCTTAACCTTTGTATTAAATCTAACTCCTACTGGGACGCTTTCTTGCACATGTCCTGAACGGAGAGCTAGAGATCAAAGGGCTAGATGTAGGTAATTCCCATTTACAGACTCTTAAATACCGAATTTTACAGAATCGGTATTTAAGAGTCTGTAAATGGGAAGGGGTCAGATTTAGGTAATTCCAAATTTAGGAATACCGCATCTGTAAGATTCGGTATTTACCGATTCGGTAAATACCGAATCGGTATTGCCCATTGATTCCTATGGGTCTTGAAGCCCATAGGAATCAATGGGAAATACCGATTCGGTATTTACCGAATCGGTAAATACCGAATCCTGCAAGGGTGCAGGGGGTGTCACTTTGACACCCTCTAGCACCCCAAGTACAGGCTTGTGTGACATGTGGCACACATACATGCACTAAGGGCATGTCTGTGTGTCACATGGCACAGGTGTGCGTGCACAGATGTGCATGCACACCTGAATTCGGTATTTTACCACACAATAGGATTGTGTGGTAAAATACCGACTCTTAAGGGCCTGTGGCACTCTTAGGAGTGTCAGCTACATATGGATTTACCGATTCGGTAAATATACCGATTCGGTATTTTACCGAATCGGTATATTTACCGAATCAGTAAAATTACTGAATCAGTTAAATTCCCAATTCGGTAGGCCCCCTACATCTGAAAAGCCTAATACCGGTCGGAAACGGCCGAAATCGTCTGTTTCCGACCGGTATTAGAGCTCCTACATCTGGCCCATAGCTCCTTCCCTGAAATGCCTTTGCAGTATCTTGCTTACTTTGTCATTATTATTAATATTATGGCAGTTTATAAAGCGCCATAGTTACTCCATTACGGAGTGTCCCCGCGCTGAATTCCATTCAGAGGCTGACATCATGAAGAGCATAAAGGATAGAGAAAGTCTAGGTAGCAAACTTTTTCCTAAACAACCAAGTTTTGAGTTGCTTCCTAAAAGCTGCTTCTACTGGTTCCTGTCTGAGTTAAACAGGTAGAGAGTTTCACCTCTTAGCTGCCACATACCTAAAAGAGGTGCCTTCGAAACGTTTCCTTTTGAATTTGGGAATGCAGACCAGTCCTGTTCCAGCTGATCTGAGGCTGTCCCTCGGGTGGTAGGAGTATATCATGGGATGACGATATTTCGGGCCCTTACCCTTTAGTATCCTGTGGACATAGCACAGGGCTTTACAGGAGATCCTCTCGAAGTGCTACCAGTAAGGACGAGCCTAGGAATGTTTAAGAGCATCCGAGCAGCCGCTTTTTGCACCTGCTGGAGCATATGTATGCTCCTCTTTGGTGTCCTCAGGCAGTGGACATTCCAATAGTCCAACCTGTATGGTACAAGCGCCTGTACCACTGTTTTCCTAGCACTGTCCGGGATGAGTCTTAAGATATTTTTCAACATTTAAAATCCCAAAACAGATGCCTGTCTATAAGAGCTGTAATCTGGTTAGAGAAGGATAGGGTTGATTCCAACCAGACTCCCAGATTTTTAACTTTCTCACTCAGTGCAGGTGGACATCCCAACAGGCTGGGCCACCATCTTGATGACCAGATGGAGGGTTGTTTTCCTACCGCTAGGATGTCTGCTTTGCTGGAATTGAGCCCAAGGCAGCTATGTTTCATCCAATTTACCATGTCCTGCAGGCAGAGCTTGAAATCCTCATTCGCTTTGCCATTGCCCTGGGCCGGGGTAAGGAACAGATGCGTGTCATCTGCATATGACACCATCTGCACCCCATGTTTGTTCAGTAAATATGCCAGAGGACGCATATATAGGTTGAACAGGGTCGGGCTCAAGGCGGAACCTTGAGGCACCCCCTGTTTCAGATGTTGAGTAGACGAGACATAAGGTTGCAGACTAGTTTGAAAGGTACGGTCTTCAGAAAGCTTGCCAGCCAACCCAGAACCAAGCCACCAAGCCACCTATGCCAGCACAGTGAAGTCTGTCAAGTAGCAGGCCATGCGAGACTGTATCAAATGCGGCGCTTAGGTCAAGCATGATAAGGGCCGCCGTTTGACCATCATCAGCAATTTTGCGTAATGAGTCAGAGGCTAGAAGTAGTGCTGATTCCTTGCTGAAGAGAAGTCTGAAACCTGACTGTGTCTCATGGAGGAGGTCGTAATCCTCTACAAACTGCATTATTTGTTGATTGACAAACTTCTCAGCCACCTTTGCAAAGTAAGGTAGTAGTGAGATAGGTCCTACCCTTGCATGGGCTGACTTGGCCGCTAGTGCCAAATCTAAAAGGCTGCCGGAGCCTTAAGGTTGGTGTGCACAGATTTTGCAAAGTCAGCGGGCTCATTTGTATGTGCAGTATGACAATGGGCCGGCCTGGACAAGCACAGCCTCTTCAACACAACAAATAATCCAAAACTTCAGGTAGTGACAGCGAGTCCTGGGATAATGGCTGCTTTACAGGAGCAGTGTTAGAACGGGCCTCCTGTGAGAGATGAGGAGAAGAAGGGGGGTGTACAGAAGATGGGGGTTGCAGGGGTAGAGGGTATCTGAGAAGCGATGGGGAATTCCATAGAGTACATCAACACACATGGAGTGATCTGCCAAACACTGAGCATATTCAGGTAGGTAGCCAGTATGCTCAGAGAGGCAAATATTGCATGGGAGATAGGTAGTCCAAAATGTTTCATTAGATTCCTGGGGAGAGACTAGAGTGACTTGTGGATGATTGAAGCGGTCTTGCATTCAATTATCTCTTTAACCAAGATCCAATTGATTTTCCTTAGGGCAGGGACAATTTGGTTATTACTGCATAAGCTAAATATGAGTTGAGTGACAATGTGTCTTTTCAGATATTAGGGACATGTGACTTAGTTATTTTAAAACTGCAAGTGTCTGGTATTACTTTAGCGTTTGTTTGCAAGTCAAACAAAACCTCTCCCAACCTAAATATTCCACATTGCTACATTTCCTTTCCATATAGCTGTACACTGCAACAAATCTACTATAGTAAGCCCTTTTTCTGTTGTTGCTTTAATGTATCTCTGGCTCCCATATAGCTGTGGCAGTCTTTTATCCACGGCCAAAAACTTTTATCCCTTTTAGCCATCTGTTCTGCATGTTTGCATCTCTTAAAATGGAGTTTGAGAGTAATTGCTGCGTTAATGCGCTCAGCGTGCAGATGTGGTCCAGCCTGTGGTGCTTCTGTATTAGCTACCACACCTCTGTATGGCATTTGTGCTGTCTCCACTTCTTATCTCTTGGAATCTGTGTTTTCTGTAGTTTGGTGCAGCTAAACCCGATCTAGCATTTGTCTGTTTGTGTTGAACCCCAATGCCTATTGAAAACCAAATGCCTTATTTAGAACTTTACTAGCGTAAAGAGAGGGCAGAGGAGTCATTTGAAGTCCCACTTTAGTTCTAGGACAATCTGATCTGGAACGTTAATCATGCCCTAATCTGGAAACATTTAGTGAACATAGTTGTAATCTTATCAGTTTTGGAGAGGCCTAGCTTTTTCAGCTAGTCAAATTAATGGAACGTATTTACACATAATAGAGCTTTAACCCCTTGCATGCTTATGACGAGCTCAGCTCGTCATGAGACACAGTGGAGCTGTGCTCATGACAAGCTGAGCTCGTCATAACTGCTGCGGCCGGCCCCCGCGCGGCTAATTCCCCGCCTGTGCGGGGGTCCTATTGAAGTGGGCGGAGTCGTGACAAGCCCAGCTCGTCATGAGCACAGTGGAGCTGTGCAGCATGACGAGCTGGGCTCGTCACGAGCACCGCACGGCCGCTCGCGGCCCCCCTGCAAGGCGGGGGAATTAGCCCCACGTGGAAGGGGTTAAAGGATGCATACATATTTCATTAGGAATACTATCTATGTGTTTAGCCATTTATGTGTTAGCTGCACTAGGCAAGTACCTTATTGCAAAGCTGCTTCAACAATACCAGAAAATTAATTTCATGTCCCTCCTACTATGTCACTTCCTGTGATGTCACATCCTAGAGGGGCTTCACATGTTCCTGTTTTGCCTGGGGCCCAACAAACCTTAGAACTCGCCCTGCAGGGAACTAAAAGCAGCACTGGCAAAAATGCACAAACTAGCAACACTCCATCTCCTGGAGAAATCTCTCTCTACTCATTTCCCCATTTGCTCTCAATGTTTGATTCTGTCCTCCCTATCTGAGCTCTTTCTCTCTACCTTCCCACCATTTCTTTCTCTCTCTCTCTCTCTCTTGAAACAGGCCTGCGCCTACTTCAGGAAACTAGGGAAAGAGACAGAGATGCCAGGAGTGGCCCTGGGCTTTCAAAACCGGCCTCTAGGGGCGCCCCGCCCACCAGGAAAAATGCCTGGTAGAATTAAAGGGCTTTCCGGCAGACTAGGCCATGGGTCTGTCCACAGGAAAGTGTCCCGCTGTGCCGGCACACAAACATGCTTCTTTAAACAGGAGTAACAATGATGAAACTACATGAATGCCCAGGGTCTGCTAGGCCAGAGCTTGAGGAGCACAGTCACAGGGTAGCGCTTGTTGACAGGATGAGGGTTATCAGGGGCTGCTAGGCCAGAGCTAGCCAGAAGCATGATAATAATGCAGGGCTCACTGACGCGGGTGGTGCAGGTTGAGGGTGGGCTGCTCAGGGCCTCCTAGACCATTAGTCAGGAGCACGATGATGGTGCAGAGCTCATTGACGTGCATGATGCAGGGAGAGGGGAGTGCCCAGGGCCTTCTAGGCCAGATGTTAGAAGCGCAATGACGGTGCAGGGCTCACTGACATGGGGCAGGGATGTCCAGGATCTGCTGGTCTGTAGCTCAGCAGCACGATTATGATCTAGGGCTCTTTGACATGCAGTTGTGGTGGACCCTAAGGTCAAGAGCTGAAGACAATGATGGGGTGTAGGTCTTTGTGACTGGGTGGGGGAGGGATAATCAAAGAAATATATTTAGGCACATTTAAGACACCTGAATGCTTTATATGCGATCCATGGAATCAGGCAAACGTATGTGGCGAGTCGCTTTCTTGGCTTCAGCATACCATTTTCCAGCACTGTTGTGTCGAGACGAGATTAGAGTTACCCCGACATGATGCTTAGAGGTGGTTGGCAGGTACAGAATGTGTAACGGAGTGCTGAGTGTGTGTGTGTGTGTGTGTGTGATCATTTGGGTGGGGGACTTATATTCTGATGTAAGTATCCTTTTCGATACAGTTGCCCATTCAGTATTCCTTAGGAGACTTGGGGAATGTGGTATTGCAGGCATGGCCCTACAATGGTTCGGTTTGAGAGGCGATCTTTTCAGGTTGCCTCCAAACCCTATAATGTGTTTTATCTCATTCTTGCTAAGGCTTTATTTAATAGGCTGAAGATTGTTCATAACTTGGCCCCTCGCCTCCCAGGCCATTTTCCCTCAGTTCTCCTTGTTACATAACTGTGGGACCTCCACTGGTTACCCACTGAGAAAGCATTCAATCTAAGGCCCTCTGTTTTCATACAGAGGCTTTGCATATACAGGTCTCTAATATTTGAAGCACCTTTCTGCCCTTATTGCCCTTCCAGGGACTTGCGCCCCTCTAATCAAACATTTGCATGGGTACCACGGATTAAACTTGCAAGCGGGAGACCGCTCTTTCAGTTATCTACCTCCCATTCTGTGGAATATTCTTTGCTAGACTTGGCTTTTTCAGCCGGTTTATCCCCACACATTTTGCTTTTTAGGTCTCGCCTTTACCATTCCGCAGGAATGGGAAATGGGGAGAATACAAGTCGGCTATTTTCTCTTCAAACTAAGGGCTTTCAGCCGCGGTTTTCTTTCAGTTCACGTGAATCACGTGAGCAAACATGCACGAGCATTCACGGCCAGGGCTTCTCCTCCCCTAGCAGCACTCCTCCCACACCAGCAACTCCCCCCTCCCACACCAGCACCTCCCCTCTCTCTCCACGCAATCACAGCCTTTCCCTAGCAGCACTCCTCCCACACCAGCACCTCCCCTCTCCCACACCAGCACCTCCCCTCTCTCTCCACGCAATCACAGCCTTGCCCTAGCAGCACTCCTCCCCCCTCCCACACCAGCACCTCCCCTCTCTCTCCACGCAATCACAGCCTTGCCCTAGCAGCACTCCTCCCCCCCTCCCACACCAGCACCTCCCCTCTCTCTCCACGCAATCACAGCCTTGCCGTCTGGTTTACTTCCATTTCACCACATGCTTTCAAGTCCGGCCTTTCACCATTCCGTGGTTGATAAACTGTCTGCCACTGAGCTAGCTGGCCTTCTCTGCCTTCCCCTCCGTCTTGTTGTATATTTTTGTTGTACTGTCGATCATTCTGTCTGACTCCGTGTTATATCTTTCTCTCGTGTTTTGTTTGTATCGTACTGCTCGCCCCCCCCGTTTTCTCACTGAATCCTTTTCTTTAGCGCCCATCACAGCCTTGCCCTAGCAGCACTCCTCCCCCCTCCCACACCAGCACCTCCCCTCTCTCTCCACGCAATCACAGCCTTGCCCTAGCAGCACTCCTCCCCCCTCCCACACCAGCACCTCCCCTCTCTCTCCACGCAATCACAGCCTTGCCCTAGCAGCACTCCTCTCCCCTCCCACACCAGCACCTCCCCTCTCTCTCCACGCAATCATAGCCTTGCCGTCTGGTTTACTTCCATTTCACCACATGCTTTCAAGTCCGGCCTTTCACCATTCCGTGGTTGATAAACTGTCTGCCACTGAGCTAGCTGGCCTTCTCTGCCTTCCCCTCCATCTTGTTGTATATTTTTGTTGTACTGTCGATCATTCTGTCTGACTCCGTGTTAGATCTTTCTCTCGTGTTTTGTTTGTATCGTACTGCTCGTCCCCCCCCGTTTTCTCACTGAATCCTTTTCTTTAGCGCCATCTTCTTCTCTGTTTCTTCTGTCTCTATCTAACTCATTCTCCCGCTCCTCTATCTCGCTCTCTTTGCCCCTTTAATTTGTCTCCACTTTTTTGTAACACTTTATATTCTTCACCTTTCTCTCCCGCTGTCCCTCGTTATGCTTATGCCTCCGTTGCTTGCTTCCTCATTCTCTCCCATGCCATTCTCTCCTCGTCCCTGTTATGTTTCACTTTGCCCCTCTTTCTCCTACTCATATTCTGTTCGCCCCTTCTTAAATTGTCTCCCATCTCCCGACCTCTGGTTCTCTCTCACGTAAACACACCTAATATTTCCGTTTCTCTCCCTCGCTCTCGCATAACCTATCCTTGTCCCTCGCCTATGCCTAAAGCAGACACATGAGGGCGGGGGATGTGTTCTGTAATCAACTGCTGAGGAGCGCTGTCCCATTCCGTGGGCTTGCTTTAAGTGTCGCGTTGCTCTGCCCACGTTTGAATTGGGGGTTGTAGTTAGAATTGGATATGTGCGAGCCCAAAATTAAGCGGCGAGCCGAGAGTTTGAGGAGTCAATGTGACCATGCACGAGCCGAGCCCTGAAAATGGTTGGCGCGTAAACAACAACAAACACTATGATAAAAAAAAACTATTTTATTTTTTTAAGCGTCTTTAACATATAGAAGCTTTTAAACATAGAAGATCAGATTATTGCAGTTGTCACGCAACACCACTCACCCACGCAACACCACTCACACACACGCAAGCCCACTATCACCCATGCAATGCCACACTCACCCAAGCAACGCCACTCACTCAAGCAACACCACTCACACACGCAACACCACTCATCCACGCAACGCCACTCATCCACGCAACGCCACTCACCCGCGCACCGCCACTCACCCGCGCACCGCCACTCACCCACGCAACGCCACTCACCCACGCAACGCCACTCACCCACGCAACGCCACTCATCCACGCAACGCCACTCATCCACGCAACGCCACTCATCCACGCAACGCCACTCACACATGCAACGCCACTCACACATGCAACGCCACTCACACATGCAACGCCACTCATCCACGCAACGCCACTCACACATGCAACGCCACTCACCCACGCAACGCCACTCACTCACCCACGCAACGCCACTCACTCACTCACGCAAAGCCACTCACACCCACGCAGTGCCACTTTCACCCACACAGCACCACTTTCAGACACGCAACACCACTCACACACACGCAAGCCCACTATCACCCATGCAATGCCACACTCACCCAAGCAACGCCACTCACCCAAGCAACACCACTCATCCACGCAACGCCACTCATCCACGCAACGCCACTCATCCACGCAACGCCACTCATCCACGCACCGCCACTCATCCACGCAACGCCACTCACCCACGCAACGCGACTCACCCATGCAACGCCACTCATCCACGCAACGCCACTCATCCACGCAACGCCACTCACGCAAATCCACTCACACCCACGCAGTGCCACTTTTACCCACACAGCACCACTTTCAGACACACAACGCCACTCACACCCACGCAAGCCCACTCTCACACACGCAACGCCACACTCACCCATGCAATGCCACTAACACACGCAACGCAACTCACACACACGCCACTCACACACACAACGCCACTCACACACACAACGCCACTCACACAACGCCACTCACACACCCAACGCCACTCACACACACAACGCCACTCACACACACAATGCCACTCACACACACAACGCCACTCACACACACAACGCCACTCACACAACGCCACTCACACACACAACGCCACTCACACACACAACGCCACTCACACACACAACGCCACTCACACACACACAACGCCACTCACACACAACGCCACTCACACACACAACGCCACTCACACACACAACGCCACTCACCCACGCAACGCCACTCACCCACGCAACGCCACTCACCCACGCAACGCCACTCACCCACGCAACGCCACTCACCCACGCAACGCCACTCACCCACGCAACAACACTCACACATGCGACGCCACTCACCCACGCAACGCCACTCACTCAAAGCCTCTCACACCCACGCAGTGCCACTTTCACCCATACTGTGCAGTGCACAATAGGTCTCGCAGTAGGAAAGTTGGAGCTATTGGTTTTGTAAATGACAAAGCCCTTTATGTTTTTAAAATGAAAACAAAAATAAAAGGCATTGTTATTTGCAATTGTAATAGCTCCAACTTTCCTACTGCGAGACCTATTGGCAACGCCAGTGCTTGTTGACTTCCTGTTTTTGACCTATTTTTCTTTGGTATTAGGACCGTAGGCACTTTACCACTGCTATTCAGTGCAAAAGTGCATATGCTTTCCATGTTAATTGAATTATAATTGGTTTTCCATGATAGGGATATTTGATTTACTAGTAAGTCCCTAGTACACGGCATTGTGTGTGCCCAGGGCATGTAAAACAAATGCTACTAGTGGGCACACGTTTTTTTAGGTCTCGCTGAGCCAACGCGCATACGTTGCTCTGCGAGAGTTAAGTATATGCTTTCAAAAATGCTCCTAAAGTCTGCAGGCAGATCGGGTACAGTGCATGTGCGCCTGGCGCACGCACCATTTGTCCGCCTGCAGCCATTGGGGGCACTTTTGCAGGCCGTTTTGATGTTCTCAGTGAGCTGCGTGGCCACTGAGAACATCAAAGCGGCCGCGAAAGTGCTCACCTTTTGCCACCCTATCCCACTTCCTGCTCATTTCCCCTCACCTCGGACTCCTTTATTTTGCCACCCAGGGAAAGCATCACATTCTCAGATTGACTATCGTTTTCTTTCTTTCTTCCTTTGGTATCTGGTTTTTTTTTTTTAACCACAGGAAAACAGGGTTCCGGCAAATAATGCTTCTTGTTTTCATTTGAAGGCTTCATCAGCAATAAGATAAAAGGTTTGTGTTTGCTTTTTCCTACCCAAACATTGTTTAACTTCGGTACCAGCTGTGGATTAGAGGTCCCTTGTGACCCTCCTCACCTCGCCCTGCTGAACGCCCCCAAACTCCAGCAGCGGCGCAGGGCTTGAAACCCGCCTGACCCTCGAGTCATGCAAACACGCAGCCCTTGCGGGCAGCCAGCCGTCTGCAGCACCCTCCACGCGCTGTCTCCATTCGGCTGTCTGTCCTCTTGGTATTTTTTCTCTCCGTGATGCGTGACGTGCCTACTTGACTGTTTTCAAAGATTTTTTTTAACTGTACTTTTTTTCTAACGCGATATCCTGCCCACGTTTTGGAAGCTTTGGTGAGGCAGCAGCTTGAATTCACGCTGGGCTTGCATGTATAAAATGAAATGTCTTGCTTAAAGCGCAAGGGTGATTTTAGTCACAACTGTACTAGATTTCTATTGGAAGGAATCAGTACTAGGGTCACCATAAGACCTCCTGTCACCATAACACAACTTTTGCAAACAAGATCTTTCCTTTAATGCATTATTTTCAGGTGAGTTCCTCCAGTTGACTTATTTGAACTGAACCAAGAATACATCTTCCAGAAAGCACTGGTTTACCGGCACCAGGGTGTCCCAAATCATGTTTAATCCTTGAATTGAGCAATAAAGGTCTGGTTATCTTTACTTCTTGCGAAAAACAAAACATCTCTGCCTTGTGGTGGCTTATCTGAGTCCCTAATCCTGCAATTAAGAGTGGACTGTATGCACAGCAAGGGCCCTCGCACGCTAATGCCGAATCCGGTAAATGAACGTGCGTTCAATCTGACATCATTTGTTAAACGTGCAACAAAAACACATTTTTGAAGCCAGTGGGACCAACCAAAGAATTGTGCCCTGAGGTCATTGTAAGCCAAACATTGGCACACACATTGCTGACCCAGGATCCCACTGGTTCCTCAGAAGGGACTCGATCAGGCTTGCCAAGTGAAATACATGTTACATTTTCGTGGTCCTTTGTCCCTCCAGGTCTGGTATCTTAAGACTGATGATTTCATTACGGATGACACTGGTTCGTCTGAAGTAGGTTAGAACTGGAACCATGAGAGGAGAGTGATGTCTTATGAAACTTTCTTAGAAGGCTTCATTCTTCCAATCAGAAAGTAGCTGCTGGGGTCAACCACCATCTTCATTCCTGAAAAACACCACATCTCATAACTCTTAAGTGCACGCTGAAGTGCACCCGCGAACCGCCAGCCTTCAATGCCATCTGTCTTTCCTCTCGCCTGCTCCCTGCCTCCGCCCCTCCCCCCTCACTTTTCTCTCACTTGCATGCCTCCTCCGATGATCCACACTAGCTGCGCGGAGATCACAACAGCAACCTCGCTAATACTTTCAATGATTGCCAACGTAGAGCGACACAACCACACGCACACACAACCACACATACACAAACAACCACACACACAACCACACACACACTCAACCACACCCACAACCACACACACAACCACACCCACAACCACACACACAACCACACCCACAACCACACCCAGATACAACTACACACAACCACACACACAACCACACCCACAACCACACCCACACAAAATCACACACAACCACACTCACACCCACGGTCACACACACACACACACACACAACCGCACTCACTCCTCACCTCTCTGGCACTCAACCTTTACCCCAATGCCCTGCCACTCACCCCTGTCCCTCCTGGCACTAGCCCGGTTTCCCCCAAGGACAAACAAGCATTGGCATAGCCAATAGGTCTCGCTTTTGGGCCCTTCTAAGTATTTAGTTATGCAGCACAATATCCTTGGTGCAACAATATTAACTGTTGCGTGGCTAAACACTTATAAGGTCCCAAAGGCGAGACCTATTGGCTATGCCAAGGCTTGGCGATGCTGGCCTCACTCTATCTATCTATCTATCTATCTATCTATCGCCCTCACTCTATCTATCTATCTATTGCCCTCTATCTATCTATCTATCTATCTATCTATCTATCTATCTATCTATCTATCTATCTATCTATCTATCTATCTCTCTCTCTATCTATCTATCGCCCTCTATCTATCTTTTGCCCTCACTCTATCTATCTATCTATTGCCCTCACTCCATCTATCTATCTATCTATCTATCTATCTATCTATCACCCTCACTCTATCACCCTAACTCTATCTATCTATCACACTCACTCTATCTACCTATCTATCTATATATCGCCATCACTCTATCACCCTCACTCTATCTGTCTATCTATCTATCGCCCTCACTCTGTCTATCTATTGCCCTCACTCTATCTATCTATCTATCTATCTATCTATCTATCTCCCTTACTCTATCTATCGCCATCACTCTATCCATCTGTCTATCTATCGCCCTCACTCTATCTGCCTATCTATCGCACTCTATCGATCACCATCACTCTATCTATCTATCTATCTATCTATCTATCTATCTATCTATCTATCTATCTATCTATCTATCTCCCTCACTCTATCTATCTATCACCCTCACTCTATCGCCCTCCCTCTATCTATCTATCGCCCTCCCTCTATCTATCTATAGCCCTCCCTCTATCTATCTATCGCATCACCACAGCATCACTCAGCACCACCACAGCATCACTCGTCGCCACAAAACATCACTCAGCGCCATCACAGCATCAATCTGCAACCATTAAACAACAACTGGTTCAAATATGTTCTCTCAATGTTTCAAGCTTGATTACAAATGTCACGAAAAGATGTTAATATTTAACTTCTTTTCTTGGTTTTTCGTCACAATAGAATACACTGAACATAATCTTCACAAACGTTATTTACAAAAGTTTAAGCTATTGCCATTATAAATTACAATAACTTTTATTTGAGTATTATTATTAAAAAAATGAAAGCCAATTTTATTTTTAATATCAATACATCTAAGTCACGTAAATACAACACATATTGCATTACAAATGCTATAGGTGTCACATTTGCGAAAGTTAAAACTATTGCAATTGTAAATGACAAAGCTATTAATTTCGCTATTTCCAAAACCAACACATAAATAAAAAATGTGTCATTTACAATGCCAATAGTTTTAACTTTCGCAAATGTGACACCTATAGCATTTGTAATGCAATATGTGTTGTATTATCTGATAGACGAAGCAAGACAGTGATCGGGTTAGTTTTGTGGGCTGAGGGGTCGGGTAGTTTTGTGGGCTGAGGGTGGTAGGGGTAGTTTTTTGGACTGGGGTGGTTCGGAGGTAGTTTTCTGGGCTGGGGGTAGTTTTATGGGCTGGAGGTTCGGGCTACATTTCAGGACGTGGGGTTGGAGGTAGCTTTCAAGGCTGGGGGTCATTTTTAGGGCTTAGAACTTGAAAAGGTATGAAAGACTGCATGCATCTGAGCTTGCTGTACATTATGTTTGTGGTAAATATGAGGGAAATCCACAGTAAAAGCTGACCCACCAGACCATAAAACAGGTCCATCAATTGCCAGGACACCATCCCACACACAGGCCTATCAGACTCACCTTTCTAGCACTGCCAGATTTCCTTACAGCCCGACACTGATGGCAACTGTGAAGCACTGTATTCATCAAAGATGGACCCCAAGTCATCTAGAGTAGGGGTGGGTGGAATTTGCGTAGTCGCGCTACGCAAAGCTCCGCGAAACGGTAAAAAGTCTCCGCGAGCAAGCAAAAGTTCCACGAACATTCGGAATTGCTTGTTCTGCCCATTCGCGATGCCTTTTTCCTGTTCGCGAACGCTGTTTGAGTTCTCGGGGAGAAATATCTTGCGAACACGCATTTTGAAAGCTCGAACAAACAAAAAATGTTGGCAATTCCGAGTTTTCCACAGAACGCGAAATTACCCAAATTCCGCAAATTCTGAGAGCGGAACGGAATTTACTGCCCAGGCCTAATCTAGAGGCAGATTGTTTCTTTAAAGAGTTTTAAAAAAATGTGTTCTTGAACACTCGAGTCCTATCATTGGATTTGTAAAAAAATGTTTGCTATATAATTCATTCAGAATGAATGGTTGAGCTCACGCTAATGAAACCACTATCTATGCTACCCACTATAAACGCTCAGACCAGTTTCTTAACTATAAGATGGATTAAAGAGATCGTATTTCATGTCATTAACCATAAAACCATTGGCTTGGTACCAGTGGGTCGCACTGGTGGGGGTTCGGAGGTTTCTGGCAGGACCCCAGTCAGAGCATGTTTTTTATTCACAGCATAACCAGAGGTTTTAGAAAACATGTCTTTTCTCTATCTTCAGTTAGATTAAAAGAATCAAAAAAAGCTGTGGCCATGATACCTCCTTCAGATGCACAGATGTTTTCAATGAGGGCTTTTAAGATCGTAAGGTCTTTTCCCCAGGAAATAAAAGCTCTCAGCAGCCCGGGAAGCTTTGATGGGAGATGTTTGGCTAGAGAGATGGGCTGTGTCTGGTTCTGCAAACAACAGCAAGAGCTCTCCAGTAGTTATGAGAAGTCATAGAAAATGCGCCCGAGTACTGGCACGCTGGAGCCCCAATTGGGCTGGTCCTTCTGAGTCTCGCGTTTTTGTGGTCGCTAAATCCGCACAGTGGGACCTGCGTTACCGCGTGTTTGGTTTTCTCACCAGGTGGTTTTCCAAACTTTGACGGTCACTATGAGGAATAATGAGGAGTTCAGCTTATCGCATGTTAATATAGCGTGTTTTCCCCATTACCGACCTGTTTGTATACATGTTCATCCAAATCGCACCTGAGGAATTTGCATGGGGGGGAAGTACAAATTTACTTCAAACTGGAATCCCAAATCATTTTGACATTTGCTGCTGGACTCAGAAGAATCTATAAGATAAGAGTGGGGTGAGATTGGAAAATCCTTCAAGTTCTGGAGCAAGTGCTAAATCTTCAGGAGAATTTATGGATGGAACCTCCTCCTGTCTGGTGGATTTTTTTTATGAACTTTATCATTTTCTCGAGAGGCCCTTGGACTACTTTGATCCACGTGCGGCACACAGATTGGCATGGAACTGGACCATGGGGCAGAGCTGTATGAGGCTGTTGTATACGTGCCAACATTCCATGACCATAAGAGGTAGAGGAAGTTATTACCGCTCGACCATTCGGATACATTACTGAGGGGCCCTGTCTTACTATTTTCAAAAAGCAGATTGTACAAACTATGCATTTTCTCATTGGGGAAGGTATCTTTGCATGGTACTTTTCTCTCCATAAGGGAAATGTTTTTCGTATATGGAAATCCATTCTCCTGCATCCCTCAGAATTTGGGCGAGTTCTCTTTCCATTCCCAGCCTGGAAGCGGATTTACTCCGGCACTTTGTTCGAGCAAATCTCTGGTAATTTCCAGTGCAAAAAAGGGTGAGAGAGGAGTAGGAGAACACCCACAAACTCACTAGTTGGTGGGTATTCACAAATTCTCAAGGCAGATCATGGTTGAACCACCTGCTACACACTCTAGGCATACTTTAGTGGATACATGACGAGCATACATTTTCAGCCATAAATGTGGATTTTTAAATTGGGCCCACTATATCGATATATTATGAGACGGAGAAGCTCATTGCAAATATCATGGTCTCCCTATTCTGTGTGAGTTTTTTGGGCAGGTGGAGTGTGACATGGGACAGCAGGGCAAAGAATGCAATAAGTCTCCAGGTACTTTTAAGCTTCATACTGCATAGCTAGACTGTGAGCTGAAAGAATCCCTGAAAAATGTTTTTTAAATCATCACACACTAAATTCAATATGTCCAAAATGTATTGGTTAGGTCTGGCGTTAGCCAACACCTTTGGGTATCACTAAACTTAGAAATATTGTATACTTACTTTTTGAGTTTCAGCCAGCCCTCTTTGCCAATCGGTTTGTTCTTATGTCCTTCACGGTTTTCTTCTGTACGCAACAGCATACATCATAGGGCAAACAGTCAGTCCACTTTAGCCATTGGCTAACTTCATTGTGAGTGACGCCAGTCTTCAATTTCACAATTAGCACATACACATACAAAAAGTAGTTCCCTTCGGTACCAGGAATTAAGATAGCAATGTGAATTATTTTAGATTTAAACAAACATTTTGCTCTTTTCTATTATTTTATATTGGCGAAGGCATGGTAGCTCCCCAAACAATAAAGTTTTACAAAACCATGACTAAACAAAACAGGCATTGATAAAATAAAGGCTGGCAGCCAACCCCAGACCTAAAGGCTTTGTCAATGCTTGTTTTGTTTTACTTTCGCACTGCAGCAGGCATTAATATTGTTTTGCACAGACCTCAAAAAGCGGGCCGGTCCGATTGGCTTCGTAAATGTTTGTTTGGGGATAGCCATTGTACACTACGTCAAAATATGTTCTTGGGACCTTGTCCTGGTGTGGTTGTGGTATTTTTTAAGTTGAGCCTGGGCAGCGCATGCGCTGCTCTGCGAGGCATACTGTATTGATGTTGGGACTTGAAGCTCCACCCACATTTTGCATTGGCTTGTGTCATTGTCCCCTGTAAACTGTAGTTGTTCCTTGGTCAAAAGGCTCAGTAGTCCCTTCTTAGTAGGCCCTTGTCTCATTTTGTAACCTCCCATGGGGACACCCAGTTGTTACTTGTGTTGTTGCTCTGTAAGCCTTAATTACAGACTCTGAGCACTATTTTCTCATATAGCTTTGTCCTGCCTTCTGTTGCAGGTAGGACGCGCTCTATTCTAACGCTTTCTTTAATTTTTATAGCACGTTCACTGGCATTTGCAATGTAATAGGTGGCGCATTTGCGAGTGTTTAAGCTATTGACATTGTAAATTACAATGCCTTTTATTTATCTATTTTAAAAACAACACATAAATCATAAGCATTGTCATTTACAATGCCAATGGCTCAAACTTTCATAAATGCGAGACCTATTGCATTGCAAATAATAGTTTTTTGTTACCACAGAGAACAAAGCACAGGCCACTATTTACAGTGTCTCGAGTCACTGCACTTCGAGGAGAGCGTATCGGTCACTGGAATGTATTGTCCTGGTTTACACTTCAATGACTTATGTAGTTACAAAGTCACCAGCTAAGACAAACAGATGTATGTGCATAGACTGTGCGTGCACAAGGAGTTTCGTCTGTTACACTGCTGGAGTGAACCTGAAACTCTCTGCCACGAAAGGCAACTAGGAGGTCTGGAGCACTGCTAGTGTGAATGTTGTAGGCTCCACTGCATAGCGCTGTTGCAATAGCCCTGCACACAAACTAGATGGTTCTGGTGACAATCGACTTCTAGTTTTGAGTTCAAGGGATGGGTCCTATAGAAATATACAGGTTTCTCCAGTGTTTAAAAAGTATGACCAGTGTGCTTTCCAGTCTTCCCATTTCTGATGTGACATCAACCTCACCGCAGTCTGCTTGGGTGGCACTGGAGGGGAAGGTGGGCATCTTTGTGACGAACATGAGGCTGGCACCCGGAGGCAAGCAGACTTGATTTCAGAATTTTCCATCAATGAGTCTTTTGGACCACTGTGGTAAGCATAACTCCGTTCTGTGCCCTGCACTGTCTTTTGATGATTATCCTAGACACACTTCAATGCAACGTCCCGGCCGGGGTCTGGTCATTTTTTCCCAGCATCCTTTGTCAGCCTAGGAGTGCTCCTCCTGGCCCCTTCCCTGGTGCTAGACGCCTCCTTCTATCTTTGAGAAACAGCAAAAGCTTTGGGAATTTACCCCATTTTATAGAGCCTGTCTCTAGCTAGATACACTCTTTTGAGAATTGTCAACAGTATCAAGCGGAACCAGGCCCTGAAAGCCACCTCTCAGGGTGCATCAGGGCCACTTTCCAGTCCATGTCCTCCATGTCACCCATATATCGCTCCCATTGGCTCAAGAGATTACCTAGGTTATCTGGGATATTATTAATGATCACTCTATAGATGGTCAAAACCGCTCCACGCACAAGCGGAACCTTTAACAAGTGACTCTCCAGGAGGACGTATCTAGGTGATCCAACCTTTCCACCACCTCAGCTACCAGGGTATATCTAAGTTGTGTATATTTGTAGTACTGCATGTCTGCTAGTTTGCACTCTTCCTCTAGATGCACAAAAGATTCCACAGTTCCCCCTCAGTCACATCCCCAATGGGGGAGATGCCTATAAGGGCCCAATGGGCGAAGTACTGTAGCTTCCCAACTTCCCGCAACATATCGCCCTCCCACAGAGGTGTGGCCATGATCACTCGTCCCTTCCACTCCACATGTGCCTTAGTCCTGTCCCAGGCCACTAACACCGCTTGTGCCAGGACCCGTATGGCAGATCTACCATTCCCATTTTCCTATTGTAGAAGATGTGTCTCCAACTGGGACTTTTCATGGAGTATCTCTCAAGGCGCACTGTGGAGTCATCCATTGGGGAATGAACCCAAACTTTGATCACTTGGAGCTATGAGGCCCAATAGTGTGCCCTGAAGTAAGGGAGGGCATCCCACCATTGTAGACCGAACCACTCCATTTTTAACAGTAGATTGGACCTTATTTAGAATCTGGCAAAGCAGGAGCACCTCCGTAAATTGAGGATGCTCCTATCAGCAAAAAAGGTGGTTTACCCTCTCTATTGTCCGCGGAAGCACTATTTTAATACTGGTGCAGCCTTTGCGGTCTCTGCCACAGTAAACATGTGACCCAGTGGCCCATCAGCCTATAGGCCCCCAGGGTCTTCTTGCTCAGTTACGGCAGGGAAATGCGGAACGGTCTCCACGTGCCAGGAACTGGCGACCCACCACTCTGGCAGGACGTTTACTCTGGGCTAAATTACACTATGTTTTATCTGGTATTCTGAATCCTTGATTTTTGTTAATTTTTGGAATTAGGTTAGAGCAGCAGAAAGTTGGAAGTGTTGTGAACTGCCTATTTTATTGCACATTACTAAACCATTTAAATCCAAAATCAGTCGATCAGGAAGGTATACTGGTCAACAAGAGCAGGACACTGTAGCAGTGACAATGTTGAGACAGTTCTTTTGTTAATGACAGCCTTTAAAAAGGTAACATTAATTGTAAAAAGATATGTTTGATCCAAAGCAATATGAGGAGGAACAATTGTCAGAACGAGTCCCTGCACCTTGAAAAGGCATTTGCAATGCAATAGGTCTCGCATTTAGGAGAGTTTGAGCTAATGGCACTGTAAATGCCGATCGTATTGAATTTAAGAAAACAACAAAGAAAAGCGCTTCGAGGTCCTTTGCACTGAAGCACCTTCATCATCTGCGATTGAAGCACATCAGCACAAGAATTTCATGTCGTTGAAGTCTTGCAAATTATTCAACTTGGCCAGTGCTGCCCGATAAGTTGCCAACCTCGCCATGAAGGTATCATTTAATGTTCTACACTGCCGCAAATAAATCAGAGGAAATCCTGTAGAGAGGGAAGTCTCTCTATTTACATATAAGTGTCCTCTCTGCCTGCTGTGGGTAGCCTAGGCACAGATGTCAGAGGATGATGAAGAAGCCGTCAGTGAGTTAAAGTGGCCTGGTTTTAGAACACGGGGAGAAAATTACAAAAAACAATTTGATGGACAGAACGTAGATCAATGTCTTACATTTACCCCAGTACAATGATCTGGGCCTAAATCCATCGTTTTTTGCACTCCACACCACCCTGGGTCAGATAATGGCTTTATGCAAATCAGCTCTGACCCTGTGCCCCATGGGAACAGTCCAGTCCGAACTACAACAGCCATATCTTTCCCAGACCGGAATCAAGCATCCGAGGACCGGACCGGTTTCGAGGTAACACCTCTCATCAGCCCGGCTAGCTTGACTCCAGTGGTGTGGAGGCTCTGGGACCCACGTCTGAGCTACCCCAGTACACTCAGGGAGAAAATGACAAAAAACAATTTGATGGACAGAATGTAGATCAATGTCTTACATTCACCCCAGTACAAGGATCTGGGCCTAAATCCATCGTTTTTTGCACTCCACACCACCCTGGGTCAGATAATGGCTTTATGCAAATCAGCTCTGACCCTGTGCCCCATGGGAACAGTCCAGTCCGAACTACAACAGCCATATCTTTCCCAGACCGGAATCAAGCATCCGAGGACCGGACTGGTTTCGAGGTAACACCTCTCATCAGCCCGGCTAGCTTGACTCCAGTGGTGTGGAGGCTCTGGGACCCACGTCTGAGCTACCCCAGTACACTCAGGGAGAAAATGACAAAAAACAATTTGATGGACAGAATGTAGATCAATGTCTTACATTCACCCCAGTACAAGGATCTGGGCCTAAATCCATCGTTTTTTGCACTCCACACCACCCTGGGTCAGATAATGGCTTTATGCAAATCAGCTCTGACCCTGTGCCCCATGGGAACAGTCCAGTCCGAACTACAACAGCCATATCTTTCCCAGACCGGAATCAAGCATCCGAGGACCGGACCGGTTTCGAGGTAACACCTCTCATCAGCCCGGCTAGCTTGACTCCAGTGGTGTGGAGGCTCTGGGACCCACGTCTGAGCTACCCCAGTACACTCAGGGAGAAAATTACAAAAAACAATTTGATGGACAGAATGTAGATCAATGTCTTACATTCACCCCAGTACAAGGATCTGGGCCTAAATCCATCGTTTTTTGCACTTCACACCACCCTGGGTCAGATAATGGCTTTATGCAAATCAGCTCTGACCCTGTGCCCCATGGGAACAGTCCAGTCCGAACTACAACAGCCATATCTTTCCCAGGCCGGAATCAAGCATCCGAGGACCGGACCGGTTTCGAGGTAACACCTCTCATCAGCCCGGCTAGCTTGACTCCAGTGGTGTGGAGGCTCTGGGACCCACGTCTGAGCTACCCCAGTACACTCAGGGAGAAAATTACAAAAAACTATTTGATGGACAGAATGTAGATCAATGTCTTACATTCACCCCAGTACAAGGATCTGGGCCTAAATCCATCGTTTTTTGCACTCCACACCACCCTGGGTTAGATAATGGCTTTATGCAAATCAGCTCTGACCCTGTGCCCCATGGGAACAGTCCAGTCCGAACTACAACAGCCATATCTTTCCCAGACCGGAATCAAGCATCCAAGGACCGGACCGGTTTCGAGGTAACACCTCTCATCAGCCCGGCTAGCTTGACTCCAGTGGTGTGGAGGCTCTGGAACCCACGTCTGAGCTACCCCAGTACACTCAGGGAGAAAATTACAAAAAACAATTTGATGGACAGAATTTATTTTATTTATTTTTATTTTTAGAGTTTTCTATAGCGCGAACTTGAACCGATTAGGTTATCAGAGCGCTTTACATAGCACCAGTTCTGTTACATGTTATCACAGCAGTTTACATAGAATCAGTTACGTTACACATTTCAGGAACTTGAACCGATTAGGTTATCAAGGCGCTTTACATAGCACCCGTTCCGTTACATGTTATCAAAGCACTTTGCATAGAATCAGTTACGTTACACATTTCAGCACGTTTCTTTTTGTTCTAGTGAGTAGGGTATCTCTTCACACGGGGGAAGGTATACACCTGGCTATATTCCAACAGTCACACAGGCGACTAGTCGTTTACAGCTATAAATCTAAACACAGGGAGGGGATACACATGGATACAATCTAATAATCACTTAGAGGTCTAAAGCGAATACCATTAATTAGAGTTATTCATAGGAGTGGATGCAGTCACAGCGCACGGTCTACTGCCTATACTAGTGATTAGAGTTATCTCTATGTACATAGGGAGGGGATACACCTGGATATACTCTAAGAGTCACATAGCAATGGGAGCACAACGGTCTACTGCATATACTAGTGATTAGAGTTATCTCTATATAGAATGTAGATCAATGTCTTACATTCACCCCAGTACAAGGATCTGGGCCTAAATCCATCGTGGCTTTTGTAGTTCGGACTGGACTGTTCCCATGGGGCACAGGGTCAGAGCTGATTTGCATATCGCCATTGTCTAACCCAGGGTGGTGTGGAGTGCAAAAAAAAGATGGATTTGGGCCCAGATCTTTGGACTGGGGTGAATGTGTGACATTGATCCACATTCGGTCCATCACCTGTTTTGTTTGCAAATTCGCCATAAGTGCGCTGGGGATGCTCAGACGTGGGTCCCAGGCACTCCACACCACTGGAGTCAAGCTAGCCGGGCTGATGAGAGGTGTTACCTCGAAACCGGTCCGGTCCTCGGATGCTTGATTCCGTTCTGGGAAGGACATGGCTTTTGTAGTTCGGACTGGACTGTTCCCATGGGGCACAGGGTCAGAGCTGATTTGCATATCGCCATTGTCTAAGCCAGGGTGGTGTGGAGTGCAAAAAACCGATGGATTTGGGCCCAGATCTTTGGACTGGGGTGAATGTGTGACATTGATCCACATTCGGTCCATCACCTGTTTTGTTTGCAAATTCGCCATAAGTGCGCTGGGGATGCTCAGACGTGGGTCCCAGGCACTCCACACCACTGGAGTCAAGCTAGCCGGGCTGATGAGAGGTGTTACCTCGAAACCGGTCCGGTCCTCGGATGCTTGATTCCGTTCTAGGAAGGACATGGCTTTTGTAGTTCGGACTGGACTGTTCCCATGGGGCACAGGGTCAGAGCTGATTTGCATATCGCCATTGTCTAACCCAGGGTGGTGTGGAGTGCAAAAAAACGATGGATTTGGGCCCAGATCTTTGGACTGGGGTGAATGTGTGACATTGATTCACATTCGGTCCATCACCTGTTTTGTTTGCAAATTCGCCATAAGTGCGCTGGGGATGCTCAGACGTGGGTCCCAGGCACTCCACACCACTGGAGTCAAGCTAGCCGGGCTGATGAGAGGTGTTACCTCGAAACCGGTCCGGTCCTCGGATGCTTGATTCCGTTCTGGGAAGGACATGGCTTTTGTAGTTCGGACTGGACTGTTCCCATGGGGCACAGGGTCAGAGCTGATTTGCATATCGCCATTGTCTAACCCAGGGTGGTGTGGAGTGCAAAAAAACGATGGATTTGGGCCCAGATCTTTGGACTGGGGTGAAGGTGTGACATTGATCCACATTCGGTCCATCACCTGTTTTGTTTGGTTTTAGAACACGGGCATGATTGGTGGAATGGGTACTCGTGGGTAAATCGCATGAGAGGTGACACTACCACTTTAAAGGGAAAACCATCCTCACCATACATCATCATCAACATAATAATAGATAGTCTTATTCATATAGGTATCAGTGGCATTATCATTGTTGTAAGTATTATTATTATTACTATCATTATTATGATTATTATCAGTAGTAGTTGTAGTATCATTATTATCCATGCTATCAGTGCTAAAAAAAAAATAATAATAATAATAATTCATCGCAGCACACACGATTCCCCAGGGTCAACATGCTGTTTCCCTATCATAGAAATGATCACATACACTGTACAGTGAGTAAACCAGTTTGACCGCTTCCGGAGGCAGCTCAGTGGGCTTTGTCGATGGTTTTTACTGCAGAGCTATGTGTGCGCAGCCTGTAGACCGCAGCATCAACGCTCCTGTGGCTCGGGGTTTTATCCTTTCAGGGTCGATAACATGAATCCTATGGGGGTGGCAGCAAACGCTACGTACTGAAGAGGCTGATATCCACCGTGTGACCGCAAACTCGAACAATGTGGGATGCCCCCGTCTTACTAGCTCTTCTTGTAACCTATATATTTACTGACGTCATTAGAATTATCATGGGGAAGGTTCTTTTTTTGGGGGGGGGGGGGGGTGGCTGGCTGGCGTGAAATGTAAAGCATTTCCATAGCAAACTCCAGGTAACTACCGGAAATCAAAGATAATTCGGTGTGTGAAAGCACTTGCTGCAAAGATCTGTGTGTGAACTACAAGTCACGGCTCGATCTCTGTGGGTGGAGCAGACACAGCTTTCATTGGTAGGATATTGATAAAAGGAGCTTCAATTCACCTGTTATTTACAGTGCTTCGAAGCTGCGCGGCTAGCAGCAGGTGCTATGTTACCCATTCACGATTACTTCGCTGCTTGCTTCTGGGCCCAGATGCAGGGTGTAGCGCGTGCTGGGGCAGTGGGGTGGGGGGTGGCTCTGCTCTCCGTGAGGATTAAATGGTTTAGGTTTCTTGCTTTGTTTATTTGTAGCAGAGGGGCAAAGACGCATCAATAGTGTCGTAGGCAACACTAGTGCCGAGGATAACGGGCTTCTCTGCCCCCTAGTCGAATAAGAGTCATAATAAGGGTGGGCCACTCACCCCATGGGCCTCTGTGCCACTGCACCTGCTACAGCAACGAGGGTTGTCCAGGCCCTGCTGACAAGGTAATGTAATGTAATGTAATTTATGTATACTTGTAAAGCGCACTGTTACCTCGTTACGTGGCGTCCTGGCGCTGTATACCGCTGGGGAACCCGTCCTGGCTTTCCCTGTGAGAGGGCATCCACAAGGTGAAGCCAGGCATCCCCAGCGCTGCTGGGGCCGTTGTGGAGATTAAGCAAGCTATTGCCCAGAGTTGCAGAGTGGGACCCATGGTTAGCGTAGGCACCAAGGCGAGAATTATCGAGTCCGCGGACATTGACCCAAGACCCTGCGGCGTCGGGAATTGAACCCTGGTCCCGGGCCGACTACTGCTTCAGGGTCTGCTGCTTCTAACCAGCGAACCACACTTCTCCACAAGGCAATTGCAAAGGGGAGTTTGCCCTTGCCAGGCAGCCCAGCCTCATAAGACGCTCGTGTCCCTGGCACTGCTTCGTTTTAAGGTGACAACGTGGATTCGTGATCAAAGAAATAAATGTATCAAAAGTCACACCTTGTTTTACAAAGTATTTGCTGCATTATGCTCGCTTGGTGCAAATAACAGCTGAACAGGTTAAACCTCCCCCCCCCCCACCCCCTCCCTCAATGGTACTTCATTCAGTCGACCCCAAAATTTGAAAGGCCGGGTCTTCCACAGCGAGAATCCGAACCTGTGACGTTAATTTGGACACACAGCAGGTGCACACAAACATACATTGTCGCCTCATTAATCTCATATTTACAAGTTTCATTTACGGAGCGAAACAAACACACATCTCTCCGTGAAGGAGCAGTATTGAAACTGGGCATGATCCTGCACACACATACACACACGCGCGAACCTTCGATTGATGCAGAAGCACCGGGGCCCAGAGGCTTAAGAAGCCCACCAAATCCTGGATATTGCTGTAAACACCCGCCACAAAGCCCACTTCCTTTCTTGCACTAGCGCCCATGGTGCACTAACTGAGCACGCACACGATTGTGCATATACACACCCACACTATAGTTTAAAACAAGTAATACGAAACCCCACTGCGAAGCATACATCGCGTGACACTTTATCCCCCTTCCAAAATGACTCATGCGGGCTCATTCCGCAAAGGGCTTTAGGGCTCAGCGTGCAATCACCGGGATGGCAGCGTGAGAACACCAGCCAGTGCAAGACACCAACCTCTCTCCCCAGAGGATCAGCTTAAAATGACAGGCATGAACATCACGGTGCTGCGACTGAGGCCGGCAATGGGGTATAGATCTACACTGCCCTGATTAATAAAGTAAGGGTTTCTCTCAGTAGCGCACATAGGCTTTCATTCCTCATGCTGCTGGCTGGAATGCGGTCCCCCATTGTGGACACTGGCTTAAGAAAAACCAGCACCGCCTCTCTCCTACCTCCTCCACCGCCGAGGAACGCGCAGGAATGACTGCCAAAATGCAAAAAAAAATATTTTTTAAATAGCCGGACACGCAATAATGAATCCCGCAACTCCCGGACTGGTGACCTGACTCATGGTTGCCATGGCAATATTTTAGAAAATATGCTTGCGACACCGTAAGTCACGTCACCCAGTCCTCGAAAGGCGGGATCACAGCCGGACAAATCATCCGAACACGGGCTTTGTCCAGTGGCAGGCCTCCGTTTGGCAAGGCCGGCCAATGGAAGAAGGGGCGTGGTTTCATGCCCCTTCTTGCTAACAAGAACTCTCGCCTGCAACAGCGCATGCGCTGCAACGCAGGCTTCGACCTAAAAATGAGTGAATGAAGCGTGGGGGGTACTCAATCTGGAGCTCAACCTGATTTCCAAAGAAAAGTGTATTCTTGGAAAGGGAGATCAGCACCAAGGCACACCAGCTTATATTACTAGCTACTAAACAAACAGAGGAAGGGAGAGAGAGTATTATGGTTGGATTCGTACTCCCAAGGCTAATTTATGAAAACAACAAGAATCCACCAGGTTTTGTAAGTGAAAGTTTGCCTCACGATGGCAAGGAGCACTTAGTGTTTTTTAAAATACCCCTCACACACCAAAAGGACCCTTGGTGTCATGCTTCATCATAGGGGTCTTCGCACCCTTCTACAGGATGCGGCGTGCTGCGACCTACGACTACGCAGGAGCACTTTTAATAGACTATGTATGGTGCATGTGAGCTTTTTTAACTGAGTGAATGGTGGGTTACGTGAAAAAAACTTAAAAAGCACCTGGCTCGTGGGACACTGAAAGAACCTTTTATTCGGTCCATGGGCTGGTACTAGTAAAAGAAGTGAAGTGCGAGGTATTGATGTCGTGATTATGTACATCACCTCATGTGTGCGTCGACATGTTACGGAGTCAAAGCTCCTTCTTCAGGACAGGGTGCACAACTTCCCCACCTTACTCACGTATCTCTATGCAAATAGCGTTGTATTTACAAAAAATCAAAAAACTAGCCTTCTTAACTTCTGGGGATGGGGGATTGCCAATCTGCAATGAACTTAATGGGAGTTCTGGTCCATGTCAGCCCAGACGCGGCTGCCCTGGACCAGAACTCCCATTGAGTTCATTGCAGATTGGCAACCCCCCACCCCCAGACGTTAAGAAGGCTCATGATGCTAAAAGCATAACGAAGACAAGTAGTGCGATCCGCCAAAAACTTGAGCTATACCGCTGTAAGTACATTGTAGCCTATAGAACACACACATTTATTTCTGTGTTTTTTGTTTTTTTGTAAATACAACGCTATTTGCATAGAGATACGTGAGTAAGGTGGGGAAGTTGCGCACCCTGTCCTGAAGAAGGAGCTTTGCCTCCGAAACATGTCGACGCACACATAAGGTGATGTACATAATCACGACATCAACACCTCGCACTTGACTTCTTTTACTAGTACCAGCCCGGGGACCGAATAAAAGGTTCTTTCAGTGTCCCACGAGCCAGGTGCTTTTTAAGTTTTTTTCACGTAACCCACCATTCACTCACTTAAAAAACCTCACATGCACCATACATAGTCTATCAAAAGTGCTCCCGCGCAGTCGTAGGTCGCAGCACACCGCATCCCGTAGAGGGGTGCGAAGACCCCTATGATGAAGCATAACACCAAGGGTCATTTTGGTGTGTGAGGGGTATTTTAAAAAACACTAAGTGCTCCCCGCCATCGTGAGGAACACTTTCACTTACAAAACCTGGTGGATTCTTGTTGTTTTCATATATTACTAGCTAGACATGAGTGACAAATGCTCTAGTGTATCCAGCAGAGAGTGCCATTGCAGGAGACTATGAAGAAGACAAGCATCAGTCTGTCTGCGACACTCAGGAATTCTCTGAGGTAGTATCAGAATGATTCTTCAGAACCCTCAGCCATCAGAGAATGGAGCAAAGTCATTATCAGTAGGAAATGTCCAAGGGACGATTGGGGTAATAGCAAATTCTCTACAGTGGCAGTGGACTAACACAACCCAGTGTCCCCACTTGCACATCTAAGACAAGCAGCACACTTAGTTACGCTGCAACAGCCACAGTAGGTCTGCTTTGACAAGAGAGCAATCGCATAGATGGGACCTCAAACAGGACGATCCAAGTTCCCTTGTATTCTTTCCATGGTTTCCAGCTGCATAGACATTTGGGACTCCTACCATTAGGCCAAAACAGTGGCTCATTTCTGACCACCGCATCACATGCCAGGTGTGGTTGGATCCACGACAGCAAACCACCGACCTCAGCATTCCCAAATCTACAGTAGTAGGTAACATGTTACGTTCACAGGCCAAAGCTTCTCCACCCAGACCGAGTCACAAGTATTGAGCAAATATTCATCACTGGTGGTCGTTGGCCCACGCGTTTCAACACATGGCCATTGAACCCGAGCAGCTGCAGTATCAGCAGCTGCAAGAAGTATAACAGCTCCTCCTGGACCAGTGACACATAGAGCTGTAAAAGCAGGTCAGCAAGGAAGTGGCCTGATGCTGCCATAAAATAAGCCTGAGGACCACCCCACGGCGAACACAACTGTAAGTACAAGTATTGAAAAGACATTCGATGAGGCGAAGGACAAAGCAATTCTGTTCAATTATAAGCTGAATAGTAAGGTTTTTACATGAGAAACTGCTTATAGCCAAATGCTCAGTCCTGCCCAGAACAGCAAGCAGCTCAGTTTCTGGTTCAGATTAGAAAGAGCCTTAAATTCACTGGGGAATCAGACTCTGACACTACCAACGACTCCAATGTCTTCAGAAAGCCTTGTTCCTGTGGTGTAACACGTCAGAAGGTTATTGATCATCATCTGAGTGATATTGGCCAGCTGGATTGCTTTTTGTGCTGGTGCAAGGCCAAAATGCTCATGTCATAGTCCCAAAGGCAGGTACTGACTTGCACCAAGATTTGATATTGTGCAGCTGTACTTCAAAATTGGTACCATAGATGATATTCATACACTAGCCTAATCTCTGTCCAAAATAAACTCATAGCTGCCCCACTTATTCTAAGGTCTTCCCTCCAAACTGTATTGCTGAGCTACAGGCCCAAAAAATCTTCACCAAGAATGTGACATGAGCCACATCTCTAGCGGTCATTTTGGTTAGTTCCCTCAGTCTTGAAATTCACATCAACAAAATCACTAAGCATTCTAGATTTCCCGTGAATCCGTAAAGTCAGACCCTTCATTACCAAATAAATCTAAAACATCTAAAATCTACCCTCCTTTCTGCGGATAGGCTGATCACTCAAGCAAGAACATTCGGCAGAATTACTTCACACAACTTGCACCACTATTGTACCACCGCTGACCTCTGTCAGTTGTACCGCTACTGGACCCAATATGTCAAATTCTTGTCACCACACAGTGGTTCAAGTGAGCCCCATGGCTCCAACATTGGACTAGCCACACCGGCACCCTGCCCTCTTTCCCACAAGTGCTGCTTATTACAAATATGCATATCTTATGTACCTTACTATTGCATTTCTGGTTTCTATATATGTTTAATCACTGCAGCCTACACTAACCCTGGGCACAGTACTACGCTACGCTAACGGAACGTAGTTTGTACTAATTCGCACTCCGCAAATTGCACGTAGCACAGTACAAAAACTGTGCCTAATCAAGCAGCGTAGCAGTTAAATCGACAACATCCTCAAATGCTTTGATAAAGCAATTTTACATGCTTAAAAGCATATAACCAATTCACAAAAGGGAACTTTTTCATGATTTTGGGGTCCCCCCTAACCTAGGGGGAGGACCAAGCAGATGCCTTGAACATAAAGCGTATAAACAAAAAGCTCATCTTGTTGAACTTCGGTGGTGGTCCCATCCTCTTAGGACCACCCCATGTACAGTTATTGCAAAAAACAATCCCAACCAAAGGTCCTGCAAAGCATTATGGGACGAGATTAGCAGTAGGCAGTGAATATTATAGTATCCAATATCGAAATAATTCTACAAAGAGCTGCAGTTCAACTAGTCGTTATTAGATGTCCCTCACAAGACAAATGCAAAGCATTGAAATTATTCTTACATCAAGCTGCAGTTCCACTAGTCATTACTAGATATCCCTCACGAGTCAAATGCAAAACCATTGAAACCCTTTCATCAAGCATTTGCATTTGACCGTGAGGGACATCTAGTAACCACCAGATGAACTGCAGCTCTTTGTAGAATTATTTTGATATTGAATACTGTATAATATTCACTGCCTACTGCTAATCTCATCCCATAATGCTTTGCAGGGCCTTTGGTTGGGATTGTTTTTTTTTGCCAATAACTGTGCTTGGGGTGGTCCAAAGAGGATGGGACCACCGCCGAATTGCTGTGCCTGCCTTCCACAATGCTGGCTCTACCTCTTGGGGAACGGCTGATACCTCTGCTCTGCACACTGAAAGAAGAGAAGGAGTCCTGTAAACAACGTGCTCCAGGACTGTACTTGCCTTCCACAATGCTGGCTCCACCTCCTGTGGGGCGTCTGATGTGCCTGCCCTGCACTGTGAAAGGGAAGGAGAAGTCTGGTGAACAGAGTGCTTCAGAACTGGTTTGGACTGGGCAAAGGCCCCTCTCCCCTCAGAGAACAAAGGATTTTGGGGAATAAATATTGGGACCCTGATCCCATGAAATTAGATCACTTTGGACTACAAGAAGAAACCTTTACTGAGGAGAGGAACCTGAAGAAACTTAGGAGAGACTATTCCCAAGCTGAAATGCTGCTTGGGGTATTGGCCTGCAGTGGTTGCCTTACTGCCAAAGGAAGGAGAAAGGAACTTTGTGTACTTTGCTTTCAACTTGTGAAGGATCTCCAAGGGCTTGGAAAAGAGCTTGCCTCCTGCTGAAGTCTCAGGGACAACAGGCTTCACCCCCCAGCTCCCCAGAGTTCTTTGGAATTGCTTGCTGCTGTTTTGGGCCTTCTGAGGGACTGCGTGTCGCAAGGAGCTGGAAGCGCGACTCAACGAGAAGAAGTGGTCGCCGTTTCGCTGTGCCTGCCGTCGCAACTCCGAAGGAGGATGTCGCCGCTGGAACTGTTGCACTGAACCGCATCGGAGAGAAGCATGCCGCAATGAAGAGGAAGCGTGTCGCCGTCGCTGCTGCTGCCGTCGCAACTCCGAAGGAGGGTGTCGCTGCTGGAACTGTCGCATTGCACCGCATCGACCAAGAGCACCTCGCATCCCGGAGAAGCGCACCGCCATCAGAGCTGCTGCCGTCACATCTTGGATGTCGCTGCTGTAGTTGTCGCATCGAGCGGAAGCTTCACACATCGTGGGAGAAGAGCGTCGCCGCTGTAGCTGTTGTCGTCGCATCGTAAGGGTGTCGCCGCTGCAGTCCACACATTGAACCGAGAGCTTCTCGCATCCCCGAGAAGCGTGCCGCATCTGTAAGATCTTGACGTCTTTATTTCTTTGTATCTGAACTTTGCCGCATTTCCCATCGCTGCAACATTGCTTGTCGTGGAAGCACAACATTGACGCAGAGTGTCGCATCTAAGAACTGAACTGAACTAAGCTTAAATCTACCATCTTAAAGTAATCATAGTGTGTATTTTTGTTGTTTATGGTCATGTGGTAACTCTATATAAAGTCTACTTATTTTTTATATAAAACCTGTGTGGTGTCCATTTGTAGTGTTGTCACTGGGTTACTGTATGTGGTCACAACTGCTTAACTTACAACGCCTCTGAGATAAAGCCTTGCTGCTTGTGCCAAGCTACCAAGGGGGTGAGCAGGGGTTATTTTAGGAGTGTAATCCCCTTTTCCTGACTAGAGGAGAGGGTCCCTATTTGTCACACGTACCTACCTGTGCCAACTAGAGACCCCCAAATCTAACAATGGTTAATGTGGTGTTTTTACCCATGCCCTTCCCTTCATTGAACCGACCCCCAATTTTACTTTCAACAATATCTCTCACTCTCCCAATAAGACTGGTAGTATTGTCCCCCAAATCAAGTTTAACCACACGTGCACACCTTTCGACATTTTGGCTTAAGGCACAATAAGCAAAAATCATCAAATGCAGAATCACCAATCACCCACAAATGTGTAAAACTCCAAACTTGAGATCTGATTCTAACTTTTTCAACACATTAAAGTAATTACCTAATGACTCACAGGTTGTTTGTTTCCTGGAGAAAACTTTTTAACAATCACCTTAGGCATAAAATAATTATCCAAATCTGTGAGTGAGGTATCCCCGGTAAAAGTGGTTTAGTAATTTGTTTGAAAACTTTGAGGCTCTGTGTAATCAACGAGTTTAACAATATCCTCTTTCTGCTCAACGAACATAACATACTTTTTATCAACTGATGGAGTTATTTATTTATTTATTTATTTATTTTTATTGAGAGTTCAAATATAGCAATACAAGACAATTGAAATCCAATTAGTACAGTACGAGGAAGGAAAATACTGGAAAACATTCATACAAATTGTCGTTTTAACATTTAAGTTATAAAGTGCAAAGTTGTGTAAGAGCAGACAATTAGTGAACTAGTTCGAATAACCAAAAGATTTTGTTTAGAATTGAAAGAGTACATAGCATACATATATAATGAACGTGTTCACATTTAATATTCCAAAGCTAAGTTCTAAAGTGCAGCGTGCGAAGGTAGAACCATCGTAATAGACTAATAAATATTTTCAATAAAGCATAAATCAGGTTAAGTAATAACAAGAGAAATCTAAACATCGAACACACTCCAATATTTATCATATTTTTTGAGAGCCCCTGATCCAAGGGCATATTTTTTCTCCCTACCCTGGATTCGCTGTAATTTTGCCTTCCATACCTGGAAGGATGGGACAGAATCTGTTCTCCAGGACTGTAATACAAGGGATTTAGCTATTAGAGAAGCTATAAAAAGGGGCTCATCATATTGGGTGTGGAAAGGAGAGCAGCCTAGGATGGGAATTAGGTCGTTGAATATAATATTTGTTTTAAGGACAATTGAAAGATATTTTTCTATTTCCTTCCATAAAACCTGTATTTTTGGACACTCCCAGATAATGTGTTTCCAAGTGCCTTTTTCTTCACATCGAAAGCATTTATCGGCTACGAGGGGGAAGATATTATGTAAAAAGGACGGGGTTCTATATATTAACCATGTATTGTAGAATTGCATACGTTTAAAGTTTGCTCCTCGAAAGATGGTTTTATTGAATTTGTTTATTTTGTCCCAAACCTGTTGATTAATTATAATATCTTCCCTTTTTTTCCATCGTTCAATTATCTTGCTGTAAAAGTCCTGGTCCTTACTTTCTATTAATATTTTAATCCAGATACTCATTTTCTTTTGTGTTTTATTATTAAGGGTACTGGAAATATTTTCTTTGTGGGATAAATTTCCTATATTGAGTTCCCTGAGTTTTGGACTTATCGTAATAAATGACCAGTTCAGAATTGTGTGCGAGTGAATTAACTGGCTGTAAATTTCATCTCAGGATTTCCACCTATTTCCCAGTAGGAAGTTTTCAATTTTTTCAAAACCATTTTGCTTCCAAAGAGTTATTATATTTTTGTCCATACAACCTGCTTCTCCCAGGCTAAAATTCATTAAATTCGTCTTATTACTTACATTGGGTAAATCATAAAATCTAAAAAACTGAGTTTTGACCTTAAAAATCCACTGCAAAGTTTTATATCATACTTTTTTGGGGTCTTTCGTGGTTCTAACCAGATCATAGATTTTCAATTCCAACAACATCCTTTTCATAAAAAAATTATCTGTCTCATGACAATCTAGAGAAAAAAAAAACCTATGGCTGTAATATGCAAAAGACGCAAAATAATATTCTTTGATATTTGGGAGGGACAGCCCTCCTTGTGTGGAAGATAAATATAAAGTGCTCAGTGCAAGTCTGGGGGATTTTTTTGCCCATAGGAAAGAGGAAATCAGAGCTTCTATTTTTTTAAAATATGAGGCCTGGATTGCGCAGGGAATCGCACTGAAAAGGAAATTAAAAAGGGGTAATACCGACATTCGAATTAGCGATGCCCGCCTTATAAGAGACAGGGGTAGTAGATTTTAACGATCTAAAAGTGAACCCACCTTTTTTAATAAAGGTAGAAAATTTAGTAAGTAAAGGTCGTCTAGGCTATCCGATATAAATATACCAAGATATCTCTTTGGATCCGTGTTGTATATCTGTCTGAATTCAGGAACTAAAGTGTCTGTAGTGCAGTTAAGTAGGATAATTTCTGTTTTGTTTACATTAATTTTATAACCCCCTAGCTTTTGAAAGTCAGAGAAGATTTTTAGAATCTTCAATTGACTTGAGGGTTTAGAGTCTAAAAAAAGGGCAATATCATCCGCATATAGTTTTATATTTGTCATTCCTAAAATTGGGGCGGTCTCAGCTTTGATATTCCTAATGGCGATCGCTAGAGGTTCAATAAAAAGTGCAAATAAAATTGGGGACAAGGGGCAGCCTTGTCGTGTGCCTCTAGTGACCTCACAGGACCCAATGTTGGTATTATTGATGATAATTTGTGCCCTAGAATTCGTGTACAAGTGTCGTAAAAGAGAGATAAAAGCATTCGGGAAATTAAAACTATGTAAAACTGCAAACAGACAATCCCAGGAGACTAGATCGAAGGCTTTCTCCGCATCTAAAAACCAAATTTGAGCCTTCACCTTGTTAGTTTTAAAATAGTCTAGCGCCTCCAGTAAAAATGTAGTATTGGATTGGAGATGCCTGCCTGCAATAAAACCGCACTGATCATAAGCTATTAGTGATCCTATTAGTTTATTTAATCGGTTTGCTAAAAGTTTAGTAAAAATTTTATAATCTGTGTTTAGAAGGCTAATCGGTCGGTAAGAATTTATATTTTCCTTGTCCTTTCCCTTTTTTAAAATACTGACCACCACCGCTGTGTGAAAAGAGTCCGGTGGGGGACCACCTTGGAGTAAATTATTAATTAATTCCAAGAATTCTTTACGCAATATTCCCCCAAATTTTGTAAAGAATTCAATGGGAAGGCCATCCTGACCATTGGCTTTGCCATTGGGGAAAGACTCTATCACTTCATCTAGTTCTGATAATGTGAAATCCTGTGTGAGGTAGTGCTTGCCCTCAGCATCCATTTTAGGTATTTCCAATGGCTGAAGAAAATCTGTGATAGATTCAGGTGTGGTCCCCGCAGATGCTTGATATATCCCCTCGTAGTGTTTTAAAAACAGCTCATCAATGGCAGTGGTGGTCTTAACTTGATTTTTAGTGATGGGGCCAGTTAACTGATCTATTCTGTTACGAGCCTGCTTTTCTTTAGATTGCCAGGCCAGAAGCTTTCCTGTGTACTCACTCTCCTCATAGATTTTTTGTGCCTGAAAATTACTATTTATCTCACCTAGTTCATAATAAAATTCCTTCATCTTACGCTTCGCCTCATGGAGATTGTGGCTGGAAATCTGGGATCTAGCCCTATAATGCTCTTGGGTAGCCTGTGACAGTTCAGTTTGAAGTTTGATTTTCTCCTCCCGTTTTGCCTTAAGCTTGGGGATCTCTTTAGATGTGATTATTCCACGTAAAGTAGCTTTAAATGCATCCCAGATTATGTTTAAAGGAGCTGTACCTCTATTCTGTGAAAAAAATAGCTCGATCTTTTCATTAATATCAGTGCACCATTGTTGGTCAAGGAGGTTGAGTTTATTAAAAAAAACATCTATTTATAGATCTTGCTTCATAGTTCCCCAGTTTGACCTCCATGCAAAGAGCCGCATGATCCGAAAAGGCATTGGGTAGGTAAGCGTAATTATATAATTCTAGATCGTGGGAGGACAAGAAAAAATCCAGCCTTGACGCAGAATTATATTTTGCTGAATGGCATGTGTACTCACGCTTGGTGGGATTCAAATTACGCCAATGGTCAATAACGTCAAGATCTATCTTGCAGCCTTGAACAGCTAAGGAGACTTGGGGTTTATTCTGTTGACGGTCTTTCTTGGAAGAGTCCAATCGAGGGTTTTGTAATAGGTTAAAATCACCCCCCCCAAATAATTGGTCCAGAAAGGCCGGTTGATGCCTGCTTAACCTGTAAAATAGGTTGTGGGTCGTCCAAAATAGGTGCGTAAATTGTGGCAAGGATAACGTTGACATTATTTAATTTACCGTGTGCGACTGCCCATCTGCCTCTAGGATCTATGCACGATCCTTCAAGGTTGAAACCTACATGTCTTCCTATTAGAATGGAAACTCCTCTCCTATCAACTGATGGAGTTGATAAAATATTCCTGACAAAATATTCTTTCAATTCCAATTACCTGATAAATGATTCATCACGAGTATGCCAAAACACCACAGGACGTCTATTGGTGACATTTTTAGAACTCATGCTTGTGCAATGGTGGATTTCTTCGTACTATATTAAACAGCTGGACTATATCACTGTCCTGCCTTCAACACCACGCACAGAGCAATAGATAAAAATCAACTCGGTAGCAAAATGAACTAAAAGTTATCCAAATAACTAGTAATCCAACAGTAACCCAGTTGAACAAGTGCTGCCCAGCCAATATCTGCAATGTGTTCAAACCTTAAGTACCAGCTGTTATTCACCAAATACCAGTATAGCCTACAATATTAGATCCTACCTGCTCTAGTTCCAGAGACAGAGCAGTCCTCGTCTCTCCAAAAGTAAGAAAATTCACCACTAGAGAATGTGGAGTACAGTGCACCCGCTCTGATCACAGATTAGTGTGCCTGGGTCAATGGCGCGATGACTCCAATGACAAGAAGGCCTCTAAGATGGCCGACACAAATAGACACGCTGTGCGACCAAAAGGAGGCAGACATGAATGCACACTGCAGAATGATGGGACATCACTTCGGCATGTTAAAATTACCATGGAAACTCGACAATAAGTTAGCTTGCATGAAAGAAGACAGAGGTCTCATGCGCCTCAGCTTGCGCTGAAACTTGATGGTTACAACCGTCGAAGAAGAAACGAAACTTGATGATTACTACAGTCGAAGAAGAAATGCAGAACTAGGTAAAGACTTGTGTACCCTCTTTGGAGTGTTGTAGCCTTATAAAATCCTCCAGTGCAACCCTTATGGCTTCAAAGTCCTCAAAGCATTTCTGCGTTGCACATGTGATGCATCCTAAGGTTCTAGATCGCATGTCACCATATTTGTTGTCTTGCGCCTTCGAAATAAGGCCACCTGCCTTGGTTTACTCCTGGAATAAGATGTACTGCAAAAGGAGCATCAACAGATATTGACTGACATCATCCCTTTGCTCACTGACACAACTATTAACCCTAAAACACATGGGGCCACAGAACAGAACGACCAGAACATGGTGTTCTAGATTCCATACACTGACCAAATCCCACAACAAGGTATTCTCGATGTTCTGTTAATTCATAGAACCACAAAATTGCCCTATGAATTACGAAGTAAATAATGGTAAATGAATCTCTGCAATAAAAAGCATTTTGGAGTGCACGTCCATAACCACGAAAAACTATAAGTGTATGTTCCAAGACAAAAATGGGTAGGTTGCATGGGTACATTTGGATGATAACCTACTACGCATGTTTTTGGAGGGTAAGTCAACTCCGGAAAGACTCTACGATAGCCCTCTGAATGTAAGGTCGAATGCAGTTGATACATGTACCCCAACAGTTTTGTTTCATTTTATGGAAAAATATAATAGGAACACTGTATGCTTTAAAAAAAATCTTTTGTGTACCTCAGTCTCAAATACTGTTTTTGAGCTTTGAAAAATAACACATGTTCTCCTCCAACTCATAGAAGTCAGTTTTCTCTACAATTTGTAAGTGTGAAAGAGAAAAAAGTCATCAAGCACTTTCAAAGCATCTGAACATATTTTACAGTAATTACTGTAGGTATTCAGTGAGTTTCACTCTGTTACAGGTGGATATGTGGAATTTAGTGACCCACAACCGTTAACACAAAAAAGAAAAATGCACCGTACACAGTGAAAACTAGGTTTCCATCTCCCACTAGCAATCTGCATTCCATGCCTACTCTAACAGTGACCCTACCTGAGGCCTTTATTTCCTTTCTCGCTCCTTCTCGGTTACTTGTAACTGTCTTTTTAGCTTTTAGTCCCCTCCCCGCTTCTAATAGCCCTTACCCACCTTAGCCGTAACCCACCCCTGATCCACAGTCTTTGGCCACATCTGCGCTCGCTCCAGGAGTGGTCGGTCATATTCCTGCTACTCGTATTCCCCTCCCAAGCCAATGGATCAGCTATTCACCTGTGTCCTCTCAGCCTGCAGACTATTCTCAACCCCTAACTCCAACAATGAGCTGCCTCCCAAGCAGCTTGTTGGCTCTGCTGGTCTGTTCTCAGACACTTGTCTGTCTGACACGCATACCTCACCAACTTTGGGTATATGGTTCTGAGCCCGCTCATCTACAACCTTTCTAATGCAAGCATCGTTATATCCAAAAACTAGCCTCCACCAACATCCAACCCAGGAATCTCAGGCCATCTACATCACCTCGGATCACTCAATAATCTTAAAGAGACTAAAAACAGAACAGGAATATCCTTAGGAGATCACGGCCCAAAGCTGTGGAACAATCTGAGCCCAGTCTGGACAGCAGACCCAACTACCTATGCTTCAAGAAAGTCCTAAATAAGGAACTATTCAGCTTAGCCCGTGACGTGGTCACAGAACTGATGGTTGTGGCCAAGAAATACCTGAAAGGGTTTATGCTCCATAAGAAATTGGACTTCTGCTTCGCAACAATCTTGGACCATCATTTCAACTGTACATGAGCCTGAAGTAGCCACGAGGCACAGTGCAGCACTATCTAAAACTTCCGAATAAACAAATACATTTGCTTGGCAAAACTTTCTCATGCAAACATTTGCGATGAAGTATCTTTAAACCAGTGCAGACATTGTTATGAGCTAGACAGGGATTGTGCTGCGGAAATGAAGATTTCTCAGTCGACAGCAGCACACGCTATTAAGTTGACTGTATGTGCATGTGTTTTAAAGAAAAGGAACCCCTTATTGGGAGGATAATACTTTAAGTCAGCATGTCCTAGTGTTGAACTCAGGCCTCCATTCTCTGGCTATTCACAGACAACAGCCTTCCTTGCTTCATCTCAGTTCATCTGACATGTTGTTGGGTGCCAACATGGAGGATAGTAACACTGAGCCAATCCAAGGAGATTCTTTAAACCGGTCTTCTACCATGTCTGTCTCACTTCCTCAAACTGAAGAGCCACATCCACAAATCCCTTCCAGCAAGGAGCTGGCTAGAGCTTCTTGTTATTACTATAAACCACTCTGCCTGCTATGTACTCAAAACAATTACAGCTTAGCGGGTTGGTACCTTTAATCAGGGTTCAGCTTGTTAATTTCCCTAAAAAACTGTGTTATTTAACTGTAGGGAAGACAAGAGGATTTTGATGAGGCCTGAATATAATGTGTCCTCCTGAATATTGCACAAGATAGCCCCCACTCAATTAAAATAAGACAAGATAATTTAACAACTCTAATTGTGTGCCCTTTGGGTGCACCACCTGTGTTAGAGCACCAATATCAAAGAAAATGCCATTCAAATTAAGTTCAATCAAGTAATGATGTTAAAACGAGGAGCACCGAGGCCAGAGCTTCACGTGACGCCTATGGCCTGCAACCTGACCTCTTCCCCTCCACCCCAGCACCATCTGTATCCACTTGAAGCCTCACCAGAGAATGAGTGCGCTATGGAATGTAGTCCTTCCTGCACGAAGATGTGAACCAGAGTGTAGCAGTTCACTCATCCTCAGAGAGGAAGCTCTTAAAAAACTAGGAACATATTTAATGCTACCGGCCCTGCTGAAAAAGGTATGAAATCTGAAAACCAAAACACAGTTCGAAGGTGACCGGTGGGCAAAAGAATTGTATAGGTTGTGGACAAGCACCTGAAAAAGGGAACGCTATCCCAGCTCACTATCCGGCCTTCTGTTTGTGGTCCAATCAGAGGTATCAAAACAGACAGCCAACTAAATACAGAACAAAACACATTCACAAGAACCACAAATATGCCTCCTTTTCCCGCTTTCCCTCACCCCGCATGTTGTTACAACACGGTTGATACAACGGCCTTGTTGCAACAATGCAATACCATTACCCGCAAGTCATTACAACAACTTGCGGAGGGGGGCGCTGAATGTGAGAATAGTATAATTTACTATTCCAACTCCAGTCTGTGCGGACAGTAGGGAAGGTGTTGGATTTTAAATCCAACACCTTCTCCCCCCCAACGACTTGGGGGGTAATGGTATTGCGTTGTTACAACGCGGTCGTTGTAACGTCCGCGTTGTGACGGATGTGGGGTGTGGTGACTGATGTTTATTTACCCTAATGAACACCTCAAATTTGGTGAGCAAATTTCGTTAAAACTGAAACAAAATTGGTTGTTGTTTTGTCCATTTGAGGTAGACAAAAACGCAGGTCAATCTGCCGAGGTGGGGCAGATGCTACAACTACTGTCTGGATCAGCAAAGCCATCGCGCCCGCTTGGCGTAGGGTGTCGTCGAACTTGAGGACACTGGATCTATATGTTACAGATAAGTTTTTCTAACGCAGTAAACACACTCCTACGAAGGAAATGACTACCAGCCAAGCATCCCAGAGTAAACACTGTAAATTGGGCCTTCAAGAGGACGTCGCTTTATGTTTCTGCTGAAGTAAGCATAGGTGATGTGGGCCTAGATGTGGAAACATATGATTTTCTAAAATTACTTCTGGGAATTTTTGTGAATGAAAACAATTAGAAAATCTATTAGAATCAGACGCGTGTCCAACTCACAGACCAACTTATTTTTGAGAATCAGCTCTACAGTGTTACAGAGAAGAGTAACCGTTGGGGCAAAGCAGGACTAAGGCACAGCAGATTTTCAGGAAGCCAAACCCTGTTACAGAAATATTTCCACTCAGTGGTAGTTCCTGATTTAACATTGTGCGGGAAAGGATGAGGCATAAGAGCACATCCCTAAATCCTGCACAATGCTATCCTCTCATTTTACTGAGCCAACGATGCAGGAAAACCGTCTCATGGCAGGCCATTATTTATTTATTTATTTATTTAAAGAGTTTTTTATAAAGCGCTGGCTAGACCCGAAGGTATCAGAGCGCTTTACATGAGAATCAACAATGTAACAGAAAAAGATCAACTATTACATAATAAATCAAAAAACATTGGGAGAGGAGAGAAATGAGAGAGAAAAGTAGTGGAGGGGGCAGGGGAGGTGAGAAAGGGAGGATACTGGAAGAGACAACAAGGAGAGACCTTAGGAAGTCTGTCTAAAAACTGACTGGGTAGGTGACGACCAAGGAGGGAATCCACGGCCCATCTCCCCTATAGCTAACCCAGGTAGCTCCATCGGGCATCAGACAAAATAGTTCAGTCTCAATACATTGGGAGAGGAGAGACGGAGAGACATAAATAGAGGGAGGATGCGGGAAGAAACGACAGGAGAGACGAAAGGATACTGCTAAACCTTCAATGGGTGCAAATGGAACAACTCACGAGCTATGCAAGTTAATGTAAATTTTTCCCATTTGCATGCAAATCTAATTGAGTCTTTGACCAAGGTTTCTAAATTCTACAACAGACCCCAATATTAAATGACCAAATAGCCCTGCTGGACCTTTTCACAGGCCCTTTGAGAGTACCCATGTATGTATTTTACTTAATTGACATTGAGGCAGGGAGTCGTACATCTTCTGCTTTGCGCCACCAAACTCAATAGCAGAAATCTAAACACAGTTGCAAAGCGAGGGCGGGAAATGAGATGTTCTGTGTCTAGAACTCAAACTCAATTGACAAACCCAATTTGTGGCAAAAGCAAAGCATGGAAAGAAATGAAAGTAATCTTCTGGCTGCAAGTGGAAATCTCAAATGGACATTCAGCTTCAAAATATAGAGGCGATGATTTCATTACACCACATCCAAAGCGTGGACATCCGAGGCCAGACAGGCGATATTCAGGGATCCTACGTACCTGCACAAAGCCCCTTACATCACACGCTAGGCCACTAACTCTACTGCATATCAGATCATCATTTAAATCAATAGTTATGGTTAAATAAAATATGCACTCTTCGTATTAATCAAATACTAACGACAATGTAACCTTTATGAACATCACATCCAAAGAATCAAGAACGCAACAGTTCAACAGGGTAAGATGTGTACCAAGTCTATTTGAATACATTGCGTGGAGACCGAGTACCTCATTTTCTTTGATGTCAACAAAGCCAGTGCATTGGGGGTGTCCCTATTACATTAGGCTGCACAGCCCTGCCAGTAGCATGCTGCTGTACTTGCTCTCAGACCACTCTTTCTCAGAAAACCAGCAGTCGAAAGGTGCATTTTAGTACAGAGGATGTCCTTTTCTAAGCTACCCTTCAAGGATGGATGCTGGACAACTGCTGTTGACTGCTTGAAGAAGAAAAGAAAAGAGAACAGAGAATTGGCAGCCTCCTATTAAGGACTAGGTGGAAGTGTTCCACCAACATTGGAGTTTGAGGCAACTTTAACATGAGAATATTATGTTGTAGAGCGGTGGGTTTGGAGGGTCCAACTAGCTTTGCTAACCAAGTAAAATGGGGGCTTGTTTCCACCTGGAGCGTATCAACGTACACGGAGAAGACAATATCAGCCACACTGGTTGGAGGCTGCTTGTGGTAACATCTAGTGGTAAACAAATCATATCAATTCATTCTGCTCACCTTTTATTTCTGAATCCTTCAAGGAACACAAAAGGAGACACAAGAACAGAATGGATGCCACCATAAAATAACTTAGTGGGAAAATGGAAAATATGGCTGCAATCACATGTCCGGTGGAGCAGGATCCCCAGATGTGATTGCATCCATATGATGAAACGAGGCCAAGGGCCATATTATTGAAAGTGCTCTGGGACACAACTGGCATGCTCACACACTCACCTTTTTCACCACTGTGATAGTGTGACGTCACAGAAGGAGCTGAAAATGCTTGTGAAGTCTCTTCTGTAACACGTACCGCACGTATCGCACAGGCAGAATCCCAACGGGGTGTTGTTCCCTTACTCGAGGGAACACTTTGCGTCTGTGCCCGCGCCGTATTACATTTGCAGGTGCACAATCAATCAAGTTGAGGTGGGTGGGTCCTGACTGTGCGCCTTTGGAAGGTGGAAAAAAGGGATCCAACGACCCACCTCCCCTCCGGCTGGCAGGTGCAGTCACTCACTGCACCCCTCTGCGTGCCCCCCTTTGAGAGTCAGGGCAGTTGCTGCCTGCACAGTGAAAGGCAGACAGACAGTTTCAAACAATGCTTCCGTCTTCCGCTACTGCACTGTTCAAAGTGCAAATGCAGGGATGGGCCTGTAAAGGGAACAATACTTTTGCTTTGAAACAGCACAATGTTCCATTTTGTGCCAGGTACACAGATATAAATGTGTGCAGAAGAGCAGAGTGGAGCAGTTGCACTGTGTCCATATTATGGCCCCTGGTGTACAGGACAACGGGCCCAATTTTACCAGCTTGGAACATCAGTCCACTAAAATCTTATGCTGATCGGGCAGAACACGCAGACTGGACCCTGGCAAGCACACTCCTAAAACAAGGTGGGAGCAGAGAACACTCCCCCTCCCAGCCCCCAGCCCCTCCTGTCTACTGAAGTCATATTGTCATCTCCCTCCTGTCGTACCCATTTGAAGGCAAATGTGAGCATTATTTACCACAGAACTGGAAAATCCAAATGGTATTCACCTAGAAAAACTGGGTCTGCATGGCTATTCCTCATTCTGTGGGGATTCATTTGTAATTTGCATGTTACTGGTGGAGTGTTGCCACCTGGTACAGGTGTTTGCAGGTGCAGCATTTGCTTCCCACCAATACCGGGCACCTCATAATTGGGAGCTATGAGACTTCAGTGCCTTGTAGTTAAAGACAAATATTTGTTGCCAACATCCAGATACCAAATGTTGTTGAATCCCTCTACGCTAGGCTCCATACATTACAGTTCATAATGCAGCCACATCCCCAGTATGCAGTGTGCAATAGTTATTTAACCCTTCCTTAGGAGGAACATATATAATGCCTCAAGCTCTTTCTAAAAGGAAAACAGGAATCATGGTGTGACACTGGTATGGGTAGTTTAGAAAACCAGGGACAGACCCAGTTCCAGAGGAAAACAATGTTTTGTGAGTTATTTGTTTGAAATAAGCAATGGTTCTGAACATGGGGGTTCACATAAGTCATCAAGGGCACTGTGGGTCCTTTTTTTTGTCCTGCTTCAAACACAGTATTTGCAAATACCGTAGCTTGAGGTTTCTACGCTAGGCACAATCCTTGGACAATCTGGCAGCTCCAATATGTATGAGAAATGGGATCATGACCACAATCTCTCAAGCAAAGAGCCAGAGTTTTTCTATTACTTCTTTACACAAAATGAACCGCAGTGATGCAAGTCCTATGGAGTTAGATATGTTCTTCTTTAATGAGAGTAAAGTTTGAGGTAACTGTGTGTCTTGGGTAAGAGGCCGGCTTTCACACAAAAAGTTAAGGGTACATTATGGTTTCTACTGCTCACAAGACATTAACATGTTGGAAGTTCACTTCAAAGAAGTTAAAGCGATGTAGTTGCTCCAAACCAAAACCTAAAAACACTGGAATGCACCTGTTGTAGTTATGTACGCAATCCACAACTCCCCCCCCCCCCACCATGCACTGTTCTCAAGAATTAACATGTGACATTCATGCAGACACAAGTTACTCCACATTAAAGAAGTACATTATGTTGCCCTTCCTCCAAACCACCGTTTCAGGTGGGTGTGAAATGGGGAACAGCTGCTGCACAATTGAAAGACATGTTTCCTTGTCTAATTGGATGTAAATGTTTTCTGGCATGGTGCAGAAGGAAGCCCTCCTTATTTTTTGATAGTGTAAGGGAAAAGGTTTCTTTAAAGGGAAACGTATTTTCTCTGTGGAGAAATAATTGGAAATACACATTTCTGCAGCAGGTATTTAGGTAGGTTGTCAGCCATGCGAACAATCCACATGTACAAAAGTGCTGACGTAAATCTACGATACATGGATTTCTTCATTTTTAAGTAACTTTTGGGGAATTACTTAAAACAAAAGTGTCTGTGTTTCTAGCTGAAATAAAGTGTGTTTTTCTACACTGTTTATAGTGATCAATTTTTCAAACACCAATTCCGCTAGAGCAGATCTTTACTTCTCATTTACGAATTTGAAAAGGACTACAGCCACCCACCGTACCTCATAGAATTACAAAAAATTACAAATTTGTATTGTCTGTTTTCCTTAAAGAAAGTACAGGATGTATTTTAAAAAAACATGGAAAGTTAAACTAAAATGTGTTTTTTTTTTTAAGAGTAGGCAGTGGTCGACCAGACAACTGCCTTACCTTAAAAAAAAAATTCTCGTCATTCACACAAGATAAGGTGTCCTGTAGGGCCCCTTCAAGTTTATGAATGGGTTACCACTACACTATTGTGGTCTGTAAAATATTATGTTTTTGCGAACGGATTTGAATCGTAAAACATGAATACATCACATTCTGAATTGGTATTTATAATATAATGCCCTAAACACACCCCTTCCAAATACTGATTCACTAATTAGTAGCAATTTGGGGTTGTTACATGCTAAAAGTCCTTTTTGCAGTTGCAAACGGCACAATTGTGTGAATTATAACTTTTGAGAATGGAAAATGCCTTTGTACACCTGGGGCCAGATGTATGTCCGTTTTTAGCAGTCGCAAATGGAAAATCGGGCCGTTTGCGACTGCTAAAAAGGGTTGCAACATGTACAAAACCCAATTTTGCGAGTCAGCAAATTATTACCGACTCGCAAAATAGGGTTTGCGAGTCCCTATTAGGATGGGGCATGCCAAGGGCGTCCCTACCTAATAGGGAGTCGCAGAGGGGTGTAGGGTTGTTTTGTGACCGCAAATAATTGCAGTTTACCACCTCCTTCAAGTAGGTGGTAAGCCACTAAGAAACAGGAAGGTGTCTCCTGGGGACCGCTTCCCCATTCTAAATGTATGCACAAATATTTTCATTGAGCAGGCAATGCTTCCACAGACCACTGCCCGCTCTTAAAGAATTAAAAGAAAACTTTTCATTTTTTTCTTTTAAGCGCATCCAGTTTTCCTTTAAGGAAAACGGGCTGCATTTGAAAAAAAAGTTGCTTTATTTAAAAAGCAAACACAGGCATGGTGGTCTGCTGTCCCCAGCAGGCTACATCCCGGTGATTTTAGCGCATTCCCAATGGGTCGCTAATTGTGACCTGCCTCAAGAATATTGATAAGGCAGGTAATTTGCGATTCCATTGGGAATCGCTAAATGTGTCTCAGACACATTAGTACATTCCGTTTTGTGACTCGCACAAGAACCTTTTGTATCACCATATCTGTACATAGTCTCCACCTCCTCAATGGGAAAGTAGCTTGTTTACTCCAGCTTCAGCAATCGCAGGATTCAAATTCTAATCCTCTATGTGTGGTCCATGCTGGTGGCGACCCACCTAAACTAGTTGTCATGCGCCAGCCTCTGCCCAGATATATATGCTTCTAATTTTGCATCTACTACTCCATGCCCATTTCCAACTTGGTGGATCCAACTATATCCTTTACTCTAAGCTAGACGCCTTTCGCTTTTCATCACATTGTTTTTTATTTTTTTTTAACCTGTGCAGCGAATTAAATTAGCCACCCAGGGCTGCTGACCTGGCAGCGCCTGGGAGGCGGCGCCTTCTAGAATGGAACGTTCCAGAGCCTGCACAATAATAATGTGCTTTGACCAGCCGCTGACCCATCGCGGCGTGTGGAATGAAAAATGCAACCACGCTTGGGTGGACAATGGCAATAGGCAGCTTTGATTTCCTTCTGGAATGGCACATACCTTACTTCCTGTTTGATATATGTCTTGCCACTATTAAAGTGAAATTAAAGGCGCGCGACACCTCTTTCTCTCGTACTCAAGTGTGCCATGAACTCTTGCTGGCATTGCCGTTTAAGACGATGAGTGTTGTGCTTGCTTAATTCAATGTTCTAGCCAAAGATAGCAAAACCATTTCAATCTTCACTCCGGGCCTTTACTTATCACGCACAAAGTAAACATGGGGTGTAACGTCACCAGTGTTGTTGAGATATCATTTGCAAAAACTGAGGCAGTGAAGCCAGAACTGTAACTGAAACCAGAAAGATATGTGTACCTCTTATGTCCAGTTTTCTGGTACTTTCGAAGTACACTGAAGCTTGCAATAACAACAGAGCTCTCAAGTTTCCCCAGCCCATTCGTGAGAAGCTTATTCAGTCTAGGTTTTTGTCTTTGCTTTCCGGTGTCTGCAGTGCTGTTGAGCCCATTGTAACGTCTAGATCACAAATCTCAAAATGCAAAAAAATATATTTGGAGTTGCTGGATAAACTACTCACGCAAGAACCAGGGGAACTGTAAATGTGTAATGTAAATGTGCTGTATTTGTATAGCGCGAACAGTAACCCGTAAGCATCCCGGCGCTTGTACTCCTACCACAAGGGAACCCCTCCTGGCTTTTCCTTGTGAGGTGTCCACTCCTGGGCATCCCATGGTGAAACCAGGCATCCCTTGTGTATCGGAGGCCGTTGTGGAGACTAAGCAAGCTATTCCCCAGAGTTGCAGCGTGGGGCCCATGCTTAGATTCGGCACTGAGGCGAGAATATCCGGTCAGAGGAATTTAAGCCCGATCCCGCCGAGGCGGGAATCGAACCCTGGTCCCTGGCCAGCACTCTGCATCAAGGTCTGCCGCTCTAACCATTGAGCCACACTTCACTTGAACTTGAACTTGAGAGCACCACAACAAAAGTCCCTGGCTGTAGCGGGCACTGGTTGTTTACCCGGTGGACCGGAAGGGTGGGGGGCGGATTTGTACCGGTGGGGCTGTTTTTGTCGCTGGGGGACAGTTTTGCAGTGCTGCAAAATCGGTCTCTTGTAACAAAAGCGCTTCAGTGTTCCCCCCGGGCATCTCTTTTAGGACTGATCCAAAACATGACGACTATAACACGGCATCCACCTCCTTGATTCTTCGTACTGCTGTTCAACTTTTCTCAAATTGACTATTGCCAATCTACTAAAGAATATAAAATAAACATATGAAAAACTTAGGATACAGGGACATTATAGTTAGAAAATAGCGTAAAAATGTTTTTTTTAGAAATTCACAAAAAAAAGAAAGTTTAGAAGGGCGTTATAGTTAGGTTCAGATTTTAAACGCACAAAACCAAAGAAATTCAACAACTATAGTTATATTTATCGCAACACGCTATTACTCGTGCTCTAAGTTAACTATAACTCACACCCCTGCCATGCACAGTTTTCTCATCAATAATTTTATGTCTAGTGCAGATTCTACACAACAGCTGCGTAAAGGACCAGGAGGAAATGTCTCCAGCATTCAGTGTTTTTAATTTAGTCAATGCGATTGTTCCTCATGCATCTTCTTACAGAAATCTGTGATGACATGAATTCTCCTATAGAGAAGATGATGAGACTGCAAGGAGGTGAATCTCTGCCAAACAAGGGTTCTTCCACCTAACTATATAAAGCATCTGCTTCTTTCTTTGGTGGAGATGTCCTCATATTCTTCAGCATCAAGAGCGCGTCACCAAAATCATCGGGAAACTCACTAGGGGGGCCTTTCGGTAATCTGTCAATCACCCGTAACATACTACTACGGTGGAAGGGGCGTGGCCAAATGGGCGAGCTTCCAAGTGATTTTGCACATTTGCATACTCGTAGTAACCTAAAGGTTGCCCACTCTGCGCTCACCAGGAGAGGGCAAGAAACAACCCACTTGTCACAATCACTGCAAACTGCGTTCTGACAGATCAACGATGCATTCACCCCCATCAAGGTTTTCATATTGCATTTTTCATGTGGATTTGCCAATAAAACACAGTTGCTTTCCCTTGGCCAAGCCAAGGAACATCGGATCATGGACAGCAGTGGGAGCCCCAATGTTCCCACCCGGCTCCCGGCCTCTTGTCGGAGCCGGCATTCCTCCCACATGCAGGGAGCAGCAAAAAATGCTGCTCCCTGCATGCAGGAGCAATTCTTTCATCTGTTTTTCCTGCCTGCTTGACAGTGGGTAGGAAAATAGATGAAAAGTTTGCTCCCAGCATGCAGGAGCAGTTTTCTGCTCCCACCCGCTGGGAGTGGACTTACTGTTTGCTCTCTCTTGGAAAGTGCTGTCAAAGTTCCCACCAAGCGAAAGCATCTATGTTTAGAGAGTGGGCACCTCAGGACGTAGGGAGCTGGCCCTGGTGTCCCCAGTGTGGAAATCGGAAAATAATTGGCGTTAGCATGAGCTGAAGCCATCCTGGTTGTGGCATCCAATTTGTTGGCTTTGTAATTCTCCCATCCTCTGCTGCTCGTCTTTTTCCCCGCCTGTGCTGTCTATTTTAGTTGACTTCCTGACTCAGCTAAAAGCAATATGCGTGCTAAAGAGTTTGCAGCTGCCAGAACACCTGGTCTCAGACTCAACTGTCAATCTCTCAGTGCTGCTATAAGCACTCCTGCTCCCCCTCCCACTTTGCTGACTAAGTAATTTCCCATCTGCCCATGTTTGTCGGTAGCTATTCCTGTGTATGCTTGTACCTTCTATTTGTGACTACATGCTTACCAGTGCAGAAAACTCTGTATATAAGCAACATGGTCTGTGTATTCAAGCCACTACCTCCTGGAACACTTGAGTGTGTTGTATGGACATGGTCTCACTCACTGAGTGAATAAACTTGTTATTTTGAATTCCAACTTCAGGGTCAATCTCTATTTTGTTAGTCTAAGGACCCGTGGACAGAGAACGGTGAATCCTGTACAAGTGTGCCCCTTACAAAAGCACATTTCCACACCAGGGCCTTAATGGCCCGGGAAGGGGACTGTGGCCCTCCTTCCCCCTTTATCTTCAATTGGGCCGGCCCCAGGGAGGTGGTGGACCTATGGTGGGGGGCGGGGTTGTGAACCCCCTGCTTATAATTGCATATTGGCCTGGCCCCGGGCAAGTAGTGGTATTTGGGGCCCATATCAGCTATAGGGAAGGTGGCTGCATGCGCCCTCATCCCCCTAATATATATTTAAATATGCCCTCAGGACCTAGTCCACCCGGGGATGAAATACAAACAAGATTGGGAGACCACTTTTGTTTTGCGCAAATTTTCATATCCCCACTGTCCATGCAATATTCTGGTGAAGCAGCAACAAATGGGAATAAAAAAGCTTCATAATTAAGGAATTAATTGATTTAAGAGGGAAGGTTGGAAAGAAACCAGATAAATTAACCTTAGCCCAGAGAGCAGCTCTGACCACGCTAAAAACAGATAAGACCATAGTAATGAAACCCCCTGACAAGGGGGAGAATGTGGTTGTCTTAGACATAATTTGACTACTGTCCCAAGCGGATTGTTACAAGGTCATTACATATGAGATATATAAGGCTTCTGTTTGCCAATTCCAAGAACACCTGATTGAATGGAAAGACCGGGAGATCTTGGTTGAGGACGAATATAACTTTTAGAGAATGGATCACATCAGGGTACCATCTTTTCACGTGTTACCCAAGGCCCATAAAAGCACAACACAGCCCTCTGGAAGACCAATTCATTCTTTCAATGAGAGATTCCTTGGAAATACAGCCATTTATATAGATTCTTTTTAATTCTTATATGTTGCTGCTTTGCCAGCATATTTCCGGGACAGTGGAGATTTCCTCTCAAAGATACATAATGTAGACTGGACAGATTCCTTTCACATGATTACAATGGACTTTATGTCATTGTACACTTGTATTGACCACTAATCTGGAGTGAGGGCATGTGAGCATTTTGTAAAAACTAGATTGGTGAATTTTTATGAACATAATAGAATGCTCATCAGCATGATTCAATTTTGCCTAAGGGGAAATCCGTTTTGTACAAAAGATGGGGACCTCTATGGGCACCCGCTTCGCACACAGCTTTGTGAATCTCGTGATGGGCTGGTGGGAGGAGCAAGATTTATAATGGAATGGCCTTCAAGAGTAAGCATGTCTTTTCCTGAACAAGCTAAATGATAATCATTACAATCTGAGATTGACCATTAGCATGAGTTTTAAAGAGATTGATTTTCTGGATGTGAGGCTATAGGTAGAAGGTGGGAAAGTACATACCACCATACGTTGAAAAGAAATGGCATGGAACAGTGTACTACATCACAGAAGTGATCATTCTAACAAACTTATTGATAGTATCCCCTATGGGGAAATGTTGAGACTTAAAAAAGAGACTATTGTAGGGAGACTGAGCTTACAAAACAGTCGATACACATGAAGCAAAGATTTAGAGAGAGGGGATATGCTAATAAGGTTACAAGCCTAGCTGCTAAGAAAGCAGAGCCTCTTACTAGGGATCAACTACTTTACCCTAATGCAAATAGTAACCTTAAGGAGAACTGCATACGCTTCATCGCTACATTCTATCGACTTCCCACAGAATTCATAATCTTATTTGTAAACATTGGTCCATTTTGTAAAATGTTGTCATTGTCCTGGAATTATTCATGAAACCCACCATCACGTATAGGATAGGAAAGACTTTGGGGGACAATCTTACACATAGTTAACACACTAGGACCCAAAAGCTAACACCATCCAAGGGGTTCTATAAATGCAGACATTGCAAAGCTTGCAGATTTATGACTAACACTGCCGTCTACTCTACTTCCAGTGGGCACAAAATGAAGATAGGCCAGTTCTTAAACTGTGCTTCTGATTTATGCATTTATGCATTATGTCCATGCTCACTAATGTATGTGGGTACCACAACTTATCAGTTAAGAAAACGGATTCTGGAACATCAATGTGCTATTAAGAATTTAGATTTTCTTATACTGTGGCAAGGCACTTTTCTGATAAACACCAGGGTGATGTATCAAAACTTAGGTTCTCTGCCATTGATAGGGTGGAGAGAAAGAAAAGAGGTGGCTAGAGGGTTTGACAACTTAAATAACTGAAGTCGAGATGCATTTTGGATTTGCACACAAAATATTCATCTGGGTTAAACAAGGATGAGGAATTCGAAGTGCATGTGGAGTGATTCTTTTATACTCCACATTCACCTCTACCCCGATACCATTGGTTAGCCCCAGCTTTTCATGTCAGCTACTATAAAAGATAAGGGGTTCTTTACATTGCTGGCACGGAGTTGTCCCCCTATCACTTTCAAATTGTTATGGAAATTGGTATTATGACCTGTTTTTGAAGTTCACCCATTCCTGCACAACTTAACATAGCATAAGCACTAGGATTAGGGCAGGATGTCATATAGTGAATGGATACTCTTTCCCTGAGCCGAGAAAGATATGTACATACTGTGAAGTTTCTCTCAATCTTGTGATGTGGTATGGGCACTTGTCCTTCATTATCACATTTTCTTATGCTGTGATTGTTTTTCGCATTTGTTATTATTTGATTGAAATAAGTTCATTTTGGGATGACTGATTACCACTGGACCTGCATGTGACACATGGCAGGTGGTGTATGAACTCACCCTCGTTATGTCGGCGTTTTTATAAATGTGAATAATGAGTATCATACTGAATAATTATTCAACTGCTTAGGGGAGTGTCAATAAAGACGTGATGCAGATTTTAGGTCCATATTTAAAGAGATCTACATATGTTTTTTTACTATTGGCAGTGACAGTTGGTTAGCATCTTTTGTAATATTAAGGTGTCATAAACTTCCACTTTAATTATTAATATTATATTTATTTAATGATCATGTCGCTGCAGAAGTAGATTCCCTAGATTAGCCAAGGATGCTGGAATGCTCTTCTTAACACTGTATTCATTTAGGATACAATGGTTTGTCCTTATTTTAGTGTTACCCCCAGGTGCTGCACCATCTGCCCCAACATGAAAGAGTTATTCACCGTGGGGTTCAGATAAAGTGGATACAGACAGGTTCCAATTAACGTAATAGTACAGACACAACAGATTTTACTATACCCTATTTCAGAAGCATGGCTGTCATTCAGTGAGTTGCAGTGATGGATAAAGGCGTAATCTACTGATAAACTACCTTTGATCTGAGCCAGCCGAGATGCATACATACTTACTCAGTCAGTCATAATAACTTCATTGAAATGCACAAGGTATCCATAAAACCACTGTGTATACTATAACAATATGTAAAAGCATAATAAAACATCTCATAAAAAGACAAATAAAATCCAATTCAGATAATAGCAGCATTAGTCAATACAGTATATTCTAATAACAAATGGCTAAAAGGTGCCTAAAGTCTCTAATGTTAAGCCTTTTAATATGCAAAAGTAAGGAAAGCTTCATGTATATAATATAAAAATTACAAAAAAAATGTAAAGTACTGGATGGACTGCCCAGATCTCTGATCACAAGGGAGGGAACTTAAGTCAAGATTCTCATGGAAGCCCAGTAGGAAACACAATAAATATTTAGCTGGGCCAGCCCTGAAACGTAACCATACGCTGCGCTCCCAGTGTCCCATTGCGCTAATAATAAGGCACTTGGTGGGTGGGGCTTCTTCAACCACATTTATATAGGCTGCGACACTCGTCTTCCCCCTCTCCACAGTCGTTCTTGTGGTGTGATCAAGAATATATAAGGCTTGCTGAACAAATTGTTTGTTTATATTAATATTAAGCTCGGGATCTGAACAAACATGTTGCTAGTGGTCCTATGATGGCTTAATTCCACGCAAGCTAGCTGTAGAGTTGTTTGGCTCCTTTCCCATTTGAGGCAGTCCATAGTGTTGTCCCTAGTCAAACTGCCCTCCTTGTTTTTCCATACAGCTAGCCACAATAAGGCGGGCGGGCTGTAATGTAATTCTATGTATGAGACTCCCAGTTCTACATGGCAGATTAAGTGGGAGGACGTTATAGGGACTGCCAGGACCTTTCTACAAAACCTTTTTTTGTCAAACTGAATGATATCACTTTTAGAGGTACATCACACCACAACTCGAATGTGGCAAACGGGATACACCGTGTTTTATAAATTTGCAACAGGGGATGAGAGCTCCCCCTCCAGATGGTTGGAGTAAGTTTAAGAGTGACCCAATGGCCTATGACAGTTTAATCCTATACTGAGTGGTATGTGCTACACACAATCCTGTTGGGGCAAAAGTAACCTTCAGATATGGAAAAGTGCGAGTGCATTTTAAGTGCGTCTCTTAGGGCCACATGTCTTATTATAGGATTTAGTATAAATTAGTTTGTAAATCCAGTGTGGCCATAAAATCCACAAAAGCGTACCGTAGAAGGCATGGGGCTTTTGGTGTTCGGGCCATCAGCACTGCGTCATCTGCATATAGGAGAGAGGGGAGTGATAAACCTTTAACTTTTGAGACATCTGGAGCAATAGAAGTTAAAAAGGGTGAAGCTTATTATCATATAAAATAAATAAAAGAGTGGCTAATACACACCCTTGCCTCACTCCACCATGAACATCGATGTCATCTGAAACATCTGCGTGGGTACTAATTTGAATTCTCGTTGTCATATCCCTGTGCAAAAAAGTTAAAAAGTGCACCAGTGCCTTGACAAGGATACAAAATGGACTCGTCCTGTGCCCGTTCCTTAATTCTGTTATACAGGACCCTTCCTAAAATTGTAACTGCTGTGTCAATTAGGGATATAGGCTTGTAACAGCCTGGATGGGAACGGTCACCCTTCTTAAAAAGTGGCACTATAATAGAAGTTTTCCATGATTTTGGCAATGGGGAACTAACAAGGTTATTAAAACATTCACTAGTAAGGGGGCCAAGAAATCGGGGTTACACTTATTAGATCAATTGGAACACTATTGGGGCCAGGGACCTTACCACTAATCTCTGGTTTATAGCGTCTTCTACCTCACTCAGAGTTACTAGAATACCTGTGCAATTATTAGGAACCATGGGGTGTTCTATCCCAACAGTTGTAGCAGCATAGATTTTTGTAAATTAAGCCTCCCATGTCTCGCTATGAATATGACAACTGATTGTGGACACAATTTGATTTCTAGGTATCATATCTGATACTGCAGACCAAAGACTGTTCTTAATTGCAGCAATTACAAAGGATTCCCACTGTTGGGCCAGCACCTCTCTTCTCCGTCTAGTAGTGACTTCCTTACATTGTCTTCGTAGGAAAGCCACCATCGTGGAGGCCCTAGGTTTCGCCATGAGGGCCTTATGTAGTAAGCGATTAAACCACCTAGGTTCGTTGTTTGCGGGTTGGGATGGTTTTAGTAAGGTTTTCCTTATGTTGCTGCAGAGATTATTTAAAGCACCTACCACCTGATGTTCTATATCATCTTCCACTAGGCAAGTCTCAACCAGTTCCATATTCTCCACGATCACTTTAATGAAAAACATGGCTGGCTCCTTAAGCCTCCATACCAACCTTAAACCATCTGTAGACGGCTCAAGATTACTGGCTCTGATATCGTCCACTCTATATTGCAGCTTTGGGGACATTGAGAATGCTAGCTCAATAGGCTTCTGATGCCCAAAATTTGAGAGAACTACTGTCCCATGCAGCAGAGGCTCTATCAAATTAGTCGATATAAAAAAAGTTATTATAGCCAGAGAGGCAGAGAAAAAGGAGAAAAGTTAATACACATGTTGTGGAGTTGCCGGTCTTTAGGAGCTTACTGGCAGGAAGTGACAGGAGAAGTGGAGCAGTTCATAGAGGGGGAGATACCATGCACACCAGAACATGTTTTACTAAACATGTTCCCTCACACAGCCAAAGTTACCGATACATTTTAAGGCCATGCATTTATATTGGCAAAAAGAGAGCTATCCAGTAAATTGAAGGCACCAAATGGCCCCCCAGCCTCCAGGGATGGAGCAATGGGCAAGCAGCGAAGGCAGGTTTCTGCTCAGGAATGCGAGAAGAGGTATAGGCAGGATTGAGAGAGCACGAGCTTGGGAGGTGTTACTGGAAGACATGACAATTCGGACCCAGAAGTGGAATCTGCCACCTCAGAGGGCGTACCTGGTCAGGGGAGCCCAAGGAGGCAAGAGCGGGAAGAGGGAATGGAGCCAGAGCCAGAGGGCAGGAGTCTATAATAGAAAGGGCCCTAAAGATCGACGGCGAGGGCCCCATGCTACAGAGGTGCAGGATACAAGACCACAGTGCAATCCAGAAGGATGTAGTATGATATCATAGGCAGCAGCAGCAGCAGGGGAGGGAGATGTTGGGGGCAAGTTGGGGGAGGGGATACACAGAGGTAGACTAGACAGCGGCACTATGACCATTTGTTATATCGCCCAGAAGATTATCTGTAAATTCTGTAGTTACTAATTATGCAATATGAGACACAGATAAAAGGACTGGAATATGTAAATGTATTGCTGAAACTGCAGATGAATTGTTGGTTATAAAAGGCAATACAATATCTTAAAAAAAAAATACAAATAAAAGTTATTATAGAGGAACAGCCTCTTCCCTATAAGTGGGTATCAATAGGTCATTACAACCTTCCTTGTCTATTACATTATTCAAATAATGGGAGGCCAAATATGACATCAGATCTAAGCCTCTGGTGTCAGCGCTCACCAAGGGGTTTGCCAGATTATCTGTCACAACCCTTTGGCAGTATTCAAGGGATTAATCGGGCACTAAGCATTACAATAAAATCACCTGCCAAGCCAAGGCCAGCTGAGTACCCTTTATTTACAACTTTGCTTAACAGCAAAGTGATATAGTCGAAAAGAATTGGAAATTAAGTATTAGGAGTATTAATAAAATCATTATTATAGAAATTGATTGAATATGGAGTCAAACCCCTCTTATATTTCACAACCTGAAAAGTAGTAGAAGTCTCAATTGATCTAGTACAGCCCTCAGCAGATAAATTCACCCAGGTGGCTAAGCCCCTGACGCATGACCAGATCTCGAAGCAGTTGCCGCAATACTAGAACACCGAAATACATTGATTATCAGATTCTGAGTTCCTCAAGTTGCTTGAAGCATAATAATATCAGATTGTCCTATAAAAGTTTGCCATTCTGATAAAAGTATTTAGATTGAAGTCCTGCCACATTCCAACTTAACATCTTCAACATGATAGGTATCACACGGACCCTTAACGTTGTCCAAAAATGGTGAAGTATCAATTTTGTGCACTATTACTGTTGGGTTGGCCATTGTTTACTCCCTGGTAACGGATCTGGGTTCCAGTCAGTCTAACCCATCAAGCTCACTTAAGGCGAAAAATCTGTTCTGATGTATCAATAGGAACCCAGGATTATGTCGGTCAAGTGGGCCATGTGGGAAACTCATCATTTTTAGCTTATAAAATTAACCCAAAGGGAGTGAGAAAATGTATGTGCCATTACCGTCTCTATCCTTTTGTGACATCAGTATGTTTTTTTACAGGATGGTTTCAAAACTTTACCACTATTCAGTCCCCATCAATGCCCTCGCTTGAACACCTCCTCCCCATCCAACACTCCGCACCATTATAATTTCCTTCATCCCCCTTTTGTTGAAATGTTTATGCTTGGCAAGCCAATCGCCAGTTTTATTGCATAGCTCCTTCCATGATTCTAATTGGCCGCACCTGAGAGGAGGAACTCCTGCCAACACTAAGACATAGGGGGAGGCTGCAGGGGGGCAGATTCAGTGTCTTTTTTATTAGGAATAGGGCAATGCCAGTTGGATCTTGATTAAGGACTCTGTCCCCCTATGGTCCAAGATTTGGTAAGTCTATATTGCCAGATCCAGGTTTTATATACTTCTTGCAAGGTTCCTGGGTCACTTCAGAGGACTCTACAGCTTCAGTTACATTCTCTGCCCCTTTACGACAAAATTATTTGTTTGTGACAATGACGAACGTCTACTTACAAAGGCAGTTAGCTGATTAGGTATATCTATCATACTGCTCTCAATGCGACAAAGGCACTTTATAATTGGCATCAATTTCTCCTCCAAGATGGCACAACATTTACCACATAGGGTATCGAAGTTGAAAGGGTCAAGGGTTACAGAATCTGACAGCTGAGTTAACTGTGATCGGTTCTGAACTTGAAGCCCAGAGGATGCTGGATGTAATGCTTACTTGTTGCCATTGTGGACTTACCTGCAAACTTGTTCCTCTTGACGACAGGCCCCAGCTGAGTGTTAGAAAGGTTTTTGGGGCTCTAGGTCTGAACCTTCATTGCCATTCACGGCGTCATGGATGCTATCTGCAGTATGCATTTGTGCCGGGGTCCCAGAATCAGGAGATCTCCATGCACTGCCATTGATAGGGGAACAACCACCAGGTTCGGTTAACGTGGAACAATACGCCAACGATAGCCTACGTGAGCGTGATCGCATTTGTAATTATCCCTAAAGCTCTTTAAAGCATTCTGTCAATTGTCACTGTTATACGTGGGATGGCGGTTGGCACAGAGGCTACACCAACAGCTCTACGTTTGCCTATGTTTAATAAAAGGAACGCTCACCTTCTGCAAACACCCTATGGGTTGTGGCTCCCCCAATGGCTACTCAGAAAAAGGCTCAAAGAGAGTGGGCCAAGCCCGGCCTCGTCCAGCCTTTGGTGGGTGCAGTCGGGCCCGCCATTAGCCCGGGTTTCCCCGCGCGTCCCACGCTGCGTGACTCTTGAGAGCTTTTGTAACACGTCGCCTCCTTGCTCAACAAGCCCCGCCTGGCTGTTCCGCTTTCTAAGGGATGTAGTCCCACACCAGATCAGCACCAAAGTTCCCAGTAATGCGGGCAGGGAAGCGCTCAGAATCAGCCACTCAATATGTTTGAAAATGAGTCTAATCTCTCAAGTCATGCTATTCACTTTTATCAAGCACACAGTGTCCTGCTGGCCCTGTCCAACAATGCAAACATTACGACCGAAGCTTCCAAGGACAATGGATAGGTTTTGAAATGGTTTAGAAGTTTGTGTTGTTTTCAGTAAATTAAATGAGCCGTGTAAGGGAGTTCTACAGATAACCTTTGAGTACAGAGAATACACGAAAACCCGTGAGAATCTACTGGAATTGTTTTAACAGATATTTTAATGGTACTAGAGGTTATTAAGAACATAAAGCTTAAATCTACCCACCACAAAAGGCGATTCACTGGAACAGCATGCTTTAGATACTGTACAGAGTGACTTTAAACTCCATGTAGGACGCAGCTATAAATAATGATAAATCCTTGCCAATCAGAGGTTATACAATTTCTCCTAATGACCACTGCTAGCCAGGCAGTTGCACTCTGAAGCCATTCTCTCTTACTATCTAGATAGGTGAACATGTCCAGGAGTAGACTATTCTCACAGTTTTGAGTCTTATGAGTCAAAACCTCTGATTTAGATCGAACGGGGCCAACATGGTGCTGTGTCCTATGGTCGCTAAAAGCTGGTACGCTGCAGCAATGCAAATTGTTGCAAGTTAGAATCTCGGATTGGAGTGGGTCAGTAGGGTCTGTTTGGGTGAAGATGGTTATTTAGACCTTGGGATCCTGATGGGGATTGTTATGGAGACTGCTGATTTTAACCACGCTGAATAGTGTGCTAAAAGGTACTTGGAATTCTTTGGCTGGAGACTCTAGGCAGGTAGGTTGCTTATCCTGGCTAAGAGACAATTCTGAACAAGTGTTTGTGGACTTCTGTGGAGATTCTTGAGAAATATTGCTTTTCTTTGCGAGTATTGATTTTTGGTATAATGTATTTCGTGTTATGTGTACGTAAGGGTTGATTTTCTTCAAGCTCACTCAGCTCTCTGGCATTTCTTTTGTGAATTGAAGGAACATGTGAGCGAGCCTGAATAGATCATGCAGAATTGGGGCGTGTTCATCAGTTCTTTGGTATTTAAGATGGCAGATTGGAGAAAGGTGTATTTCTTTATTTGCGCTTTCTTGGGAAATTGCTGGATATTTCTGGACAATGCAGCTTAGAAGACAGGCGATTCCAGATTTTTTACCAATGTGGTACACAGTGTGGCTGTGCAAGAGCTTTCCTCGTCTCTTTCTCTATGTATTCCTATTACTTCCATGTTTGCACTCTTTTATTGCTTTATTCTTTGTAACCCTGGGCATATCACTGCTCTACCCTTCTGAGCCATCTCAGCCTGTTTCTCTTTCTCGCTCCTATTTCGACTATCCTCAGATTCATTTTCTCTGCATTGTATTTTATTGAGCCTTATCAACGGATCTCAGTTGTGTTCCCCTGCACTCATTTCTTGAATCTGTTAATCGCCCTCTATTATACAATCCACTTTATCTGATACACAGAAATCCTTCTCATCCCTTGCAATGTGCTCACTTTAACCAGCGTATATCAGTCGAGTACCAGGTTCCAGTATCACTAGCACAAACTCCTACCTTTTCCGCCTCACCCACTTAAAAGTCACTTTCACTTGACTCTTTCGCTTGATTTTGCATTTTTAGGTCTCAGACCTAAAGGCTGCGCTTGCGCAGTCTGGGGTCGGAGAATTAATGTTCTTTAGTAGCGCTTTGGATCCCGCCTCCCTACCCTGTCTCTCCTCCATTGGCTGGCTTCCTAAACGGAGGCCAGCCATTGGAGGAGAGATGCATCACTCCAATTTAGCCCCGTCTTTTTCGGATTTGGGGGCGTAAGTTTTGCTGTTCTTTAGCTCGTGACGTTGTCCGTCACGCAGGACAGCAAAACACGCCCCCGAATTCGAAAAATTCCGGAAGCTTGAGGCCGCCCTTTTGCTGCTGCTCGCCCCGGGGCTTTGCCGCATGACCCTCATTTCGGGTCCGGGCCCCGCCGCTGGAGAGGCCCGGTTTCTCTGCTCCTTCGTTGCTGCGGCCTTTCGTGCTTTGCCGCATGACCCTCATTTCGGGTCCGGGCCCCGCCGCTGGAGAGGCCCGGTTTCTCTGCTCCTTCGTTGCTGCGGCCTTTCGTGACTGGAGGGCTGGTTGGAGGACACCACACGTTCCTGGACTGCTGGAGCTGGTAAGTGCCACTGCCGCTGGGGCTTCTTGTGGCGGGACTGGGGGCCCGCAAGCCGCACAATCCTGCCCGAGCCTTCCTGCGGTGCTGGCACCATTTCCCTGATCCTTGGCACCCGCTGTAGCAGCCCATAGTTCCCGGGTCTGGCGAAGGGGGCAGCAGTTTTGGCTCTGTCGGCCACCGGCAGCAGTGATTAATGCTGCTCACGCTGTGTAATGATGGAGGCAGAATACTTGAGGATATTCCAGAAGAATTTATTGTGGTAACAGGTGAGGGCCAGACAGCACGGCATTCAATCCGTGGAGCAAGCAACTGACTCCGGACCCGAATGCCTGGGAGAACGCTATCCGGCATTCTGTCTCGCCCTTAGAACTATGAGACATCACATCATCAGAAGAATAAGAATATAATGTAAGAACGTAACACGCTGGTGTCGCCACAGTTTTAGACACCGCTCTCGGTGTCTTTAACTTCCGCCTCTCTATAAACTTACGACAGATTCCCAGATAGAAACACGTGCACTATGCAAGACAAAGAGGGGTTGTCCTGCCAGTCTCAGCCAAACTTTAAAACAAAGTCTTATTTATTGAATTTTGAAAACAGTCGTAGACGTGTTAGAATAAGCAATAGTGCAGATGGTAAACCCTCAGACAGTGTAGAGTTTTAAGATGTGTACGATCCGGAAATAACTAGAAATCTGGCTGTTTCCCAGTTAGGCTGATGATCTCACTGCCCTGTCGCTGCCCTGTCTCTTCTGCGACCAGAGGCGGGATTCCCGTTTTGGGGAAGCCCAGTGCATTACAAACATAAATTAAAACATAACATAACATATAACATAACACAGTGAAGGAATGTGTGCAGAGTTCCACCAGATTAAAGCTACAACATAAACTTAACTAAAACCCCACTCCCCCACCCTACTCCCCAGCTGCACAATAATAACATCCTGTCGTAAGAAAACCTTGTGTGAGTGTAGGTGTGGCAATGCACACAGAAATCTTTGAGTGTTTGGCGTGGGCTTTGCTCTCTACCAGTTACACACTCGTGTGTGTTAGCGAAATCGTCAGTAAACAGATTCAGGGCCCAGAGTCTAGACAGACAGGGAAGGGTTGGGAGACCCACAGAAAAGAGTAGACCTCACATTGCTTTGAATATAAACCTATTGAAACATAGGCCTAATAAATTAAGCAGGAACCACAGAAAACAATAATAATACAATATTTATTGTAGCTTAAATGTATTCCAAATCACAGTGTCCAACACAGTGCTCTTGTCCTGATGAAGACCCTCGTATCAGCCCTAAAGGTAAAAACGCTGGCAACTAGACAATATGTAGCCTCGCTGACCCGTTGGCAAAAAAAAATCTGCCGGAGTCCACAGTCATGTGTTATTGGTATTGAAATAAGCCTACAGTGAAACACTGTGCTCTGATGTTTAGGCAGAGTACCACATTCATGGCTGCCAAGATTCCTCGGACGGATAGGATGAATGTGAGAGCAGGCCCTGTAGATATGCCATGAATCCCCCAGATAGCCACGTCCCCTGCAATTGAGAGCGCTTGAAGATGGGTACATTTTGCGAAATTTTCAAGCCAAACCTTTCAATAGGACTGATTTAAGTTTTAACCTCTTCGCCGCTAATGACAAGGGTAACTCGTCATGGACTTTCCATTGATTTCAATGGAAAGTAAATGGCAATAATAATAATGCCTTAGCAGTAAAGGGGTTAACATTCAATTAAGTGTTTTTTTATAATCCCAAAGAACAATGCAAATATGCCACAGAGCCTTACAAAGGGAGTACGTCTGGGCAAATCTTTGAGGCTTTCGACTCGCAGTGCAGTTAGCAATTGACAATGTTTTGTAGAGCATGGACTGACCTATCTGGTGACTTCTTATCACCCTATCTGGGAGCAGGAATCCGCAAGTTATTTCAGATCCCATAGCAAAATATGATTTTGCCAGCTGGAGCTCTCCCAAATATTGTTAAGAGACAATTTTGGGGAATTGTTTTTAGTCATTTAGTGTGGTGACTAGATTACAAGCTAGGGTCTTACCTCACAGTATGGTGGTGCCGACCCTTCCTGGTAATCCTCAGTAACATAAAAAAAAGTATTGTCTCCCAGAATTCACAACGTGCTGTAGGGGCAGACTAGCCCACACTTTCTTGCATAGCTCGCACACCGCTCTCTAATAAATCTGTCTCTTTTTTTGTAGACGAGCTTTACACTGGAAAATGCCAAAATAGTTAATCATGTTCTCAATGTCAAATTAGTAAAAAAGTTACAATGATGGTAACACAAGAATACATAACACAGGGGGACCATCCCTGTCGGTCGGCATTGCTTAATTTGAGCTGGTGGGTTCTGGTGCTTTCACTGGCATTTAATTGTTCACACCAGTGCTTATGATGGTCTTGAAGTCCATTTTGTATAATATTGGTACAATACATAACAAGAGGCTCTTTTTATTTACCCTCCAGTCAGGTGTTTTACCATATGACTGGAAAAGACCCAACGCGATTCCTCTTTTTAACAAGCATTGGCATAGCCAATAGGTCTCGTCTACAGCATCACTTAGTACCATCACAGCATCACTCGGTGCAACAACAATATCACTCAGCACCACAACAGCATCACTCTGCACCACCACAGCATCACTCAGGGCCACCACAGCAACACTCAGCGCCACCACAGCAACACTCAGCGCCACCACAGCATCACTCAGCAACACCACAGCATCACTCAGCAACACTACAGCATCACTCAGCAACACCACAGCATCACTCAGGGCCAACACAGCATCCCTCAACAACCCCACAGCATCACTCAGCACCACCACAGCATCATTCAGGGCCACAACAATATCACTCAGTACCACCACAGCATCACTCAGCACCACCACAGCATCACTCAGCACCACCACAGCATCACTCAGCACCACCACAGCCTCACTCAGCACCACCACTGCATCACTCAGCACCACCACTGCATCACTCAGCACCACCACTGCATCACTCAGCACCACCACTGCATCACTCAGCACCAATACAGCATCACTCAGCACCAATACAGCATCACTCAGCACCAATACAGCATCACTCAGCACCAACACAGCATCACTCAGCACCAACACAGCATCACTCAGCACCAACACAGCATCACTCAGCACCAACACAGCATCACTCAGCACCAACACAGCATCACTCAGCACCAACACAGCATCACTCAGCACCAACACAGCATCACTCAGCACCAACACAGCATCACTCAGCACCAACACAGCATCACTCAGCACCACCACAGCATCACTCAGCACCAACACAGCATCACTCAACACCACCACAGCATCACTCAGCACCACCACAGCATCACTCAGCACCACCACAGCATCACTCAGCACCACCACAGCATCACTCAGCACCAATACAGCATCACTCAGCACCAACACAGCATCACTCAGCACCAACACAGCATCACTCAACACCACATCAGTATCACTCAGCATCGCATTTGCAATAGTACACCACCACATGTGTAGGGTGAGCAGTGTGTGAGCATGCACCTCCACAAAACTCACGCTATATACGGCTGAAAAATAGCACTAGGCGAAGGTAATGAAATTCAACAGTACTGCGAAAGCATGGCTTACATTACAAACAAAGTCTTGCAGTTGCCCATTGTAAATGACAATGCCATTTATTTAACAATTAAGCTATTGGCAATGTAAATGACAATGACATTTATTTATTATTTAAAGAAATGTCATGAGCAATGCCAATAGCTCTACCTTTAATGATGCTGAGACCATTGCATTGTAAATGCTTGTTTCATCTCGTGCCAGTCTCTTATACCTGCCCACTCCAGCCTCTCACTCAACATTCTCTCAATTTGGCTTAGATGTACAAAGCAGTTTACTAGTCGCAAACGGCCCATTGGCAAACATCGCAAACATCAAGAGGTCTCCAAGGGACCCGTTCCTTCTTTTCAAATACCCTTCTCTGGCTCCTCTCCAGATACAGTCTTTGGGCAGAATGGTGCATGAACCAGCAGGTAGCACTGGAGCGGTTTCCACATTGGGGTACTGATAAAAAAAGGCATAATGAAGTGTGGGGTTTTCTACACCTGCCTGTCATGAAACTTTTCTGAAGCAGTAATCAGGGACGGAAAAACAGGTATGCCAAAAACAACAGTTTCTGCCATCATCCCTAACATCAAGTACCCTGGAAGAACTATTCAGCAGCCCCTCTCTAACAGGATCTCCATGGAATTTTTACAGGTAGCCCTGTCTCCATCATCCCCACTTCAGTGTCTGGAAAAGCGATCTTTGTCTTGTGCCATGCTAAGACAGTGGCATCTAAAATAAATCCCACTGGCTTCAGTACTCCGACTCTTTGAGACAGACAGACAGACAGACAGACAGGCATGCACACACACACACACACATTCACAGTGGATGCACTCAGCATATACATGGGATGTCAGCATAACAGGTTGGGTCTCACATAACCGCAGAGCATGACCAGATCAGCATGACCGCTGG